>NC_134486.1:73485010-74185010 GCF_040206685.1 Ascaphus truei | reverse complement strand
GTGTACATTTGTCTCTGACTGTAAGAAGCAGAGTTAAAAAAAAAGCTGTGGGTGCTGTGCACGCGCATAGTAAGTGAAACTTCTTTGTGTGTTGTCAGCAACATATAAAGTAACAATAATATTATTACTGCTTAGAGCATGAGTAAATTTGATTGGCGTGGTAATGTTTATTGGGCGGTGTTCGGCGCATCACTGGGGTGTGTGTGTCAGTCATTGTGTGTGTGTGTGTGTGTGTGTCAGTGTGTCAGTGTGCGTGCGTGTGTCAGTGTTCGTGCGTGTGTCAGTGTTCGTGCGTGTGTCAGTGTTTGTGCGTGTGCCAGTGTGCGTGCGTGTGTCAGTGCGCGTGCGTGTGTCAGTGTGCGTGCGTGTCAGTGTGCGTGCGTGTCAGTGTGCGTGTGTCCGAGTGTGCATGCGTGTGTATGTGTGTCAGTGTGCGTGTATGTGTGTCAGTGTGCGTGTATGTGTGTCAGTCACTGTGTGTGTGTGTATGTGTGTCAGTCAGTGTGTGTATGTGTGTCAGTCAGTGTGTGTATGTGTGTCAGTCAATGTGTATGTGTGTCAGTCAGTGTGTATGTGTGTCAGTCAGTGTGCGTGCGTATGTGTGTCAGTCTGTGTGTGTGTGTCAGTCAGTGTGTGTGTGTCAGTCAGTGTGTGTGTGTCAGTCAGTGTGTGTGTGTGTCAGTCAGTGTGTGTGTGTGTGTCAGTCAGTGTGTGTGTGTGTGTCAGTGTGTGTGTGTATGTGTGTCAGTCAGTGTGTGTGTGTATGTGTGTCAGTGTGTGTGTGTGTGTGTGTGTGTGTATGTGTGGCAGTCAGTGTGTGTGTGTGTGTGTGTGTGTATGTGTGTCAGTCTGTGTGTGCGTGTGTGTGTATGTGTGTCAGTCAGTGTGTGTGTGTGTGTGTGTGTGTGTGTGTATGTGTGGCAGTCAGTGTGTGTGTGTGTGGCAGTCAGTGTGTGTGTGTGTGTGTGTGTCAGTCTGTGTGTGCGTGTGTGTGTATGTGTGTCAGTCAGTGTGTGTGTGTGTGTGTGTGTGTATGTGTGTGTATGTATGTGTGTCAGTCAGTGTGTGTATGTGTGTCAGTCAGTGTGTGTATGTGTGTGTGTCAGTCAGTGTGTGTGTGTATGTGTGTCAGTCAGTGTGTGTGTGTGTGTATGTGTGTCAGTGTGTGTGTGTGTGTGTGTGTGTGTGTGTGTGTGTGTGTGTGTGTATGTGTGTCAGTCAGTGTGTGTGTGTGTGTGTATGTGTGTCAGTGTGTGTGTGTGTGTATGTGTGTCAGTCAGTGTGTGTGTGTATGTGTGTCAGTCAGTGTGCGTATGTGTGTCAGTCAGTGTGTGTGTGTGTGTGTGTGTGTGTGTGTGTGTGTCAGTCAGTGTGTGTGTGTGTATGTGTGTCAGTCAGTGTGTCCATGTGTGTGTATGTATGTGTGTCAGTCAGTGTGTGTGTATGTGTGTGTGTGTCAGTCAGTGTGTATGTGTCAGTCAATGTGTGTATGTGTGTGTCTGTCAGTGTATGTGTGTCTCTCTTTCTGTGTCCTGCCCCTCTGTCCTGACTCCCCCCACCCCAGGCGAAGCTGCGGACCTGCGGCGGCTCTGTCTGAGTCTCTTCTCCCCCCTCCCACCCCCACCCCCAGGGAGACGTGGCCGCACCGGGCCCGGCGCATGTGAGGGGCAGATACCGTGCTTATGAGGCCCCCCCCTCCGGCAGTGCTGCGTGGGAAGCGGCGCGCTCAAGCCCCCCGCTTCACTGGAGCAGGAGCCGTGAGAGGCGAGAGAGCACGATAACGTGTCTGTGCGCGCATGCGCGGCATATGCTGACAGCGCAGCGGCCGTTAGCGATATCTTCTCGGTTACCCTCCATGATCCCGGGGCTCCTCTCCTCCTCCGGCCCCGGCGGCGCTCAGTCAGCGGGACACAGGGAAGGGGAAGGTAGAGAAGAGATAGAGTAGAGGGAGGAAGAGAGGCTGAGCAGCAGCTCCTCCTCTCACAGCCGGAGGACTTGCGGGGCTTCCGCCATCTTACTACACCCAAAGCACTGGAAGCTCTGCGCCAGCCATCTTGGTATACCCATGGCAGCGGACGAGTGGGGGTAACGGCGGCCGTTAGGAGCGGCGCCGGCGGCTATCGCCGCCGCATGTCACAGCGGGTGTGTGGGGGGAGCGGCGGCCGTTAGGAGCGGCGCCGGCGGCTATCGTCGCCGCATGTCACAGCAGGCATGTGGGGGGGAGGGGAAGCCGTGACGTCACGTCACTTCCGTTTCCATCTCTCCAGTTTTGGCCCATCAGAATAGGTGCCACTAAAGAAGTTTTACTTCAATAATCCAGTGGCTTCATGTTTTATGCAGTTTATAATACCTAGCATTACAAAGAGAGATGCGTTACTCCAAATCTCCCTCTACCCTGTGGTCTGAAACCCACCAAGTTAACCTAACCCCTGCTCACTGAGCATAGTAAAGAAACACAGAAGGTCAGAAAGAAACTATTTCAGGAAAGTGAACCTTAAGGGATGAACTGCTGGGAGAGAGTTGCTAATCAAGTTTCAGATCAAGTTTCCAATTGATCTTGGTGGGGAGGACCTGTTGTTGAGACTATTCCTTTTCTTCCCTGGTGTTCTCCATCCAATCTCTTATTTTTGCTGTCCTTAATTAGAGCTGGCCTCGATTGCATTGGAAATGTTACTATCCAATTCTAGCTCTAGGTTTATCATCTTGTTGTGATTTGATTGTTCAGGCTGAGTTAAAATTATTTTTAATTGGTAGCCTTTTATAGTGAGCAACACTTCAGATGCAGGCACATTCTCGAAAGCATGTATAATGTATTGACAACAAAGATAATTGTTAAGAAATACAGATGTAGCAGACTTCATTGCTTCCGCTGATAACACAACATATTAGGTTATATTATATTGCAGAATATTACACCGTTTCCATAGGACTTCATGCCAAAGATATCACAGAATATGTAACCATAACATGACAGCAAAACCCTTTATGTATTTTTTTTAGTGTGCATGCAACTGGTTCATTATTTTTGTAGTGTGCCTTAAATTGACTGGATTCACTCAAGAACACAAACATATTTGCATCAATATATTTTTAAAACTAAAAGGTCATGTAGACACCGAAAGAAAAGTAAAAGTTGTTTCAGACCTTGTAATTGCACATTTAACTGAAGTAGCAGTAAACATTGGTTTAGTAAATGGTGTTATATACAGGCATACCCCGGTTTAAGGACACTCACTTTAAGTACACTCACGAGTAAGGACATATCGCCCAATAGGCAAACGGCAGCTCACGCATGCGCCTGTCAGCACGTCCTGAACAGCAATACCGGCTCCCTACCTGTACCGAGCTGTGCGCAAACGGGGAGACTATAGAGTCTGTTACAAATGCGTTATTTATATCAGTTATGCACGTATATGATGATTGCCGTACAGTACATGCATCGATAAGTGGAAAAAAGGTAGTGCTTCACTTTAAGTACATTTTCGATTTACATACATGCTCTGGTCCCATTGCGTACGTTAATGCGGGGTATGCCTGTATATATATACCATACCATTTACTGAACCAATGTTTACTGCTACTTCAGTTAAATGTGCAATTACAGGGTCTGAAACAACTTTTATATATATACATATATAACATATATACATATATAATATATATACATATATACACATATATAATATATATATACAAATATATATATAATTTTTTTAAAATAATATTATGCACCTCTGTCTATGAGTGTTGTTAGCATGTAGCAATCTTGTTGCTTGTTGTCGAAAGCACAGGTTTGTTTTTCTCAATTCAGTGTCAAGGTTTTAATGCTGAACCCGTTGCTGTGAAATATGTTGCAGGACACTCTGGCAGTGAACGGGTTAATATAGTTCCCTTCTTCATTAAATCAACATTACAAGACTCACTTACTTAATTAAAACGTGAAACTGAAATGATTTAAATTGCAATCACTTACAGATTTGTTGTTCCCAGTGTTCACTCCTTCATATCAGGGTATATATAATTCTGCATAGCATTTAGAAACGTATAAAACATAATGAACATGAAATGAACCAAAATAAGAATTGGCCCGTGCTTTAAGTTTATAGCTGTTGCTGTCTAATTTTGGATCCACTAATACAAAGCCTCAAACTCCTGATTTAAATTAAACCTGATAATCATCTTCTCTGACATTAAAGATATTGCAACTGCTGCAGGCAGAGGATGGCCCTATTGTGGGATATGAGGACCTTAGATGCGGTTCAATTAACATATGATCTAGTTTTCTGCCTGTTTAAATGACTTTTTTTTCTCTCATACCATTACATTCTTGATTTGATATTCAGTATGCTAGACAAGGGCAGATTTTAACAGGTTCACAATATCTTATATTTTAATAATCATGAAATTGCTTCTCATCCAGAGATAACTGGAAAACAAATACATTAGAAGTGACCGCATTTCTGATCAAATCTGGAGGAACAGATGAAGGTGTTTTTCTAGAACTTAATTTCTGAAATTACTTATACATCATTACTTTTTTTCCCCCCCGTTTGCTATAGCCTTGTTTTGATTATTTTACCATCTGCTATACCAACAAAATATGAGATATTTGAAGGACAAACAAGAAATTGTAGATGATAAAGGTAATAAAAAAATACATATCCAAGTGTAGCCATGCATAATAATGACTGCATACATCTTCCCTGTTGGCAGTAAGTCCTGGTAAATACAGGCCTGCCCACAGTAGTTATGGAGGTTTTCCCTCACACCCTAGTGTGGTGCCCTGTGTAAGGAAGGGAGTGGCTGTATGCTCTGAGTCCCTGGATAGTGACCTCAGAGATGCGACTGCCCCCTGGAGTATAAAGGGCACAACACTGACAGTTAGTGTGGTTGTTGGTGGAGAAATAGTAACCAGAAGGTACAAGATTGGAGAATCACTTTTGTGACCCTAGTGCAGTAACTAGCGTAGCAGAGTGATCAGTTAAGTTTGTCTACGCCATACTGTGTCCAGGGACCTGGCACAGCGGTGATCTCCCTAGGAGAAAGGGAATCCCACTTCAATACGGGAGGGCGTACCTGGCAAAGGGACAGCACGGAGAGATGTGCGGCTAGAGCCGGCAGCTGCATGGGGCAGTCTGCTACATCCCTGTATTCAATAAAGATGTCCTTGAGAAAAAGAACCCCACTGTGTGAGTGTGAGATTACTCAACAGTGGATGGCACCAAGAAGGAGTTCCTCACCAGGACCATCTCCCTGCGGAAGCACAGATCCTGATGAGGTGGAGGCGCTGCACATGATGTAAGTTGGACTCGTACCCACTACCTCAGATACCTGTCCTGATGACATCCCCTAATAACACCAAGCGGGAGACTCAAGAGTCCTGTTACTTGCAGGTGCACCACCACACACGCCTTGTAATGGGAGACTGGTTAGACTACACGGGCCAATATGAGATTGGGTGGGTCAGGCCAGAGGGAACACCCGTTACACAAGTTTAACAGTCGTATATTCTAATGCAGGGGTGCGCAAACTGTTCCTCGTGCGCTAACCTGCCTGCTCTCCTCGGTGCCTCGCGCCCCCCTGCTCGGCCCCAGCGTCAAATGACGTGCGGGGTCATGTGACATCACGTTGCCATGGCAACGTGACATCGCGTGACACGCACGGCGACATTTGATGCCGGGTTACCATGACGAAGCGTCGCTGAAAATAAGTGTGTTATAGAGACCTTGCGCGGTCCCCCGGCATTTCATTTAAATGCCTGGGGGGAGAGCGCTGGACCTCTATTACTGCCGTCCCCCAGAAAATCTAGCGCCCCCCCCCCCCCCCCAGCTTTCGCACCCCTGTTCTATTGTACAGCACTGTAGGGCAGGGGTGGCCAACTCCAGTCCAGGTATTAGGAATATCCCTTCTTCAGCACAGGTGGCTCGATCCGTGGCTCAGTCATTCTGACTTGTTGGTGACCCTTGCAGACTGAAGTTGGACACCCCTGCTGTAGGGAGTTCCTCTGTGCAGAATGGTATGCAGTGCATCTAATCAACATGATTCTGGGCTCAGTTGTGAAGAGAAGAAAATCAAGATTTTTGTCTTCCTCATTCACACTGGGTGCAAGTCACCCAGTTCCTTCTCAGTACTATGTCTGTTTGTTTTGGGACCTCAAGCCTCAAAACAATCTCCATTGGGGTGGCTAAATACTGTAGAACTGGTGCGTATTACTCTCACAGGGTAGCCAGTGTTTTATTTAGGAGCAGGAAGCCTAATGAAAGCTTAATGCATGTTGTAATGTATTCAATACATTTGACACTACACTATTCTTAATACTAGTGTAACACCAAATACTAGTGATCAGTTTGGAAACTTTAATAAATTAACGTCATGGATATAGAATTAAAAACGGTTGTACTTTGTGGATTTTGTTGAAATGTGATGAATTATGCGATTAGTATTTACTTCTTGGAAATTTGTAATGACAATATCCACTCTGTGTTCGTCTAATGTTTTATGCTTAAAAAGTAAAACAATTGTGTTATTGGTATTATGATCATCATTTGTTTGGATTGTACACTGGAAAAAACTGCAAGCCCCTATGACCACCGCACCTTAATCCAGTGTTTTCCAAACCTCTCCTCTTGACCCGTGGCCACACCAGGTTTCTGAGACAAACACCTGTACTATTACCTGTAACATTCTATTAGTATGCAAAAAAAGTCCATTCACCCGGATGCAAGTGCATTGGTTATTCTCAAAACTAAGGGCTGTTATATAGAGCGTGCGGCCGTGCGTGCCTATGCGAACGCGCGTGCACGTGCCGCATGCTTTCCGTAAATATAGTGAGGGGCAGTATATTGGGAAGGTACAGTGTTTGTGTGTGTTTGTGTGTGTTTGTATGTGTATGTATGTGTGTGTGTTTGTGTGTGTGTGTGTGTGTATGCATGTGTAATTTATTATTTATTAAGAAAAAAAACCAATTGGTAAAAATTAAATATTTATTAAGTTTGTGCAGACTCACAAATACATACACACATACACACACACATATACATACATACACATATACATACATTTAGCACCGGTCGCGGTGCAAAAAGATTATTTTCCCATCTTCCCCTCTCCGTGCCGTGCGCGCGCGCAGCCCTCGTATAGAAGGCTGACTCACGTCAGCCAACTAAAATTCTGCGCGCGCGCGCATGGCACTATATAACGTTCCTTAGTGTAGCCATGGGTCACGAGGAGAGGTTAGGAAAACAAGGCCTTAATCTAATGGGAGTTTATGTTAATGTATTTTGGATGGACACATTCATCTTAATGCCGTAATTACTGTAGTTTCACTGAATTCTGATTGGGAATGTAATACACTAGGAAACTAAGGAAACCTGAAACAGTTTTAGTTGGTCACTGTTTCCAGAGGTCCTTCTCATACAAGATTATAAACCACGCAATTGGAAAATCACTGCATTTTCCATGTAAACTGCTTTACATTTTTGGAAACTGTTTTTTCAAGCATCTGAAGGGAACAGAATAGAGAACAAAAAACCCGGGGGGATGGTAAGTATAGTATAAGGGTGATATAGCAGCCTTGGTGGTAGGCAAGGTATCCCTCTGCTTCTTTTCCGCCTGTGACTCTAAAGACCCCAATAAAGGATCTACCCAGGATCCTTCAACAAAAGAGACAAGAAAAAAAGGGGGGATGGGGGAGCACTGGTGGAAGGCTGGTGTATAACCTAAATTGGTTGTATAATGCGCTATTACAAAGTGGAGGGTTTTGTAGGTGTAAAATAATTTTTAACACTCACACGGCCTTGTGCGAATGCTGTCGCATCAAGGTATCTTTTGGACTCCCTTTTCTTTTTTCTTTCTTTTTGAAGTGAAACTTCCTTAGTGGCACCTCATTCGTGATGGGGCAAAAAAGAATTGTGGAGACAGAAATGAAACGGATGTGACGTCAGTGCTGGCAGTTGAGGCCGGGCTGTGTTCTGGCTCAGCCCGACCCCAACACTGACATCACACCCGCTCCACAAATCAGATGCGGCGGCGGCGATAGCCGCCGGCGCCGCTCCTAATCGCTCCTAATCACCCCCCCCCCCCCGAGCCCCACACCCCCCACACACCGTGACATATGCGGCGGCGATAGCCGCCGCTCCTAACGGCCGCTGCCATGCCGCGCAGCCTCTCTCCTCCCTACCTCCGCTTTCCTGCTGACATGCGGCGGCGGCGGCAGCCCTCAAAATTTAATTGGCAGCCGGTGATTCGCTGTCACGTAAGGTGTGTTAAGGGGTATTTAATTCCCCTCATCCGGCATGGGCGCTGTGGTGCTGCCCGCCGTGGAGTACGCTGCTCCGTGGTGGGATAGCTGAGGCCGAGGCTCCACCCCCTGCCCTGTCACTCCTGCTTTGGTAACGGGAGGAGGGAGGTAACGGGACCACGTGTCGCCGGGGGGGCTGGGAGTCCGCAGCTCCGTGTCCGAAGATCAGCCTGGGGTAGTGGGAGTCGGGAGGAGGGGGGGTAGTGGGAGTCGGGAGGAGGGGGGGAGTCGGGAGGAGGGGGGTAACGGGACCACGTGTCGCCGGGGGGGGGGGGGGCTGGGAGTCTGCAGCTCCGCCTGGGGTAGTGGGAGGAGGGGAGGAGGAGGGGTGGGGGGCACAACACAGAGAGACATTCACACAACACAGAGAGAGAGACACACACTGACTGACACACACACACACACACACACACACACACACACACACACACACACACACACACACACACACACACACACACACACACACACACACACACACACACACACTGACTGACACTGACTGACACACACACACACTGACTGACACACACACACACTGACTGACACACTCACACACTGACTCACACTCACACACTGACTCACACTCACACACTGACTGACACACGCGCACACACACACTGACTGACACACGCGCACACACACTGACTGACACACGTGCACACACACACACTGACTGACACGCACACACACACTGACTGACACGCGCACACACACACACACACACACTGACTGACACACGCGCACACACACGCTGACTGACACACGCGCACACACGCTGACTGACACGCGCACACACGCTGACTGACACACATGCACACACTGACTGACACACATGCACACACTGACTGACACACATGCACACACTGACTGACACACATGCACACACTGACTGACACACATGCACACACTGACTGACACACACGCACATACATACTCACTGACTGACACACATACACACACTGAGTGACACACACACACATACATACTCACTGACTGACACATACACTGACTGACACATGTGTGCCGAGCACGCGCGTTATAAGTCAATTTCTGCGACAAAAGTCAAAGAAGTTTCACTTACTATGCGCGTGCACAGCACACACAGCTTTTTTTTTTTCTTTCTTCTTTCGTCTCCTTTCTGTCTTCTGGATTCTTTCGCCGCCTTGCGTCTGCGTTCTTCTTCTCCTACTTCTTTGATTTTTGTCTCACCCTCGGAATAAATATATACACAAAATATGTGAGCAATCTGTGATTATATCAGGAAGGTATCAGGATATATAATAGGAATATAAATAAAACACTCACACGGGCATGTGTGCGTGCGCTTTAAGGGATGGTATCTTGGTCTCTAAGGGGCAGTCCCACTTCTTAATGTAAAGTTGAAGCTCTAAGAACAGAAAGTCAGAGGCCACACCTTAGTACAAAGGTAGAAACAAAATAAAATGTTACTACTCACACGGCCAAGGGTGAGTGCACACTTGGATATGGTATCTTTTTTGTTGCTCCTTCTGTGGTCCCAGCTGGGAGAGGTCCACTGGTGCTGAACGTGAGTCCTCACCCCCCCCAATGGGTAAAAAAGTTCTGAGCCCGAAAAATTCAAGGCCAAGGTCTTTATTAAATGAACAATAAAACAACAGAACACAGCTAACTCAGCCCGTGAGTTACTCTGTGGAAAGGTAAAAAAGCCAGTCTATAGGGAATTGAGCAGGACTTGTGGTACTGCAGCTGAACTCCCTCCGCGTCCGGATGTAGCGCTGCACGTCCGCGGTGTCCCGCTCCCGACGGTGGCTTGATTGGGTCAAAATTACTGGGGGATTTTGAGCTACGCGTTTCGCCCTATGGGCTTCCTCAGGCTCCGTAGTTAGAATGGTCTGGGCTCGCTGCTCCTGCTTTAAATAATGCGGCCGGCCATTCTACTACACCCCCTAATTAAGTTTGTTATGAACTTTAAAATCGGAATCAGCTGTTCTAAACTGATCATGTATACAGTATAACAACGTTCCGTTCTGCTTCACGGTGCATACAACCAACATAAATTGAGGACCGTAACTTTGTATTAGGTGAGGGGATTTTATGCACATAATGATGGTCTTCTTCATTTTGAACCTTACAATTTCTAAGTACTGTCAGTAATTGGCTATTAAAACTTACTCTAAACATTGGAGACTTAAACATATATTGGATCTAGGGAGTGCCCCCTTCATCTCTCTAACCCTTACTATTGGAAACAACTAATAGGCTAAGGGTAGATAATAAGGTAATTAAAATTCATGTGAGCAATTGCTAATTAATGCATGGTGTGAAAGTGCTAACCACTCTATCACCAAAAATGATTTAATACTAATTATAAAAAAAATAATCATATACATATCTATACATAGAATTTTTAAAAACATTTTTAACTTTCTTAATCAAAGATTTCTTGTTAAATCATATAGGTCAATTTTATACATATGGTGCTTAAAAATACATTAGTACTTTCTAATAAAAAAGTTTCTCATAAAAGATGCCAATCTTAGGTGTAAATTGAGCATTGATTATTGCTATAAATATGGACTCAGCTCCTTAAAGATGCTGTGTAGGATGAAGCAGATCTATAAAGAAAAGCAAACAAGCATTCAGTCCCATATATGATATATAACTTCAAATATAACAAAGACCTCCTAGTATAAGGTCTAGGGGGATGAGGGAAACCTGGGAAGGGCAAGGAAGGGGGGATGGAGGGGGGAGAAGGGGCCGGCAGGCGAGGTGGGGGATGGAACGGGGAGGTCTAGGGAATTATGGAGGAAAGATATGGGTATTTGAGGAGGTCTTTGTTATATTTGAAGCTATACTGTATATCATATATGGGACTGAATGCTTGTTTGCTTTTCTTTATAGATCTGCTTCATCCTACACAGCATCTTTAAGGAGCTGAGTCCATATTTATAGCAATAATCAATGCTCAATTTACACCTAAGATTGGCATCTTTTATGAGAAACTTTTTTATTAGAAAGTACTAATGTATTTTTAAGCACCATATGTATAAAATTGACCTATATGATTTAACAAGAAATCTTTGATTAAGAAAGTTAAAAATGTTTTTAAAAATTCTATGTATAGATATGTATATGATTATTGTTTTTATAATTAGTATTACATCATTTTTGGTGATAGAGTGGTTAGCACTTTCACACCATTCATTAATTAGCAATTGCTCACATGAATTTTAATTACCTTATTATCTACCCTTAGCCTATCAGTTGTTTACAATAGTAAGGGTTAGAGAGATGAAGGGGGCACTCCCTAGATCCAATATATGTTTAAGTCTCCAATGTTTAGTGTAAGTTTTAATAGCCAATTACTGACAGTACTTAGAAATTGTAAGGTTCAAAATGAAGAAGAGCATCATTATGTGCATAAAATCCCCTCGCCTAATACAAAGTTACGGTCCTCAATTTATGTTGGTTGTATGCACAGTGAAGCAGAACGGAACGTTGTTATACTGTATACATGATCAGTTTAGAACAGCTGATTCCGATTTCAAAGTTCATAACAAACTTAATTAGGGGGTGTAGTAGAATGGCCGGCCGAATTATTTAAAGCAGGAGCAGCGAGCCCAGACCATTCTAACTACGGAGCCTGAGGAAGCCCATAGGGCGAAACGCGTAGCTCAAAATCCCCCAGTAATTTTGACCCTATCAAGCCACCGTCGGGAGCGGGACACGCGGACGTGCAGCGCTACATCCGGACGCGGAGGGAGTTCAGCTGCAGTACCACAAGTCCTGCTCAATTCCCTATAGACTGGCTTTTTTACCTTTCCACAGAGTAACTCACGGGCTGAGTTAGCTGTGTTCTGTTGTTTTATTGTTCATTTAATAAAGACCTTGGCCTTGAATTTTTCGGGCTCAGAACTTTTTTACCCATTGGGGGGGTGAGGACTCACGTTCAGCACCAGTGGACCTCTCCCAGCTGGGACCACAGAAGGAGCAACAAAAAAGATACCATATCCAAGTGTGCACTCACCCTTGGCCGTGTGAGTAGTAACATTTTATTTTGTTTCTACCTTTGTACTAAGGTGTGGCCTCTGACTTTCTGTTCTTAGAGCTTCAACTTTACATTAAGAAGTGGGACTGCCCCTTAGAGACCAAGATACCATCCCTTAAAGCGCACGCACACATGCCCGTGTAAGTGTTTTATTTATATTCCTATTATATATCCTGATACCTTCCTGATATAATCACAGATTGCTCACATATTTTGTGTACATATTTATTCCGAGGGTGAGACAAAAATCAAAGAAGTAGGAGAAGAAGAACGCAGATGCAAGGCGGCGAAAGAATCCAGAAGACAGAAAGGAGACGAAAGAAGAAAGAAAAAAGAAAGAAAAAAGAAAAGGGAGTCCAAAAGATACCTTGATGCGACAGCATTCGCACAAGGCCGTGTGAGTGTTAAAAATTATTTTACACCTACAAAACCCTCCACTTTGTAATAGAGCATTATATAACCAATTTAGGTTATACACCAGCCTTCCACCAGTGCTCCCCCATCCCCCCTTTTTTTCTTATCTGAAGGGAACACCCAAGCAATACCAGATTTTAAGCATTATCAATACATTACCAAGCACACGTCTGAATTTATATGTGAAAGTGTAATTAGCTGGTTATCACAAAAGCATGACCTGGCCGAGGTGTCCTGGTGAGAGGGTTGAGAAACATTGGTTTAGATAAACCATTTCAAATATGCCTTTTGTAAATCTGGGGAATTTATAATAACCTGTTATCTATTCATGCCTTCTAGTTATATACAGCAGACGCTTAGGTGGTGAGAAAATAGCAAGACATCCGTGGATTGGGGTAATTGTAATATAACTTTTAATCTTTTAACCTTAAAACTCGCCCCACAAATCAAGCATCCCAATAGCCTGCACTCATGGCTATTGTCCCATACCCACAGCCACTCCTACCAACCATTGTGGTCAAGCTCAGCCATCTACTGCACTTATTCCTCACCTGTTGTCTCTGTATGTTCCACTCAAACCTCTTAGGCCTCGGCCATGTTCCCTGCTTGCAGGCAGAAGCGCTCCCGCTCAGCACTGAGCCCCTACAGCCGCAATAAGAGCGGCTTTAGTAGGGGCTCACATATGCTTCCGCAAGCGCGCGGAAGCGTAGGTCTTAGGGGAATTTAAATTCCCCCGCTTGCCGGCGCGATACGCCGGTCACGTGAGTGGTTCGCCCAATGAGGGCGAACCAGCTCCGTGACATCACTGGCCCGCCCCCGGCCAGTGACGTGCCTGTCCCCGGCCGGCCCCCTGACAGCACATGCGGTAAGCAACCGCAAGGCCAGGGAAAGCACCCGCTTTCTCTGAGCCTCAGCGCGCCTCAGCGAGCAAGCAGGGAGCCTGGCCGAGGCCTCTGTTTGTAAGCTCTTCGGGGCAGGGATTTCCTTTCCTATTGTCTGATTTTGCTGCACTTCTTGTATTATTATAATTCCCTGTGCTGTATTCTTTGTGAAGCGCTGAGTACACTTTTGGCGCTATATAAATAAAGACATACGATACAATATATACTGTAGGAAGGAATTTACTAAATAGTTGTTTGAATCATACAATGTCTTCCAGTGTCATAAAACACTTTCCAGCTATTGTATATAGTAAGTGTCTGAAATGTGCCTTGTGGCTATTCGTAGACATGGTCTGACTCTGGAACACGCATTGAGGAAGATGTAGTGTGGCAAATATACAAATACTATATATATATTCATCAGGGGAAAATACGAAATCACGTAATGTGAAGAAACGCGTAGGGTGTATGTCGCGTTGCTGATGTAGGTACTTACCTTTTGCATCTTGGACTTACAAAACGATACAGGCAACTATTTTCAGCTCAGACACGGTACACATTTGTGCCCGGAACTTGTCTTACACCAGCCTTGTTTCCGGAGGACTATCTGAACCACAGTGTCGCTTCCTGAGTTCCTGCTGGACGGAGACCCAGTGGAGCCATGCAGATTCATGCGGTGACGACACGGGGTGAGCTGAGTAGCTGTATCCTCGTCCGGTGCATGAGTATACCTCATAAAACGCTGTTTTTATTCTGTTGTTTGTGAGTTAGCATTTTGTTGGATTTTTTAGGGAATGAAATGTATATTTTTTGGGACATATTGCACTAGGATCGGGCGCTTTCTTTTTTGTGTTTTTGTACAGATTGGCTTGGAATTCGTTGGTTCCCCGTGGAAGGCAGCATGTTCCTGTTTGCAGCAAGATCTCACTACTGATCCATTTAAAATTTGGACTTTTTTCATCCGTTCATGCAATTGTATCCATAATTTTATTGTTTTATTTGTTTTGTTTTTATCATTATCCCTTGTCCTATCCATTGGTGGTATATGCTACTCTATTTAGTTTCATATAGACCAGCAATATTTAGACATACATTTATATATATTCTTTTTTATATTCTTTTTCATAATTATTTTTTTATATTTGATCTTGTTTGTTACATCATCCGTTTGATAGCTATTATATCCATCATTATTTGGTTTACAAATTTATTATATTGTTATATCTTTTAGCTGGGGATCGGTTCACATTTTAAGGCGCAGTCTTGTTTGTTTTTTATATATATATATATATAATTTTTAATTAACTTTAACGCATAGTAAAATATATCAATATTCACGTGTCGTATATAACTTATAGTTATTAGGTCTAAACATAAATGATTTTACATTAATTCCATGGAGTTAAAAAAGCATACAGTATTAGCAATATAGTCCTCCAGAGGACTTGCTTATATCATGCTTCCTGAAAGACATTTTATAGAAGGCATTTTACAGAGGCGGTCCTGCTAGAAGGCGTATTACAGCTATTTAAATGTATTTGCATAATATTGTATGTCATCTGAGTTCCAAAATCTTGCTTATTAGATATAACAGGACTACTTCTTCCAGACAACGCTGAAGCACCTTGTCATGCTTCTGACCAGGTGCAGACCGCCTCTTACCAAATCTCCCCCGTAGTCCATCCTTTTGAATTCCTGCAGTACAATAATTATGAAACCCATAACCATAGCAAGGCTGGATAAACGCAGTACTATTGCAAAAACAAACAGGCATATTTACATAATGAATATATAATGATTTTAGCAAATATTAGGTAGGGGTAATGGTGAAGAAGTACAATTTTAGTATAAAATAGATATGAAATAACAGGTTATGATACGGAGAGTAGTACAATTTTTCACTACGTGTGGCAGGCACAGTTTCAAGGTTGTGATTCCAAAAATATATATATTTCTAATCAGAAGGTGCTAGATTTTTTTGTGCAATCTCTGTATGATAGGAAAAGTTGAAGTGATTTCCAATTGACAATACTTTGTACTTTCATTTATTCTTCCAGTAGACAGTAGGATTCTGTAAAGGTTATGCACTCATAGCCAATTCTCTCGCAATAAAATTGCTGCTGTCAAACCTGTATGAATGACAGCATGATCTATACAATCAGATCCATCCAAAGCCTCAGTACGAATAACAGCCTGAAAACCAAATCCCGCTTAAAATGCTGTATAGGACATTAGAAAGCTTATAATATAATCACTTAAAAAAGGTACATAATGACAACAGGAAATGTCCTGTGTCATACTTACAATCAATAAATGAGAAAGCTGTTGAATTGCACAGCCTAAATGAATCCCATATTGGTTGAAGAACACATTTGCAAATTATTAAAGAAAGGCAACTGGGTTTGAAAAAGCTATAACTGGACACTAGCCTCCTTATTTCGTGATATTTTCAATCCAGTATATCAATATCTTTAGTTCGCTATCAATCCTCCTAAATCACGCTATAAAATGTTTGTTTTTTTAAATATGAAAGGTTGGCTTTTGTTATTATTATTTTGATCTAACAGAACCATAAGTGGTGTTGTAAGGATGGATTAAGGTAATTAACTCTGTACTGGAATAGTTATAGAGTTCATATTTTTAATTGACATCTCAGCCTTTTTAATTTCTAGTCTTAATATTTAATAATAAATCAAAAGGAGCACAGCAAAAATTCCTTTGGTTGTATGGAGAAACACAGTGCACAATTGTGACTCCTTTAGCTCTGTCAATAAGACCAACGTGCTTCTATATCAAGGCAAGTATGTGCACAGATGGTACTGTACATTAATGTATAAAGTTTTTTTGTTCCAAATGTGCACCAATTTGCAATTTCAGAAGTGGCAAAAGGAGAAGACACAGTACATGACTTGTGATAAAATTTGATATTATCCTGTTGTCTTGTCCTCCGTTAACAGATAGTTTTCCTCAACATCAAGCAGACAAAATATATAGCATGCTGTATAGCTGAGTGATAAAGAATATCACTTTAGATTTGGGATACTCACAAAACTTAATCTGATCATAGAAAACAGAATGAAATTGGCTCTAAGAAAACCTAGATGAGTGGCCATTACTGCCTTCTAACACCCTTAATGTGGCAACGGGGTATTAATGAGGTGTTTCCAAGGGGTGTGCCCCAAAATAATTTAATGCAGATCCCAGGCTGAGTGTGGACTGCACACTCAGCAAGGCTCCAACCTACCTTTGCATCAGTGGTATAGCTGTCAATTACAACAGGAGCTTCCAAAGTTGTCAAGGTATTGTGGGCAGTGAAAGCTCCCACAGTAATTGACATCTATACCATCCTTGCTGCCTGCACACTGTAAGCTGCAGTTTAGGGCCTTATTAACTGTGACCCCCCCCCCCCCTCCCTCCCCCATGAACTCAGGACACTATTCAGCCTGGCACCGGTCAAACAAATGGAAGTGGTCCTTCAGCAGCTCAACGGCCGTGGCCAACTGTTGGTAGCTAAACAACCATACTGTACATACTGTATATCTATCCTTTCTTTCAGAAACTTTTTTGTTCAGATATTTTTTGAATGATTGACTCCAAAATTGAAGACAGTACTCTATGGGGGTTATTTATCAAGCTCTAGTATGGGCTAATGTACTCGATTGGGTATTAACTACCGTTTGGGTAATCCTCTTACCCAATAACGGAGCTACAGGATGCTGGGGGTAAGTGAGGTCTTTTTCTCAAACAGTAGGGGAGCCAGCTAGGTGCCATGAAATAAAGAAAAATCACATAGTACAATATAGCAATAAAATGTGATAACAAATTTAGGGTGATCTATAAGTAATCTACTCACAAGTGAAGCAGAATAGTAGGCAAAATTCAACACTGTGGCAGATTCTTCCAGGTGTACTGCACAGGATCCTTCAGGAGCTCAAACAGAAGAGAACCATAGTGCAGACAATAAACACATTTACCAGCACACAAATACAAATGGAGGCTTACATGGTATCAGCATATATCAGGCATTTGGATAGACAGGGCAACACAGTCTGCAGTTCATCGCGACCTCACTGCGGCTGTTCCCTGCGTCCGCGGCCTCGATTGACGTCACTCCCCTTCCCGGGTTGGACATCCACGCTGACTCGCACGCTGCTTCAGGGTTCCCTCTCCTCTCTCCTCCTCTAAGTGAGTGAGGTCTTACCAATTTTCTATACAGTGGCCTTAACACCTCACTATTTCTTCTACTAATGTATTTCCCTCAACAATCCATTATCATACTGGCTTTTCTTATTGCCTTTACTACTTTTAAGTCATTAACTATAATGACCCTGATACTGTACAGTATCTCCTCTGCAATAGTTGCTATTTTTATTCAATCAACCAAGTGTATGACTTTGCATTTCTTAGCCTTATGTTATAGTTGCGCTAACATTGTTATAGTAGCAAATGAAAGCCAATGTCTTGTCACGATAGCTTTCAACAAAAATTATCCTTAATGAGTTTAAAAAAAAGTTATTTTAAACATTATTTCATACATCAATGTTTCACTGGATGCAACCTTCTTAATTAAGAGTAATTGTTATACTTTTGCATTTAGCATTGGTGGGAAGTGTTTTGACACATTCGGTTGTGAATACAGTTAGGCATGTTGTTTGCTGGTATCATCTTTGGCAGGGTGCATCCCAATGTTTTATTTGAACAGATAAAATAGACTCATATTTTCAGGAAATCTAAAGATTTCACTAATTAGAACTACACTTTGAAATGGGATACCGCCATAAGTTTTTTTTGTTTTTACTTAAAAAGCATGTGGTGTGTCAAGATGTAAATTATTAAAAAATGCAAAAAAAAGATAGATAGGTAGATAGGTAGATAGATAAGTAGATAGGTAGAGATAGTGATAGTGTTAGGACTTGCAAAAAAAAAGGGCACACCTTGACGTGGTTTGCAAGTTTAAAATGCTTTGGCCAAAGAATTTAGTGATGAAATTCACAGCCTCTATGTGCTGTACATGTAGTTTCCCCGCTTGATCAGAGCTCCAGTACAGGTAGGGAGCAGATTTAGCTGGTGCTGAAAGTCGCATGCGCGATCTGCCGTTTCCCTATTAGCTGAGGTAAATCATCGTCAATTGGTGAGTCACAACTACGGCGGTCTGTAGGGGCAGCCACAGCGCAATGGATGGGAGCAAGCAAGGGACAGTACTGTATAGCAGCTAGCTCCTCTCTCTCTCTCTCTCTCTCTCTCTCTCTCTCTCTCTCTCTCTCTCTCTCTCTCTCTCTCTCTCTCTCTCTCTCTCTCTCTCTCTCTCTCTCCTTCTCTCTCTCTCTCCTTCTCTCTCTCTCTCCTTCTCACAGTCTCTCTCTCCTTCTCACACACACTCCCTCCTTCTCACACACACACTCTCCTTTTCACACACACACACACACACACACACACACACACACACACACACACACACACACACACACACACACTCTCTCTCTCTCTCTCTCTCTCTCTCTCTCTCTCTCTCTCTCTCTCTCTCTCTCTCTCACACACACACACACTAACACACACACACTCAGTCACACACTCTCTCCCTACCTCACTCTCTCCATCACTCCCTCACTCAGTCACACACGCTCTCACTCAGTCACACACGCTCTCACTCAGTCACACACGCTCTCACTCAGTCACACACGCTCTCACTCAGTCACACACACACAGTCACACTCTTTCACACACTCAGTCACACTCGGTCACACTCAGTCACACACACACATTGTCACATACACACACACACACACACACTCAGTCACACACACACACTCAGTCACACACGCACACACGCACACACCCAGTCACACACACACACACACACACACACACACACACACACACACACACACACACACACACACACACACACACACACACGCACAGAATGCAGTAGAAGAGCACCTCCTCCTCCCCTCTTAGCCCCGTAGCTCACGTGCAAAGTTCGCTCTACAGCAGCAGGCTAGAGGGAGCTCTGAGAAGGGAGGAGGGAGGGAGGAGGGGGGAGGTGGAGGAGAGCGGAGGGAGGAGAGCCAGGAGCTGCAGTGCGGGCGGAATCACTGATATAGCTGCTGATTTATGGCGCGCCTGATCTCCCTTTCCCCCCTGCCCTCTCCCTCCCATCTGTCCCTGTTCCCCCTTCTACCTGCACTCCCTCTCCGTTAGGGACCAGAATAAAGGAGGTTGCGTTATTGATGAGAGGTGCACACGCCGCCGCGTGCACATGCCGTCCCCTGGTGTCCGCACTCACGCAGCACGCGTATGTACACAGGGGTATGGTGCAATTAAAAATAAATGTACATACTTGCGAGTGTACGTAAAGTGGGTATACTTTAAACGGGGTATGCATGTATATAATTTGTCATGTTGGTTGTAGAATTAGGATTTTCTGTCTTTTGTTTGGGCTTTCTTTCTCCCACACTGCACATCCTGATGGCAGGGGTGAAGAGGTGGGAGCTCCTCCTCGCCCCAATCTGCCATTACTGAACCTTTGCTATATTGTACCTCCCTCTCTTTCTTTTCCTTCCTTTGTGGCTCATGCTGCCTAGATTGTTTCTCATCTCCCTTTGCAGGTGCCGGTCATCTATTTCCCACCTACTTGTACTCATCCCCCTTCTGTCATTCTCTCTGACTTTGCATCCGGGCTCTCCCTTTTTCTCTGTTCTAACTCCCCTCCCCTTCTCCTTTGGGACAATGACTGCCATATCGAGGACCCCTCTCTCCCTTGGGCTTCCCAATTTCTCTCTCTAAATTCTTCTTTTAGCCTTCACTATCAGGACCTGGTTTTTACAAAAACTGTTTATTTCCCTAAATGATTCCAATCCCCCATTTCTACTCTCTGAGCATCACGTCATTCCATTTCCTCTCTGTCAGTTTTCCTCTTCTTCCCCACCATCTATCTCTAATTTCTCCAAAGCCTTGCGTTCCATTAATCTACTGGATTTTCACTCAACTTTGTGCTCCTCCCTCTCTTCTCTCTGCTCCACTACATACTCTGACAATGTGGTCATGTTCTACAACTGTGGCGTATTCTCTCTTGATCTACATGCCGCTCGTTCTCTCTGCCATTCTCGCCCTTCTACCCCCAGACCTTGACTAAACTGTCATACATGCATGCTCCGCTCCTGTATTCGCTCCTCTGAATGTCCCTGGAGGAAATCCTATATTCCACAGACATACTTCACTACAAATGTATTCTATACTGTTTCAACTCTGCCCTCTTCCAAGCCTAACAAACCTACTTTTTGTCATAAATCAACAGTCACAAATCTAACTCATGCCAACTCTTGTCTGTCTTTGACTCTCCACCCAGACCACCATCTGTTACCCGTTTTTCTACCTAAGGACTTCAGTGACTATTTCAAGACTGGTGGATTCCATTTGGCAAGGCATCCCCACTGTATCCTACTCATATTCTATACCTGCTCTTCCTAACTCTCTTGTTGCCTTTCTTTTCTCTTTTTCTTGCTGATCTCCTACTCACCCTCTACCACTTGCCCGCTTGACCCCATTCCCTCCCATCTCCTCAAACCTCTTTCTCCCACTAATCCCTATACTCACACATATTTTCAACTCCTTCCTCAGATCTAGTACCTTTCACACCTCCTTCAAGCATGCAACATTTATACATTTACTCAAAAAAGCAAGTTTGACTCAACCTGTCACTCTAACTTTCGCCCTGTCTCCCTCCTGCCTCTATGTATGCCTCTAAATTTCTTGAATGCCTTATATTCTTTCGCTTGCTCCCTTTTTGTTCTTACCTCCTATTCTCTCCTAGATCTTCTACAATCTGGCTACCACACTGCTCACTCAACTGAAACTGCATTCACCAAAATAACTAAGGACCTTCATGCTGCAAAAAAACCATGGTCATTGCACCCTGCTTATATTACTCAACTTCTCTGCAGCCTTTGATACTGAGGACCACCCTCTACACCTTCACATTCTCCATACTCATGGTATCCGTAACAGTGTTCTATCCTGGATTTCCTCTTATTTCTTCCATCGTACTTTGTGTCTTGTTTACTAACTACTCATGTTTTGATCTCTTTGTTGGTGTACCTGATGGGTCTGTCCAGTAACCTCTTCTCTTTACACAATCTCTATAGGTGACCTTATCACATCTCTTGTGTTCAAATATCCCCTCTATGCTGATGATTTAAAGTTTACCATTCAACCCCTGACCTTACACCTGCTGTACAGACCAAAATCTCTCAATGACTCTCCACAATATCATCCTGGATGTCCCTCTGCCAAATCAAACATAACATGTCAAAACCATTGCTCCTCATATTTCAGTTCTGGCCCTACTGTCCACTTCTCCATTACTGTTGGCAGAACTATCATACACCTTCTACCATAAGAACACTACCCATGTGTCACATTTTACTCTTCCCTCATATTCTCCTCTCACATTAACACTGTAGCTAAAACCTGTAGATTTTTTCCTCCATAACATTGAAAGATACGCCCTTTCCATTGTCGCTATACTGCTAAAACTGTAGCACAGACCCTCATCTCTCCCATCTCAACTATTGAAACCTTCTACTCTCCGGCCTTCCTGCTTCTCATTTTTGTCCCCTACAATCTATACTAAACGCCGCTGCTAGAATCACTTTCCTCTGTCCTAAATCTGCCTCAACATCTTTCTTGTTGATATCCCTCTCCTTGTTTCATATTAAATCATATATTACTGTACTTACAAAACTTTCTGTCCTTTCTTTTAAGGCTAAACACTTCTGCCACTCCTTACATCTCAGCCCTAATTTCTCACTATACACCTGTAACGTGTGCTCATCACAAACGAGATTAGACCACGAGGCTGAGGTGGGGATGTATATAACCACCGCCCTACAACTGCGAGACCAGGTTTGGATTGCAGAGTCAGGGTCATGTTAGGGTAGGAGAGTTCATGTAAGTCGTGGTACTTGCCATTGTCAATGGTTGGAGAGAGGAGAGTAGTCGTAAT
Organism: Ascaphus truei; assembly: GCF_040206685.1. NCBI lineage: Eukaryota > Metazoa > Chordata > Amphibia > Anura > Ascaphidae > Ascaphus > Ascaphus truei. The sequence continues at coordinate 74,162,382 of NC_134486.1, read as the reverse complement.
CCGTAGCCGTAGTCGAGGAGAGAGCAGGAGTCCAGAAGCGAGCCGAGGTCCAGGAGCACAGAAGGGAAAAGTCCAGGAACGAGCAGGGGTCACAATGAAAGGTCAGGCAAGGCACAGTAATAGCAACGAACAGCAAGCAGCAAGCACAGGTACACAAACAAGATTTTATGCTCAGTCAGTTTGTGGGAGGCTGGCTCAGTACTTATAGGGCAGGCAGCAAATAGTAAAGGCAGCATATAGCTGCAAGGTAACAAAAGAAAACCGCCCCTTAGACATATTCAATTCACTGATAGGCAGGGGCGGGGGAAGTGCAGGTGAGGAGTAATTGACAGCTTTAACCCCTCGTGTACTTCTGGAAATGTGGTGCCACCGTGTATTGGAGGCAGGAGGGTCTTCCGTTGCATCGCGGAAGGTGGTGTGGGGGCGGAGCCTAGGTCCAGTGCCGGCAGGAGTATTGCGACACTCATGCGCAGTGCACACGCGAGGGACATCACCCAATGCATCATGGGGGCGGGACCGAGGTCCAATCCTCACAACACCTGCCCGACTCTTGTGACATTCTTAAGAATGTGTTCTGTCTACCCCCTTTGTATCTAAAGCCCTCTCTCTCCTAAAACCTTTGACACTGACTGCCCCCGGAATGTTCTTCCTCTCAATATCCGACTGACACCCTCTCTCTCCACCTTTAAGACCCATCTTAAAACACACCTCTTTAATGAAGCATATGAGCAGCTCTGTTGGCTGATACTATACAGCACATCTCATATGTACTGACCTTGAGCCCTTGCAGACACACTTACCAGAACACCCTCCTACTATCTAAGTTCTCTCTACTTACCACTTAGATATAAGGTCAGCAGAGCAGGGACTCCTTTTCCAAATGTTACTTTTATGTCTGAATTGCTTATCCCCATTATGTACTATACCATTATGTGTATTACTGTTATGAAGTGCTACGCTATATAAATAAAGACCTACATACATACAAACTGTTTACTTTCAACCTGGCACCACTCGGTCTGCTATACATTATTTTGTCAAGTTAGTGTGTACTATACCTTCTTGTCTGACTTGTAATCAAAAGGTGAAAACTCATGTCCAAGAGATTTTGGAGAAAAATGAGGGATATCTCATCTTCCATTGAATTGGGATGAAGAAACTTATATCACGGAGAAAGCTAACACAATGTAAATTCTTAGATATACTTTAAGAGTTTCTGTGGAAAATATGGATAGATGACCACTATGGGTCTCAACAGTAAATATGTATTAGAAATATAACATTGACTTGTTTTAAGATGACTTATTTTGCTTACTTCATTTTAAATATGTTTTAATAAAGCTACTGATTATGTGGAACTTCTTTTTTTTTTAAGCTCATCTTAAAGCGACTTTATTTCTAGTGTCACTTTAAAGTAGATGCTAGATTACATACTGGAGTTATAGCAAGTTTAGTGACCCATTGATTTTTGATTGAACCATGCTATTAATGGATGCAATTAGGAGGCAGTTTCAGTTTAAGGATGAATTGCCTGGAGAGTAAGACATTTCTGTAGCACTTATTGCATTTAGGCTGACTGTGAATGAATATGTAATAGCTGTTTTCCATGTTATTTTTTTTTTTTTTGTACATAATCATTCAAGTTTCAATTTAACAAACAATTTAACTTGTTAGGTACACGCTTCATTCATTCTGAGACCAAATGCTAAACCTACTGAGTTGTCACTGGATTTTATTTGACTGTTTTTAAAGCAGCATTGGATGTTTATGCTATCTAGAGCAGAGTTTCCCAACTCCAGTCCTCAGGAAACCCCAACAGGTCAGGTCTTAATGATATCACTGCTCTAGCACAGGTGGGTCAATCAGTGGCTCAGTCATTTTGACTGAGCCACCTGTGCTGGAGCAGGGATATCATTAAGACCTGACCTGTTGGGGTTCCCCGAGGACCGGAGTTGGGAAACACTGATCTAGAGTGAAACTATCCCTTTTTGGAACACATTGGGGCCGATTCACTAAGCTCCGTTAATTAGCGCTGAAATGGGTTACATCGCTCGGGCGAAAAAGGGTGAAGCCAAAAGAGCTATTCACTAAGGCTGTTTTTCGTGTTTTCGGCCTGCCTTGCCCAGAAGGGCCATATCGCGCGAGCACCTTCTTCCCCCCTGATATCGTGCTTAAAGTTAGATAGCACGATAACTATTATAAACAAAGCAGCCTCTAAGAACTGCATGGAGACGCTGCGTCTCAATGCACGGCTCTTACAGGCGATCGTGCTGTACAAATATGATTTTTAATACTAGTGTACATGAGCAGGGGGTCTCCTGAGGGGGATACTGGCACCCCATAATGGGGCCTATATCTCCTGAAGTAGGGGGTCCCCGGACCTGAAACCAATGCGGTTCAGCTCAGGAGACCCCCTGCACATCTACACTAGTATTAAAACACCAATACCAATAAATAATAATTCATTACCGTAGCGGATAGCCGCTAGGGTAATGAAGCTGCATTAAAGTACATTTTAATAATAGTGTGCGGGAGAAGGGGGTCCCCTGAGCTGAACCGCATTGATTAATGGCTCAGGGACCCCCTGCTTCCCGAGTTACAGGCCCCGGTATGGGGCATCGGTGCCAGTGTCGGCGGCATCTTTATAGCGTCCAAGACGCGACGTGGGCTCCATAAAGATGGCGGCGACACTGGCATTCGATGCCCCTTACCGGGGCCTGTAACTCGGGAAGCAGAGTGTCCCTGAGCCACAAATCAATGCGGTTCAGCTCAGGGGACCCCCTACTCCCGCACACTATTAATAAAAATACATTAAAGCAGCTTCATTACCTTAGCGGCTATCCGCTAAGGCAATGAAGGGGTTAAGGCATAATAGCATGTTTATTGGGGACAATAATAAAAAAATACCCCCGCCCCCTAACACACACACTACATTAATGGGCAAAATTACTATTATCCACATATGGATAATAATGCATTTGCCCATTAAATATACATTAATCACACTCTCTGATTGGCTACCATACCATGTGAGGCCGGCCATGTTTGTTTGGGTGATGTCATCTTAATGGCAATTGAAGCACAACCATTCTGATTGGCTGGCGTCATTGCCTTTAAATTACGTCATCAATTTTTTTCCCCCGGCTAAATCACATGGTTTTCACGGCTCAATCAGGGCCGTGGGAACCATATGACGAAAATGTGACGTCATAGGCCTATAAAAGCCTATGTCGTCTCATTTTGAAGCCAGACACCGAGGAGGAAGGACCTCCCGAAGAAGAAGAAGACCAGGGCGAGGCCAATGAAGATCAGAAAACCCGGAAGAAGACGGAAAAGATACAGATGAAGACGGTGAAAATACAGATGAAGACCCCCGCTATGGATTACACATAGAAAAAAGAAGACACAGACCCTTTTGGATTGTAATGGTTTATTTTTTTATGGTTACCTGGTTCCTGTTGTTGGATTATTTCTTCCACACATCCGGTTCAATGGGATTCGGTGAGTCGTTCATCTAATAGTAAGTAAACCAAAGAAATATATATTATTTTACTTTTACAGGTTTTTTGGCATTTTTTTCATGTCATCCATTTTTTTGGGGAATTTCCATTTATTGTCCCTGAATTTATGTCTGTCACTGGACATACATACGTACAGGGACAGTCACTGGATGTATTGTATGTTTCTTTTTAATGTTATTAAATTGTTTTTTATGCTCTTTTATTGCTCCTGTATGTATGTATGTAAACTATAGATGGACATACATACAGGTTTAATAAAAACTTGTTTGCATAATGCTTGCTTGCCTTGTTTTCATGTTTTCTTGTAATTGGAATTTGCTGCTTTGTGTCCAAATGTGTTTTTAATGTACATGTTATTTTTTCGAGAGTTATTTTAAAGGCTGGTTGCAATAAATTATTTATTTGGCTGATTTTTGAAATTTAGATTTAGTCACATGGTGGTTACTTTGACATAGGTTTGTTTTTAGGATTTCAACGGTGTAATTGATTTTGTTTGTAATTGACTTGACATTGGATTAATTAATTGATGGTAATTTAATTCTGTTGATTTGCTTTGTTTGTATTTAATGATTGGTTTGTACAGTATCTTGTTTGGAATAGTTTATTTGATTTTGACCATTGCTTGGCAAAGTATACATGATGCACAGATTAATTGTATCATATACACATTGTCAAATTGAGTGTTTTTATTAGCATTTCTTAGTTATTGATTTGGCTTGGTGCTGTTTGATATTTGGACATATTTGTATTTCGGCATGTATATCCTTAATCATTTATTTGTATATTGGTTAATCATGCATATACACTATATATATATATATATATATATACATGATGAACCCACTGTACACATAAATGGGTGAAAGGTGGGTATCGGGTCAGGGTGGCTTATCCCCTTAATGACTGTAGCGGTTAATAACCGCTAAGGTCATTAAGGGGTTAGGGGACATTAGTTTGGCTCTTTTTTTTCTTGTGTATATTTTTCAGCACCCGAGTGTATGGACGGTGAGGAAGAGGAGGATGGCCTTCATCGTGGGTGCCGGACAAGGCTGAGTATAAAATGTATTTATTGTATTTATTGTAATTAATGTATATTTAATGGGCAAATGCATTATTATCCAAATGTGGATAAAATAATTTTGCCCATTACTGTAGTGTATGTGTTAGGGGGCGGGGGTATTTTTTTATTGTTTATTTTTGGGGGGCAGACCATTGGTACTGCAGGCCCGCGGACGGCTGCGGGGACCCCAGGACGGCTGCGGGGACCCCCGGACACCCCCCCGGACACCCACGGGGATCAGCCGGGGACCCCCGCGGGGTCAGCCGGGGACATCCGCGGGCCTGTTGTATGGATTATGTGCCTGCAAAAAGGTAAACAAAGAAATATTTTCTAAATCCAGCTCCTTTTGCTCCTGCCTTTAGCTGGCGCGTTTGTTAGGCGCGTTTTTTTAAGGCCGATTCACTTAGCGCTGCTAAGTGAATCTCCTGTACTGGAAAAAAGCAGCGCAATAGCCTGATCATGCGCATTTTGCGCCGAGGGCTGAAAAAGCCCTTTTAAGAGCGATAAAGCGCAGTTATCACTGCATAGTGAATCTCATTGCAGCTTTATTGGTCTTAAAGGGTATTTTGCGCTCTTAAAGCCACTTAACGCAGCTTAGTGAATTGGCCCCCTTGAGAGATTGTATTTGTGATGTTTACCAGCCAGTAAAATGTGTCCTTTGTAATTGCAAATGAAATCATTAATGGGTGCACCAGTTTTCCTCTGCGCTCAATAATATAGTACTTGTTAGTCTTTGAAAGGCCCTCCGTACTGTATCAAGCACAACTACAGGGCACCTTCTTTTTATTAACCCTCATAAATTGTGTGGCTGGAAGCAAATGGTGCAGACACAAGATGATGCACAAATCCACAAAATTATCCAATAAAAGTGCTTGCTTAAACTCCAACATTATAAAAAATCAATACCAATGCAAATGCTACAGATGTACAGTACTGTAGAAAGCTTTATTTTATTTGACCAATATATAAATCAAAATATCTTGTTTAAAACACAGAACATCACAGAATGTCCATAGGATTTAATGGCAGTGACAATGCAGAATATCATAGAATATCTTACTGTACCAACAACTTAAGGCACCAGCTGGTCAATTACCCTTGTTACATACAGTACTGTATGTACATTTACCGTAGGATTTGAAGATTATGTTTTGCTTTGTGTACAGGGTAAACATAATGTTTTGGCCAAACTATGTCAAACTGAATCACCCCACTTTGAACTACAGTAAAAAATGTGAAAGAGTCACTGATACGAAACTCTATACAGCTTGTTCAATTGGATTTTAAAGCAAGAAATGCTTATATAATAGCATAATTGATAGTGAGGTACAGTAGTATGGAGCATTAAATGAAATAGACAGAAAGGAAAAGAAATGTCTTTGTAATGGTGTTGTTTTCTTTTGCTGTTGAATATAGTCCTGTCACACTTTACAGAATATTAAAAGTGTTACATGACTTTGTCCATTAGGTGACTTTAGCAATCTGTGGGTTCTAAACTCCAACTTCTATATTCTGCCTTTACACACTATACTGTAGGGTCTATTCAATAAACTCCAATAAGTATATTACTGGGCAAAAAATATAATTTTGGCATGGATTTGAATCGCAATTATTAAGCTGTTTGAGAAGGACATACCTGGTAAATATGCAAATGTACATGTGTGAAATATATTAAAATTATTTAAAATATCGTGCTTCCCAGGCATTTCAGGTGTTTTGAGATATTTTACAAGGTATCTTTCCTTGTGGAGTATAGGTTAATTTATTTGGATTGTATAAGTCAATGGGATAAACAGAAAAAAGAAAGCGCATAAAACGCCCATAGCATAATTCAATAATATAAAATAAAGAACAAGTGATAATTGCATGTATAAGGATTCTGTTAAAAATTGTCTTCACACTTTTAAGAGAAGTGAAGCCTGTTTGCATATACTGTTGGTCTCACTATCCTCTCCAACAGACTGCATCCACCCAGTTGCATCCGATGTTGTTACATACTGTGTGCACTAACAGAGAAGGCTTTTCGTGCACTCCTCTACCTTGTCATTAAGAGTCCTCCCCACGCATTCCGTGATTAGTATCACTTCATCGGGGATGTGACTGACCTCTATGAGTTACTGGTATTTATAGTCCTTATATTTGATAGCAGTTAATAGTTAAAAAAATGTTTACTATTAAAGTGAGTTTTCTGTAATTGATTAACCCAGTATTTTTTTTCTTTCACGTATACAGAAAATACTATACTCAGAAAATAATCATATTTAAAAAGATATCAATCTTAAAAAAAGAGCAGATGTTAGAAAAAAAAAATCTTTAAAAAATAAATAAATAAACAAATATATATACATATATATATAACTGTATATATATATATATATATATATATATATATATATATATATATATATATATATATATATATATTTGTATATATTTTCAGGCACACAGGCAGGTCTGATCTTCTATGGGTGCTATATTCATAACATTCTGATCATCTGGGATGGTGAAGGAGAAGAGCTAATCATTTATTTTCATCTTTTTAATATTAATGATCTTGGACTCAAATTCACATATACAGTATAATGTTAGCATTGTTTTTCTTGATCTTGTACTTTCCGCAGGTGATGATTTTACTATTTAGACTGATGTGCATTTTAAAGAAGTATCCGTTAATAACTATTTCCATATGGATAACAATCATCATAAAAATGGCTGATAAATATTCCACTGAGCAAAGTTATTAGGTTCACAAGAAATTGTTCTTGATCGTCTAATTTATTAAACAATCTCAATTTTTAATGGATACTTTTTGTAGCAGGGGATGTGATACTAAATTGATTGATGAATCCTTCAAAAAAGTGAAGTTGGTTGCCTACTAACAACATTTGTTCCTATAGTTTCTTAAAAAGCCACTTATATATATAAAAAAAATGTTTGCATCAAGTAAACTTAAGGAGTTAAAGGGACATACATTGACAAATGAAAAAGGTCCCTCTGGTAACTAACTATAAGGGCAATAGAAGTACAATGTCTGATATGTAAATATATTATACCCCATTTGTCTCATTTTCTAGAGGCAAGTGTTTTCTAGTTAAAGGTTATAGTAATTGCCTTATATCTTATGTCATGTACTTGCTATATTGTACTTATGGTTATCAATATATTGGACAAACTAAATGCCCTTTAAGTACAAGGTTTCTTTAAGATAGATGAAGTATAGTCAATTGAGTTTCTTCGCATAGTGTTCCCAGGCAATTCCATTCTTGTCAAAACAAGGATCCCAGGTACCTTACGGTTATGGAATTTGGACACATCCCTCCCACCAAACCTGGGGGGATAGGTTCAGGTCCCTCCTCTGTATTAGAGAATCCTTTCTGATTTATATCCTGAATACTATTCCTCCACTTGATCTCAATTAATGTATTGATACTACTGTAGTATTCTAGTATAAGGTGATTTTCTTGTTTCTCTTTTCTCTTTCAGTGTCCTGGATCCATTATTGAATAGGTGCCTTGCATATTAATTAGTATTTTGGTTGTACTTTTTTTTAATTAGATATTTTATTTTGATCAAGTGGGTATTAGTGAATATATTATGTTAATATATTTTTCTATATTGGGTCCTGTTGTTTAAGGTTTTATAGTTTTTATATAAATGCAGTTTTTTTTATTGAGTATGTTTGAAATGTGAATTTACATTATTTATGAAGTTCAACAGGGTATTTTTCCCCTCACCCAGTCTTTTTAGACCCATAATATCAGTTGTAATTGTAACCTTTTAATGGGAATATGGTAATTTTTGAACTATGCCTAGTAATCTTTGATCTCCTTTAACTGTTGCTTAGCAACTGGGAGGTATTTAAACCTGTGCTTGATCAGAGTAGGTCATAACCCTGATGAAGTCACGCGTCTGTAATTAAACGCGTAGGCTTATGTTGATTGACGTCATCACACTAACGACTGTTTGGTAATAGCTAATAGTTGAGCGGAGGGCAACATTGCTGTTCAAGCACGCTAATATCTTCTACACTGTGGACATAAAATATCATATCTAGCCCTCAAAGTGTTAGATAACAGCCGCTGGTTAAACTTCTCCTCATTCCTGTCACACTGCAATTAATTGCAGCAACTGTGTCAGTGTAGAATCCTGCAATTCAAAGAGATTCTCTCTTGATAACGATTTTTTAACATACAGTACTGTATCCTTGTTAGTGTACAGAATATCTTGGAGACGGTATCTTTATATTAAATATTTTGTACAGAATTAAGCTATTGAGCATGTGCTTCTTTTTTTAGATTTTCTCAAATGATGTGGTTCATCTTCTTTGAAGCTGCGAAAGTCTACTGTACATTTACTTATTTCCTGAATCATATAGGACTTTATTTGCAAGATCTCTTTGGAAGGACTTGTTACATTTTGGACAGGTTTGAACTTTCAAAATCTCATTATATTTGTATATATAACTTTCACACGTGTTTCCATTGTGCAGCAATCTATATTATATTATTTGTACATTCTATTAATAATACTATATTTAGTATACTACATTTCACCCCTATTGATATTTTAAATTAGGTTTGTTAGCGCTATTTGTTTTTCTAGTGCATTAATGTAATTGTAACCCTCCTATGGGATTACCATGGCCTTTTAAGGGTTAATGGTGTGGACCCACATAGAGTGTGACACTTTTCCTATTACACAGGACTGGAGGAGAGTCAGCTAAACTCTGCCTGGAGACAAGGACATCAGAGGGTGTATATATATATATATATATATATATATATATATATATATATATATATATATATATATATATATATATATATATATATATATTAGGAAGGAGAAGGTTCTACAGGTTAGGTTCTTGGAGGAGTGAGTGTGGAGGACATTTCTTGTTGGAGAAAAAAGGTAGAAAAAGATGAAGATAAGAAGAAAAGAATGAAAAAAAATCTACTTACTGGGGCCTCCTCTGCAAGTTGCTGAGGATTGTGGACTTCTGCGCATCATGCTGATGAGGATCATTGCGACGTGGCTCAAGAGTTGGTGCCACAGTTGGATGAGGAGGATGAATCTTCATCCTGGCAAAGTTAAGAAACACATTGATTGTATTTTATTTAATTGTGTATTTTTTTTTAGCATGCCCATGTATTGGCAATGTGTTTATCTATGCCCCTTTGAGGGTATAGATAACCACATTGATAATCAATGCATTTTTTCAAAAGTTTGCTTTTATTTAATTGTAATGTATTTCATTTTGTGGATTTTTTTTATGGTGACCATTCATTGCCATTGTGGAAATCCTTGCCCCCATTGTGGGCATAGTTTACCACAGTGACAATCAATGGATTTATTGGCTAATGTTTGTGTAACACCCATATCCCACCTGGTTGACAGAGATAGGGTACAATGTATAACAGATACAGTTCTGTGTGCTGACAGGGTATACCTGCTCAGTTAGAGTGTTAGCTCAGTGGGTTACTTTTTCTTCTCAGGGTGCTTGCTTCATAGGTTCAGGCCAAGGCTGTTTGGAGTGAAATAATGGTAGAACAGGACACCAGGAACTTTTCAACAGACTCTTTATTTGCTGCACAACATCTCTCCATCATACACCAGACAGGGGTTCACAGCAGGCAATAAACGAATTACACCCGCAAGCCTTTCTTCATTCTGATGACTGTATATGGGCATTGGTTACCTCCTCAATCTCCTACGCAAGATTCGCTCCTTTTGGTGTGTAATTCTAGGACCCTGCACTAACAGAACTTGTCCCCATCTAGAAAACAGTAAAGGATACTTGTCTCTTACCCCACTGGTTAAGCCTGATGTAGACTCCCCTTGTTGGGTCTGAACTGGGGCTTGCAATCAGGTATATTCCTGGGTGTCTGGTCCCCACCCTTGGGGTGTATCACCCCCTCTGGGTCTCTCACCCCCCCCTCTGGGGTCTGCTCTCCCTGGGGTCTCCCCCTCTCTTCTGCCCCCCCCCCGGACTCTATTGATAATTTGGTGGAGCTACATATTTATACCTGGGGAGTGGCCAAGCCTTTGCCCCAGTAACTGGGCAGATCTACGTGTAGCAAAGGCCCTCATCCTGACATGTGACTCCAGCATCTTCCAGACAAGTATCTGCCTGAAAGTGCAACAATAATGCAACAACTGGGGATATGATCTCACCTGCCTAGTCTGGTAACTGGTTAACCTTGGCACTGCCTGCAGCTCACCAGGGCTGACATGCAGAGCAAGAGGAAGATTTTTTTTTAGCGGGTGCTACATTTGTTTTTAATTAATTCAATGTGGTATTTTATTTTGTGAATGTTTTTTTTTTTTTATGGTGACAATTCATTGCCATTGTGGGCATAGCTTACCACAGTGAGAATCAATGGGTAGAGAGGTGGGGGATGGGAGTATTATCCCCAGGGAGGGTGGTTAGGCCTCCTGGGTGGGTAGCCAGAGGTGGGGGGAATTAAACCCTTAATTACCATAGCAGTTAACAACTGCTATGGTGATTAAGGTGTTATAGGTCAGTAGTTAGTTTTATTTTATTTTACTGTCAGTGCCCACTGAAGACGAGGAGTACGCGGAGGCCAAAGATGAAGACTGCCTTCATCCTGGCAGGGGTAAATACAACTTTTATTTACTATCCAGACCGGAATAATAGAATTACTGTACTGTATGTGTTGAGAGAGGAGGGATGGTTGTTGGGGGTAGGGGTGTGGGTAGTATGGTACCCATTCATTGCCATTGTTTTTATCTGTTCTACCATTCAGGGCATAGGTAACTATTACTAATTCTTTTTTGTTGTATTGTATTTTAATGTTTATTTTATTTAATTGTGTATTTTTTTATTTTTTTTGCATCATAAATGGGCAAAAGTGCTGTTAGCTATTTGGCTACTAGTGCTTTTGCCCATTTGTATGTTTGGTGATGGCTATAGAGGGGGTGGAAAATGGGGGTAGTTGCTCTGGGGTGGTTGGTTAGGCCTACTGGGAGGGTTGTGGGAGGGGTTAACCCCTTCATTGCCTTTGCGGTACTACAGCAGACATAGCAATGGGTCAATCCGACATCGCATTAAAGCTCCCATTATTCAAAAGCTTTTACATTTTGTCAACAAATGGGAGAAAAAGTGGCTCGGTGAATAAAAACACTGACTGTAAACAATGACACTGAGTTTGAATCAGACACAGACTAAATCATTATAGTTAATATTTAGTAAGCAGTACTATGCCATAAGATGCCTTCTACTGTTGGAAGACACTTTCAGCCTAATCACATAATTAGGCTGAAAGGTGCTTTCTGGTGCCAGTAAGCATCCTATGACAGAGCATCGCTTAGTCAATAAGATCCCATATATTTCTTATTTTAGTTTTGATCCTCTAAAATTTTGGGTTCCCCACATTTATATGGTTAGAAGTAAGAGTAAATTTGATATTAATTATAATTAATATTATACAGTATGTTTAGCCACAAAGCAATTATTTAGTCTTTCTGCATTTTGCACACAAATATCTCATTGTTAGTCATATGGACTTTAATCACTTAATGGCAGTGGTAATGACAACCTGTCAGAACGGTTTATAGAGTTTTTGAAAGCTTGACATAGTTGTTGGCTAACATAATTCCCATATGGTTATCTATTTGAATTTAAAGACCTTGGAAGAGTTCGGAGCATTAGAAATTGATAGTAGAAATTGATAGTTGAACACATTAGCGATCTGGGAAGAATGCAAATAATAACGATTGTTTGAAAATGTATCTCAGGAGCTGTGTGTGCTTTGTTCAGTATAGAACACACCAGGTGTTCCCAGCACTCCAAATGAATACAAGAAAGCTAATGATGCTTAAAATACTATTGTGTATTAATAGAAAAAAAGGACATATTACAACAATATGCAAATGCAAGATATAGGTATTAAGTGGATACTGGAAGGCGTGGAGGGGTGGTGAGGGAAGGGAGTGTGTGATATCACTAGCAAAGTGAGGGTAGGGAAATCCCTGATGGGGAAGGATATTAGTGCAGGAAGATGCGGGGGGCAATGTTTCAAGGTTATGAACCTCTTCTTAAGGCCCATTCTCAAAGTGGGACTACAGTACTTCTCGGCTCTAAGGCAACTCAATCCACCTAATCTTAAAATCAACAAGTGAAAAAGGAACACACAATTATGAAGGCAAATAAATTGACCTTGGTTGTTTTCTTACATAGAACAAACCCCCTAATGATCCAATCTATATCTATTCCCATATACATCTGATTATCTACAACAATATATATGAAGAATGCTAAAGTGGATTTATTCCCAAAACAGAATATAATACACAGTACACAGATAGAAAAAGAGTATTTCAATGATGAGAAATTACCTTTAATTGAAATTATACGGCATCATTTATGTAGTTTATAACTTCACAAAATACTCCATAGGATTGTTTACTTAACCTTAATCCTACAACTATCATAGTATGAATAAGATGAGATATACCATTTTATTTTTTATTGGGGACAGATGATTGTTGCTCATCATATGTTTCTCACTGTGATCTACTACAAAGATTTTTCTCTATATCTACAGATCCAAGATACCTTGTTACAATTTTTATGTTTTACATTTTTTATACACTCTATATTGTTTTTTAATATATGTGCAATATAGGTAATCGATATACAACCAGCATTCTCTGTTTCCGGTAATTAATAAAGTATTTACAGAGTAGTGACAGGGTATATAAGATACCAAGATATAAACTACAGCCGCGGCCCCTTTTATTCTCCAACATCTCCGAATTTTTTCGGGGATTTTTTCCGAATGCCACGCACTTCACCACACTTCACCACGTTCATGCCAAGACAGCGCTAATATAATGCACTAGGATAAAGGCGGCAGCAGCTAAAATACCGGAACATATTCCAGAAAAAAAAAAATACTGCATCTGCCCGCGGTTATCAGAGTTGCGCCGATACGGCCACAATAGGATAAAGGCGGCCGCAGCTGTATGCCATCCATACCATTGAGGAAGAAGGAGTTTCCTTCGAAACTAGTCTGGTTGCCGTGGGACTGAGTTGCAGGAACCCAGAGACCAAACCGGAAGTGACGCTAGACGCCGACAGAAGCGGCGAGGATTGCGATCTGGGGAAAGGACTCGTGGGTGCAACACCAGTACCTCCGCTCCATTCGTGGTGTATACCTATATACCCTTTTTATCTTTTATAAAATTGGTTTTACACTAACCAGAAAGGCTTCAACTCATCTATATTCCAGTGAAGCTGTGGAAAGAAACCTTTACGTGCCTAGTGACCAGTAAAGTGCAGTAAGTGCATATCTCACCATTTTCCTTTTTTTCTGATTCATTAGAACATACCACTATTTTTTTGCTTTTTTCTGTCTTTATTTCTTGGAGGTGCGCTGATTTTTTCCTGAGTGAATCTTCAATCAAAAGAACTGGGAACTTCTTTTTTTTCTTCAAGCAGTACCACACCAATTCAGTTTTTGTTTAGACACTATTTGAACTTTAGAGCGCTTCCCTTTTTGTGTGATAGAGTGGAATCTGTCATCTATCATATGTGTGACCTAATGCAATAAACACCTGACACACCCTTACAAGAAAGTGGACCTGAGAAACAAAACACACTATAGTGTGGTATGCAATTGATTAATTAGATATATGTAATTTGTCTCTGCAAAATAGTCCTATTGGGTTGGCAATATTCAGAGAGCAAATCCCTATTACTCAACAGACTACAGTATGGATGAGAAAACCTTCAAATCCTAAATGTAGATCAAAGAAAAACCTGTGGTCAGAGAGTTTATGATATGTAGTCCTGTTCCATCAGCTAACGGGGTGGTGTGACGGCTTAAATGCTACTTTCCTGGTTCATTAGTGGATACTTCCGAGTATGCGCGGGACTTTTTAGTGATGTCACAGTGGGCATTGCTTAATGGTGCTTGGTTCTAGGTTGACTTGCGACGCTGGTGTTGTCATTATGTGGGGGGAGCTTAACAGCACTTGCTACCGTGCGATGCCAATGACTGCAGTCTCTGTTATAGTGGGCTGCACACACTGTGTGTTGCCTACTCAGGTGTAATGTTTGCACTCACCACGAACAAAGCGGGACCCCGGTACTGAGGTGGGAAACTATGAAACTGCACACCCACAGCAGCAGAGGCATGCCTGGAGGGTGGATAGTCAAGATCGCCGGGTCTGGGCTGGAGAGAGTGGGTTAGTCTTGATACTTGCTGAGGTCATAGGTAGGTGCCAGGAGAGTAGTCAGTGTCCGGAGTGCCGTGGTCTGGGGTTGGAGCCAGTAGGAAGGTAGTTGGTCCAATAGCCGTGGTCAGAGATGGAGAATAGCGAATGGTCAGAGGCAAGCCGGGGTCGGTAATCCAGAGAGAGATCCTAAAGTCAAGCCGGGTATGTACACAGAAGAGATAAGCAGCAGAGGGTTAAAGCACAACAGGAACAAGGCAGGGCAGGGACGTGGGAACACAAGGTTACCATGAACTATGCTCAGCCAAAGAATGAAAGGAAAGGCTGAGCATATATAGGAGAGCTGGACAAATAGGACTGAGGGGAGGAGCGGAGGCGTGGCCTCTGCGGAAGCAGGGATAGGCTGCAAGGTGCAGGAGACAGGTGGGAGAGAGATTAGCGTTGACGCGCAGCTGGGGAGTGGTGCATGCGCGTCACGTGTGTGCACTGTGCGGTACCAGCTGAGGGGTAGAGCCAAGCTCCGTGTGATCCTTGAAAGCCCTCCATGGTGCGTGGGAGGCTGTACAGCAGGAGGCAAGGAGGAAACGTGCCACGAGGAACGTGCTCTCTGACCACTTGCAGCGGGATGCTGTGCAGCAGGAGGTAAGGAGGGAACATGGCGCAGGGGACGTTTTCCCCGATTCCTTACAGCAGGCATGCACAGAGCTCAGTGTCCTCCTGGAAGCTGTTACCAATGTGTCCTTCATTAATTTCCTTGGCGTTCACGTTGCCATGGCATGGAGCAAAGAAAAAGCATAAACAGGGTGATGGATTAATATACAGTTTTACTCTATCCCATACATTGAAAACACTAATACTGTCATGTTTATGGATTTATAGCCACCACACAAAACATATCTATCTATATGTACTGAGGCAGCGAGAGTAGTACTAACCCTTATTCCCGATTAAAGCCACAGGGCCATAGTGCAAAGAGATATAAGGATTAAAGGCATGGACTGGACGGGCAGAGGTGGGAGGAGGCATTAGAATGGTATAGTAGGATCCACTGCATACAGAGGCAGTGGCATGCCCACAGGCTGACTTGAAATTACGAGTATCCCCCGGAACATACTTCGGGATAGGGGGCATCAGTACCAGCATAGGTTCCGGGAGCGAGACATTCTGTGGTTAGATAAAAGAGGCAGAGAGCCAGTCACTGGATGGAAAAATTATACACCAAAGCATAGCAGTGTACTTCTGGCGGGATATGGTATACCAATAGCGCCTAATGAGGGCGGAAAAAAAGGGAGGTTGTTTAAAAACTAGATCTAGATACGTCTTTCTGATAAGAATAGGTGGGGGGAATTCAGTTTCTACAGTAGGTTTTTATTTGTCAGATTTAGAAAAACTGGACAGTATTTGAGGTAAAAGATAGGAAACGGCTAAGGTCCATATTTCCTAAGTGATGCTTTTCTATAAGACAACTTCCAGTGCTGGAAGACACCTTACACCCATTCAAGTGCATTGGATGTAAGCTGTCTTCTGTGCTGAAATGTACCTTGTAGCAGAGCACAGCATAGTCAATATGGCTCTAAATCAGTGTGTAAATATGGACCTTAATAGTTTGCCAAGTGGTGCCATTCCATAAGACACCTTCCGGCACAGGAAGACACTATATACAGTCGTCCAGCTCCGGAACAGTTACAAAAAGAAATAAACTTCACCAGGTAAGAGGCAGGGCATCTTCATCATAATTCAGAAGGGGAGACACGAGGAAGACTTAGCACTACTTGACACTTTAAACATTTTTTGTTTCATCTCTGCACATTCATGTCAACTTTAATATGTACTGTATCCATGCCTGAGTACTGTTTCTAACTGTCTCTTTAAGTGAGTCCACAGCATCTTTACCATCCAAGGGACAACATTTTAATGCTGCCAGGGCAGCTCTGACTAGATCGTACAACTTGTAGCTCTTTCTTTGTGGCATTACATGTGGGATTCAATGTATATACAGTATGTCCTTATGTATATTTACCTAATCTAATACCATTATATTAAAATCAGGTATAGTTGTAGCTTACATTATTACGCCTGTAAACAGGTGCATTATTGAGAAATAACATGAAAAAGAATGCGTACTTTAACGAGATAATGCATACACATTATCATTTTTGTTAATAGTGATTCATTAATGCAACACATTTATTCTGTTTCTCTAGTGAGTTGAATATTCACAAAAGAGATACCCACCGCATAAACGTGCTAAAGTGCCGTGGCAACAGTGATATAATATTGGTGACAATTTATGTGCAATGGTGCGTTAATAAATAAATAAATAAAACCCTATTGTAGAACCGTTCCTGTGGTTCTTCTGTGGCAGCAAAGTCTTCGGTATAGGGGTGTGCGGTTCCACGTGTGAAAAATGGAATAACAAAAATAGTGTAATATGTTCGGATGGAAAAAATATTATGTAATAGTTGGATAGAGGTACTCACATTTCCTAAATTCATCTAGGCATAGCAGAGACACATACTGTACTCTCTCTGAAAAGAGCTTGGGGTTCCTTTGGGACTGGAGAGATAGGTGTCCCAAGTGGTAATCAGATGTTGGAGTGTATCGGTCAAATGATCCTAAGAGGGATATAAAGGAACATCCAATAGTGTAGATCATCTGTTACAAAATTATAAACAATAAAATACAATAAAATAAAATGGAATATGCTCATTGGAAATAACAGTGAGGGAAAGGTATGAACCACAGTATCGGCGCCATTCAAAAGACTTCTAACACGGTCTCGAAAGTCTAATGAATGGCGCTGTTACTGTGGTACAGCCACAGGACACGTGCTGTGAACCGCAGACCATGAGTCGAGATTTCAGTTAGATTCTCGAGTTACAGGCCCCAGTATGGGGTGCCGGTATCTCTGCCATTTTTAAAGTCTCCCACCAATCGAATTGGTGGATGTACCATGTGATGCCTTTCCTTTTTTTGGAGGGTTGTGACATCACCAAAAAGGGAGGGAAGCATGCCATCTGATGCTTTCCCCTTTCCACCACTCTGGTATCAACCATTAGGAAGTGATGTCATATGGAGAGACGAGGACGGTAGTTAGAAAGGAGACACAGACACCTTTAGCCTGTGGGCTCCAAGGCCTTTTTAAATGGATGTTTGTAAGTGCATTTATTTAATTTTTCATGTATAAAGATTTCCTTATGAGATTACACTATATTCCTGTCTCTTCTATTTAAGAACATCATGAAGATTACTACCTCTTTGATTTGCATGAATTACACTTCCAATTTGTGAGTGTAACACGTTCCACCTTTTTTATATATATCAGACATGGGGCCTATGCACAAAGCAGTGCTAAGTGATTTTAAGAGAGATAAATGCATTTATAGTGCGATACTGCCTGCTGCGCGATTTACAAAGCAGTGATAACACTGCAGTATAGCACTTTAACGGCTTTTTATCACTAAAAAACTGTCAGTGATAAAAAAAAGTCGTACGATCTGGCAAAAAATGGCAAACCCGCCATTTTTTTTCAGTTACAGTAGCACGATTCAAAAACAAGCGATAACTGAATCGCACTGTAAAAGCTCACCATTTCTTTTCACCAGCTAAAGGCTGGCGCAAAAGAGATGGAGACATGAATAAAAGCATTATATTTTTTTCTGTACACCATTAATACAAGAGGCCGGCTGGGGTCTCCGGGTGGTCCCCGCGGGTGTCCTGCTGTCCCCGCTGGCCTGCGGTACCAATCCTGTGCCCAAAATAAAACATGGACAATACTGTGAAATAAATACACTCCCCTCCCCCCTAACACATACAGTACAGTAATGGGCAACATTACTATTATCCAGATATGGATAATAGTGCATTTGCCCATTTAAAATAAAACATTAACCAGCTGAAATAAAGTAAATAAAATTTATACTTACCCCTACCAGCCTCCCACGATGAAGGCTGTGCTCATCCATCACCGTCCATGTCCTCCGTTGCCATAAACAATGCAATAAAAAATACAATCTAATGGCCCCTAACCCCTTAATCACCATAGTGGTTAGAAACCGCTATATTAATTAAGGGGTTAACCCACCATCCTGTGATGACTCAGGGGATTCCTTCCCCTCCTTGTCCCTCTCTCCCATCTCCTGTCACTCCCTCTGCTCCTTCCCACTCCTCTCCTTTGCCTTCTACCTCTCTCCCATTGCCGCAGCTCGTCCCCTGCAGGTCTCGCATACCCACGCGGTCCCTGAGTCCCTGCTATGATGCTCCCCACTCCCTCTCTCCCGCGGTGCCCACGTTACCTTCCCCAGCTGTTTCCTCCTCCTTTACCTTCTTCCAGCGTGGTACCCGCGGCACGGCGCTCCGCGCGCCTTGTGACGCGGCCGGTGCGTGCGCCCTATCAACTCACGGAGGGCGCGCGCACACGCTCATCCTCTGGGTGCCGTGAACCATCTGTCCCCTCCTCTCGGTCCCTGCGGGCCGTCTACTTGGTGCAGCCGGCTGTGGCACCTACCCCCAGAGCTCACTCCTCCTCCTTCACCTTTTTAACTTGGGAGGTCATTTCACTTGCTGCAGGAACAAGACCTATAATGGTTCTTCCCCTCTTACAGAGGTAAAAGGAAGGGTTCACAATGTAGTGTAGTGTAGGACCTGCATTATTTTGGTTATACCTTGACGTTGGTATGCAGGCTTATGACGCCTTTTGCCAAAGGGTTAACTAAATAACCAAGTATTTAATATTATTATTATTGAAGTATTTTACTTTATTCTTTTCATCATATATGTTTTGTCAATTGGATGTAGCATTGGGCACCCCCTGTCTCTTGTTGTGTTTCTACTGTGCCTCTTCGGAACGTTGTCTCCAGAATTGTCCCTTGAAGCCGGGAAACGGACGCACCCAGTAAAGGTAGAGGGGCTTCTACTGGGTACTGTCTCTCCTTGCCCCTCTCCTTCCGAAGCTCTCCCAAAGAAGTTCCTGCTTCCAGCCACGTTGGAGGGTCCAAACCTTTTCGTAAAGGTTGAAGCTTTCGTCGATTCAGGATCGGGTGGTAATTTCCTGGACCAGAAGTTCGCATTTGAGAATCAAATTCCCATGGTCAGAAGGAAGAGCCCTGTGGGCCTCGAGGCCATCGACGGACGACCCCTCCAGCCGGCATTCATCATTTGGGAGTCTATTCCTCTTACTTTGACCCTGGCTGATGGTCATAAGGAGGTAATTATCTTCAATGTTTTTCAATCTCCCACTGTGCAAATTATATTAGGATTGCCTTGGCTTCGACTCCACAATCCGCGCATTGATTGGTCCGGCACTCTGCCCCTCCAGTGGCCTTCGTCCGCAGATGCCGTTCCAGCAGTGACTCCCGTGGCTGTGATTGCCGGTTTGGACTCCGTTTCTTCCAATCTATTGACCCTGCCTGCTGTGTACCAGGAGTACTTAGATGTGTTCAACAAGGTACAAGCGAAGGTTCTTCCTCCTCATCGTCCGTACGATTGTCCTGTCGACCTCATCCCTGGGACTGTGCTGCCGAAGTCCAAGTCTTATCCACTCTCCGTCCCGGAGACCGAGGCCATGACTACCTACATTCAGGAAAATTTTGAGAAGGGGTTCATCCACAATTCTACCTCCCCTGCCAGGGCTGGCTTCTTCTTTGTGAAGAAGAAGGATGGATCACTGAGGCCATGTATTGACTTCCGAGGTCTCAATAAGATCACGGTGAAGAACCGGTATCCTCTCCCGCTCATTTCTGAACTGTTTGACCGTCTTCAAGGTGCCTCTATCTTCTCAAAACTTGACCTAAGGGGTGCCTATAATCTCATTCGTATAAGAGAAGGAGACGAGTGGAAAACAGCATTTAACACACGTTCTGGACACTATGAATATCTTGTTATGCCCTTTGGGCTGTGTAACGCCCCGGCCGTGTTTCAGGAGTTCATGAACGACATTTTCCGTGATGTATTGGGAACTTTTGTTATAGTCTACCTAGACGACATCCTTATCTTCTCTAAAAATCTTTAGGAACACATTCAACATACCAAACTTGTGCTGTCCAGGCTTCGTTCTAATCGCCTTTATGCCAAGATGGAGAAATGTCTGTTCCACCAGGATTCTACTGCCTTCCTGGGTTATATCATCTCCAGCCAAGGTTTTTCCATGGACCCAGAAAAGCTGAAGGCGGTCCTCGACTGGCCGCTCCCTAATTCACTCAAGGCTGTACAACGTTTTCTTGGCTTTGCCAATTATTACAGGAAGTTGATCAAAAAAATGTCTTCTATTGCTCTTCCTATCACCGCTTTGACCAAGAAGGGCGCCGACGTCTCATCCTGGTCACCTGAGGCCATCTTCGCCTTTGAGATTCTCAAAAAGGCGTTCGTGTCTGCTCCCATCCTTCGTCATCCGGATACCTCCCTCCCCTTCACTTTGGAGGTCGATGCCTCGGACGTAGGAGCTGGCGCAGTTCTTTCCCAGAGGACCTCCCCCCAAGAAAAACTTCACCCTTGTGGTTTTTTTTCACGGAAGTTCTTAGCGGCCGAAAGGAATTATGATGTCGGTAACCGTGAACTTTTGGCCATTAAACTGGCTCTTCAAGAATGAAGACATCTTTTGGAAGGTTCCAAAGAACCAATCGCTATTGTCACTGACCACAAAAATGTGTTATATATTGAGGGGGCTCGTCGCCTGGGATCCCGCCAAGCTCGCTGGTCACTCTTCTTTTCCCGCTTTAACTACACCATCTCATATATTCCTGGTACCAAAAATGTTAAAGCGGACGCCCTCTCTCGTCAGTTCGCCACTGAGACTGAAGCTAAGGAAGTCTCGGAGCCTATTCTTCCTGCCAAGTGCATAATTTCTGCTAACAACTTTGATGTGTTGGACGAGATCAACAAGGATCAGGCCCATATTCCCAGCAGGTTCAGGGTACCAGAAGGACGTCTATACGCAGCTCCACGCTTTCGCCATAAAGTGTTACTTTGGGGTCATTCCTCTAGAGCAGTTGGTCATCCAGGCTTCAAAAGGATGGCAGATCTCATTAAGCGGATTTTTGGTGGCCTAAGATGAATCAAGACATTCTTGAATTTACCACCGCCTGTCCTGTATGTGCCCAGAGCAAGACACTCCATCATAAACCTTCCAGACTTCTTTTACCACTTCCCATTCTGGAACAGCCACATTTCGATGGACTTCATTGTTGAACTGCCCATTTCCAAAGGGATGAACACCATTCTGGTCGTAGTAGACAGGTTCTCTAAACAGGCACACTTTATCCCCCTCAAGGGTCTTCCCAACTCTGCTACTTTGGCTGACGTCTTCTCCAGAGAAATTTTCAGGTTACATGGCGTTCCCATTTCAATCGTCTCCGACCGTGGGTCTCAGTTCATCTCAAAATTCTGGCGGGCTTTCTCCCAAAGACTGGGTATATCTCTCTTGTTTTCCTCTGGATACCATCCACAAACCAACAGTCAAACGGAAAGGATGTACCAAACCCTTGAACAGTATCTAAGATGCTTCATTTCAGACTCACAAAATAACTGGGTGGATCTTCTGCCATGGGCCGAATTCACCATAAATTCCCTGAAGAACGAGTCTACTCAGGAGTCACCCTTCTTTATCAACTTTGGTTTTCATCCCACTAGTCTTCCTCTCTCACCTTCCCCTTCAGGTGTTCCTGCAGCTGACTCTCATATCGCCAACTTACAAGAATCCTGGAAGAAGATCCTCAAGACCTTACAGACTGCGGTTGCCAAACAAAAAACCAAGGCAGACCATCACCGTCAAAAGGGTCCTTCCTTCAAACCTGGCGATCTGGTGTGGCTGTCCTCCAAAAATATTAGGCTAAAAACTCCATCACCCAAATTATCTCCTAGATTCCTGGGACCATTCAAAATTTTGGAGAAAGTGAATCCGGTAGCCTATCGTCTCGATTTACCTCCCACAATGAAGGTTCCGTCCGTGTTCCATGTGTCCCTCCTTAAAAGCTATATCCCCAGTCGTCATTTTTCTAACCCCTCTCGGAAACCCGATCCAGTGTCCACCTTGGGCCAACAGGAGTATGAAATACAGTCCCTCATCGACTCTCGCTGGTCTAAAAATAGACTGCAGTTTTTGGTACAGTGGAAGGGCTACGGCCCTGAGGAACATTCCTGGGTACCTGCACGTGACATCCATGCCCCAAGACTACTTTCACAGTTCCACCAGAAATTCCCCCTCAAGCCGTGGTTGGATCACTCGGAGATTGATCCTCAAGGGGGGGATACTGTGACGACTCAGGGGATTCCTTCCCCTCCTTGTCCCTCTCTCCCATCTCCTGTCACTCCCTCTGCTCCTTCCCACTCCTTTCCTCTGCCTTCTACCTCTCTCCCATTGCCACAGCGCATCCCCCACAGGTCTCGCATACCCACGCGGTCCCTGAGTCCCTGCTATGATGCTCCCCGCTCCCTCTCTCCCGCGGTGCCCGCGTTACCTTCCCCAGCTGTTTCCTCTACTCCCTTACCTTCTTCCAGTGTGGTACCCGCAGCACGGTGCTCTGCGCGCCTGGTGACGCGGCCGGTGCGTGCGCCCTCTCAACTCATGGAGTGCGCGCGCACACGCTCCGCCTCTGGGCGCCATGAACCGTCTGTCCCCTCCTCACTGTCCCTGCGGGCTGTCTCCTTGGTGCAGCCGATGCGTGCGTCTCCTCTGCCCACGGAGGGCGCACGCCACTCCTCTGAGCTATGTTCCCCTGCTGCTTCTTCCCCTCACTCCTTGCAGGCTGTCTCTGTGCTGCAGCCTGTGCGCGCGCACCCCCACCTTACAGAGGGCGCGCGCACACGCTCCTCTTATCCTGGCTGTCATGTCTCCGCCTCCCAAACCCTGCAGGCCATTCCCCTGACTGCCCCTTCTGTCTCCTCCTCTTCTCTCCCTGACCTATCCCTATTGTCTCCCACTTCGCTCTCTACTACTCCCCTCTTTCCTATTAGTGTTCCCTCCTTTATTACCCCTGTCTGTCGACTTCTTCCTCACTCTGCATAGTTCCTGTTTCTCTGTGTGTACATGACCTATGCTGTGCTCCCTCTGTGTCTCTGCTGTTTCCTGCTCCTGTGTTATCTTGGATTTCCCTGGATTTTGACCCTGCTTGTCCTGGACTACTCTGCTCTCTGGTACCCCTGTGAACCTTGCTACGTATACTACTTCGCTTACCTCTGGCTTCCTAGGACCTGGCTTGTACTCTGATGATTCTACCCTCTGGACTCCTGGACATTGGCACACGGACACGACTATTCTTACGGACATCCCCAAGCATTGCAGGTATCATACTAACTCTCTTCGAACAGGCCCAGCAACGCTATACCACACTCCGGGCTTGCTCCCACTGCTGTGGGTGTGTGGTGTCAAACCGTTCCCACCTCAGTACTGGGGTCCTGCCAGGTCTGCGGGCATACAGGCGTGACACATCCACTACTACCCACCCGGGAGGCCTAACCACCCTCCCCAGGCAACTACCACCACCCTCCACCTCCACCTGGAGGTAAAAGGGTCTGTAACCACTCTGTAACCACTGTAACCACTCAGTCGTTGCTCTTTCTAGATCTATGACCGTCTCTGGTATGTTTTTGAAGCTGAGGTTGTTTCTTCTTGCCCAATTTTCTTGATCCTCCTGTTTTTCCTCCAGGTCAGCCATTTTGGATCTTAGGGCCAGGATCTCTGTGTCCATAGTCATCTCATTATTAATGACTTCATCCACTTTATGTTCCAGTGTGTCTGTGAGCTCTCCTATGGAACTGACCTCTGATCAGATATCTTTAAGTGCACTTTGCAGTTCTTGGTGGAGTAAGGTCTTTAAGCTTGTGTATAGGTTCTCAATGGCTTTTAGTTGATAATTGTTCGCATGTCTCATGTTCAGATTCTGCGTCTGACTGTGCGGGAGACTTCGCCCTGCTTTCTGACTGGCCAGATCTGTTTCTCTCTCTTATCTTAAAGAAATCCTGCTGAGTTGGCTTTTTCGGAGCCATTTTGAAGAATTCTAGATCTACTGTAACTCCTCCGATCTATGCGTTGCCTGTTTTTCTTATATTGTTAAATGCTTTTGTAGACACGCCGTCTCATGGAGCCCGCTTCAGGTGGTCATTGTGGACTGCGACACGTGCGCACCTCTGAGGAACATCTTCATTTTAATTACACCTCCATTTAGGCCTAGTCTTAGAATTGATGGCCTCGATCCAATGCTATGGCATCTATCTTGACTGAAACTCAATCTTCAATCTTTGGCACCTAACTTGCTTGTAAAATAACCCTATTTTTGGATGCCTTGTCATCCCTCGGCTATTGACTGTCATGTCTTGCAGTAAATCAGATTGGTTGATTGCAAACTTGGTCAGTTACGGATGTAGCTATCCTCACTGTTTTTGGTGTTGCCACTGAAACTCTGGAAAATTGCGTTGCTGTGGGTGGTGGCTATGTGACGGCGCTGCGAGGGGTACAATTCTTTCAATGGAACCCCCACAGCGTTAATTCTCCTGGGCCTCAATCGGTGCGGTCACAGGACCACACGCAATCACGGTGCCGAATACAGTAAGAACAGAAACATCTATAACAAATGTTATGCGACAGTGCCAGGCCCTATGTAAGGGCGAAGCCCTCACATAACATGAGCCAACAGCATTGAGAGGACAGTGGTTCATGGACAGATAGAGTTGGAAAATTGGGTACCGGTGATAAAGGGCTGGTGAGTTTCTGATTGAAAGAGACGCTTTAACATCACCAAACATTAGCAAACGGCTCACAGCCTTTAGCTGCCCTTCGGTTGCGCCAAAGACTGTCCGCCTTTGGGGCAACGCAGATGTACACTGAATGGGTTCAGATTGAATGCAGCTGCGAATTCCAAGTTCTTTGTCCTCTTTGCTCATTAACATTCCAGTGGGTGGGGTTGAAGTTCCACAAAGTACAAGCAAATGTTAACCCTAAGCACACAGGTCCTGTGCAGAGGGAAGCAGCTCTTGTGGAGCCCCATTAGGCGCCTGCCTTTGGGGCGACGCAGATTTTTTTTGTTTTATGGTTGACCATCTGCCCTGTTTGGATAAGTTCCTGGGGTCCTAGATCCAGAGGATGGGACTATCTACATGGATAGGGTAACTGATTTTAATTAAATTCATTACTCATTTATTTTATTTCAGTTTTTTATCCAACGGGTTAATGACCACTTAGTGTGTTTTCATATCAATTTAATGTTTTTATATAAATGGCTTTGTATTCGGTTAACATGACTGTTAGTTATTCTTATAGATGGATTGGAATTGTGGTGGGGTTAGTGGGATGGATGTTGGGACAAGGTGCTCCGGTGAAGATAGTAACTCCATGGTTAGCTGTCCACTTCTGCTAGTTAGGAGTTAATATATTACAAAGTGGATAAAAGTTAATTGAATTAACTTTGATCTACTATTGTAGACATTTACTTTGCAAAATGTCACACCTAATATCATGTTTACTGATTCGTTAGTAACTCACATTGGATGTGTTATTACTATACAGCATTTTTATTATTTGTCCCTTATTCAGCTTTTACAGGGTCTAATTACTTGGGAATATGCACCCCGGTGATCTTTGTATTACTGCTATATCTTTGTGGATGGCAATATGCTGTTTTTTTACTTCACTAGTCTGACTCTCGCCAAGCTAATCGGTCCATCTCTTTATTCAGCCTGCTGCTTTTATTAACCTTAAACTAAAATTCTTTGAGATTGAACTCTATCACATAATACAGTATATCATCCAATTTACTTCTGTCTTGCATAGTATAAGCCTTTGGGAAATAGAAAGAAAAAAGGCAGATTTCCTGCAAACTATCATGAAAATTCTCCACTGACATCCACAAATATATTAAAATGCAATAGCAAATATTATATATTATATTGCCAGTATAATGTATATGCATTTTTTCTGATCAAAGTACAGTGCAAGCAACATTATAATGCATGGTTATTGTGTACAGAATATTTTCAACCTACTAAAAGGTGTAGGTCCATGTAATAGCAAAGCAAACTAATGACCATTTGGAAGTAGTGCAGTAATGGCCATTGCTTATTTTATCCATAAACAACCCAATTTATGCACATGCACTTTGTCAGAGATCCAAATACAATAAGGAATAAAGGGAGTAATACAGCAACACATACAAAAGGCACAGGACCAAAGACCAACACAAAATTATGTAGCGCTCAGGTGGATAATAGTGACAATATATGTAGAATAATGATAATAAATTATATGAATCAATAAAAATCCTAATAAAAATCAACACACTTTTGACTAGATATAACTACAAACCATAAAGTGATAGTGAAAAAAACAAAGACCAAAATAAATGTTCCACTTAAAAAATCCAGAGAGATAAAGGTCCCAATTGATGATCCAGGGAGCGCCTTTGCAGCTTCAGATAAAAGTGGTATACAGTAGCCAACCACTACGAATCTAAGAACAAAAAACAAACAGAAGCGCAAGCTCCATAGCACGTAACTGTTTAAACATAAGAGTACATTTATTAAAAAACTGCAGCCCAAAGGAAATGCACTTACAGGATTAAAAAAAGCAACCATACGTGGGAGAGAAATCTCTGTGTGTAGTCATCTGCGGGGGTGAGGGGGTCCCAGGTAGGCAAGATATATCTGCACAGCTTGTAGCCACCACCAACTCCTGTCACAAGTTGGCGCCAGGAGACTGAGTCAATCAGTGCCTCCACGTCCTCTGCTCCCAGTGATAACTCCGGTGGGGGGGAAGAGAAGAGAAGAAGAGAGGCTTGTGCCACATAGCGTAATTCTGTAGGGATTTTATTCTCAACAATAGTAAATTTATAAAAAGCACACTCACAAGTGTAGCTTAAGTAAAAGCATGTAGAGTCAGTCAATCTAAAAAGAGATGATACTCATCTGGAACGACTGCCACAGCCAGGAATCCTCGTGGAGCTCAGCAAACAATATTGAAACAATATTGAAACAAACATCCATGGTGTATGAACCTCCAGAGTTCAGAGGTAATTGATCGCAATTGCAACAATATACGTTAGTATGTATCACGTCTAACCACAACTGCAGTTAACAAGCAACAAGTGTATCGATACACAGTTGTCACGTGGTGACTGAATGACGTCATACGTCTCAGCATACAGGTCCCTACGCGTTTCGTCACAACAAGTGACTTCGTCAGGGTATGAGGAATTGGGTTACCGTAGACCTTTTAAAGCCCGCTAATTGCTTAAAAATCAGCTGACGAAGCCATGTGTTGGGACGCAACGCGTAAGTGCGCTTTGTGTGCATTTTTTCTTATTTTTTTGAGAGCCATTTTGGGAGTTCTCTATTTTAGGAGCGTGTGGGAAGTTGCTCCTAGTGGATTACTTCAAGCTGATTTTAAAGGACAGCACGAGCGCAGAATCCTTGCTTTGTACTTACTTCCTCCTTTATTTCACTTTTCACACTTACCAAAAACTGACTTCACTATTGTGTAATGCTTTATTTTTGTTTTCACATATCTTCAACATGAACATCTGCACTCCCTTATTTGGAAGAAACTCTGCATCGTAGGGATCTAGGAACGGTCTTGAAAGGGCTTATTTGTGCTGCTTAACAATTTTATCACACTTTTTCACATTTATGGTGATGTATTTGTGTGCATTTTTGCATTCATGAAGCTATATATATTTGCTAGAAGTCATATGTAAATCTATGGTATTTTTTACAATTGGGAGATAGCACTATACATCTTTTCAAATGTGATTTTATGGTGTGATTAATTTTTGTCTCTTTATTTTTTAGAGTCTGTCCGCATTACTATATGCTATTAAAGTCTATTATTAATATAAGTGCGTTTTATCCCATGTATGTTAATTCATTAGAATATCTA
Organism: Ascaphus truei; assembly: GCF_040206685.1. Lineage (NCBI taxonomy): Eukaryota > Metazoa > Chordata > Amphibia > Anura > Ascaphidae > Ascaphus > Ascaphus truei. The sequence goes on along the minus strand of NC_134486.1, from coordinate 74,133,740 downwards.
TGTTGACCGAGCCCCTCCACGGGATGATTGAGTGTCTCTCCAGGTGGGGGGAGTTGAATGTAATTAGACCGGCCAATAACAGCAATGCTGAACGTATAAGAACCGCCCTCGGAACCTCCTCCATCATTCCCTGACGAAGTACGGAAGTACAAAACGCGTAGGAGAGGGCGCGTTCCTTCACTCTTTACTCATATCCCCATTGCGGTTTTATACTTGAACTTTTGTTTTACTGCGGGACTTGCTCGGGACTTGTTTTGCCGCTCGACTGTCTATCGTGAAGCAGTGACGCACTGAAGACGCGACCGGCCGAGAGACGCTGCCGGATGATGTCACACGCCGGCGTGGATCAACCCGGAAGAAGTGTGGTGATCAACCCTTGAGAATAACTGCTGAGGGCTCCGTGAAGGCGCGGGAAGGTTCCCCAACGCTGAGCTGCTTACTCCGAAACCCGATACCAGCATTCTGAGGGAGGACGTCCAGTAACCGGTGTCTGTATCCTGCTGTGCCTGCCGAGTGGTAACATGTCCCTAACATGTCATGCTATTAACCCTTTTTGTTGATGTACGTGCAATACTCACCCTTACACTATAAATAATTATTTTATTATACTACACAATGGTTTTTTTGCGCTCTTCTTTTTTGTTTCCATGTAGCCTGGTGTTTGAGCCATCCCCACTGACCAGCAGCACAAAACCTCACCTGTTAAGGTTGTATTGTATATCTTATTCATAAGTCACTAATTTTATCACAGACCACATATGAGCGCAAGTCTCTTTTTTTGTTTTCACATTCATTTTTGCACAATTATTTATATTAACACTGTGTGTAAATATTTGTTTAATTCACTATCACAAATGTTTGATATATTTGTACTTTTTTGCACTAAGCACGTTATTATTTACACGTTATACACATTTCCATATACGAGCGCCCAGTTACAATCCCTCCAACCCCCCGCCTTATATCTCAGCCCCCATCCCCAAATATATTTCTAAACACCCCTTATGTTCTGCCCATGACATTTGCCTTTCCTCCTGCCTCATCACCTCCTCGAACTCCCACCTACATGACTTCTCTCTTGCTGCTCCCTCTCTCTGGAATTCCCTACCATGCACCATCAGACTCTCCTCCAGCCTTTAGATGTTTAAAAACTCCCTGAAAACTCACCTTTTCAAGGAAGTCCACCTGGCATACTCCTAACATCCAACTCCCCCCTCGCACCCAGCCCTTCAACCCCATTTTGACCCACTATGTAATACACCATAACCGCCAAACCCTCAAACCTTAATGAATTCAGGTGTTGGGCTGGACCATACTCCAACCTGAGTTATTCACCATCTCACAATGAGCAGCCACTTTACCTTTGGTTTCAACATTGTATCTCATTCCCTCAAGATTGTAAGCTCACAAGCATTACCTCTCTTTTTCTGTCCGTGCATGTTTGTCCTTATTTGTATGCAAATCTGTTTATGTAATGATCAAATCTCTGCACCCCCATTGTTCTGGGCTGCCGAATATGCTGGCACTATAAAAATACATAATAATAATATTTTATTGTAGTTTGTTGTCTAGCTAGCACAAGGATGCATGCGATCCCATGTTCAACCTTGTGTAACAGGTTGGCTAAAAATATAAGGTAGACCACAAATGAGGCATAGATTGCAAATGTTATGTTACACTTTTACATTGAACTTAAAAAGGCATTAAACTTGTATATAAGTCAAACATTTTGGAGAGCTCTTTCCTTTTAAAAGATAGGATAGAGATGCTTTCATATGAGAAATGGGTCAAATGTTGTGGTATCCTGTAGTTAACAAACCAGGAGAAATGTGCTGATGTTTTCATAAAAAATTTTGTTACGCATATTGGTAGATATTTGTACTACTGGGTCGGATGACTTTTTGAAGTGAAACTTCTTTGCGGGCCCAAATCCATTTTCCAAGAGATGGAAGTAGGTTATGGAAGTGATGTCAGTGCTGGCAGATGAGGCGAACACTTACCTCCATGCCCACAGTCGTCTGCGGCAATCGGAAGTATCGCTGAGGCATCCAGCGCTGAGGCGTCCATCTGTGCGCATGCACATAAGATCAGCGGCAGCCGTCCCCCTCAACACATGCGCAGAGGCTTTGACCATAGCCAGCGAGAGCCGTCCCCCTCCACGCATGTTCAGAGGCTCTGACCACAACCAGCGCATGTGCAGAGGCCTCTGGAGCTCGGCCGCGTGTTGCACATGGGTAGCAGCCCCACCCAAGGAGAAGAGGACACGGAGCCAAGACCACCCACACACCCTGTGTCACGCACACTCTCACTCTCTCACACACACTCTCACACACACTCTTACAGTCACACACACACTGTCACACACCCAAAGAATTCACAGTTAGTGCAAATAACTAATACAGGGTGTGTGTGCCGAGCACGCACGTTCTAAGTCAAATTTATTTGCGTTTTGTCAATGAAATTGTATTGTGATTTTTAATTAAAAACATCACCAACACAAATACAATTTATGTGACAAAACAGTGACAAAAGACAAAGAAGTTTCACTTAAAATACGCATGCTCGGCACACACACAATTTTTTTTATTTCCATTTTGTGTATTTTTTCACATTTACTGTATGAGCAACTATGTATTTTGCAAAAATGCTAAATATAAGAGAAATTTGTACAACATTTCCATAAGCATATTTGACAGCACATCTCTGTTTCTTATTCTGCCAAAAAAGAATCAAGATATAATTCCAGCAATAGTTGGCTTGAAAATGGGGCTACACAGAGACCTGAGAACATTGGAAGCATTCATTTCAAATTAAATTTTAAACTTTTACATTTCACTTAGCTAAGCATTAAACTTGTATGTGTAGAGCTTTTGGAGTTTTCATGGAGCATATGTAGAAACACCAGAGATTTCTGTCTCTGGGAATCACAAGCCATTACAGAACATCAAACGTAGTCTAGATATGAGAACTATGTTGTTCAGCTCAGTCATCTTTAGATGTTAAGGCTTCTTTGAAAGCTGACATGTACAGTACTTGCATCCTTTGGGGAAGAAGAATACTTTTCTTAACATAGTTATAATTTAGTTCCTGGTATTCCGTAACATTTTGTATTTCACTGCAAACGAATACTGTAGCTGTATTTTGCTTGAGTAATTTGGCTGAAAAGTAAGAGTTTTTGGAATTTGATAGAAAACAAATTACCAACCTGGTATAAAGATTTAGGAAAAACTAAAATTCATAACATGGTATTGTCGAGAAATATACAGCAATTTGAAATATCTATGCTATTTATAGCAACATTGTGGGTTTCAACTGAATAATTAGCAGAAAGCTTTAGAGTAGACTCAACACAGTACTGTTATAACACTGATGAGACATTCACAAGTAGTGGTAGCTAGTTTTTGGAGATATTAGCCAGTGCAGCCTGATGAATGAACCCGTCTTTCTCCCCTTCTGCTATAATTTTCATGCTGAAGTGCAATATATATTATTAATAAAATGTAGACAGGCAGCATACTGTACACATTTATCAGAGCAAATATTCAATTAAGGCCATGTGGCACAGGAAGTAAGCTACAAACCAGCCACCTGTCTGTAGAGTGCAGTAGAATGTATCACTTAGTGTGGGGATGTGGACAACCCCACTCATAAATAATGATAGCTACTGTTCCTGAGGCTGGATCATGGAATAGAACATTATGTTTTAACAATAAGTTTTCTATGTCATTTTCTGCTCATACTTAATTTGTGCTGGAACAAGTAATGTTCATTTGAAATAGATAACAATTTCTAAGTCAGGTTTTTCTAACTGCACAAAAGACAAATATTATAATTTTGACTTCTTTTATAGCTCTGATGGGGTACTTAGCGCTATACAAATTTAGATATTGATTTAGTATGTGGCTAAAGATTTAATCGGCAGTCGCTCTTTCCATATTGTATTATGGCTTTGGGTACACTGAAGCCGGGTACCTCTGTGCAGGCGTACTGTAAGTGTCTCAGTAACAAATGGAAACAATATGAAAAGAGGTCTGCTGTATGTATTAACAGAAATACTGATTTGACGCACTGTGCCTTTTATTATTCCCTGGGTTGCCCTATATATCATTACTATTTCTGCCAAAAATATATATTTTGTAACACTCTGCAAATGACTGACAATAGTTCCAGATACAATCCAATACTGTGTATTGTATATATTCTTGATAATGTTGTCAAATTAGTATAGATTGTTAGCATAAGAGGATCATGGCACTTCAGTGTTGAGATATGCGAAACTGTCCCTACTGTGGTGAGGTTTGTTTTTAAAATGTTCCTGCGTCAAAATATATTTTGCCAAGGGTTACAGGACTAGAAAAGAACAAAATCAGTCTTTGATGATACAGGAATCTGTGACAATTTGCAACACTGCGATCAAGCACATGAAATAAGGTTTTTAAGAGAGAGAATTTAATGTAAATGAGCTCATTTGAATCTGTAAATAGGCTTGTTTTCTATATCTCTCTCCACATGTTGTATAGAGGAGCATTTTGGGAGGTATATAAGTGAATGGATACTCGACTAAATAGAACTGTGGCTATCCCCCCTTTTTCTCAAAAAATGCTTAAACATGTTTGCACATCTTCTTTTTAATAGTGGCCTAAAAAAGGTAGTAAATGATGGACAGAGATACAGAAATATATATATATATATATATATATATATATATATATTTATATATATGAAGAAAAGGAAAAAAGTGCACCCCCTAGTGCAATAACTTCCAGGACATAGAATAAAATTATTTAATAAAATAGATGTGTGATAAAAGTGCACACTCGATATCAAATAAATTCACATACTGTAAAGGTTTCTTTGGTAAACTGTGTGATAAGCCGGGTGACAGAGGGTAGGGGCATCAGCCAAATACTCAAACCTCTGCAGACCGTGGAGCACCGCCACAAGCCTGTAGGTAACAGTAACAAACTGTGCCAGCAGGAACCGATGTCAAGATCTTTCAAAGTAGTGTTACAATCCAACAGATCTAATTACCACGGCACACCACCTCAGTAGACATCCAATATTAGTGTCCACAATGATCTCAAGACACCACGTGATTCACATCGGTTCCTGCTGGCACAGTTTGTTACTGTTACCTACAGGCCTTTGGCGGTGCTCCACGGTCTGCAGAGGTGTGAGTATTTGGCTGATGCCCCTACCCTCTGTCACCCGGCTTATCACACAGTTTACCAAAGAAACCTTTATGTGAATTTATTTTATATCCATTTTGTAAGTGTGCACTTTTATCACACATTTATTTTATGAAATAATTATATTCTATGTCCTGGAAGTTATTGCACTAGGGGTGCGCTTTTTTCCTTTTTCTTTTCTTCATAGTTACCGGGGAGTGATTCTCCCTTGGATCCAGCAGCCCCCCTCACCAATTATTCAACTGGCTTTCGATTCAACACACTGCTACCAAAAGATTTTGATGACATTTTGTGTTTGAACACTTTGGACTGGACTTTGTTCATTTTGTGGTATATTTTTATTCATTTATCATCAGATTTATGTGTTAGAGCTGTTTTCTTTTTCTTCATATATATATATATAACGTTTTTTCCTAGGCCACCCAATCTCACATTGGCCCCTGTGGTCTACTAGCCCCATTACATGTATGTATAGCGTATGGTGCACCTGCTGGCTTACAGGACTCCTGAGTCTCCTGCTTGGATGGTATGGGGATATCAGCAAGACAGGCATCTGAGGTAGTGTGCTTAGAGTCCTACTCACATCTGATGCAGCGCCTCCACCTCATCAGGATCTCTGCGGCCGCAGGGGGATGTGTCTGATGAGGACCTCCTCTGTGGTGCCTCCTTCTGTGTAATGACTCCACACATACACAGCAAGGGTCTTGTGAATCTGGGCATCTTTATTGACATCATCATGCAGACTGCCCCTCACAGCGGTCGTCCTAGCCGCTCATCTTGGTGTAGTACATCCTTTCAGAAGTTCTTTCCCTCCCAATGGAGTTGGGTCACCTCTCCCCTCAGGGAGATCACCACCTGTGTCAGGTCCCTGATCACAGTGTAGATAACTATTAATTGTATCTGACAGCCTTAACTGCTGCAGACCTCCAGAACTGGATCATAACTGATCTTTTTGATTAACACTCTCCAACCACTACAGACAGACTGCTTAACACACTAACTTTTGGTAGTGCTGTGTCTTATACAGACTCAGAAAACAGCCACACCTCTTGTGTCACTAACAGTGGACACAGAGCATGTTACATCTCCCCTTGTGTACATATGACACCTCACCAGGGTGTGAGGGCAAACCTCCATGTTTGATGCTGGCAATCCTGCATACTTACCAGGTTTTACTGCCAGCATGAGAAAGAACTGTATACCATTTTTATACATGGCTGCATATATATATATATATATATATATATATATATATATATATATATATATATATATATATATATATATATGTAGAGGTATCAGTACCGTGTTAGCCGAGCTTCAATAATCAAAAAATAAATAGATGATAACGTTCTGTGGCTAACGAAATGCTTTTATTTGTGCGAGCTTTCGAGATACACTGATCTCTTCTTCCGGCGATGTTACAATGAATGAATCAAGGATAACTTAAAAACAGTGTCTCTTGGAATGTTATCTGTGCTTCTCCTTCCCCCGGTGTGGATGTGTTTTATGGCTAGAGGTGTCAAAGGGTAACTGAAAGCAAGTGAAGAAAGAGTGTGTATGTGTATCAGTGTGAATAAAAATGAATGGAGAGCCCACAGTATAAACAGTGCTCTACACAAGGTGTGTGTGGAGTGAGAGGGATATAAATGGTGTGGGTGGGTGTGGAAATGTGAGAGTTTGTAGCACAACTAAAAGTGTGTGTGGATACTATGTGGTCCCTATTGGTGTATATGGATGGAAAAATAAGGAGTATTAGTATGTGTGAGAGACAGCTGTGTGTGCATACATATAGCACAGTATGTACAGACATGGCAGTACAACTGAATGCGGGACAAAACCATGCCAGGACCCAAGATGCAAAACCTGCGCAATGCTCTACACAGCGGACACAATACAAATACCACACAAGAATCGGGAATACAAAATCAGAGGAGAGTTCACCTGTTCCTCCAGCAACGTCGTGTACCTCATCATGTGCATGAAATGCCCAGGGGGCTGCTACTACATAGGTGAGACAGGACAGGGGCTAAACAAGAGAATGAACCTGCATCGCCACAGCATCACACGCGGAACAAGAGACAGTCCTGTTGGCGAACATTTCTCTGACTCTGGCCATAAGATGAACAATCTGAGGGTTGCCATACTCAAAGGTAATCTTAAAACCCCGAAAGAGAGACGGTTGCATGAATACAAATTTATGCAACTGTTCGGGACACTTAGCAGTGGCCTAAACAGAGATCGAAATTTTATGAGTCATTACTGACACTAGCGAACTCTCTTCCCATAAGCGCTAAAGGCCATGTCTGTACATACTGTGCTATATGTATGCACACACAGCTGTCTCTCACACATACTAATACTCCTTATTTTTCCATCCATATACACCAATAGGGACCACATAGTATCCACACACACTTTTAGTTGTGCTACAAACTCTCACATTTCCACACCCACCCACACCATTTATATCCCTCTCACTCCACACACACCTTGTGTAGAGCACTGTTTATACTGTGGGCTCTCCATTCATTTTTATTCACACTGATACACATACACACTCTTTCTTCACTTGCTTTCAGTTACCCTTTGACACCTCTAGCCATAAAACACATCCACACCGGGGGAAGGAGAAGCACAGATAACATTCCAAGAGACACTGTTTTTAAGTTATCCTTGATTCATTCATTGTAACATCGCCGGAAGAAGAGATCAGTGTATCTCGAAAGCTCGCACAAATAAAAGCATTTCGTTAGCCACAGAACGGTATCATCTATTTATTTTTTGATTATATATATATATATATATATATATATATATATATACCATCATACTGAGTTAAGTTATGGTGACTCAGTATTATGGTATAGCCTATCCCATAGCCTCTTTGCATACCCAGTTAAAATCAACCCCACACTGATGAGACCCATTAAGGTCGAAACAGCTGTCTGTGGGTGGTTTTCTGGGTATGCACCTTAACCCTGGCTGTGCTCAAAGCTGTGACCATGCAGCAAGCTTAAGCCTATAGGGAACCATGTTAAAAATGGTTTTTGAGGCAAAAAGTGACACTGTGTGCTCATTTGCATGTCATTTCCCAGAATCCCTTGCTGCAGTGGAAGTGCTGTATGCTGGGTGATAATGGGGAAAGGCGGGGTTGCAGACCTGCCTAAGACATGCAGATGAGCATACAGTTGTATTTGTATATATATATCATACCATATATATATATACCATTATAATATGTATATTGGATCATTTTAACTAACACATGTAGCAGAAAGTTAAGAGTAAGATGACTGCCATGGGTGATTGGGCTATTAAAAAGCATCAACTTCAATTAGCAACCACAATGACAGAAACTGTTTTGGTAACACTTGATTTTATTTAAAAAAAATTGTAGATTGGTCTGTGCCCAATACAAGTGAGTATCCTAATTTCACCTAAGGGTTGATAATTTAACCAACTCTCATCCTTACTCTGTGACATTTATCATAGGGGATCATTTAGTTCATCATTCCTTTAAAAAGAAGCTTTATTTTACTCACTCACACTTTATAGGGAGGTAACTACATCCCCTACCCCAATGGCCCCACATTTGGACTATAAGGGCTTTCCTTCATGCATTTAGGTACCATACTGTGTGTTACACCATATAATTGCAACGGTGATAAGAAAGATATACATTACTGTTGCATAGTCTAGTGCTTCTTTTAAGTAGATGTACAGTGGCCACTTATGATACTCAGTTCCAGCATACCTTGATGGTCTTCGTTTGATCCCATCAGACCTTCACATACAGCAGCCACTATAGTGAGTCAATTAACCAATAGAAACATGTTATACCACATACAGTATATATCCTGATTGTTTCTATGGGACCTCCCCCTCTCATTACAGCCCTGAGAAAGCGTTTCTCACGCGAAATGCGCACGTCGGCCATTTACACATGCACGTGCAAGGTCAGCACTGATGTGGCAGCATTCTGCATCGCACAGCGAGCAGCTGCCAGACCTCACGGCTGCACAACACTCACTAGAGCAGGAGTTACGGTGTTCATTCTCCTAAACAGTAGGTGTAGACGAGTCTATGTGTTACGTGTACTCCTGTTATGTATGTGTAACCCATATTCCCCCCCTCCCCCCAATCGCAGATAGGGTGTAGGTGAGGGGATCTATATGCATTACCCAGTGTGGTGCTTTACCTGTTAGGCTCACAGGAGGCCTAAGCCTCCGCCACGGAGAGCCTGGGGCACGTACTGCTGCGACACACTTTATTCGTGCAAATACCCAGTTTGTACCTGGCAGATACCTGGAATGCGCCGCTCCTCACCTCTGACAAGCCCCGTTGCGTTTGCCTTCCCAGCCATGGTTCATGCCTGGCTGACGGGCGGCTGATCTGTTAAATGATAATGATTAGGATTTAATAGGCTGCAATGCTTCGCGTGTCTACCAGATGGCATAAATTCATGAATTGTAATGTAATTGTAATGCAGTATATATATATATATACTGTGCAGTATTGAAGCCAGCGGGAATAAAATGCTTCAATCCCTGCCTGGAAAATAACGCAATGCACTCGGGCAGAAAACAGTCACAAACCTCAATACACCCGAGTATACCCGAATTCGTGGGACTAGCCGAGCTCGAATAAAGTGTGTCGCCAGTGTATGACAATAGGAATAACCTCGTACTTGGTGCAGTGCCTCCACCTGCGATGGCTCCCACCAGAGGGGGAGTGGTTCCTTGCAGGACAATTGTATATCACTTCACACACACAAGCATGTAAAACAAACGAATGACTTTACTGAACTAGCATACTGCACCGACACACTTTATTCGAGCAAATACCCGGTATGTACCTGGCAGATACCTGGAATGCGCCGCTCCTCACCTCTGACAAGCCCCGTTGCATTTGCCTTCCCAGCCTGGGTTAATGCCTGGCTGATGGGCGGCTGATCTGTTAAATGAGGATGATTAGGATTTAATAGGCTGCAATGCTTCGCGTGTCTACCAGATGGCATAAATTCATGAATTGTAATGCAGTGTATATATATATACTGTGCAGTATTGCAGCCAGCGGGAATAAAATGCTTCAATCCCTGCCTGAAAAATAACTCAATGTACTCGGGCAGAAAACAGTCACAAACCTCAATACACCCGGGTATATCCGAATTCGTGGGACTAGCCAAGCTCGAATAAAGTGTGTCGCCAGTGTAGGCAATATATATCAACAGGTGTCCCTCCCTAGAGGAGACACTAACTACTGCGTCTCTGTCACGGTAGCTTATGACAAGATATAATGAACACCAAATATCTGGGTTGAACTGAACGAGGCTTAGATATAATAAAATATAATTTATTCCTTAAAAAAGGTGAACACATCAATATAGTACAATTAACAGACAAGAAGGTAACACTTACTTAGGGTTGGGGGATGGAGAAGTATCCACTAGCAATTCTCCAGCAGTCCAGTGACATTCAAGATGGAATCAGAAGCACAAGTCCAGCAATCCAGTGACATTCAAGATGGTATCAGAAGCACAACTCCAGCAATCCAGCACAACTAAAAACTGTAGGGTTGACACAGTTTATATACCTGTGCAACCCTATTCTTAACATTGAACACAGCCTATTGGTGAACAATTATCTGTATTCACTCTCTAATGTGGAGACACAGACTAACAGACTAACCCATGCCCTCAGGTAACAATTAGACTGGCAGAGTTTGTTGATTGACTAATACTTAATCCCTAGACATTGGGTAACAATCAAGGCAGTTACTTTTTGATCCCCATGCTTAGGCTACTCAGCCGTCTGCCCTTCATGACTTATTAGCCTAGCAAATGGCATCTGCATTTTCAGAACAGATCCAAAATAAAATACATATACACTTTAATATCTACACATATTAATAAGTTCCAATCTGGAGGGCTCAGTGGGTCGACCTTTGCCAGTTTTTAATGCCTACAGTGACTCCACATTTTGGCCAAATATGAACTCTCTGCGACCTCCAGAACTGGAGATACAGAAATGCACTTTAAAACATTAATATACATGCTTATAATGAAACATGGAAACAGGGGAACATACATTTTCAAGGTACAACAAGGTGCAAACCTCATCCCTGGACCGCAGTCCAGTTAACCCCTTGTCTCTCTGGTGAGGTCAGGGGATGGCCATATGGGGTGCAACCCCTTTAATACCGGGCCACCCCCTTTCTCCCTCTACAGTCTCGCAGGACGCTACCTCCACCTCCACCGGGTGATCCCACCCCATGTCCAGTAACCCCACACAATATATCCCCCACCCTCAAGTGAGATATGTATGTGTGACTGCGCAGCCACTATGTCCTGTATGAATAGATGGTATAGTTGGTGCACTTGTTGGTTACCTGCCGAGCACTCCAGTGCTCGGGCCTGCCAAGGAACTTCACAAAGGATCCTGATGTCGGCTGAATACAGGAACTACCCCACTACAGGCGATCCCACCCGGATGGCTGCTACAGCGACAACGAAGGTCTGAGCCCAAACCTCTGGATGGATGCGCAGCGTCTGCTGGGTCCCTAACTTGCTCTGGATAGTAAGGGGCAGGGTCCCTAACCTGGGGCCTGTCCCTGACACAACTCACACTACTGGGTGGCTCATGGATAGCTGGGGCCTTGGAGGCTGCTGGTCTAGTGCAGGGAGTCACTGACTCCTGCACCCTACCTCCTTCCCCTAGCTTCTCCTGGCGCCGACTGCCCCTCTCCTCAAAACCCCACGAAATGTATCTCTTCTCCCAGCAGGGCAATCCTCCAGCCCTATTGGCCACTCTGGGGCACCTGGTACCTTCCCCCCTTAGCCTCCTGGGAATTGTAGTCCCGTGGAGGCTATTCCTACATTGGGGCCGCGTGCGCGACTGTACTGCGCATGCGCAACTCCTCAATGGCCGCCACATCTCCCTGGCCTCATCCGCACATGCGCGATCACGCCGCATGCGCGTGCAACCACAATGGCGGCCCCCGCTAGCCGGGTGCGCCGCCGAGCCTCCTAAGGCTCAAACCGCTCCCTGCTCCGGCCCCCACCTTTGGAAGCAGCCGGCGGGTCCATCGCTGGCTCCGGCGGCACCCACGACCACGCTGCCACAAAGGAGGGGAGTCTCTAGGAGCCGCCGGGGACCGGGGCTACATACGGTTGAGTCCATTCCATAATATGGACATTGGCATACTCATAGCCACACTGGTACATTACCGGTGGTTTGTTTAAGTGTTTACCCTTCCATCAGCGGTACAACTTCATTCAGGGGCCCTCTCTGCTGTTCCTATAGTGTGTGCACAGTACCTGCGGTAGAGCCTACTGTATACAATAATATGGGCAGGGCATACTTACAAGCCACACCGCACCTTCGGTACCTCTGCTAGCATCTCCATAGCTGAGTCACCACTGTATTAGTGATCAGCTTTATGTCAGGACCCCTGATACAATTATTATCTGTACATACTACTGCATTTTCTGTACACTTTCACATTCACACAATCCACACTGGCACAATTCCGATACTGGAACAGTCTTAAGCCCATACAGGATATGCACTCAGTACTTACTGAGGATATTGTTACCTTCCTGTAGCCCACTGTTCCCTAGTACACCGGTGCAGTATAGTTGGTATATAAGAGTGTTTTCCTGATCCACCAGTGGTACAGCTCTATCCAGGGGCTCTCCTTGCGGTTTACACAGTACTTGCACAGTACCTAGCGGTAGAGTCCATTCATCTATATGGGCACTGGCATACTCACGAGCCACACCGCATTTCTGGTACCTCTAAGCTAGTACTTTTAAATCTGAGTCACCAATCAGCAAGCAATCAGCTGCACGCCAGGACCCCTGGTAGTATTAGTTGCTACACACACCACTGCAGCTCCTGTACACTCTTACACCTATACAGTACATTCCAATACCAGCACCATATTGATATTGGTTCAGCCTGGTGCCATAAAGGGTATACACCTGGCACCTAATATAGGGCATTGATACCCTCCTATAGCCTATTGTCCTATAGCCCCAGTGGCCAGTCCATCCCTTCAGGCTGTCATACGTCTCACCAATCTCTGTCCACACCAATAGTGTTGTAGAAACACCTCAGCAAGGGTCAGCTGTATACCAGACCCCTCTGAAACATTGATATAATTCCACTCATTTCTTTTGTTTTACATTTAATCCAGAGTGCAGCAAGCATACGACATAGGATTTATATGTGTGTGTTCTTTATTTGGATTTTAACCCCCATTCTTTTACTTGATGACCAATAAACATTTATTTTAATATCATTCATATAACATTTGGTCTAGGGAATTGAGTGCTACAGTGTTTTTCTTGTTCTCCCTACATATGTGTATTTCTACTACCCACAGCACCTTTCCCAGCAGCATTACAACCACAATTTCCAAGCTGTAGCGGGGTACCCTTCATATATTCTTGTTAACCCCAGTAAGAGGAAGATTATTAGGAAGGCCTTTATCCAGCAGTGAATTGACAAGGGCTGAAGATGATGACATATACTGTATACATATATTACTTTGGTTTTAAAATCAATGCCTTTATTCCCTAAGTCAAAACCTTTCAAGCAGGGGAGTTTCATTCAAAGTTCAGTGTCAGCACCTTGTGACCTTGGGCAATTCATTCTATCTCCATTTGCCTTCCTGTGCTACCAACATTATATTGTAAATTCTAAAGACTAGGGAATTTTTTTTAAATGCATGGAAAAAAATACATACAAACACATACATTTTAACTAATATATTAATCATACACATAGAAAAGAACATTACTGGCCACTAAAACTCTGACAAGTAAAAGGTCCTTGCTTAGTATTGGTCCTTCAACCCTTTGATTCAGGGCATTATTGACTAGTAATTTTTGCAGTAATGTACATAATTAGATAGACAGTAAAGGTAAAACCAAAAAAAGTTAATGAAAAAGGTAATGAAATGGGCAAAAACAGTTCATCTCCATCTATTCGGGCAATCAACGCTGGCGAGATAAAACTTTTTGGTATTTCCGAGAACTTTTGCATTTTGGACTTAGAGGTCCTAGAATACAAGGGAAATGACAAGATTTGTGAGATTGAGATATTTGGACCATATCACACAGATTTCCAGAGACGGAATTAAATCGCTTTAAAAAAAAGTATTTCTTGTATGGGTTGTATGTGCTGATCCCTATATTTTAAGTTTCTCCAAAATGGGGCTAATGAGAACCCCCTTTACAAACTAGATCTTTTTTAAACGGAACTACCAAAATGTATATAGAGTTGCAAAAATGAAAAAATATATACACCTATACGCTAAAGAATACCTATATATCTATTCATTTTTACTTAAGCAAGCAAAAATATTTCTACACATAGATTTGGATGGTTTTCAGTGGCATTAACCCACTTCAAAGGCAAGAAAAAAAAATCCACCCCAATTTGTCATAAACATTTATTTATAGCATTTTACTGGAATGGCTCATCTTTATAAAGGTCTACATTACTGAGAAGTCAAAGAGATATATACTACTTTCCAAACTAGGAAATTGACTTGCTCTTAAGCCTACCTTGGGGAAATCTACAAAGGTATGTGTGGTGAGATCAATCACATGTGTATTGAAATGTAAAATCCATAATTTTGACAGGTTTAAAGCTAAATGCTGGTTTCATTAAAGGAGACATTACATACACAACAACTGTATAAAACATAAATTTAAACTTGTTGACGGCTTCCAAGGATTTTTTGCAGAAATTGATTTTTGGTGTAATCTCCTAAAATGAAGGGAAGCAGAAGAAATTATTCTTTAGGTTTACCAGTGTTCCTTTTGACGGCATACATACTTTACCTGTTAGAGGTGAAAATAATAACCTTGTACCAACTCTCGTTTTTATATAATTCTCGCTGATTGTATGGGATTTTCTCATTGAATGGCTCCTTCAGATCATCTTGTTGGAATTGCCTACAGACTGCATGTTCTATTCATTCATAAATTTAATTTAAAATCATTTGATTTAAATAAAGTTTTAGATTTTCAATGATATTTAATTAAACATATACAGTAAATAGATTTTTTTTCAACTAAATGGTAAATTAAATATTTAACTTTGAGCTACATAGGGGAAAAAAACACATTAGAAAATAACACAAAAAAGGGGAATATAACGGTGAGACAAAAACCTAAAGGATCCCCTATCCGAAATAAATGTACAATTAAATGTATAATGGTTTCCAGCACTCAATACAAATAATTACTCATTAAAAGTGACTCAGAAGATGAGGAAAAAAGTGTAATTTTTACACACTATGTTACATTCTATATATATATATATATATATATATATATATATATATATATATATATATAGTTATACGTTACCGTTCCAAGGATTGGTAAACAAGAGACAGCACTCAATGTTGAAGATCAAAGTGTATTAGTGAAAGCAAAAATACATCCAGAAACCCAACGTTTCGGTCCTACAGAATGGGACCTTCCTCAGGGGGATACAAAGGGAGAATGACACAGTTCACCACATATTTATACATCAAACACTGAAAGTCAATTAACCAATCACCATCACCCAATTAAATTAACACAAGAAACCTGCAGCTCTGATGTCATATGTTGATTAAGCTTACATAAGATACCTCCATACTGCTAATCACTCAGCTGTGTATCATCCATTGTCATGGTTATCAATGGGTGTGAGCTCTGATTGATATGGCAGGGGCAATAGGGAGAGGATATCTAAAGAATTAAGGCAGGTTGTGCCATACATAAGTGAAACATTATAAAACCAGGGACATATATATCAAACACTGAAAGTCAATTAACCAATCACCATCACTCAATTAAAATAACACAAGAAACCTGCAGCTCTGATGTCATGTGTTGATTAAGCTTACATAAGATACCTCCATACTGCTAATCACCCAGCTGTGTATTGCATCCATTGTCATGGTTACCAATGGGTCTGAGCTCTGATTGATATGTCAGGGGCAGCAGGGAGAGGGTTTTTAAAGAAGTAAAGCAGGTAGTGCCATACATAAGTGAAACATAATAAAACCAGGGACATATAGGTGTGGGGGAGTGTGGGGGAGTGGTGGGGATCATGATGGAATGTACTGACATAACTAGAGGGCAGAGCCAGACTATGTCATATGAACCATAAGTGCATATGGGAATACCACAATAAGTAGAACTTGCATGTAAACAAATGATGAATAAATATGTATAGACTTCTAACCAAAGGAGAGCAACAGAGGATATTATACCATGAAACACATCAGTGAAATTAATGTGATTGTCCACACACGCACATGTCCATAGGTATCATCAGGATCTGACCTAAAGAAAACAACTTAGCTTAAAATCCTCGTTAAGCCCTTTTGGGGTCATTGTACTTAAATCAAAGATAGCTTTAGCTTCCAGCTGTAATAGTAGTTTATTCCTGTCGCCACCCCTGGTAGGGGCACGAGCCTGTATAATAGGCATGCATCTTAGAGTTGCTAAACTGTGTCTGTGTTTCCTGAAGTGTCGTGCCACCGGTTGGTGTTTCAAATCATCGTCATCTTCAGCACCCAGAAGTGCCTTCCTGATTGCACATCGATGAATACTGATACGTTCCTTTAACATTCTCATCGTCTTTCCAACGTAGTAGAGCCCACATGGGCACTTGATGAAGTACACTACATATTTAGACTCACAGTTTAAATATTGTTTAATTTTTGTAGATTTGCCAGTCTGAGGGTGAGCAAAAGTACTTCCTGTTTGCATAAACTGGCAGTTGGTACAGCCATGGCATCTGTATGACCCCGGTTTTCTCGCCAGCCAGGTCTTTGCTGGCATGTATTTGTCAACGGGATCAGAATGTGTAAGCAGATCTCCCAGATTTCTGCCTCTTTTATAACAAAAAAGGGGTGGAGCATTAAAGTCTTTCCCAATCCTGCGATCATTAGCCAATATATGCCAATGTTGTTGTATAGACCTTTTGATATGTCCAGATGCAGTGCTGTAAGTGCTGACCACCTTACAGCGATCAGAATCAGTGGTCCTCATTGTTGGTGACAGCAGCTCCTCCCTCTCTGGGATCCTGGCTTTGATGAGTGCCTTATTGACTTCTTTGGGATCATATCCCCTCTCTAGAAAGCGAGAGGCCATCTCCAGAAGTGCACACTCCACTAGTTTGGGGTCACTCACAATTCTCCGGACACGTAGTAGTTGTGAGAAAGGGAGACCTGCTTTTAATGGTGGAGGATGATGGCTGGTTGCATGTAATAATGTGTTCCTATCTGTGGGCTTCTGGAATAGACGTGTGCAGAGTTTTCCATTGTCCTTATAAACAATGGTATCAAGAAAAGGAACTTCAATGGTACTGTAGCTAGCTGTGAACCTAATTGTGCATGGAATTTTGTTTAGATACTCAGTAAATGATAGAAGCTCTGTTTCCAGTCCTCGCCAGACCAGGAACACATCATCAATGTAGCGATAGTAGTTAGATATACGGTCCGCAAATGGGGCATCGGTAAGCAAATGGGTGTTCTCGTAGGTATCCATGAACAGGTTGGCATACGCCGGTGCCATGTTTGACCCCATAGCGGTGCCTGTTAGTTGCAGATAAAAGGTTTTCTCAAACCTGAAGTAGTTCTTATGGAGTATCACCTCCAGCAGCAATAACAAGTATTCTGGAGGCGGCCCCTTGTGCTCTGCAAACTTACTGAAGTGGTCACGGATCGCTTCAATGCCCTCCTGGTGTGGGATGTTAGTATATAGACTGCCCACGTCCATGGTTACCAGTATAGTATCTGCAGTAACCGGCGAAATGCCTTCCAATTTGTGGATGAAGTCAGTTGTATCTTTGACAAATGAGGCCATCCGCATCACCATGGGTTGAAGGTAGAAATCCAAGAACTGTGATAATGGATGACACAAGGACCCTCGTGCCGAGATGATTGGTCTCCCCGGAGGCTTGGTCAGAGATTTGTGTATTTTAGGGAGTATATAAATGACCGGTGTAATGGGGTATGTTTGCATCAGGAACTTGGCTGTTTCCTCCGCAATCCACGAATTATTGAGTCCTAGCTGTATGATAGAGTCAATCTCCTTCTTGAACGGCATTGTTGGGTCTGATTTCAGACGCTTGTAGTTAGTATCGTCTCCAAGCTGGTTGGAGATTTCCTTTTTGTAGTCAGAGTATGCCATGACTACAATTCCGCCACCCTTGTCTGCTGCGCGTATGATGATATTTGTATTTGCCCGTAGTGACTTCAGTGCTTCATGTTCTTCCCTGGTCATGTTACGGAAACTAGTTCTGTATTGGCTGATACGTTGTCTAGTATCTCTCTCCACAAGACTCATAAATGTGGTGATGTTATGGTTCACGACCACAGGATCGAATGAACTCCTAGTCTTGAAACGGCCCCCAGTAATTGGGTCCCTGAGGGTGCTTGTTGATGTATCCCCTGTAGGTTTGCTATAAAAATCTTTTAGACGCAATTGTCTATTGAGCTT
Organism: Ascaphus truei; assembly: GCF_040206685.1. Lineage (NCBI taxonomy): Eukaryota > Metazoa > Chordata > Amphibia > Anura > Ascaphidae > Ascaphus > Ascaphus truei. The sequence goes on along the minus strand of NC_134486.1, from coordinate 74,115,035 downwards.
GAAAAGATCAACCTCCCATAGGAACGGATCCTGTTTGTGTGTAGGTACATACGATAACCCTTTCTGGAGGACATCAATTTCTGTTGTAGTCAATGCATGACCAGAGATGTTGTAGACTACCGTCTTCTCCATCTTCCTCTCTCCCCCCTCTCTCCTCTCTCCTTTCTGGAGTCCCGTAGTGGGTATCGGTGGTTTCCACCCACCTCTCCTGGTCTGCCGCCTGTATCGGAGTCGGGTAAGGGGGGTTTTTTTTGTCCTGTCGTACCTATTCCTAAAAAAGGATCCGCAGACGTGCCTTCTTGTGAATCAGAAAAGTCTGTATCACTTGTATTGTATGCTGCACCAGATACTGCTGCCTTCCTGGTATGTGTATAGTGGCGTCTGCCCCTGGAGGAGCTCTGTGTGCTATCTCCAATCCCCAGAAGCCACTTATAAACACGTCGATCTTTGTAGTCCATCTTAACCTGTTTCAGCTTGTCCCGCTTGTATTTGACCAGCCCCTCACGGTACGCATCTATGGTGGTCTGCAGTTTGTCAGTCCAGTTAGTGTTGGTATCAGCACTGAGGGTATCACCATGTTTGGAATAGATAGTATCGATCTCTTTTTTAATTAAAAAAGAGATCGATACTATCTATTCCAAACATGGTGATACCCTCAGTGCTGATACCAACACTAACTGGACTGACAAACTGCAGACCACCATAGATGCGTACCGTGAGGGGCTGGTCAAATACAAGCGGGACAAGCTGAAACAGGTTAAGATGGACTACAAAAATCGACGTGTTTATAAGTGGCTTCTGGGGATTGGAGATAGCACACAGAGCTCCTCCAGGGGCAGACGCCACTATACTGATACCAACACTAACTGGACTGACAAACTGCAGACCACCATAGATGCGTACCGTGAGGGGCTGGTCAAATACAAGCGGGACAAGCTGAAACAGGTTAAGATGGACTACAAAGATCGACGTGTTTATAAGTGGCTTCTGGGGATTGGAGATAGCACACAGAGCTCCTCCAGGGGCAGACGCCACTATACACATACCAGGAAGGCAGCAGTATCTGGTGCAGCATACAATACAAGTGATACAGACTTTTCTGATTCACAAGAAGGCACGTCTGCGGATCCTTTTTTAGGAATAGGTACGACAGGACAAAAAAAACCCCCCTTACCCGACTCCGATACAGGCGGCAGACCAGGAGAGGTGGGTGGAAACCACCGATACCCACTACGGGACTCCAGAAAGGAGAGAGGAGAGAGGGGGGAGAGAGGAAGATGGAGAAGACGGTAGTCTACAACATCTCTGGTCATGCATTGACTACAACAGAAATTGATGTCCTCCAGAAAGGGTTATCGTATGTACCTACACACAAACAGGATCCGTTCCTATGGGAGGTTGATCTTTTCAAGCTCAATAGACAATTGCGTCTAAAAGATTTTTATAGCAAACCTACAGGGGATACATCAACAAGCACCCTCAGGGACCCAATTACTGGGGGCCGTTTCAAGACTAGGAGTTCATTCGATCCTGTGGTCGTGAACCATAACATCACCACATTTATGAGTCTTGTGGAGAGAGATACTAGACAACGTATCAGCCAATACAGAACTAGTTTCCGTAACATGACCAGGGAAGAACATGAAGCACTGAAGTCACTACGGGCAAATACAAATATCATCATACGCGCAGCAGACAAGGGTGGCGGAATTGTAGTCATGGCATACTCTGACTACAAAAAGGAAATCTCCAACCAGCTTGGAGACGATACTAACTACAAGCGTCTGAAATCAGACCCAACAATGCCGTTCAAGAAGGAGATTGACTCTATCATACAGCTAGGACTCAATAATTCGTGGATTGCGGAGGAAACAGCCAAGTTCCTGATGCAAACATACCCCATTACACCGGTCATTTATATACTCCCTAAAATACACAAATCTCTGACCAAGCCTCCGGGGAGACCAATCATCTCGGCACGAGGGTCCTTGTGTCATCCATTATCACAGTTCTTGGATTTCTACCTTCAACCCATGGTGATGCGGATGGCCTCATTTGTCAAAGATACAACTGACTTCATCCACAAATTGGAAGGCATTTCGCCGGTTACTGCAGATACTATACTGGTAACCATGGACGTGGGCAGTCTATATACTAACATCCCACACCAGGAGGGCATTGAAGCGATCCGTGACCACTTCAGTAAGTTTGCAGAGCACAAGGGGCCGCCTCCAGAATACTTGTTATTGCTGCTGGAGGTGATACTCCATAAGAACTACTTCAGGTTTGAGAAAACCTTTTATCTGCAACTAACAGGCACCGCTATGGGGTCAAACATGGCACCGGCGTATGCCAACCTGTTCATGGATACCTACGAGAACACCCATTTGCTTACCGATGCCCCATTTGCGGACCGTATATCTAACTACTATCGCTACATTGATGATGTGTTCCTGGTCTGGCGAGGACTGGAAACAGAGCTTCTATCATTTACTGAGTATCTAAACAAAATTCCATGCACAATTAGGTTCACAGCTAGCTACAGTACCATTGAAGTTCCTTTTCTTGATACCATTGTTTATAAGGACAATGGAAAACTCTGCACACGTCTATTCCAGAAGCCCACAGATAGGAACACATTATTACATGCAACCAGCCATCATCCTCCACCATTAAAAGCAGGTCTCCCTTTCTCACAACTACTACGTGTCCGGAGAATTGTGAGTGACCCCAAACTAGTGGAGTGTGCACTTCTGGAGATGGCCTCTCGCTTTCTAGAGAGGGGATATGATCCCAAAGAAGTCAATAAGGCACTCATCAAAGCCAGGATCCCAGAGAGGGAGGAGCTGCTGTCACCAACAATGAGGACCACTGATTCTGATCGCTGTAAGGTGGTCAGCACTTACAGCACTGCATCTGGACATATCAAAAGGTCTATACAACAACATTGGCATATATTGGCTAATGATCGCAGGATTGGGAAAGACTTTAATGCTCCACCCCTTTTTTGTTATAAAAGAGGCAGAAATCTGGGAGATCTGCTTACACATTCTGATCCCGTTGACAAATACATGCCAGCAAAGACCTGGCTGGCGAGAAAACCGGGGTCATACAGATGCCATGGCTGTACCAACTGCCAGTTTATGCAAACAGGAAGTACTTTTGCTCACCCTCAGACTGGCAAATCTACAAAAATTAAACAATATTTAAACTGTGAGTCTAAATATGTAGTGTACTTCATCAAGTGCCCATGTGGGCTCTACTACGTTGGAAAGACGATGAGAATGTTAAAGGAACGTATCAGTATTCATCGATGTGCAATCAGGAAGGCACTTCTGGGTGCTGAAGATGACGATGATTTGAAACACCAACCGGTGGCACGACACTTCAGGAAACACAGACACAGTTTAGCAACTCTAAGATGCATGCCTATTATACAGGCTCGTGCCCCTACCAGGGGTGGCGACAGGAATAAACTACTATTACAGCTGGAAGCTAAAGCTATCTTTGATTTAAGTACAATGACCCCAAAAGGGCTTAACGAGGATTTTAAGCTAAGTTGTTTTCTTTAGGTCAGATCCTGATGATACCTATGGACATGTGCGTGTGTGGACAATCACATTAATTTCACTGATGTGTTTCATGGTATAATATCCTCTGTTGCTCTCCTTTGGTTAGAAGTCTATACATATTTATTCATCATTTGTTTACATGCAAGTTCTACTTATTGTGGTATTCCCATATGCACTTATGGTTCATATGACATAGTGTCTGGCTCTGCCCTCTAGTTATGTCAGTACATTCCATCATGATCCCCACCACTCCCCCACACTCCCCCACACCTATATGTCCCTGGTTTTATTATGTTTCACTTATGTATGGCACTACCTGCTTTACTTCTTTAAAAACCCTCTCCCTGCTGCCCCTGACATATCAATCAGAGCTCAGACCCATTGGTAACCATGACAATGGATGCAATACACAGCTGGGTGATTAGCAGTATGGAGGTATCTTATGTAAGCTTAATCAACACATGACATCAGAGCTGCAGGTTTCTTGTGTTATTTTAATTGAGTGATGGTGATTGGTTAATTGACTTTCAGTGTTTGATATATATGTCCCTGGTTTTATAATGTTTCACTTATGTATGGCACAACCTGCCTTAATTCTTTAGATATCCTCTCCCTATTGCCCCTGCCATATCAATCAGAGCTCACACCCATTGATAACCATGACAATGGATGATACACAGCTGAGTGATTAGCAGTATGGAGGTATCTTATGTAAGCTTAATCAACATATGACATCAGAGCTGCAGGTTTCTTGTGTTAATTTAATTGGGTGATGGTGATTGGTTAATTGACTTTCAGTGTTTGATGTATAAATATGTGGTGAACTGTGTCATTCTCCCTTTGTATCCCCCTGAGGAAGGTCCCATTCTGTAGGACCGAAACGTTGGGTTTCTGGATGTATTTTTGCTTTCACTAATACACTTTGATCTTCAACATTGAGTGCTGTCTCTTGTTTACCAATCCTTGGAACGGTAACGTATAACTACATTCTCTATATGGGACGTGCACCTGTGGCTTAACAGCACCTATTGGAGTGCCAACTGCCTTATCTGACTATATATATATATATATATATATATATATATATATATATATATATATATATATATATATATATATATATATATATTCTGTTAAAGTTGTGAATAAAAACACAAGTCTAAGGATATGTTTGGCAGAATGACAAATAAGTTTATTGCTTTGTGCTGTGCACACGCAGGGGAGAGTTTCAAAATAAAACCCTCCCAAAGACATGGTGGCATACAGGCATTATTTATACACAAAATACTAAACCCACGCCCCCTCTACAAGGTTGCGTGTCGTCACTACGTAAGCGTAAAAGGTAAACAAACTTATGCACACGAACACATCGAGTTAAAGCATTATTATGGGATGCATATTAGAAATGAAATGATTCAGCTAATATTCCTTATACAAGCCGGTGACTTTTACTCTACATACAGAACACATTGCCCCCCCCCCCCCTCGGACAGTGCATATCTGTCTCGTATTTTCATAACATTGGCACTTAGCCCTCATTCTCAAGGTCCTTTGGCTTAGTTGAACCGCTCAATATCAATTGGAACTTCAGAAGAAAAAAATGTATTTTAAACTAACGTTTATTCCAACTTTCATACAGACAATAGACAATATCAGGCACCTAAGATGGATGCTGACTTAAAATGGTTGCTTAGATCCCAGTGCTGTTATGTCAGACCCCCCCCCCCCTTACGTCATATTCTCACTTTGTCACTCCCTCCTTTTTTTATTCTTAAAACATAGCTTTTGAGAATTAAGATTATGATGATAGTCCAGGGATAACTCAGAGGACAAGGGCGCGTGCCCTTCACTGTCATAGTCTCGTAAGGCGCTGCGGCCAATATATCTTTTGATGAATAACTGTGGTCGGCATCTTCTTTCTTCAAGGGACTGCTGTTTCTGGCATCTGTAAAGAGTGGCATCAGAGAGGGGGAGGGGGTCGCACACTTGTGGATCATACCTTTGCAACACGTGACACCCACATATATGACAACAAGTAACACCCCCAAACACATCAAAATATTCAAAAAATTTGCTCCAAGTGATTTAAGCCATTCACCTAACCCCAGAGGGTACCATTCCATCCCATCTTCCTTTCTAACCTCTTTTGAATCCTTCTATTTTATCTAGTTCATGCTGCACATTGCTACTCTGATCTGGAATAAAAACATAACATTGTTCCTCAATTAGGACACATACCCCTCCTTTTGAAGCTAAAACATAGTCTAAAGCAATTCTGTTTTGTAAGGCCATAAGCCTAATCTGAACCTGTTCTTGGTTTAATGATGAAATTAAAAACTGCAAAATCAAGGCCACATCCTGTTTGTAAATTGTTTTCTGACTAAACATACATTTTTACACAGGTTTCATTGGTTGGTGGAGACACTTGACCCATAAATTGATTCTTGTTCCTAGTGTCTGATACACCCTTTAAAGAGGTTTCCTTAAAAAAATTGGAAAAAACAGAAATTATACACATAATACTAAAAACCTTATTTTATGCAAGCAACCTTTCTTTGGATATGCAGTTGCTAGATAAAGGAAATGGCATCTATCTCTATCATCATATATTTTCAGAATCATCACAACATTCTATTACTGAGAATTGAGGGGGTTTGGTATCTGTGGAAGCTAAATGCATGATCCTCACCCCTGCACGCATTGTATACATCATTCACTCAGAATATCAGAACAGACGGTGTCTGCGATGGGTCAAAATGGCTGACTTATGATCCTTTCCTTGTGGCTGACACACGCTCCTGGGTGACCCCCTCCTTTCGGTGGAGGTGCAACACACTTCTGGATCAAAGTTTTGCTGGCTGCACATGACACATACATAGAGAGTGAAGAGTACTGCCAAAACACATACAAGAGCTTTCACAAGCCACGCTTCCAGGAAACCAATCCTCCCATCAAGGCTCAATTGTACATACACCTTAAATTTCTAACTTAACACACTCTAAAGAATAAAAATATTGCGTCTCTGAAAAAATGAAATGTTCTGATAAAACCGGGCCTTAGCCTGGTGTCTAATTTTCCTCGTTGGTTAACGGTTAGAGTTTTGACTCGGCAAGACGTTAACTTGATGCGGCTGTGCTTTAGGTGACTTTGGTCTTTGGTGGCGCTGGAACGAGCTTTACGTGCTTTGGGTCCAGGGAAAGAACTCTGCTACTTTAATTGCTGTATTGATGGTTACTTTAGGCCTTTTCACCTGGGATGAAGAGCATGCTTGCGCAGGAAATATGCGACTATTAACCCCATCTCGAGTAGGTGCACTTTCACCTTTGCCTAGAGAGACTCAAAAATGTATTAGTTGCATACAACTTATTGTTTTATTACCAATAATATGGTCCTTAATTCGTTCCTTTGGACTGCTGATAGTCACAAGTCATCCCATATGTGTCTCATAGGGAGATAATTTATACCTAGGAATAAATTCTTGTATCAATGTGTTTACTCCTGTCTTAGCATCCGCATATAGACAGAGGTATTCCCTATTAATGTTCCTAATTCGTTCCTCAAATTAAAACTAAGTAGCCAATGTGAACCTGACTTTGATACAATCTAAGTTCCTGAAACTTTAGGGCCTCATCCCTTGCTAACCCACTTGCTTCCATAATTAATTCTATCCTGTCTGCAGGCCATATCCCTAAGACCTGGGAAACTGGCAGCGTTTGTCCCAATCTTCAAAAGTGGGGACAAAAAACACTGTCTCACACTACAGGCCAATCTTTCTTCTCCCAATACTATCCACTGTCATGGAAAAAATATTCACCCCCAATTAAGCAATTCTTTTACCCCTACAAATTTCCCTAGCCAATCCCTATCTAGTTTTTACACCAAACGCTCCACTGTAACTATTCTGTTAAAAAAATTGAAATGCCTTGTATATAATGCATACCTTATTCACTTATGTAACTGCTTTTGCAACTATGTATCCCCTGTATTTAACCTATACACACGACACACCCACAAATGAGAGGTGACTCCCAAATTCATTCCTTCCTGGCAAACCCATTCTAGATTAGACAGCAATTTTTTACAACAACCACTGCTTACGGACACCTTTGGAAAAAATAAATGGTTAAAAGTTATAACATACATCACATATTCAGTTAATAGACAAATGATTTTGTATAAGACTTCACACTAATGTCTTGCTTTATATAATCTCTTTGCACAGTGCTGAGCACACAGTCAGCTTTATAATTTTAAAGACACTCTGCATATTCATCTGACTAAAGAAAAAATATTTTCTATAAGACTTGTTTCCGGGCAAACAGCCATTTTGTTTCTGGGCGTTTCGCCAATTGACCCTGAAAAGATAAGATAACGGCACACCATGGCTTCTTCCTGAAAAATAATAATTATTAGATTGAAACTTTCGCTTAAAGTTTAAATACATGGAGCTTTATCCAGAGCCCTAAGAACTACTTTTTTATGGCCTCTTAAAAATTAACCAACGGGCTTTTATATAGCTGAGGTTTATATAACTTCTTAACACACAAATAACTCCACACGCTCATGCTATCTCCCTACACTCAGTTCTTTTTAATGCCTTCTGTTTTGAACTTTCATAGTTTCACTGACTTCATTCACTATAAATTTATGCTATCCTGTTGCAATTCTGTCCTTTCTCAAGCTACACACACCTATCTCTCTCCATTAATCAACACTCACAAGTCTAACCCTCACTAACTCTTCCTTCATCTCACCTCAGGACTTTTGCTGACTATTATAAGCAAGAGTTTGAATCCATACACCAGAACATTCCCTCTTTTTCCTCCTATCCTACTTTGCTTCCTACTCTCTTCCTGCTTTCCTTGACTCTTTTTCCAGTCTCAAAAGAGTGTCACCATCACTGTTGATCTCCTCTTCTCCCTCTAATCTGCTACATTTCCATTCTCCTTCAAACATGTAATAGTTATACCATGACTCAAAAATAGCAAGCTTGACCCTACCTCTCTTTCTAACTACTGAACTTGTCTTGCATTCTCCTGCTTGCTCCATTTTTTCAACACCCATTCTCTCCTTAACCCTCTACAATCTGACTTCTGCACTGCTCCCTCCATGGAGACAATTCTCACTAAAATAACTGATGACCTATATGCTGCCCAAGACAGAGGTTATTACACTCTGCTCATATTACTCTCTGAAGCATTTGCCTCTGTGGACCACACTTTTCTCTTTTCTCTGTACATACTCTCTCTAGGTGACCTAATAACATCTCTTAGGTTTAAATATCACCACTATGCTGACGACACCCTCATTTACTTTTCAACCCCTGACCTTACACCTGCCATACAAACCTAACCCTATTATCTCCTTCCACATTACTCTTGAATCTTTCATCCACTAGCTCAAGCACACTGCTTAGGGGTCACTCCCTCAACTCCTCTCTCATATTCTCCTCTTTCATTCAAAACATTTCTATAACTGTCGCTTTTTCCTCCACAATATCACAAAGATACACCTGTTACCCCTGACCTTACACCTGTCTTCCCTACTATCTCTCCCAAACGCTGCTGCCAGAATCCCTCTACTCTTAAAACTCTGATTCTGCGTTTCCCCTCCTGAAATTCCTCGCCTGGCTGCTAATCAAATCCTATTGTTTCTGTACGCTCTCCCTACCTACCAATTAGATTGTAAGCTCCTCAGAGCAGGGACTTCTCTTCCTTAATGTTACTTTTATGTCTGGATCACTTATTCCATGACCTCTTACCCTTACCCTTTGCTACCTATATGATTACGACGTGCACCACTCCTGTGAAGCGCTGTGCATATTAATGGCGTTATATACATGAAAACATACAATACAATATATACTTCAAACAATGCTTATGATCTTTTACCCACCTTTTTGAACACAAAATATTCCCAAACATATCCTTATCCCATAGAAATAAAATTGAAATGTGTTTTTACTCGTTAAACACAATACAGAACACACACAATACAAAAAACTTCTCTCACACACAGCCAAACAACATCACAAAAATAACAAACAAATAAAAGAAAAACATTTCTCCCCTATTACCCAACAATTTCACCCTGCAACTATATTAAAAATTCCCTTCTCTTTCTTTACTCTCATAAATAACCTGACTTTAAAACTACTCTGATGCTCCGGAGCTTTTGAGTGAAAGTTCATATATTAGCACATTCCTCGCGCTGGAGAAAAAAGTGGGGGCACGCTCTGTGCTGCTGCGATTCTGATCCTCTTTCTTTCAGACCTTTGATTTCATTGTGAGCAAAAAATATTCATGTTTTCGTACGTACTTGCAAGTTTTTGGATGGTGATTTGTGCACACAGGTGATACTTAGCATGGTTTATCTTTCACACAGGTAATCATTCAGGAAAAAATCATCAGGGTATCAAATCCATCTACCCACTCTCCATTAAGGGCGCAACAATTTTACTTGCCGGCACCGAAACTTGAGTTTATATCAGGAAATGATTTATAACCACTTATTGCATGTGGGGAAATGGATGGAAAAGCTGATACGTTCATAACTGATTTGTGCGGCGTCCGCCAGCCGGGCCTGCCATGCATGACTTTTGCCACAAAAACCTCATAAAATCCAAAGATTTATACTGCCACAGACACACAGGGATTACTGAAAGTTAGAAGGTTCCACTATGAGCCCTTGCGTTCGCATTCTTACGAATAAGAAAACCGGTGCGGCTGCTCATAGGTTCACGCTTCCTTCTATAGTAATTTATTGCAAACAAACTTTTTTCATTAGGGTGGCATGTTTTTCACGGGGACTTGCATGTGTATTTTCATTTGAACTTGCATGTATTTTCATTGGCCAACAAAACATATTTATATTGTCTCTTCTTGTTCTCTGTATCCATTCTTTATTATTTTTGTCTGCAGACACACAACCTCTAACGGCAAATTTTTAGAACTTTGGTTTCCTATTATTCTCCTGTTACAGTAATCACATTTAATTGACCTGTACAATACACCTGATACAATAATCAGCGCAAGCTGATTGCGTACAACTCTTTTGGCATGTTATTGTTCTGATTTTTTCACCATAACTATACCCAAGAAACACTTGAATTACTTCAGCGGGTCCAACCCAGTCCTGATAAACCTTATACTTTTATAACATGGATACAGATAAGACCTTCTAAACAGATATCCATAAATAACCTCATTTGGTATGTTAATGACAAAACAGAGCAAATGTACAATCAGGGACCCTTCCTGCTCAGACAACAAAAATATTTATCACAACCCAGGACAGTCTGAAAAACAATCCCTTAAGCATACAAACACTCACCTTCATCACCAAAACACCAAAACTTTTAACGGGACTCTCACCTTAATCCCAATAAAACTTAACATCTATAACACTTTAAAATGGATACAGGAACAGACAAATAAACTTATTTGACACTGCTAGGTTAACCCGTCAACACAGATTGAGACACCCTTCAAAACACATCTCTCTCCACATCACTCAAAACAACTTTTTAAACTCAGGCTTTCCTCAAAAGGTGCCTTTTACCTTGATTCTTACGAGCGCTCAGATTTGAGTGACCGAGGAGTGTTTTTTTCAGGTGCTCAGCTTCCGGTATTTCTGGGTTTCTATTCTGGGCGCCATCTGTTAAAGTTGTGAATAAAAACACGTCTGAGGATATGTTTGGCAGAATGACAAATAAGTTTATTGCTTTGTGCTGTGCACACGCAGAGGAGAGTTTCAAAATAAAACCCTCCCAAAGACATGGTGGCATACAGGCATTATTTATACACAAAATACTAAACCCACGCCCCCTCTACAAGGTTGCGTGTCGTCACTACATAAGCGTAAAAGGTAAACAAACTTATGCACACGAACACATCGAGTTAAAGCATTATTATGGGATGCATATTAGAAATTAAATGATTCAGCTAATATTCCTTATACAAGCCGGTGACTTTTACTCTACATACAGAACACATTGCCCCCCCCCCCCCCTCGGACAGTGCATATCTGTCTCGTATTTTCATAACATTGGCACTTAGCCCTCATTCTCAAGGTCCTTTGGCTTAGTTGAACCGCTCAATATCAATTGGAACTTCAGAAGAAAAAAATGTATTTTAAATTAACGTTTATTACAACTTTCATACAGACAATAGACAATATCAGGCACCTAAGATGGATGCTGACTTAAAATGGTTGCTTAGATCCCAGTGCTGTTATGTCAGACCCCCCCTTACGTCATATTCTCACTTTGTCAATATATATATATATATATATATATATATATATATATATATATATATATATATATATATATATATAGAACACACAAAAGGAGAAGTTGCTCAACACATAATATATAAGGTTAACTCAAGCCCTTTAATAAAACTAACTATAAGGGTAAAATATAATATATACCACAAATAAAGTCAAGTATATAAATTAAATAGGACCTGATGGTGCTAGGGGATAGTGAAAACTATATAAGACACACAGATGAAAGAACAAAGACAACCCCCTTAGTAGCACTCTACATTACACCTAAACTAATCTATAAAATAAAGATTGTTAAAAAGAAACAGATGCTCCACCAATTCAGAAAAAATGAACAAGATTTTATTGATTTAACAACAAGACACACTAACTTAAAAACATAAAAATACTAAAGACAGCCTATGAAAATATATATGTATCAAAAATATAAAGAGAGGACTACTAATCAAATACTATCAGTATTACAAAAAGAAGAAAAACTAAAATGTGTCTAAATAAAGTTTAAATAATGACAACAAAGTAGTTTAGTCTAACATAATAGGCAATACAAAATATATTCCCACTGACATATGCATGAAAGAATGATAAATCATTGCGTTGGAAAAAGTATATAGTCAATGACCCAGTATATAGCCAGGAAAAATTAATATGTATACCAAAAACAGAGGGGGAAAAAAAGAGATAAAGCAACCAGGGAAAAATAATATAACAATAATAATAGTTATACCCTGAACAGCATTTCCCCAAAATGAAATCAATGAGAACTGATGCAGCAAATAAAGAAAAATATGACTAATAAAGACATATTAGCAAACAGAGTCATACATATTGAAAACACCACAAAGCGCAGCACTGCAAGGACAGGTAATGCCCAAACAGTAAGGAGGGTAATACTCAGCTGCAGCTAGATTGTGTAGAGTTTGTGTCCATATTGATTGTACAGGATGTGTTTCCAAAGTCTGCTTATAACAGGAACAAAAAATAAAGTCCAAAATGCTGCATCAGATCCATCATAAGTCCCTCAGAATAGAAGATTACATAAAGGCTGTAGTAAAGTAAAAACTCTACATGTTTCACCCGTCGGTGGGCTTCTTCCCGGAGTGGTAAAACTTTCTTTATTTGCTGCATCAGTTCTCATTGATTTCATTTTGGGGAAATGCTGTTCAGGGTATAACTATTATTATTGTTATATTATTTTTCCCTGGTTGCTTTATCTCTTTTTTTTCCCCCTCTGTTTTTGGTATACATATTAATTTTTCCTGGCTATATACTGGGTCATTGACTATATACTTTTTCCAACGCAATGATTTATCATTCTTTCATGCATATGTCAGTGGGAATATATTTTGTATTGCCTATTATGTTAGACTAAACTACTTTGTTGTCATTATTTAAACTTTATTTAGACACATTTTAGTTTTTCTTCTTTTTGTAATACTGATAGTATTTGATTAGTAGTCCTCTCTTTATATTTTTGATACATATATATTTTCATAGGTTGTCTTTAGTATTTTTATGTTTTTAAGTTAGTGTCTTGTTGTTAAATCAATAAAATCTTGTTCATTTTTTCTGAATTGGCGGAGCATCTGTTTCTTTTTAACAATCTTTATTTTATAGATTAGTTTAGGTGTAATTTAGAGTGCTACTAAGGGGATTGTCTTTGTTCTTTTCATCTGTGTGTCTTATATATATATATATATATATATATATATATATATATATAAATAATCTGCAAAAAACAAAGAAAAAACAGGCGCTCTCCTAGTGTGTTAAAGTATAAAAATAATTTTATTGGGCATGAAAAATATAAAATGTGCACTCACAAACAGCTTGAACCACGACATGTATGAGAAAATCTCAAGCCCCAATAGTACAGCACGACAGCACGGATCCAAACGGAGCGTCCTTGGAGGATATGGTACCTCTCTCACTGCACACGTTGTTCAATATGATTTCCTGGTTCCTCTGTATACCGGATAAGGTAATCGCACCCTTTGTCTCACGGTGCGGTCTCATCCGGCTACAGGCACTCCAAGGAATAGGTTCCTGCACACTAGACACCTCACGATAAGGACCCGACCAGTTACACTGATCCTCTGCTGTTCGGGGATAAGTAAGCTCACTCTTCTGCTTGCACACGATAAAAACGCGGCTGTGGCACTCCCTGCTCACTGCTCCAGAAACACCCTACGCATTCCGTCATGGGGACTCCATCAGGGGATGATTCCATTTGTCAGATAGCTTCCATATATACTGAATGAACTAACTAGCGTATCAATGATCAATGTTCCACAGGTATACACAATCAAAACGCAAGTGGTTTTAACCTATTAGATTGCTGTACAGAACATAGTAATGAAGTAATCCCTAATCATACTTCTATATAACTAACATGAAACAGAAAACATATGGAAACAGTTATCTAACAACAGTGTTAGGATCTAAACATATGCAATATAAAACCCTATTACAACAACTACCAATGGGACAACTAAACTAATACAGAGAGGTACATATTATACAATAATATTACAATTACTTATCTATAGCTAAATAAATACATTTGGGGTATAGCGCTGTGGTTGTGCTTTTTTTCACTGTCATCTTCCGAGGCTACTCAGAGCCCATACATTTAAAATAGACCAGCCAGACTAGCGAAAGACCACTTTTATACCCTCCTTCCCACTAAATTTAACAATGTGGGAGTCTGCCAACCAACTGCACCATGTCAGCTATTTAGGAATATTGTCCGCAATCGGGCTAACTGGCTAATCAGTTTTAAATACTTGTCACAGCTGGCTAATAGCTAGCTTAGAATGCAAAGTGCATTTAAAATGTATAAGGTACAGCATCCTCATGGACATATTGTCCCTTGGCCAAGAGCCAAATAGATAGCCCATAATCACTACAAGAACTAACTCTGTGTATCTCTGAATTGGTGGATTGTAATGGTTGAGTTGGTGTTGGGATTCCTAGAAGACTATAACCAACTATTCCTTTCACACTGGCACCACCACTATGTGTAACTAACAGTGCACAGACATTGAAAAAATGTTTCATGGTTTGTGGTGGTGCAGAATTTTCAGTAAGCTGCCACCTGCTGGAGAGGCTGGAGAAATTTATTTATTTATAAAATATTTTACCTGGAAGTAATACATTGAGAGTTACCTCTCGTTTTCAAGTATGTCCTGGGCACAGAGTAAAACAAATAATACATGGTTACAAGTACAGTTACATAAATGAACAGGGTATACATTATATACAAGACATTGCGTGCACAGTTAAAGAAAATATATATTATGAGCGTATGAAACAGTTACAGACCAGGTTAAAATGTGAGACAGCCTTAGATTTGAAAGAACTTAAACTGGTGGTGGATGTGAGAGTCTCTGGTAGGTTGTTCCAGTTTTGGGGTGCACGGTAGGAGAAGGAGGAACGTCCGGATACTTTGTTGAGCCTTGGGACCATGAACAGTCTTTTGGAGTCTGATCTCAGGTGATAAGTGCTGAAAGCCTTAAATAAAGTAAATAGTCATGGATAGCCATACTAAACATATTACCAGTCTACAGCAGGTGATGAAAAATAACAATATTTTTTGAAGGGGCTCTGTTATTGATGTCAGGCTTATCAGAGTTAAATAACAAGAATGTGTATAATAACTACAATAATGTTCTGATTGCATGTCATATGATTAAACATATTATGGCAACACTGATTGATAATTGAGCAATAAAACATTTTTATTAATCAGGAAACTGGAGAGAAATTGGTGTAGTCGATATCAGCTAATAATGACAATTAAACAATTAATTTGAGGGTAGTGAATATCATCCTGTATTAAACCATTGTTTTCTAACATGGCAAACAAAAACATTTTGCACCCCGTCAGTTTCCCTTTTGTGTTCTTTTTTAATGTTTTCTTGTAACATATCTTCTACTGATTGGTGAATATGTTGGTGCAATATAAATTATTTGTTGGCAAACATATTGTATATCCCTAGTGCATTATCATAACAATCAAGTGTGCTATTACAAGCGTAATGGCATAGTAATGAATATTAATTATAGAACAATTCAGGGACGATTGTAAAAGCAAACCAATCATACACTAACATTTTGCACTGTATAAATGCATGGATGATGCACTATTGAATGTCTGACCCTAATTTTTGCTACAATTGCTCCTGAGATTGGATAGAGTGCTTTTCTATTTAAATATGTATTTTATCAGTTTCTTAAGTGGTTTATTCTCTTCCAATGCTGCGTTGAATAGTATACTCATTTTACTAGGGAACATTTAACTACAGTGGCTACAGTTTCTTTTTATATGCGGTATATAGCTAGCTGCAGTGCGCTTGTTGCTCTATAACCTTATTTTACACTTGGGCATCATCTGCCAAAATGATTTATTATATCAACCTGTTCACAGATCACTGTCATAATTCCGTAAATGTGGCAGATGTTATGATTTGCATCGCTGCAGTTTCTATTCACACTTTGCTTCATGGTGCATTGCAAAAAGCCAGGAAAGCATGCTGACATAAGTATGACCGTGCATCCTTAAGTTTCTCTAATAGCATAATATTTGTAAAGGATTGCAGAAATATTTGAAGGAGCCGTTTTTTCCACTTGTTTTATTTTTTTGTAATCGCCCTCATGCTGTTTGGGCTACGCAAAAACACCTCCCACAGACAAACAGATAAACAGACACATAAACACACAGACAAAAATCCTCCACATCAAATTTAGTTAAAGCTGCATGAACTGCAATTCTCAGAATCCATTTACTGGCCTTAATGTTCTGTTGGAACAAGTTACATACAATAGTTACATATTAGCACACTCTTCAGCCCCTCATGGGCTGAATGCATCAGAGCTAATCTAGCAAGGCCTCAAGATTGCCTGCAGGCCAGCACCATCTAGAAGCCTGGAATCTATCCTGACACATCATGCATACTCTGTAATGACATCAACAGTAGCTACTACAATAAATCATCCCTTGTTATACTTCTGGCAAAGTGGCAGTCTATTGGACAGAGGTATGGGAGTAAAGACTGTCATGGTGGGGATTGTATTCAGCCATCCTGATGCTTACTGTGACTGGAGGCGCTGTCACCAATGAAAACAACACCAAGAAGCACCGTAAGTCTGTTCTGTTTCCCCATGTGATCGCGGAACTCTCAGCATCTCCTGAGCCAAACAGGTACCGAGCACCAGACAGACCCAGTAGCCAGGCAAGATCTCTCAGGGGGTGGGGGAAGCAGTGCTACATAAGGTAATGATCTAAGCACACTTTCCTTAACCTACTGGACAAGGATAATATCTGGCACAGTGTGTCCTTTGCACACTCTATGTATAAAGGTTATCTATATTGATTTCATACAGCAATGACAAATATTTCAAGCTATTATTTTCTTTCTCTCTGCTCTCCTCTTTGATCAATCTTAAAAATACCTCCTACATGATATATATTGACTAGTTTCACCATCTTTCTGCCTACCATTAACAAAAAGTAATGAAACAGAAAAATAAAAAACAAAAGCAATCTCACTTCAGACGGAAAACGGACATTTGCCATAATTTCATCTTTGGATGTTTTTCATCAAGTGAGGCTCAATTGGTCATTTTTTCCTCTGACATGCCCTTCTATACAGTACTTCATTAGAAAATACACACAATTTTGTGGTAAACTCAGAAATGCCATTTGTAAGATAAGAAGCAAGGCAAGAGCTCAACAATTATACTGTAGTCTGAGGTTTATTATACATAGAGTTATTTATACTGCCCACAATTACATTAATATATCACTTGCAATGATTTGTTACTGTAGATGTATTTTGTGCTCTGTTGCTGATAACAGTTTATTTTGACCATGGGCTATAGTTCTTTGCTTCTGCCTTGCATCTGTGGCAGATTTAGCACCTTTGTCCTATGAATTGTCTTCTTTTGCAAGTCACTGACACAACATTCCACTTGATGTTCCTTTAGATTTTATGAGTTTAAACACTTCCACGTCAACCATAATCAAGGAACGTGGAATGCATGCTGTACCAAGTCCACTGTTCTTTAGTTTTTAATTCTACACTAAACTTCCTTTTATGATTCTCTGATTTTCCTGAAACGGGAATGTCCACATGCAGTTTTCCCAGTTTCCACTGACCAAACAACATACTGTATATGTTTATCCTTGATAATGGTTGCAAATTCTGCCTTTCTTTGCTAATTGACAAATCTAAGGCAATGCAAATTGGTAGAGATCGGCACATTTTTGACCCAAATTAGAATTTGTCAGTTTGAATAAAATACCACTAGATTTTTATTTTATTTTATTTGAATACTCGAGAATGCAAAAAATAAAAAACGTTTGCATGGAAAACTTTTGCTTATAGATGAAAATGTGTCAGTTCACTTTAAGGAATTTTGCTTATAGACAAAAGTTGCCAAATTTGCAAGTTGCCAAATTTGCTCCGCCTCCTTATATATATATTTATATATAACAGTGTACACTGCAGCATTTAATATATCAAACATATACTGTACTTAGTTAAGATGTATAGCTTATTTGGGATAAGCTTTACTCTGTCAGTTCAAAAATGAATGGGGGTATTTTGGCTTAATATAATAAAATGTGATTAACTGGTACATTTTAGCAATAAACAACATCCCCAAGCCATAATTAATCTTATCTAGGAATGTCTGAGTTAGTAAAAGGAGTCAGCTAGAAGATCCTTCTTTCTAAAAAATATATCTTTTATTTGTACAGTGTGTTTTGAATAGGGTTTCTCCATTGCATCCATGTCCTTTTATTTGTCCTTTTACATGTGTGATTGGGGCATCAATAGTTGCTTTCCCTTTGGGGAAATAAAAATGGCTCCCAAGACAACCATACTTCTCTGAACCAATAGGTGGCCATTTTCTTTTTTCTTTTACAGGTTACAATAGATAAATAGATTACTGGTCGACACTTTGTCAGAAAAAAATTGATCTGTGTGAATAACTTGACAACACACACACATATATATATATATATATATATATATATATATATATATATATATATATATGGTTTTGAAGCAAAAAGGGGCACTGTGTGCTCATTTGCATGTCATTTCCCAGAATCCCTTGCTGCAGTGGAAGTGCTGTGTGCTGGGTGATAATGGTGAAAGGCGGGGTTGCAGACCTGCCTAAGACATGCAAATGAGCATACAGTTATATTTCCATTTGCTATATGCTTTGCTATGGAGGGTTTTTGTCACTTTTTTTACTCACCACAACTTAAGTTAGTACGGTAAAACCCATCCTCATTTCTTCAGCTTTGCATAGCCAGTTACCAACCCCACACTGATGAGACCCATTAAGATTGAAACAGCTGTGTGCTCATTTGCATGTCATTTCCCAGAATCCCTTGCTGCAGTGGAAGTGCTGTGTGCTGGGTGATAATGGTGAAAGGCAGGGTTGCAGACCTGCCTAAGACATGCAAATGAGCATACAGTTATCACACACACACACACACACACACACACACACGCGCGCACGCACACACACACACACACACTCTCACTCTCTCACACTCTCTCACACTCTCTCACACTCTCTCACATTCTCTCACATTCTCTCTCTATATATATATGATGTGCTGGGGTTAGAGCTTGCTGGGATTGTGTGTTTGTTAATTGTCAACTGGTAACAGTTGTTTGGGGGTTGGTGACCCCATCCTCACTGGAGAAGTAGCTAGTTGTCAATAAGGTTGTTAAAGTGCTAACAGTGCATTAAGAAAATGTTTACTTCGTCATATTTACTGTAGTGTTCAATTTAAGTGAGTGAACCATAAAGTGCCTTGCAGCTTTGCACAACGACAAAACATATGGCATATCACTGTGTTTTATTCCACTTTAGTCTGTGTTGTGATCGCCTTATGATCCGTGGCAGTGGTCAAACAAAAAAAACACTGTTCTGTAATGAGTTTTTCATGATAAGCAAAAAATCTAAAATAAAGGAGTACGTCCTTGGGATCCCTCTGTCAGAGACATCTCTGACATTGTCGGCTTGCTCCTATTCCATCTTGTAGTGCCCTTGCTCCTCCATCGTGACTGCTGTTCCTTCTGCCAGCTCTATCAAGAAACTTTCCAGACTGAATCCTAATCACCTGCACCTGTCCCCTGCCTGCCTATTTAAACCCTCTCTTCCTGTTTGTCAGTGCCTGTTCATACTGGTCTTAACTGTATCTGTACCGGTGCCAACCCCTGTTTCAAGCCTTTGTTCCCCTTCCTGTCCCTGTGCATGCTGCCTGTTACCTTGACCCCTACTACTTCACTTTACTACCTGTCCTGTTTCAGCTACAAGGATCCATACCTCTATTAGCATGCTCCTGACAGAATGAACATGTCCTTTTTTGGATCTCACAGGAACAGACTCAGGTCCTGCAAGTGATGTTTAGATCACAGCATCAGATTTCTGAGCCACAAGGCTAAGTCAAAGAATTACAAACTCTCATACATGAACTATGTGCCAACCTTATTGCACCGCCACTCTGCCAGAACAAATCAGGAATGTTTATTCCCAGCTGGTAAGCACTGAGGCTCAGCCACGTATGCTTCAGACTGTGCTTGATGATAAGTAGTGTGAGCTCAGTACTACAGATGTATTAGAGCCCACCAAAGTAAAGAGGAAGAGAAAGGGGAAAAAGGGGGTTCCTTGAGCTAGAGTTGTGTTGGTTCAGACACTCCATTTTTCCAGTAATCATTATGACTGTCTCAATGAACAGTTTCTTAAGGAGAAAGAAGCTAAGGATGAGCTACAGAGATGTATCTGTTCGCAGCAATCGCCATGTGTACAACTTTAGTGAAAACAGAGCGTTTCTTGCCTAGTGAGTTGGAGGAGGTGTAACCTCCTTTGTGGACTGATGTCTCAATTGGAGATGGCAAACACATATGTTACCCACATAGAGGAGGAGCAAAGCCACTTTGACAGAGTTGTTGCTGACCTGAAGCAGAAGGGTGATTAGGCACAGGCAGAGACTTTAATATCTCAGAATGAGGTTTGCCATCTCAACACAGAGCTGGGGGTCTCTCAGAGATTTGAAGTCTCAGCACAGAACTGAAAGTCTCTCGGAAGGAGATCTGTAGTCTTAGCACAAAGGTGTGTAAATGGATGGATGTGAATAAAAAGATTCTGAGTATTTTGGACATGGTAAACAGAGAAAACAGAGGTCGGAAGGAGCAGATTTCATATTTGACTGACCAGGTCAATGAAGGAAATAGGAACCGCCATGAAAATAAAATAAGTATGTAATTGGCCCGCCCTCCCACCCTTGTGTTACATGCATTACAGTTGTGACATATGCAAAACATAAGCCAAGCACTGGGCCAAGAAAAACTAATTTGTGATAGACCCAGCTATGCTGAACACTCATTCAGGCATTCTTATACTCAAGCCACATTTTTGTTTTTCACCCAATAAATTAGATAGTCACAGTTGGGAGGGAGATATGTTGTGACATATGCCTCAACCATATTAGCTGCCAATGTTCCAACAGTCTCCTCTTTTTGCTGCCTCAAACACACAACAAAACCATAACATGGCACCATGTTCCACAAGGAACTAGCTCATCTGCTACTACTGACAACACTACCACCACCACCAACAACAACATCACGCCCTTCCCCAATGCCTTGGATTAATGTTAGGTTACCATTTGAAGTGGACACAGCATAACCCCAAACCTTAATGGGACCTGCCGTTGCTTGTCTAAACTCCATCTTGAAGCACCTTAAGTCCCACAATGAGCCACTTTGCATTTTGTTTACACTTTGCCCCTTATTCCCTAAAGATTGTAAGCTCTCATGAGCAGAGCCCTCATTACCTTTTGTATCTGTTTGAGCCTATTTGATCTGTAATGCTGTTTATGTAGTATACAGATGTAGCATCATTTACTTTCGCTGTGGGTGCCAAGGTGCGACATGAGCACTTTGTTGTCCGCACCTCGTCCGCGGCTGAGTTACACTGAGTAGCACGCACCTCGTCTGCGGTCAGCTGGAATTAATATTTGTGGCGTTATTTATGTTGTTGCATGCCTGGCAGGTGACGCACTTAATATCTTTACCTATGACACTCTTAATGCTATAGTACAGTTCAGTAGTAACCTCGCAGGTATCTGAATACAAGATAAAATGTACACGTCTCTCTCACTCTCTAATGACCTTGTACATGTCTACTGTTTACAGTTTTACGCTTTATTAAAAACCACTATACATTAACCAAAGCTGTCTCATATTGTTTGCAATGTACAGTATATGGCATGGGACATGGTGCTTTCTCTATGCCACATAAGACCGACTTGCAGTATCCACAGGTAGTAGTTAAATGCAGAGCACAGCTAAAAATACATAAAAACAAAAAATCCAGGGCAACTCAGTAATGTATATAAATTTATTGCAAGCTCACAGTGAGACAAGATGAAACGCACCTACATGTTTCGTGTGTGAGCACTTTATTAAGGACACCATAGATGCGTTTCATCTTGTCTCTTTATGAGCTTGCAATAAATGTATATACATTCCTCAGTTGCCCTGGATTTTCTGTTTTGGTCTATTTTTGGCTGTGCTCTGCACATACTGTACCTACTAACTCTGGATTTCCTGCATTACGGATTGCATGCCCTGGATCTTCTGGACTGTCCTGTGGCTCAGCTGACAGGTAATGGGCTGTAGTCCCCTCAATTACCTTGTTAATTCAATACTTTATCTGTACACCGGATTGGGAATTAAACAGTGTTCCCTATGTTGTGTTTGTCAGGTGGACACCACAAGACACATCTCTCCCTTGTCACATTATACATGGAATGTGTCACGTTGGACATTTATTACAGTAACTGGATATTTATGAACGTTTATATCCAAATTCTTTTTTGATAGTCACATGTGATTATTGAGCACCATCTCCCACAGAAAAAAAATCACCCGACTTTCAGTTATGGCTATGATTGGATAAGTAGGCGAGGAAGGGAGCGAGCAAGCATAGAGAGCGAAGTGAAGACTTCTACTAGACTTTCTGACCTCTTTGGTGGTGAGTTTGTGTTTTTGTTTGTGTGCTCTATCTCTACAGGCCAAATGCCTTGACTGATTTTGATGACATTTTGTGGTTACCTTTCTGCTATCCTAACTTAGATCTACCAGAAGTTTCATCTGAATCAATGCAGCCCTCATCTTGGAATTAATTTTTTTTTTAAAGTGGTAAAAAAAAAACATTGACCAGATTTTTGATACATAACATTAAGGGGCTCATGCAGAGAGCATAGATAAGGAAATAGCGCCATCTTCTGGCAAAAAAGCTAGCCAGAAATCCTTAAACTCGGGAGAAAATGGCGCGATTTTTAAAAGTGCTCAGAAAATTTTTCAGAGCTGTAAAACTCGCCAAACTCGTGGCGAGAACCTGAAACTTGCCATGCTAATATAGCGTGGTATTCCAGAACCTCCGAATCACTGGAACACGCCAATATGTGCATTAGTATGGCGAGTTTCAAATAGCCAGGAAAAGTTGGCAATTAGCAGTTTTTTGCCGAAATGAGTTAACGGTGTTCTCTGCATAACACCTTCACTAACGGCAAATCTGTGGGTATTTTACAGGCATTTTAAACTTTTTTAACGTTCCTCTCTGCATGAGCCCCTAAATGTATTATGTTGCAACTTGTGTTACATTTTCAGACAATTTACTTGAACTATTTCAGAGGAATTAAAAATTAAATATGAAAATAAATATTTTAATCACGGTAGCAAACAACACTGTACATTCTAATAGGTACATCAATATAGATGTACATACATGATCAGAATCCATGAGTAGTTTTTTGGATATGTATATAATTATACATTTTCCACTTAGGCCACTTACCAGTGCTTTTAATTCTTTTTTTACAATTAAGCAGTATTATGCTATGGGCTTTTCTTTTGCTTCTGTCTAATACGGATTAGGATCCCTCCGTATGAGAGCTGCATATGAACCTGGCAGGGAGGCTCATTCAAACTGAAGTAACTAAGGAGGACTATTATAGGAATATAAGAAAAGGCCAGGACTATAGCTATTAGGAGTTTGTTGTAGATCTACTTTATATTTATGATTGAACATTTTCTTTAATTACATTTGTTAGTGTTTATTGATGTTTATGCACTTTTGAATATTATCACATAATTGATATAATATTAATTTGTAACACTTTGTACATACTTTTTTTTATATTTGTGCAATACACATCTCAGTGCATACATGTATCTTATACACTGATAATTTGTTGATTAGGACACTTTTTATGATGCACACACTTTTCTCTATTTCACAAACTGTACTGTACAACAACAACCTACATATTTACATTGATATGTGGTGGCAGAGATAATTATTCACTGTGCAACAGGTTTTTGTTTAGTTTTCCACTGTATCCACTATGTCAGCATAACTGTTCACATAGAAAAAAGAGCACTCACAATTTCTAGTAGAACTTACTAGATCCTGCCACAGGTGCACGTCAGTGTAGACATCTGGTTGATATACAGTACTGTATAATTCAAAAATTGAAATCCGGCCCTCCAGTGGACTTGTGAAGAACTACAAATTAAAATTTATTTACATAATTACAAGCAATTTATCAATGTTTCGGTCCCCATGTGGACCTTTTACAATATAAAAAAGCAGTGATAACTGTGTGCTAAACATGCCCACTAGATACCAGGGGAAACATGTAAGGGGGAGGAAACTGGGAAGGGATTGGAAAAAGGGTTCCAAGATTTGGATGCACTGTTGCTCTCTTGTAATTATAGTATGGATTGCTTTGTACAGATCACTATACACGATCTACTCTCCTGCTGGCCATCACATTTTGTCTGCAGTCCATATGTGAGCATAGTTGCTACAGTAGAATAGACGGGAATTCATATTTGACAGTGAGCCGTTAGGACTTTAAACAATAGTATTATACGAGTGAATACATTTTAATTACAGTTTATTTATGCTTAGTTTTATATACAGTATATACTGTACACCAGGGGTGTGCAAATTATTGGAGCTGCACCCCCTCTGCTTGCTCCCCCCATTGCTCGCGCCCCCCCTTGCCTCATTTTCCAGAGTCAAATGACGCCGCGGGGTCATGTGACATCACGTCATGAACCCGCAGCAATATTTGACATTGCTTTGACATTGCACAAGGTCAAGTGACGTCACGTTACATGGGCCCTATGCATCCTTTGACACCGCATTGCCATGGCGACGCGTCACACCCCGCATATGAATCCCGGGAAGTGAGTTACAGAAGCCTCATGCGATCGCCTGGCATTTAATTTAAATTACTTGGGGAAGAAATTGGGGCCTCTGCAACTGCCTGCTTCTCCCCCCCCCCCCCAGGAAAATCTTCCACCCGCCTAGGGGGGCACGCCCTCGAGTTTGCACACTCCTGCTGTACACTACTCTTTATTTTTTACTATGATTTAAATGTAATTTATTCAGAGGAGATATGTAAAACTATGTACAATCACAATAAGAATTATTCTATTTGTTGTATCACAGGTAGCACAACACTGTTAAGAATTTCCTAACAACAGTTGCACTTAGGCTCTTGGTGCCATTTTTCCAGTCCCCTCCATATCCCCTACATGTTTCCCTTGGCGTCTGATGGGTGGTATAGCAGGCAGGAATCACAGCTTTCTATCTAGAAAAGGACCATTTGGAGACTGAAACATTGATGAATTGCTTGTAATTCTGTAAATACATTTGAATAACTTTTTTCACAAGTCCACTGGAGTGTCAGATTTTTATTTTTGAATTGTACAGCATAACTGTTCATATATTAGGCCCTTCTTGAGAATAATATGTTGTGTGTGTTGTTTCTTGTTTTTCAACTTTCAGACAGCTTGTTGCGAATGAGATTGTTACATGGAGGATTTTTACAGTTTGTGATATTATATTAAACGTATTTCTTTCCAATAATACGCAATAATGTTAAAGTTGAAGTGGTATTTAGTATTTACATTGTTTAACTTCATGACAGTGCGTTATCGTTGTGAAAGACAATAGCATGCCTTTCTGGACAACTCTATTGAAGGTGCCTCGAATGTCAGTAGAAACTAAGCTTATATATAGGTTCGAAAATACCACTGAATAGTATGAGAATTAATTGACCGGACATTATCGTCCACCCAAATACCTGCCAGTACCATTACCAGTACGGACAAAGTCACTCCGAAAACGAGATGAATATCTTAATACTGTCTTGCGCTCTGGTGATTCGCTGATGCACAGTATAGTATTACTAATCAGGCTGTAAGTTGTCAGTGTGTGGAGAGAAGGTAGGGAAAACTGACACTAGTACACTGATCGGGGTTAAGAGGTGTTTACTG
Organism: Ascaphus truei; assembly: GCF_040206685.1. Classification (NCBI taxonomy): domain Eukaryota; kingdom Metazoa; phylum Chordata; class Amphibia; order Anura; family Ascaphidae; genus Ascaphus; species Ascaphus truei. Next base: position 74,088,790 of record NC_134486.1, on the reverse strand, counting down.
TAATCCTTACCTTTGTAGCCTGGTTTCCGATCTGGGCAAAAAGTCTCCTGGTGCTGAAATCTTTATCCCAATCTGCACAGTGGTTGATGGGTGATTCTGCAAGTGCAGGACTTCCCCCGGTAACCCTCTCCCATGGCAGGCATCCTGGATGCAGCCGTATGACAGTTAGAAAAAAAGAGAATATCCAGAGCCACTGCGATATGAAGGCAATCAGCGAACACAAACACAAGTTGTAGAAAAAGGCTTTATTACTGCACACACTGCGACAGGTAAACCATGAGGAGATGGTTTACCTGTCCCAGTATGTGCAGTAATAGAGCCGTTTTCTTGAACTTGGGTTCATGTGCGCTGATTACCATCATATCGCAGTGGCTCCGGATATTCTCTTTTTTCTAACCCAAAATAAGATGAACCTACATCTCAACCATATGATCTACTCTAACAACTACGTACAGAACACAACCTTGCATCAACAATGGGTTGCTGCGATGCAATTTTCAGCCATGTATAATCAAGGTAAATATAAGTTTACACAAGTTTACATTACATACTGTACAGTAGAGCTGGCATCCTCAAATGACACGAATATGCGTTCCATAGACCACACAGGCGCCTAAATTAAAAGACCTGTATATTTGTTCCATAGACCATGGATGCGTCTACATTAAAAGACCAGCATATGCATTCCATAGACCACACATGCGCCAACATTAAAAGACCCTCATATGTATACCATAGACCACACATGCACATGCCGTAGACAGTTTACTTTAAGCATTTATTATTTCTTGTTTATTAATAGGGTAAAGTAAATATTCTCACATTTATTTTACAGAATTAATCTGTTAAATTGAAATCCAGAAGAAGTGATTGAAGTCTAAAAACTATTAACATGTTCAACTTTTTTAATACTGTGGAGATTTTATTTTGATCGGAATGGGCACATAGTGGGAACATAGTGACATACAGTATACATTATTATAAATAAACTGTAATATTTTCCCATTTTCATATTTTAATCGTAGTGGGCACATAGAGACATACAGTATTGTATACAGTACATTATTATATTTTTATACTAGGGAAGTTTCACTGAAATAGTGGGCACTGTAAGACATACTGTATACTGTACATTTTTATACTTTAGTGATGTGCGATTGGGCTAAACTATCGACTGGATAGATGCATAGACAAAGCAGTCCCACCTACCCCACTTTGATTCTAGCAAGCCCCCCAAAAAAACCTTGGTCTAAATTGCAGGGGCCAAGATCCTATATCACTTATCTGCTTTTCCCTCACGTGCAGAGAAACTCTCGTCCCCCCTCCTCTGAAATTCAAGTTCCAATTCAATGACATGCATGTGCATTCCATAGACATGCATGTGCATAGACAACACATATACGCACAGCTCCTGTAGCTTTTATTTCTGCAAGTATAGGCAAAGTAACTCGGTATAATATTTTCTACTTTTCTTATATTTTAAACATAGTGGGCACATGTACAGTACTGTATACTGTACATTATTACATTTGTTATACTAGGAAAGTTTCACTGAAATAAAAATGTGGTAACAGCAAAGCATTGTAGTAAATACAAAGTAATTCCCTCTCAGCACACATTCTTTCATTTGCTCTACAAAGCAAGGGCCTAGAATAGTGGCTTTGAGATATTACTATGTAGTTTTAAAGGATACTACATAGGGATCATTTCTCATGCATTTCAGCATGGCATCCAGAATGCAACAATTCAGTATTACCATCATTCTAACACTCATGAACAGGTGACTTAAAACTCAAAATACATAATAAGAAAGCAATTCAGAATCAGACTCAGTTTCTTCCACTTCCATCACTAGTTGTGCTGCTAGTGATGGTGGTGCCCTCCCCCTTGCACACACAGTGGTTGAGGCTGGGCGAGGCCTGTGGCGATTATCCACAATCTGAAAAATATTCCTCCTCCCATCCTCTACCCTCTCACTTAGAAATGGATTACTACTCTCTGTAAGCCACTTCCTGTCTTGCAAAGAATATCTATTTTTTAATTGACAATTTTTTCCACCCTGGCAGTGGTGATGTTTGTCTTCCTGAGCGCCTACGATATGGGAAGATGATGGTGTTAAAACCTGTTGTACGGTTTAATTTTTTTGTCTACTAGAATACGGCTGCTGCTTTTGTTTGACTAACTATTTTTTTCTTTCTAACACACCTTTGTCTACAGACACCATGGTTATGACAACTGTGGACACCATGCCAGTGCCCTCTTTTGCCAATATTAGACATAATTTTTTTTATTGCAATTCACTCAGTGTGCATATTCATTTACTCAGTCTACATTGTATGCATTGCAGTCCCTCTCTCACCCTGAGCTCACTCCCAAATGCAGACGCACATTGCGTGTGAGCTCTACCTATAGTCTCAACATTATACAAACTTTAGAACATTTGCCGAAAATCTCTGTTTGCTAAGCCTATAGAATCAATGTACAGTATGGCAAACTGCTCGCGAATCCCGAGTAAGCTGCGACTAAACAAGGGCTAATATTGCTTGCTTTCTAACCTCATGCAATAGGGTTTGAACATCTCTATTACTTAAGCAAATACTATATATATATATTATTTTAATTGTATAATTACATTATAACTGCATGTACTGCATAATTTTAGATGATTACAATTATGCCACAGGAGTTTAGCAACTTAAAAAAATTATATATATAAATATATATATATATATATATATATATATACATATATATATATATATATATATATATATTTATACAGTGTTCGACAAATCACCCAAAAATCTACTCGCCCAACCAAAAAATCTACTCGCCACCTAGTCCCGCCCCCAACTCCGCAACTAGTCCCGCCCCCAACTCCGCCCCTAGTCCCGCCCCCAACCCCGCTTTAAAATAAAATATATAAATAAAATACATTTAATAAATTCCTAGTCAGAACATTCGTTTTTGACATAAATGTATTTATTGTATTACATTATACTACAATTAGTCCTTGTTACAGTATGTGTGTGTGTGTGGAAATGTTGGATCTAGAATTAAAAGCCAGGTGTGAGTGACTAGTTTCCTGAACCCCTTAACCAGTGTCTGGACATCCCTGCTTCACAATATCTAAAGCAGCAATCCTGCCTGGGATCTTACCTGATCCGCAGTCCCTCAATGTCCAGGTACCCTCATTCCCGCAATGTTATACATTGGAGGGGATGTGTTCCCTACCTGTCTTCTGGGTTAGGGGGGGTTCCGATGTCTTCCGTGTGAAGCTTGAGTCAGATCTGGAAGAAAGCAGTATAGGTTATTTCGGTGTAGTATAGGGCAGTTAAGATATACTGTTGCGGCCAAGTTTATTCTTACCTTTGCCTGGTCTCGGCCGCAACGGAACCTCGGAGGATCGGTCCTTCGATCAGGGCTTCCCCCTCCCCTCTCTGGGTCTGCCGGGTCCCCCGGAGCCCCCCACCGCAATCCCCCACATCGCGGGACACCAGGGCTCCCTCGGGGAGCCCTGGGCACGTGCGCCATGCGTGCACACTCCCGATGAAGCGTGACCGCGCATCGATGACGCGCGGCACGCCGAGGGAAATAAACGAGCAAGCTGGGACACCTCCTGGCTTGCGGCACTAGCCAGGTGAGGATAAAGTGTGCCGCCTCTGTATAGGGTAAATAAGAGATCCAGATCCAGAGTGTGAGAGAGTGTGGCGGACAGAGAGAGAGAGAGAGAATGTGGGGGAGAGAGTGTAGGGGAGAGAGAGAGAGAGTGTGGGAGAGAGAGAGAGAGAGAGAGAGAGAGAGTGTGTGGGGGGGAGAGAGAGAGAGAGAGTGTTGGGGAGAGAGAGTGAGTGTGGGGGGGGAGAGAGAGAGAGTGTGGGGGGAGAGAGAGAGTGTGTGGGGGGGAGAGAGAGAGTGTGGGGGGAGAGAGAGAGAGTGGGGGGGAGAGAGAGTGTGGGGGAGAGAGAGAGTGTGGGGGGGAGAGAGAGAGAGTGTGGGGGGAGAGAGAGTGTGGGAGGGAGAGAGTGTGGGGGGGAGAGAGAGAGTGTGGGGGGGAGAGAGAGAGTGGGGGGGAGAGGGAGAGAGTGGGGGGAGAGGGAGAGAGTGGGGGGGAGAGGGAGAGAGTGGGGGAGAGGGAGAGAGTGGGGGAGAGAGAGAGAGTGGGGGAGAGAGAGAGAGTGGGGGGGGAGAGAGAGAGAGAGAGAGAGAGAGAGAGAGAGAGACTGACTGGGTAGGTGACTGACTGGGTAGGTGACTGACTGACTGGGTAGGTGACTGACTGACTGACTAACTGACTGACTGGGTAGGTGACTGACTGACTGACTGGGTAGGTGACTGACTGACTGACTGGGTAGGTGACTGAATGACTGACTGGGTAGGTGACTGAATGACTGACTGACTGGGTAGGTGACTGACTGACTGGGTAAGTGACTGACTGGGTAAGTGACTGACTGACTGGGTAGGTGACTGACTGACTGACTGACTGGGTAGGTGGCTGACTGATTGACTGACTGGGTAGGTGACTGACTGACTGACTGACTGGGTAGGTGACTGACTGACTGACTGACTGACTGACTGGGTAGGTGACTGACTGACTGACTGACTGGGTAGGTGACTGACTGACTGACTGGGTAGGTGACTGACTGACTTGTTGGGTGGGTGGGTAGGTAGGTAGGTGGGTGACTGACTTGTTGGGTGGGTGGGTGGGTGACTGACTTGTTGGGTTGACTGACTTGTTGGGTGACTGACTTGTTGGGTGGGTGACTGACTTGTTGGGTTGGTGGGTGGGTGGGTGACTGACTTGTTGGGTGGGTGGGTGACTGACTTGTTGGGTGACTGACTTGTTGTGTGGGTGACTGACTTGTTGTGTGGGTGGGTGGGTGACTGACTTGTTGGGTTGACTGACTTGTTGGGTTGGGTGGGTGACTGACTTGTTGGGTGGGTGGGTGGGTGGGTGACTGACTGACTGGGTGGGTGGTTGGGTAGGTAGGTGACTGACTGACTCTGGTAGGTAGGTGACTGACTGACTGTGTGGGTTAGGTGATAGACTGACTATAGGTGACTGACTGACTGGGTGGGCTTTAGGTGACTGACTAACTGGGTGGGTAGGTGGGTGGGTTTGGTAGGTGACTGACTGACTGGGTTGGTGGGTAGGTGACTCACTGACTGGGTGGGTAGGTGACTGACTGACTGGATGAGTGGGGGGTGGGTAGGTGACTGACTGCCTGGGTGGGTGGGTAGGTGACTGACTGACTGACTTTAGGTGACTGACTTTACGTGACTGACTGACTTAGGTGACTGACTGACTGGGTTGGTGGGTAGGTGACTGACTGACTGGGTGGGTGGGTAGGTGACTGACTGGATGAGTGGGGGGTGGGTAGGTGACTGACTGCCTGGGTGGGTGGGTAGGTGACTGACTGACTGACTTTAGGTGACTGACTTTAGGTGACTGACTGACTGGGTGGGTGGGTGGGTGGGTAGGTGACTGACTGACTTTAGGTGACTGACTGGGTGACTATTTGTGGTCTCTCTCCCCCCTCCCCCTCCCCCCAACACACATACACACATACACACACACACACACACACACACACACACACACACACACACACACCACACTCTCTCCCCCCTACACACACACACACACATACACACAAACTCCCCCCTACACACACACACACACACACACACACACACACACTCTCCCCCCTACACACACACACGCTCCCCCCCTACTCACTGTGGATCGCTGTGGTCTCCGGTCTCTTTGACAGCCGAGGAAGCGTCAGGCCGGGTGTCGCCCTCGGCCTCGGCGGCTGTCGCTGCAGGTCACCGGGTGGCAGTGAGGGATCCGGACACAGGGGAGAGAGGAGTGGGGGGGGCTAGTGATGCGGCTGGTCACCGGAGGCCGGGGACACGGAGTTGGAGGTGAGATCGGGAGTGAGTGGGGAGATTTGGGGTGTCGGGGGGGAGATTGGGGTGTCGGGGGGGGGGTCATGGAGGCCGGGAGAGATTGGGGGTCATGGAGGCCGGGAGAGATTGGGGCAAGGGGGGGGGGGTCACTGAGGCCGGGAGAGATTGGGGTGAGGGGGGGGGTCACTGAGGCCGGGAGAGATTAGGGTGAGGGGGGGTCACTGAGGCCGGGAGAGATTGGGGTGAGGGGGGTCACGGAGGCCAGGAGAGATTGGGGTGAGGGGGGTCACTGAGGCCAGGAGAGATTGGCATGAGGGGGGGGGGGTGACTGAGGCCGGGAGAGATTGGGGTGAGGGGGGGTCACTGAGGCCGGGAGAGATTGGGGTGAGGGGGGGTCACGGAGGCCGGGAGAGATTGGGGTGAGGGGGGGTCACAGAGGCCGGGAGAGATTTGGGTGAAGGGGGGTCACGGAGGCCAGGAGAGATTGGGGTGAGGGGGGGTCACTGAGGCTGGGAGAGATTGGGGTGGAGTTGGCCCGATGGGAGGGGGGGGGGCGACAGATGGCCCTGCAGGGGCCTGAGGCAGACAGGCATGGAAGGGGCTGGCTGCCGGAAGGGGGAGGAGTGGAAGCGCTGAGAAGGGAAAGTTGCTGAGAGGTGGGGTAGGAGCGAAGGCACTGCTCAGAGAGCCGGAGGCGGGGTAATCTCCCCCAACAACATGAACCCGCCTCCGGCTTTTTTTTTTTTTTCTCCAGCGCGAGCGTGGGAAAAACAGCAGCACGAGCGCGGGAAAACCAGCAGCGCGAGTGCGGTAAATTTAAAAAACACACGTGTGCAGCTTGGGCCAATATCTACTCGCCCGGGGGTTAAATCCACACGCCCCGGGCGTGTAAATGTATATAATTGTCGAACACTGTATATATATATATATAGGTTATGGTGGGTAAAAAAAGTGACAAAAACCCTCCACAGTAAAGCATATAGCAACTGTAAATATTCCTGTATGTTCATTTGCATGTCTTAGACAGGTCTGCAATCCCACCTTTCACCATTATCACCAAGCACACAGCACTTCCACTGTAGCAAGGGATTCTGGGAAATGACATGCAAATGAGCACACAGTGCACCCTTTTATCTCAAGCTCCTATTACAGAGCAACCCTTAAGCCAATGTATGCTGCTTTAAACACAGCTTTTATGCAAAGTGTCAGGATCGCCTAGACCTCCTGCCTAGCCATAGCTTCCTTGTCCACTGGGTGTGCTGCTGCCTTCTGTTGGCTCTGGGTTCCTCTGTCTGTCTGTCTTCTTGTTGCTCCTGTCTCTGTCCTTTATAGCTTGCTTCCTGTCTGTTGTGTTTGCCTTTGCTTGAAGTCAGACTCCTTCAGTATTGCTCATGTCTTTGATTCCTGATCCGTTCCAATACCTGTACCTGTACCTGTATTTGAGTCTGTTCACAGTAAAAGCCCTTGCTAGTAATCTGGTTTGTCCCTGTTTGTTCCTGCTCCCTGTTCTCAGTCCCTGTCCTGCCCCGGCTGTCCTGTTCCAGTCTCCTCGTTGCCGACCTCTGCTTGTTACCTGACTTCGCTACCTGCCGCCTGCCTCGGACCCCTGCTTGTTGCCTGACTTCGCTGCCTGCCGCCTGCCTCGGACCCCTGCTTGTGACCCCCACTGCGCTTCCTGCTGTTCCGGCCACCGAGATCCTACCCGCCACAGGAGTCTCCCGTGACACAAAGGCTGGGGTAAAATGCAAAGCCAATAAACCCACTCACAGACATGTTTCAACATTGATGGGTATCAGCAGTGTGAGGCTGGTTGCTGGCTCTGCTGGTTTGAGATTAAGAGTAGGTATTCGCCACACTTATTAAGGTTATGGTGGGTAAAAAGTGACAAAAACCCTCCGCAGTAAAGCATATAGCAACTGTAAATATTCCTGTATGTTCATTTGCATGTCTTAGACAGGTCTGCAACCCTGTCTTTCACCATTATCACCCAACACACAGCACTTCCACTGCAGCAAGGGATTCTGGGTAATGACAGACAGGATGTCCTTTCTATCCAGTTTAGTCTAACAAGTTTGTAGAGTATAGAGAACTGATTCTCCTGAGTGGTACTACCAAAATCTATTTTTAGATTATGTGTCAAAAGCAGGGAAGAGACATATAAATTCAATAGGAACAGTGGATAGATTATTTGCACATAAATCCATGTGTCCCTGTGCTGTTGCACGCTGAGGCTCTGAATCACAATTATGAGCCTATGGGAAAGAAACCAAACCCTGCAACCCCACATGAAGCAGCGCAGCAGGTAGGTAAAAACAAACTCATAGCTCTAGATTCAAGCTAGTATAACAGCAGATCTCACAATAAGTGAATGTCTATAAATCCCTAAATGGGTGGTCCACTCGGTGACCAGCAACAAGGTTTTACTCGCGGATCCATATTGCTTGATGAGTGCAGGTCTGTAAATGCTGGTGTGCGTCTCGCTGGTATAACGTAGTAGTTGAAGCAAAAAAATGAAGCAAAGGAGCACCACAAAAATAGAGAACTGGGGGCTAGATCATATAAAAAATAAATCATTATGGCATGCTGCCAAAGGAAGAGAAATACAGGAGCACCTCTGACACTTTTCTCGCTGTCACGGCGCAAATGACGGCGGGAAAGGCATCAGAGGTGCTCCTGTATTTCTCTTCCTTTGGCACTATGCCATAATAAATGTGTTTTTATTTTGATATGCTCCAGCCTCCAGTTCTCTATTTTTGCAGTGCTCCTTTGCTTCCTTTTTTTGCTTCAACTAGTCTAGCAAGTTGGCAAATGTGCCTCTTTATCGAGTCACTATTGCATTGAAACTCCAATTGACGTCGATAGGAGTGTCTGTGCGATACTGTCCTGATCGACATTGTAGCAATTTTATGAATAACCCCCTATTTCTGCAGATGTCTCAGAGTATACATTTTAGACATTGGGGGACGGGACTGAAATAATTTTATTTTAAATCTGTTAAGTTTACTGTAATAATACAAAACATAAATGGGATGATGCCTTTAAAGCATACACAGTTTTGTTGTACTGTATGCCCTCGCAAGATATTTTTCTTTACAGATAAAGCTCAAGGGAACAGAGAGGAATTTCTAAATGTAAATAAAACATGAGAAAATGTAGAAAAGGTTGGATTTATATTAGTTATTTTGGAATGTTAAAGTAAAGTTTTTACTGTTTAAAATCAAAACAAATTTGCCATGCATCAAATCTTCTGTTACGGTATGCAGGTGTTTCATCATTTACAAGTGGAAAGTGTTTACTTTTTTAATGACTTTTGCAACCTCCATAAAATACAACCTAATAAAAAAGTATATATAGCTAATCCCAGTTTCTAGCTGTGTGTATGATCATTTATTATTTTATTATTTTCGCTAATTACTTTTTAAAAAGAGATATACTGAATATGAACTACTATGGTTTCATTTTGCTTCTATTCTCTCTCTTTTTTTCTATCAGATATTGAGATAATTAACACATTGGTTCTTAACATTTCACATTCTACTTCAATAATTACATTTTAGGTGTTAATTGCAAATTTGAAGAAACAGTTAAGAAATTGAGGTAAACATTTAAATAATTGACAGATCTGTTATTTTTCCACTTATTATACTACCTTAACCAAATGTATATTTTTTTTCATTCCGGGTGTTGGATTTAATGTATACACTGAACTTTTGTTTCTCATAAAAATATATTATGTACTTTTTTTCGCTAAAAATATTTACTTTAGTGTTCATGCCACAGGTTTTTATTATAGCTATTTTTATATGCTTGAATATTTTCGTGTTCTATCTGTCCTCCAAGACACCTAGAGTATGGAGGTCAAATATACTGCAAGGCAGTACTGCTAGCACAACAAATTATGTAAATATCTATCCATTTTTTTAAAGAATATATGACTGCCCTGTATTTTTACAGCTAATCATAGTAACAGACACAAATAGAGGATAAATAAAAGAGAAGGTGGCATCACAAGTGTTCAGTCCTGCCATATGCCTGTCACGGTAGTGCTGCCCGCAGACCAGACCCGTCCCTAGACTGAGGTGGAAAGTATAATACCACACACCCGCAGCAGAGGAGCGTGTCCGGAGTGTTGTAGATACGTTGCCAGGCCAGGAGACTTTAGTGGTGATTTCCATAGCCTGGGGTCGAGGTTGCCAGAGATCCGGGAGGTAGAGGTGCGAGCTGAGATCAGGGACGGAGAGAGACTGCGTAGTGAGGAGGAAGCCGGGGTCCAGAGCCAGAGAGGGGGAGTCGAAAGCCAAGCCGGGTCAAAACCTGAAGAATACGAGAGAACAAGAGCACAAGCAAAAACCAACCAAACTAGCAGAAGCTATGCAGAGCAATGATTCCCAGGGAGAACAGGGGTAATAAATGTGGGTGAACCAGAGAAGGGGGCAGAGCAGGGGTGTGCCAGGGAGCACTTTGCGATAGGTGCAGGCTGTAATCATTGCCTGTGTTCAGCTGTGGAGTGTAAAGGCAGGAGTGGGGCTGCAGCTGCTGATGGGAGGCGTGGCCAGAAGCCCAGAGAGGTGAATAAATTACTGCCGGAAGCGCGCGCTGTGTAAACTCCTCCTGCGCGCGCCCGACAAGATGGCGGCCTCGTGAGCCAGCGCCGGCCGGGTTCGCGGGGCACAACGCCGGGGATACCCCAGCGGGGAGCGAGGGGCGGCAGCAACAATCATGAGCCCTGCTTCCTGACAGTACCCCCCCCCCTCGAGGGTTGGACTCTGGACAATCCTTCCAAGGCTTCAAAGGGTACTTCTTTTGAAAACGGTTCAAGAGTATAGGGGCGTGGATGTGACCTCGGGGAAGCCAGGTGTGTTCCTCAGGACCGAACTCTTCCAGTGTACGATAAACTGGACTCTCCCCCTGGAGAGACGTGAATCCACTATAGACTGTATCTCGTACTCTTCGTGTCCTTGAACTGTCACAGGGTCGGGTCTACGGGTATAATCTGGAAAGAGAGTGCTCTGCACAAAAGGCTTCAATAACGAGGTATGAAAAACGTTGGGTATCCTCATCGCTGGTGGAAGTTGGAGATGGAAGGAGACAGGGTTAATTTGTTCCAGTATGGAGAAGGGTCCCAGAAATTTAGGTGCCAATTTTGGGGTAGGAGTTTTCAGTCGAATATTTTTTGCCGAAAGCCAGACCTTATCCCCTGGCTTGTATGTGAGAGAGGCTTTGCGACGTCGATCAGCCTGCAGTTTGAATTTTCCTGCAGCCTCCTGGAGAGATGACTGAACCTTAGTCCAAGAATCCTGAAGTAAAGAGATCCGTTCGTCGACAGCCGGCACTCCTGAGGGAGTATTGGAGATTGGAAGACGAGCAGAATGGAATCCGTAATTTATAAAAAAAATGGGGACTCGCGGGTAGATTCATTCTTCATAGAATTAATAGCGAATTCTGCCCAGGGCAGCAATTCCGACCAGTTATCTTGGGTCTCGGACACAAAACAGTGCAGATATTGCTCTACCGTCTGGTTGACTCTCTCCGTTTGTCCATTCGTTTGAGGATGATATCCCGAGGAAAACGATAGGGAAATTCCGAGTCTTTTGGTGAAGGCTCGCCAGAACCTGGACATGAATTGGGAGCCCCTGTCTGAAACTATAGAAGTGGGAAACCCATGAATCCGAAAAATCTCCTTGGAAAAAATATCCGCAAGGGCGGGTGAGGTGGGCAGACCTTTGAGGGGAATAAAGAGTACCTGCTTAGAAAAGCGATCTATTACTACTAAAATGGTGTTCATCCCCCTTGATCTGGCCAATTCAATGATAAAGTCCATGGAGATATGGGACCAGGGGCGTTCCGGAATAGGTAAAGGCATAAGTAAGCCAGAGGGTTTCTGTCGAATGGCTTTGTTTTGAGCGCAGGTGGGACAGGCGCTGGTAAATACCCGGATGGTTTTAGCCATGTTAGGCCACCAAAAAGTGTGTTGGATGAGGTCAAGGGTTCTCCTAAAGCCGGGATGTCCTGCAGAGCGGGAAGAATTACCCCATTCCAAGATCTTGGGGAGAAATTCACGGGCAGCATAAAGCCTCCCTTCTGGTACCTCTAGACCACCCAGAATGTTCCTTTGAGCCCTAAGGATCTTGTCCAGTATGTTGAACGAGGCAGGAAAAATTATGAGTCCCTTGGGTAGAATGGTCTCGGGAACTTCTTCGGGTCTCTCCTCCGGGGAGATCTTTCTGGATAAGGCGTCCGCCTTCACGTTCTTGGTGCCCGGGATGTATGATAAGGTATACTTAAATCTGAGAAGAAGAGTGCCCAGCGAGCCTGGCGAGAGCCCAGACGACGTGCAGTCTCAATATATAAAAGGTTCTTGTGGTCAGTCAGAATAGAAATTGGCTCTCTAGAACCCTCCAGAAGGTGCCTCCACTCCAGAAGAGCCATCTTGATAGCCAGCAGTTCTCAATTGCCCACATCATATTTCCTCTCAGCAGAAGAAAAACATTTTGAGAAAAAAACGCAGTTGTGCAATATGCATCAACCTCCAGGATAAAGGGTAGGTTCGTGTCAACATGTCGAAGAAAGGGAGCAGAAACGAATGTTCGTTTTAAAGTTTCGAAAGCTGAGGCTGCCTCAGGAGACCAGGCTGAGGGGTCGACCCCTTTCATTGTGAGGGCGGTGATGGGCGCAATTATGGTGGGAAAATTCAGAATAAACCTCCGATAATAATTCGAAAAGCCTAGAAAGCGTTGAATGGCTTTGAGGGAATTTGGTTGCGGCCAATTGAGTATGGCTTTAAGTTTCTCGGGTCCATAGAGAAGCCCTTGTCCGAGATGATGTAACCAAGGAAGGTCGTAGAGGTCTGATGAAAGAGACATTTCTCCATCTTGGCGTACAATTGGTTGGAACGGAGACGGGAAAGGAAGAGCCTGGTGTGTTGAACATGATCCTGAAGATTGTTAGAAAAGATGAGGATATCGTCTAGATACACGATAAGAAAGGAATTGAGTACGTCTCGAAAAATTTCGTTTATGAAATCCTGAAAGACCGCTTGAGCGTTACAGAGCACAAAAGGCATCACTAGGTATTCGTAATGGCCGCTACGTGTATTGAAGGCGGTCTTCCATTCGTCACCCTCCCGAATACGAATAAGGTTGTACGCCCCACGGAGGTCCAGTTTCGTGAACAACTTAGTCCCCTGGAGTCTATCGTACAGTTCAGAGATGAGGGGGGGTACCGGTTTTTGACCATGAGTTGAGTCCCCGGTAGTCGATGCAAGGTCAAAGCAAATTGTCTTTCTTTATAACGAAAAAAAAACGGCCCCGGCAGGAGAGGATGAATGACGTATAAAACCCTTCTCAAGGTTTTCACGAATGTATTCGTCCATAGCTTTGGTCTCCGGTAAGTAGAGAGGATATGACTTGGATCTAGGGAGGGCAGCACCAGGAATCAAGTCGGTCGGACAGTCGTAAGACCTGTGGGGGGGGGGCAATACCTCGGCTCTAGTCTTGCAAAAGACATCCAGGAAGTCAGAGTAGGGCTCTGGTAGGTCGATTTTAGGAGTAGACGGAACCGTAATCCCTGCGTATTGCATGGGAGGAATGGTGCTAGAGATGAGTAACTCCTTTGGTCTTGATTCATATGATATAGGAGTGTGCAACCTCCAGTCAATGCGGGGATTGTGCTGCTAGAGCCAGGGTAGACATAGGGTGACCTGGGTCCCGGGGGAATGAATGACATCCAAAGTAAGGGTTTCGGTGTGACCGTCGGTGGAAGATAAGGTGAGGGGAATCGTCTCAAGGGAAATGAAGGCCGGGTTCAAAGGTCGACCGTCGATCCCTTCTAATCCGATGGGTACTGTCTTCCTTGTGAGTGGGATATTGTTACACTTTGTGAATTCCTGATCCACAAAGTTCCCTCCTGCCCTGGAATCAACAAAGGTGGCCGCAGAGGCGCAGAATGTGGGACCGGAAAGAGTGACCGGAATCAATAGCTTCTTAGGGAGCTTGTCTTTGGAAAGGGGGCAAGGAGAAATAGCACCCAGAGAGTCGTTTCCCGGACGCAGGGGACAATTCTGAATAAGGTGTTCCGGAGATCCGCAATAGAAGCACAACCCACGGTCCCTGCGATGTTGTTGTATTGGTGGACGGGTCTGTTGTACCCCCAGTTGCATGAGTTCCGGGGGTTCCAGGGCTGGTAACCGGGATGACAGGGGTCTTGGAGCCGGAAGGAACCTAGGAAAGGGGGCGACCAGAGGCACAAAATGAGAGTGTTGGCGTTCGGAGCGTCGCTCCTGGAGGCGTTGATCCATCCGAATAGCCTAAGCAATCAATTCCTCCAACTCTCCTGGCCTGGGGTGGACGGCAAGTTCCTCCTTTACTGTATCCGATAACCCCTGCCAGAAGATGGCGATGAGTGCCACCTGATTCCAACGGGTTTCAGCTGCTAGGGTCCGGAATTCCAGAGCATATCTGGCCACAGAACGGTGCCCCTGTGACAAAAGAAGAGAAGAGGCCATATCCCGACGTGCGGGGGTGTCGAACACCTGCTTAAACTCCTGTTGAAAGAGAGCGTAGTCTTGGGTTATCTCTGGGCGTAATTTCCAAATCGGAGAAGCCCATGCAAGAGCACTACCAGTCAAGAGGGAGTAAACATATGCCACTTTCTTACGTCCCGTGGTGAACTGAAGAGGTGCCATCTCGAACTGGACCTCACACTGGTTTAGGAAGGCGCGGCAGGCCTGCGGATCACCAGCGTAGGGCTTCGGTGCGGGTATCTTGGTCTCCGGTGCGGCTGCGCCAGGAGGTCCGGGCTGAGACAGGGAAGAAGCGCTAGGTGGTGAACCCTGGAGAGAAAGGTTGGTTAGCCTTTGGGCTAAGTCAGAGATTTGGGTGGACATTGTCTGATTCTGCACAACCAGGGCGAGAGAATTTGGTCTAAGGTGGGTTCATCAGTCTCGATCTGGTCTGCGTCGGTTGGGCTCTGCATAATGTCACGGTAGTGCTGCCCGCAGACCAGACCCATCCCTAGACTGAGGTGGAAAGTATAATACCACATGCCCGCAGCAGAGGAGCGTGTCCGGAGTGTGGTAGATATGTTGCCAGGCCAGGATACTTTAGTAGGTAACAAAAGGTACTTGCCGTATCCAGAGATTGAAGAATCATGGTGATTGCCATAGCCGGGGGTTGAGGTTGCCAGAGGTCCAGGAGGTAGAGGTGCGAGCCGAGATCGGGGGCGGAGAGAGAATGCGTAGTGAGGAGGAAGCCGGGTCCAGAGCCAGAGAGGGAGAGTCGAAAGCCAAGCCGGGTCAAACCTGAAGAATACGAGAGAACAAGAGCACAAGCGAAAACCAACCAAACTAGCAGAAGCTATGCAGAGCAATGATTCCCAGGGAAAACAAGGGTAATAAATGTGGGTGAACCAATCAGAGGAGGAGGCAGAGCAGAGGTGTGCCGTGGAGCGCTTTGCGATAGGTGCAGGCTGTAATCATTGCCTCTGTTCAGATGTGGAGTGTAAAGGCAGCAGCGGGGCTGCAGCTGCTAATCGGGGGCATGGCTTGAAGCCGAGGGGTGAATAAATTACCGCCGGAGACGCGCGCTGTGTAAGCTCCTCCTGCGACAAGATGGCGGCCGCGTGAGCCAGCGCCGGCCGGGATCGCCGGGCACCACACCGAGGATACCCTAGCGGGGAGCGAGGGGCGGCAGTAACAACCTCTGAGGCAGGTAAGGAGGAGTTGCGTGAGCCCTGCTTCCTGACAATGCCCTACTTAGCTGTCTGTGACTGCAGAACAGTGTAAAAAGAAGTTCAGCACCTTGGACAGCAGATCTTGCAACAGAGTAACATTTTTGCATATAGGGGTTGTCTTTTTTTAGTTGCCTTTTCCGTTACGTGCAAACATTTACATCATTCTGCTTGTGGAGAACTGTACAGTATAGTAGGAGGTGGTATCATTTCATTCTGAAGCAGGCAGTTTCCTACAACTTAGGAACCCTATATCTCAGTCGCGTTTATTTCACTCATCACTGAATAAATAGATAAAGCACATACTGTATCTGGCCACAATCACACAAAGTCTGTGGCTGCAGATTTAAATTATTCTGATATACTGTTATGGTGCATGAAGCTATCTGAATCAATGAAAAAAGGAACATGAATTCAATCCACCAATACAGTAGAAAAAAACGTTTTAAATTTTATTACAATTCATTGTTAAAACATTTCATAGAAGAGAGCACATGTAAATGAAACCCTACAAGCAATCCGTATGTGTTTCATGGCTCTAAGTCACTTCATCAGAGGGAAAAGGCAGACAAAGTACTGTAGTAGTAAAGTTATTTATAAACGTCATGAAAACAATAATGATGGAACAATAAAAAAATTCTATCTGCTTCTATTCTTTCCATTTTCTACACTCTTTTGTACTAGAGATGTGGAAAACTGTCCAAAATTATTTAGCTACCTTTTAAGTGTTTTCACCCACAAATTATATTCTTAGCAATATGTTTTGCCAAGTCTTAAAGGTCTTATAATGTCATCAAATTAGTAAGATTTCAGCTAAATATCGCCATGCAGTAAATAAAACACAGTGTGTGTGCTCTATTTATAGTCTCAGCAGTTAGATAAATTAGTGATTATAGAGAATTTCTCAAGTTAATCTAGTGATTTTTGAACATTTTGCAAATCTGCAGGTGAAATGGGATTGCCAAGCCCATTGAATTCCATTGCATGGAGAGTTTTCTGCAAACCCTGGCAAAGCCATGGCTTTTTTTCATGACTAAAAAAGTGCCAGTTTTGTAATATTCGCAACCATATGTAAAAGGTTCACACATCTCTACTTAACAGTTTATTGCTCTGTGTCTCATGCCCACATTATAAAATCTTTGGTGTAAGGACTCCTTTGGGGTTATTCATGAAACTAGTACTGATTGGGGCAATATCACACATAAACTCCCCCTGTGTGTCTGCTAAAATGCTATATTTGTTTTCCCTTATATTAGGCTACATACATTGTCAGCGTTAAGTAAGACACCAGAAGCATAAAAGTAAACACGAACAGTCTATTCAGAGTATACTTAAAATCATTTCATATTAATCATGCTTTTAGGCAAGTACCATGTTTCCCCAAGGCAGTCAACAGGGGTTTGCTTAAGATTTGATGCAGTGGCACAGATCATCAAATATGGATTTTGATGTACTTAATAAATGAAGAGCTTCTCAATGACATATAAAGCAAATGTTATTTTTATAAATGCCACTGACACATTTAACAAGCAAAGAAAATCAAAAGAATCTGGTTCAGAGCATCTCTCTGTATAGTATTTAATCTGGTACGGAAACACTAGTTAAACTTCACCAAAATCATTCACCTGATGATAGCAATAAAATACAATAATAACTGCTCCTTAAGCATCAAATTATTTCAAGAAAACTTTGAAAGTTATCAAGTAGTAACTAAATTGTTATACTCAAACGTAGGCAAAAAGAATAATACAGTAGTTCTATTCTTACAGTGTAGCTATTCTACATGTATATGAAAGGAGATTGCTTTCATATGGCACACATTGACATATTCATATTTGTGAAATAGAAAACACAAATACAGTACTATCACAATAATACAGGGACTGTAGTACATTCATAAAAATATAGGTACCACATAAGTGCATCTATGCATGTGACACTTTTGATGGCATATAAATAATTTTACATTTATATAATTTTCAACATATTTGAAAATAGCAATATTGTGCTTATCTCTTTGATTTACTATGCCTATGGCCATTTTATTCTCTATATCTGATATACTCAACCATGATAAATTAGGTTGTATATCTATAGATATCTTTCTTATTCTGTATATTGAATAATTCTTTAATGTGATATGCTGCTTTAGTTAATCACATTTCTAGGGGAAGATCAAGCCAACAGCTCAGTTGGAACCCACTCTGGTACTGCCGGACCTACAGAACTGTAAAGGCTAATAACATTATTCAGAAAAACTAGATTATGGGGATGTTAAAATTACAAAATCTAACGAGACTAGAAACTGACATTCATTGTAAAACTACAGATTGCAAAAAATCTCCTTGCAAACAGCATTCCCCCTCCAGCATGGATCAATAACTTATTGTACTGTCAATTATTATGAGTCAGACACATTCTCAGTGATGATAAAATCTTGGATGCCAGACTTCAAAATGTGGGCCATAAATGTATTGATTGGAGATGTAAGAAATATCTGGTTAAGGGCCAAATACAGAAGCAAAAGTTACTCACACAGAAGATCTGAAAGGGGTAAAGACTCTTGCATTTGTTTCAAAATAAAATAAGATATATAAATGGATAAACCATACTGTGCTGAAACACTAGCATCAGGCTGGTCAGACATTGAAAACTCTTACACAGTCCTCCTTTGTTTGCTGTAAGGCATTCTGAGAACATTAAGAATTGCCTTGTTAGAGTGGAAAGACCTAAGGTGAGACTGTCCCAAAGGAATTTATCAAAAAAAATTAATGTATTACATCCCCTGGTTTGGGTTGTCCCTATTGCAATTTAGTTAATAAAGGAGAAGTGATTTACCGTGCTCACACAGTATAGGCTACACCATTAAAAACATCTATACATGCAATTCAGAATTTGTCTTCTACTGTATGTGTTAAAATTCATGTGCAGCTTTAGACACATATAATTGAACCAAGACTTGCTTTCAACATGACTGCGAGAAACTAAGTGTTACTCCCTGGCATTATTAGCGTTTTGCGGATGCAGTGACTGTGACTGACTTTAGAGGTGGCCATAGTACTCTGTGCTAGTGTGTTGCCTTTGATCTAAATGCAATGTAACCCATCCATTATTCCCATTCATTTAAAATGATATGATATTGAATTCATTTCAATGTAACCCACCACTTATTCCCATAAGAACTTCAGATGACTAAAAAGTAATTTTCAGTTCAATCTCTATCTCCTTTGAAAGTTGGCAAAATTGAACATACCCATCCATGATGTGTGTAGTGTCCAGTACCCACCACTCATGCCTGCGTGCACTATTCTAAGGCCTTTACTATAGTGCCGGCATGCGCGCGCACAGCCTGACACACTCCTGCAGCCCCAGCGATTGGTGGTTAACCCTGCAGGAGATTTGGGAGGCATGGCGGAGCATGGCTGATGTTTCACGAAGCTGGTTTGCCCCCATTGGCTTAACCACTTAACGTGAAGCTGACGTCACGCGGCTGCGCTTGAAAAGACAAACAAAATCATTAATGCTTAAGTTGTGTCAAATAGAATTCTTCCAGCCTTTTTTGTTGCTGATGTAGAATGGGTACTTTGCATCGATATACTGATATCTCGGAGAGGGTTACCCTCTATCTATACTGCTTTGTATGGCACAATAAACAGTGTAAAAAACACATAGCCGTAGGCTGGTCTCATCTAACATGTATGTGCCATGTTCAAAACGGCTGAGACAAATTTGTGTAAAGCATAGTGTTTTGAGTAAAGTATGAAACTGCTACTTAAGATGAAAAGTACAGGGTCATGTTAAAGAAAGAAAGGCAGTGTTTAAAGCGAGGCATTTCTACATTGTATCTTGTATTGAAACACGTGACGTTCTTGGCATGCTTGGGCAAAGACACTGTGTGCAATGTGCCACCTGCCATATGCAATAAATGAATCCTACTGTACAGATGTAGCCAGGCTTACTGTTTTCAGTGCAGCATAGAACCAAGTGTAAATCCCTAGCATTTATCTGCAATTTGCAACACTGTGAAGGCAACGTGACTGCTCCTGAGCATCATCAGCGAAGATATTCAGTGCGCCACCTGCTGGGCACACACACTGAATTGCAATGACATTAATACTGTAACCCCACAAATAATTCTGCTGGCGGACGGTAGTGGTGCCACAGATGAGCCGCGGTGAACAAAGTGTTCACGTGGCTGCACCTTGTCGCTGTCCATGGGAACAGTAAGTCTTGCTGCATCTATAGTGGGAAACTATGTGTCCAATGAAGGCATGTACAGTGAACATCAATTGGCAATAAAGGGCAATGAGAGGAATACTAATGTCGAGGGACATAGTTGTGCTAGATATAAAAATACAAACAAACAATGAATTAATACAGTATAATGATCTCCCCGGCATGGTACTGTTATGTTCATTCTTATGTTTTTGTGCCTCAAGGAAAGTCTCCTAATTTTGATGTTTTGCTTGTGACATGATACAAGGTTATCTCATGAACAACACTCTTGCGCTAGACTATGACATTAGGATTTTGGTCCTCTTTCTTAGAATTATATATATAAAAATGAATTTGAGAGTTGTAATGCGCTATTACTTTATAAAGAGGCTTACAGTACAGTACACGGTGGCTGTATTCTCGTTTCCCTTTTACTGCTAACCGAGACAGTAGTACCGCGATCCCTACACAGAGATTCACCTGTAGACAAGAAATGCACACAAGACCACAACCTATATTTAGTCATTTTAATAAAGTACGGTAATACAAATTGAATTAGAAATAACAATTGATAAATATTGACTCATAAAACAATTTCTTAATTCACTACACATATAATTAATTCATACTACAAGTATAAAGTTTCTAAAATGTTCCTATACAACAGTTCCAAACCAGTGTGTTTTGCACATCCCTGAATGTAATCCCAAGCTCAATGAATGGCGATGTACATTTTGTAAGAGCAGTACGTTTGTAGTTAATTTATCTTTTCACCTCACCATTTTATTTCCCTATCCTGTTGGATTTAGGTCCAGACATTTTCAGTTTCATCCTTTTCTTCTGTACGTTGTTCATTACTTTTGATGATAGTTTGTTAGCCTGGAGACCCAGCAATATTCTAACATATCAAGTCTAGAAGTATCAATACTGTATGTGCCAGCGTATTGTTATCAGTGAACACTGTAAATGAGGAGACTGCCAAGCAATCTTTACATGTTTCTGTTATGGCCCAGACTAGTGCCAAAAATTCAAACTTAAAGCAAATATATTGTTTGTTGTTTCTTTCCCAATGTCATAATCCTTTCCTGGCATATGCTATAACCCGCACCTTTCCATCTTGTTCTTGAGCCAGCAACGTTTCAAGATTTTTATTAATTGCATCTTTATATAAGGAGGTGGGTCTGGCAAACTCTTGGTAGGCTGGAATAGATTCCTCCATTAAAGCTTTTTGTTGAGAAATTGTGTAGATTACTTGTTCACTTCTTCCATGTCCTCCTTATAGTTCATAAAGTGTTTCAGCGTTCATTGAGAAATACTAAAAAATATTGTATGTTTGTATGTCCTTAACAGTTTTCAGAGTTGGACATTTTCTTACAACTTCTATCTTGCTAGGATCCATGGAAACTCCTCTAGCACTCCCAATACTGTATGCCCTAGGTCATTCATTTCTAGGTTTTAGAAATTGCTCTTGGAAGGTTTTATCTTCAACCCATCTTTATTTAATTGTCTGAAAACTGCCTTCAAGTGGTTAAATGGTCGACATTGGTTTAGTAATACAAGATGATATCATCACCATATAATAGCACTATGTTGTAGTTTTTGTTCCCTAGAAAATATTTAATTAGTCATAGGAATGTTCACCATGAATTGTACGGTATAGTTCAAACAACATACCAGTTAATTCCTATAATCCCATGGGCAGGATAAAGGTGATCTTTTGTTGTTGCCTAGGTCAATGGTGGAGAACTCTGTCGCAGATTTCAGAGCTAATAATGATTTTTCTATACGTGGTAATGGATAGACATGTTTAATTTTAATGGATAGATGCTGTTTAATTTTTTTGTAATCAAAGCAGAATCTAATTCCTCATGAATCTAATGTGTCAGGCTTGCCGTATCTGTGTATATAATGGTGAAAATAATATACATATAAAAAATATATATATATACATACACATACATATACATACATACATTGGCAACATAAGCTAAACCAATATGAAAGAGGGGATAAAATATACAGTATAACACATTTAACGGCAAATTACCCCTTCGTAGCTCATTTTGGTCATGGATTTCCATGACTAGCTGACGACTACTGGCTATAAAGGGTTAAAACAAACATTAAACTACACTAAACTACACTACCTATACCGTTTGGCTACTTCAATAGCTAGTAAAGCATTGCCATGCAATGCTTTACTAAATGCAAAGGCAAACAAGAGGTTTACCACCTAACCACCCTCCCCAAGACAACTATCTGTAACACCCATCCCCCTACCGTCCAAAAAAACGTAACCCCCCTTCTTAAGTAATTACCAATAGCCCTATTACCTAAATGTGACTAATAGGGCTTTTGGTCACAAAAAATACAAACATACAAATATTAATTTAAAAAAAAACACATTACATTAAAATATGTACATTACACAAACATAATAAAACATTTTTTTAAAACATACATTGATTGATTGTCACTGTGGCCACCTAGGCCCTGTTAATTGGAGCCTGGATAGCCACATTGGCAATCAATGTAAAGCTGTTAGAAAATTGGGTAACTTACCCTACCCTGGATGAAGGCCATCTTCATATTCAGAGCTGAAGCCGTCCAGAAGCATTCCAATTAAGGGTTGATGGTAACCATAAAAAAACTATAACAACAAATACAAAGTGACACGGTAGACCAGATTTCTTAACACATTTATATTTCTGGGATCATTCAATAGGCAAAACAAGGCAGTGCAATAAAATGGGGGTTATTTAGATAAAACCTTGGAAATACAACAAAATACAGAAATATACACACTTACTGGGGTCTGGGTTATGAGATCTAGCCTTTCCTAGGTGTAGGGCACCCACTTACAAGGGCTTACCCTGATTGGAACCTTGTTCCAGACGTCCTGGACTGAGATTCAGCAGAAACTCCTGACCGGGACCTAGTCCCGATATTCCTGAAACTATTTTTGGCAGGAAGTCCTGACCGTGACCACTACGTTCTCAGATGAGAACTTGGACCTCGCATCTGACTTAGTCTCTGCAGGGCAGACTTTCCTAGCTTCAAAACTAAGCCTGTTGCTCTGCTATTTGGGACAGAGCAACTCTGAAAAGTCTGCCCTAGCTTCATCGATTCAAGCTACAAAATCATCTGGTTCTCTGACTGGGACTTCTCCTTACATACCCTATATTAGGAGAAGGAGTGGCTCAGTGAGTAAAAACACTGACCGTCACTGAGAGTTTGAAGCAGGGGAGCCTGGTTCAATGCCCGGTGTCAGCTCCTTGTGACCTTGGGCAAGTTACTTTATCTCCCTGTGCCTCAGGCACAAAAAACATGGATTGTAAGATCCATGGGACTTGTGCAAAATATCTCTGTAAAGCGCTACATAAAAAAAACTAGCAACGCTATACAAGAACATGCTATTATTACCCTCTGCTGAGCTATGTTCAGTATGGAGGAAGGAGGAGCGACCAGTAAGAGCATGGGAATTCCTCCCCACCAGCCAATAGAAACAGGGGCTCGTCTCTGGGCGTGCCAAGCCGGCTCGGGATGCCCCGTGGGCGGGACATACAAATTGACCAATGGGAAACGCGCCGACCTTTTGGTGCTTCCCCCAGTCAATCCATTGCCACCTACTGGGCAGGCTCAACTGAGTCTGGCAAACCAGAAGGGCCTCCCCACAGGGGTCTATGTTCTCCGGATCCAGTACTCTGCCCTGCCCCAGCCACTTAGCACCCCGACACCTCTCAACATCCCATCTCCTCTTTGAACTACAGACTCTATACAGAAATGCCGGTGTGTATGCTGATGCCCTAGCTGACTATATAGAGTCTTATAACAAATGTCTAAAACATTATAACATACACTTGAACAAAGTATACACTTTGGGGAACCTTATACTTATAAGGGAATTGGATTTGGGATATTTGGGCTTGAAATCCAGGAGTCTGTGGGACACTGGGTCGCCTCGGTGTAATTCACTGCGCGTACCGGCAAATCATGCCCGATCACCAGGGCGAATTAAAGGACTACTGGGAACTTCGGCCCCCGAACTCCTGCAAACAAAATAATTGCTTTCTACCCAAATATCCCCATTAAACTGACACAAAAAAATCTCGCAGTTCTATGGCCAAGGGAACATGAAAACAGAAAAAGCAGGGGTCCCTTTATTTTCTACATGTATTATCCCTGGTCCCTGGCTTATGGTGCTTACGTAGCTACCAGGGACCCCACGGTTCCAGAGGTAACGAGAGGGCTTAACCTTTATTATGTAGCCTGGTTACTCCCTACCATCACACATGGCCACCACATAAAACTCAAATAGTCAAAACCATAATAAAGAATCCAGGCCCCATGGACAAAAAACGAAAAGAAACCCCATAAAAATAAATCCAGGCATGAGGACCTATTTGTAATTGAATGATATCCATTGTCTGTGCCCTGGGATTTTGAACTTGACACAAAGCTCTTGAGCCTCTGTTAATTGAAGTCTACTTCTGTAAGTATTTGTTTTCTTCTTTTCTTATCTTCTTTAAAGCAGCAGTACTACTGTACATTCCCCCTTTTTTCCTTACTTGTATATGTAAAGCATATGGCAATGTATAATTCTACATTCTTACCTAAGCTGGCAATCATTTGGTGCTTCTGTTATAAATCTATAAAAATCCCTTATGGTGTGACAAACATAATGGTTGCTTTAGTCAGTGTAACTCAGCAGCTACAATGTGTCCAGGTGTTTTATAGTGGCTTGGTTGATGTACCATGTGATTCCCGCTCTTTCTGATGACTGTTGATTTTGCCGTGGTTGGCAAAACCTATGATGTCATATTCAAGGGAGGAAATCCTATCAAGATTCTAGCCAATTGATTGGTTGAATTGGAGGTTGAAGTACAGGAATACTGCTTTACTACGTCAATCATTTTAATTCTACACTTTCTACATTCTACACTTGGGAATTTCAGACACCCCCACATTAATTTGTCTCTTAAAACTGAGATAGTTAAAAACAGACAAATAAATCAAACAAAAATAAATGACCGATTGGCAACACAACACACAAAATACTAGTGTTCTACAGGCTGTGTGATACCAATGTAAAGTATGATCTTAAAAATAACAATACTTTTGTAAAACAAAAAAAAATGTAAACAGTTACAAAGTATTTGATACATTAGTAAATGTAAACATTTTACTGACAACTACGCGTAAATGATAAGGCTAAGGTAATGTATTGCTACTGATCAGGTACCTTAGACAGATATACTCACAGACCATTTAGCTTTAGTAACCATTGTTACTTTTAGAAAAGAAATTACACAGAAAAAGTAAATGCCTGGGAAATCTGACCAACTATACTGAATGTTCCATGTTCGAAAATAACTTTCAATAAGCATTGTTGCTACAGTATAACAAAGACTTTCAACAATTCATATGAAACTGGTTGCTAAGGAGGCATAGTTTCTCTACAATAATAGTTGCTATAGTGAATTGACCTTTCTAAGTGTTGCAATCAAGGTTGATTAATTATTTTCAATATGGAAAGGGAAGGATAAAGAAATAATGTGTAAAAGCCTTGTTCTTGCCATTTCTTTTTATCCATAAATTTGAAAATAAGTTTCGCAGGATTTATTGCACTAGTGAAGCAACTAAATCGTAGATTGTAGATAGGGAGGCTAGAAGAAATATATATTACGTTTTTGCAATTCTGCTCGGCTTTCATTCACATTAATTTTGTAGCTGAACAGTGACATTATAACCAGTATAGTTGAGTGATTGTTTGCAATTATTATCAAGAATACACTATAATCTGTGTTATATCCATTGGAATACTCTATACCAATTAGAGATATACGTATAAAATGAAGGGTTGTTAATTCATCCCTGAATGCAACTAAAATCCATAATCTGTGCTGCTTGATTTATTTTTTTCTTTTGTCTATTATTAAAACAAGTGGGTGTTATTGTGATATTAACACGGTGTAGCTGTAAATACATACACTTGAAGTTAAGTGCATAAAATAAATGCATGGTTGGAAGTTACTGGGTTTTCCAATTTTTTGCCAAATAAGCACTGCAGAAAAAAACAGACTCTTGTGAAAAACCCGTAAACAACCATAAAGGCTAGCTTTGATTAACACGTCTATAATTAGCTTTCACAAGGTGCACTAAAAAAAAGAAATACAGACAAAGTGTGCAAGACATTCATAATAACAGCAACTGAACAGAGCAGTACACCCAGCTGGGATGGGAAAAGTAGTTGATTTATTTAATCTAATGTTTCAGTACCTGTTCGTATTAGTTATTTAATATGTATTTGAGTAATTTGATTCAGTACAAGGGGAACTACTGAATTTGGAGGATAAGTTATCCTCACAGACTCAACCCTTACAGGACTTTAAGAGCAACCTTAAGGATGAATTAGTTAAAAATGTCTGCTGTGTCTGTTTACTGTTTCCTCACTTCTTTGTGAGCATTTCTGTTCTCCACAACTTCCCCACTCCCCACTGCACCATTATGTATACACCTTTCTCCCAACTCTCTCTTTTTTTAAATATTTTTATATTTTTGTATATGTATTGACTGTATAGATAGATCTGGGGTCAAATTTATCACTATTGATCATTCATCATAAATTAATTTTGTTCATGCACTTATTGTTTTAATTCATTTAGGGCACTGTTAGTTATGTATAAAGTAGTATTAGAGTTCATGTATAGAATAACATTAGCAAGGGGTATTACAACCCCAATTCATGTAATTGGTTGTTTCTGTAATAGGTTGTATGTATTTTGATTAAGAGTATAGTTAGGAGATTGTAAATCATAACAATCCCTTCATTATTTACATTAGGTCAATTAATTTAGTTAGTTAGGGGTTTATTTATTTATTTATTTATTGATTGATTCATTTATTCATTTAATGTTTATTCAATGTGAGTGTTTATTTAATGTGAGTGTCATTTATAGGTGTCATTAGCCAAGTGATTACATATATATAGTTTTTCTATGTTTTTTCCTTATGTCCAATACTATGTTAGTTTGCTTTAACACTGATTGAAAAGGTATGGTAGCCTATAATGTTATTAGGATAATGAGCAAACCCGATTGGTGGAACTATTCATTTTTTTTGTATTTTAACTGGACATCAGTGTTGTCAATCATACTCCTGACGAAGCGTCATATGACGCGAAACGCGTACAGGTGACGTCACACGTAGCAGAGTGGAAGCATCATTATGTTCCTCCTCCGGGCAGCTGTGTTTTTTACTTCCCTGTGGTGGTCTAGCGCGAAGTGAAGGGGTTTGAATTTGGACTTTGATCCGGAAGAACGGAGCCACCGAGCATCTGGCATTTGAGATCTTGCCTCAGTGTTGGTCCCTACGCCCTCCTTCACCCCTCCCTTCAGCTCCCCCAGTGATGTTTGGATATATTGTGATCCTATTTTATGCAAGTTTTACCTTTTGCAATTTATAAATATTAATAACGTTTAAATTTATACTAATAGTGTGTTTCTTTTTTTTTATGCGCCCTCGGTATATGTGTATATTTCGGTTGGTTGCCCCGCTGATCACGGGAGAGTGAGGAGCAGCAAAGAGACTATTTAGCACACTTTGGGACATATTTAGATTTTTTAAACCGCGCGCACTCAATATATTTTTTACCTCTCTCCCAACAACTTATTTACCCCTCAATAAAAAACACCCACACAAATCCTCTATTCACACCCTCTATCTACTCCTTCCTGCTGCTGGGGATCTCCCCTAAGCCTGAACTAAGACATACACACCTGATCTCACCCATGCTTCCCTGCCATCTCTTCCCCTGTAAATGGTGTTAACCTTCTGATTTAATACTGACTAACCTTAAAACTCACCCCGCAAGTTAAGCTTCCCAACAGCCTTCACTCATGGCTACTGTCCACAGTCACTCCTACCACCCATTGTGGCCAAGCACTGCCACCTACAGCACTTATTCTCTCACCTGCTGTCTCTGTAAGTTTCCCCTCAAACCTCTTAGATTGTAAGCTCTTCGGGGCAGGGATTTCCTTTCCTATTGTCTCATTTTTCTGCGCTTAATGTCTTTTAATTCCCTGTACTGTATTCTTTGTGAAGCGCTGAGTACACTTTTGGCGCTATATAAATAAATAGTGAACAAAAGGAAAGAGAGCAACATAGGGAGAGAGAATTACAGAGAGAAAGAGACCTCCAAAGAGATAAGGAATATAGAAGGAATCGAGATTTAAAGGAAAAAGAAAACAAAGAGAGAGAAAGAAAAGATAGAGAACATCCAAAAGAGAAAGAATTGAAAAGAGAGAGAGAACTAAGAAAAGACAGAGAGGACAGAAAAAGGGAGAGCGATAGATATGAATCTGCAAGAAAAGCTAAAACTAGCAGATCCCGCTCTCCCATTGGAGCTACTGGGACAAGTGATTTTTTAGAGATGGAGGATCCCACACATATTTGGGAAACAAAAAACCCGTTCACCCCACTCTTAGAGAAGGAGGAGGGGAGCAGCTACCCCAAAGGGGAAAGAAACAGAGAGGAAAACGGGGGGGAAGAAAGAAAAAAGAGAGAATAATTAACCCCCAGAAAAATAGAAGTATCTTTAATTTAAGCACTGTAGATTTAACTACCCCACAACTAAATGTAATCTCCAAGGGGTTGTCGTTTGCACCCACTTGTGGGCCTAATAATTTCGAACTATTTGTAGACGCTAACAAATATATTAGAAAACTTACTGTGAAAAGGTTTTTTTTGAGCAAGAATGTTGAGTCTAGGATGTCTAATCTTAATCCCATTGTGGAAAAGGAAAGTGAAACATATAAGCATACGACGCAAAGGAATAAATCTACCTTTAATCCTACCTATTACAAGGGCAATCACATTGAGGTCTTCTATAACTTAATCGTTAAAGATTTTGAGGAACTTTCAAAGAATTATAAATCAAAAATTAGGAACAACATGACCAAAGAAGAGACGTCTGCCCTAAAAGAAATTACAAATAATATTAACATAGTCATTAAACAGGCTGATAAGGGAGGGGAGTGGTCATCTTGAATAGAGAGGATTACCTAAAAGAAGCCCATCGCCTCCTAGGAGATAGAAAGACGTATGAAGTCCTTAAAAAGAACCCAACAAAAACTTTTACAAATGACTTAAAAATACTTTTAGACAGAGGTAGAGAGTTAGGCATACTTACTGATAATGAATATAAATTTTTATTTAATGAACATCCCCAATTGCCAATATTTTATATATTGCCAAAAATCCACAAATGTCTGAAACAACCCCCCGGGAGACCTATCATCTCCGGAATTAATTCACTAACATCAAACCTGTCAGCCTACATTGACACTTTTCTACAAGGTCACGTAAAATCTTTAAAATCCTATTTAAAGGATACCACAGACGTGCTTGAATTATTAGATAATTTCACTTGGAGAGATGATTATATTATGGCTACCATCAATGTAGCGTCCTTGTATACCTCTATAGAAAAGAACTTAGGTTGCGAAGCTGTTGATTTTTTCCTTAGACAAGATCCTGAAATGAAAGAGCCACAAGCTCAATTTATTATTGATGGGATATCTTTCATACTTGATAATTTTTGGTTTGAAAATTAATTTTATATTCAAAGATGTGGCACCGCCATGGGAACGAGGTTCGCCCCCAGTTACGCCAACCTTTTTATGGGACTCTGGGAGGAACATCACATTTGTCCCGGTGGCGTTCTGGGGGCGGACTTTGTCCTATGGCGGCGCTACATCGATGAAATTATTTTAATTTGGCAAGGAAACAAGGAGAATTTAGATTCATTTTTATCAAGTATGAACATCAACACGTATAATCTGCAGTTTACTTCAACAACTAGTAAAGTCTCTCTAAACTATTTAGATTTGAATATATACATAGAGAATGGCTCTTTAAAAACAAGGTCCTTTTTTAAGGACGTTGACAGCAATAATTATATCCTACGCACTAGCTGTAACCATCATTTATGGATGGACAAAGTTCCTTATAACCAGTTCAGAAGGATGCGCAGAAACTGTACTGATGAAGCAGTATTTGATGACCAATGTGATATACTAAAAAAACGCTTCAAAGAAAAAAATTATAAAACAGACATTCTAGATACAGCACTTGTAAAAGCCAAGAGTCTAAATAGGAAGGATTTAATAGTGCCTATGAAAAAAGATACGAACACAAATACAAACTTTGACACAGCATTTTTAACCACTTTTAATAAAGAAGCAAATAAAATTAGTAAAATAATAAATAAACACTGGCATGTCTTGCTCAATGATCCAGTTTTAAAGGACGAAATCCCAAAACATCCGAAGGTGATTTTTAAAAAAGCAAGAAATTTGAAAAATATGATTGCCCCTAGTGCAATAAAAAAATTGGAAATAAAAAAGAATGGATGGTTCCAAAAATTGGAAGGATTCTACGGTTGCGCATCCTGCAAAGCCTGTGAATATAGACAACAAGACAAAAAGGGATTTAAGTGTAATAACAGAAATGAGGATTACAAAATAAAACAATATATGAATTGTCAAACTGATTATATAATCTACGTCCTTGAATGCCCATGTGGGCTACAATATGTGGGAAAGACAACAAGAGCTATTAAAACACGCATCTTGGAACATTTGAGTAATATTAGACGCGGTGTCCAGACACACAATGTTTCAAAGCACTTTACTAACTTCCACAACTCCAGCACACAAGGGTTAAAGTTTACCGCTATTGAGCATGTTGCTCAGCACTGGAGAGGGCGTAATAGAGACTTAGACCTAAGCAAAAGAGAGATGTATTGGATACACAGACTCAATACTCTAATGCATAATGGTCTCAATGTAGATTTTGAAATTACACCTTTCCTTTAGTAATTATTATCCCATTCTTATTGCACTAATATATATACTATTTTATATATATTTATATTTTTATATTTTTTAAGTATTATATGCTGTTTCAAGTCTGATGTTATTATGTGTCTGACACTATTTTTTACTTTTTACTAATTATTGCCTTATTTTTTACTAATTATTGCCTTCTTTCTCCCCTCTTTCTCTCTCCCTCCTCACGAACCGAGTTATGCGAATTAAATGCCTTTTTAATATTCTAATATTTTTATATACACTTTTTCGAGTTAATAAATTTATCTTATGTAATATATTTATATTTTAAGCGCCGTATTTTTGGACCACAGAGATTATGTACCCCTTTATGGGGAGAACCTGTGTGTAACTAATTATTTGATTGTTCTTAATTATTTATTTAATTGTGTGTACTATATAATATGAACCCACTGGGGACGTAATTATTTCTCCTGAGGAAGCTGTTGCATACAGCGAAATGCGTTGAGCCGAGTAGCAGCACAGCTGAACCACAGTCTGGGTAGCTGTTCCATCCCCGAAGGCACAGTGTCGGCACTGCGATCCCACATCCCTTCCTTCATCCACTCCAACCGGAAGTCGTCAGTCCAAGGCCCGGACGTGACGTCAGACGCTCTCCACCCGCGACCGGACGAGGGGGCACCCTCGTGGAGGGATACTGAAGGGATTGGAGTTATTACTTCCCGAGTACCGACCAACTGCCTCAAGCAAAACCTTACGTGAATTCGATCGTATGTCACATTGTGAGTACATGTCCTATGTATTTTTAATCATAAAGTTTGGTGTTTTCTGGTCAACACTATGGTTTCTCTCCATTCCTGCATGAATCCGACTGCGTGTATCTGACTGGGAGTTGAAACCTTGATGAACATACCATCTAGCCCTATACCAGTATTTACTGCTGTGTGCTGCGGCCACATCCACCTGTCACTGCGAGTTGGAGTCCCCAAGAACCACCTCTAAGCCACTTGCTGTTTTTTATCTTACTTGTTGTAAGTAGGCCATCTATAAGAGCCAATTTTTTTCACTGCAGACCACTTTTTAGTTAACTCACTGCACTATGATTTTTTATATGTTTTTTCTTTCTGGGTGTTCCTGATGACATCGCTCCCTTCCTGCCCTGGATCCTAGCTATATAAGTAAAGACATACAATACAATACAAATTGACAGAGTACTTAATTTAAAAGCAACACGTTTCAAAAGATACTTCGTGATTACCCTAGGAGAGAAATCAGGAAACAAAGGAGTGATTTAGTTGAACCAAGTGATCTATCTGACACCACCTCTTGTGAAAGCAAAGGATGAGGAGGGTCACGCTGGCGATGGGGGGCACAGAGTTATGATAGTACATGGTTGCATTAAATGAACAGTGGCAATACATTAAATTTCATGGACAGTTAGAGAAAGGATTATGGACATATGTAACAGGTACAGGCAAGGTTTAAATTCTGTTAGTAGAGGTAGGATAGGCCTGGCATCTGTTATGTTAGAAGACTTTACCCAACCCAGTAACAGAGCAGCAAATAGCAGTTCCGAGAGATATTCATGGGCATTATATTATTTTGCGCTTCTAACCCATTTTTCTTATTATTTCACAGTGTTTCTCATGATAAGGGATGTTAACAAGGTTAATAGAGATGACCAAGCATGTGAATGGATTGAGAGTGGAAAGCAATTTGAGGGTGTTATATATCAGTGATCTTAGAAAAATCTTCCACTATGGCATTCTGGGAAAAAAATAGTTTTTCATTGAAACCTTGCCAGAGAATCCACTCAAGCTTTGTGTGTGTATGTGTGGGGCAATCTCAAGACTTGAACCAGGACCCATACTGTAGTTGTATTTGAAGGTAGGCACGAATAACTACATAGTTTCTGAATGGGATCTTGTCCCTGTATAACAGTGTTATATTTGTTTCACAGTAGTACTCAAACTGTATCAGAATGTGACCCTGTACAGTACATGTTTAACACTGTTATATTTGTTTTTTTCTCCAGGAATCATGGATTAAGTATACTTCTCAGAGATCATTATCGTCCAGGTAGCCCCACACATTTTAGATTTCTTCCCATCGGTTCTTCCAAGAGAATAACTCAAAACACAGTGCATCTGCTAGATTTATTAAGAACAATGGTATCAATTTGTATACTATTACCTGTGCTGTTCTGTTGTGTGTGTTTGTTTTATCCTAGACAATAACTGTACTGTATATGTCTCTATATTTACAGATCACCCAATTAGAACCCAATAGAATTGGTATGGGATGCATTGAAACATCATCTGAGAAAATATGAAAAGCCGGAAGACATAAAAGAGCTTGAGAAAGGGATCCTGAAGTACTGGGATAAATGTCTAACTGTGGAAACTTACAATAATTACATAAGTTATATACAGTGGCGACACTGTTTATTTGAACACGGCCGTAGCCGCGGTGTGGGGGAGCCGACGGCAAGCCGGCGGCTCATTTGGGGATTTCCCTGGCGCGTGCCGCGCGTCACTCTGGCGCCGGTCACACGGTCCAGGGTTCCCCGGCATCCCCGAAGGCTGCAGAGGCAGCAGGAGTAAGTGGGACTCGGGGGACGCTGCGCGCAGCTTTGCGCAAGCCAGGGGGAGCAGCCAGGGGTTCGGGGAAGGGGAGGGGAAGGAGAGGGGGGCATTTTAATTAAACGCGTGGGAAGGGGAAGATGCAGCAAGATGCGGCTCGCTCGCGGCTCCGTTTTGGCGCCAGCCGTAATAAGCCCCGTTCATAAGGGGCACAAAACGGGCAAATGCTCGAATAAACTGTGTCGGGCCTGTAAGTTATATACAGAATGTTTTACCGGTGGTTATTGAAGGACTAGGAATGGCGATAGGATAAAAACAAACTATAGTATGAAAAAATCATTGCCTTGTATTTGATACTAAACACATTTTGCTTCCAAAATGAAATATTTTTTGGACTCTTCCAGTTACAAGTTTTGGGAGCAGCTGAAAACTGATGGTAGGGGAATGTCTACATCTGGTTTGATCATTGGTCAACACAAGGCCGGTCGATCAGTGAGATAATCGTTGTCACTTTTAACAATGTATGCTATCAATTAGGCATTAGCGCTGAGAAGGCAGGCAGTTTAGCCACAGAGAGTCAGGGGGAGGTACACGAATGAGTCATGAACAAGGGAGCTTAATGTAAGTCTTTTTTTCAGCACTCAATACATTTAAATATATATATTTAAATAAAGTTTAAAAAAAACTTAAGTAAGCTTCATTTACTATATGTTCTATATCTAAATTTAAAAATGTAGGCTACAGTTTCAGTGAGGAAAGATTAGTGTTTAGCAGGAATCACTTTGTTGCATACTACATGACCAGCTTAGGAGGGGGGCGTTTACATGAGTGAGTCATGAAGCATGTGATCATCAGTAATTTCAGCACTCAATACATTTAAATATTATTTTATTTATGTGGTTATAATAGACTTGACAACACAGTAATAGAAGCCTGAAAGTGCACTGTTGAGAGCTTTGCTACTGTGATTTCCTGTGGGTCTCTTTGTTTGCTTACAGCCGGGCCCAAACATTGGAAGCATGACTTTATGCAGTCATTGTCTATGGCAAGTTATGATAGTTTGGTCAGTAATCAAAAATGTCAACACTCAATGCATTTCAATATTATTTTCTTTAATAAAATAAAGTTATAAAAAAACCTTTCAAGTTAAAAATAAAGGCGATGAGAAGCACAATGGGTGAATGAGGGTATGTTATCTTGAATATACCGTGCAAGTAAGAGAAGTTACTCAAAAAAGGCTGAAAATTGTATTTGTGTAAATTAGAGCTTTGCAATAAATAAATAAAGATATAATTACAGTTTAACAAAGACTTTGTGAAATAATCTTCCTCCATCTTTTTACAATAATACAATCTTCTTCAACCGACATCTTTTTCTGTCTCTTGTACAGTGTCACCTGTAAAATAATTGTGAGATTGTTATTTATTAATCATAATAATTGAGAAGAAATAGATGCATGAATTAGATTGCATGCATGTTCTATGCAACCTGTATGGAATGCATATGCGGGTCATAAAGTATCTGCGCATGCGTGTTCTATGTAACCTGTATCGTTGATTTGGGAATGACAGTTCTATGTAAACTTAATTTACCTTAATTATCTATGGAAGTTGTATGAGTTGATCAAAGGGATGTGCTACACATAGTTGTTGGAATCTAACATGTAGTTGGGGTGGTGGTTCATCTCATTTTTGGAGATAATGGACCCATACTCGTACTGGGTCTGGATGTACGCGGGTTGGGGCGGGACGTACACGAGTTGGGACTGATCGATGGAAGTGGATCGGAAAGGTCTATTCACTCGCTTTCTCCTTCGGAAGTTGCTTACATGGAACATATCCATTGAAGACAGAGCAGTGTCCACAACCCGCCCCTCATGCCAGGGCATGTTATTCTAATAAAGCAATCATTAATGCTTAAATTGTGTTGAGTAGAATTTTTCCAGCCTTTTTTGCTGTTGTCATAGAATGGGGACTTCCTAGCAATAACTGATATATCTCAGAGAGGGTTACCCTTTTACCAAACTTTCCTACAGTAAATGTCAAAATAGATCAGTCACATAGTATATTGTGACCAAGACAGCGATGGTCTTTCATGGCTTTTCCCTGACATGTGTTACGCCGGTGTTGCCCGCAGACCAGACCCGTCCCTTCTACTGAGGTGAGGAACGTATATGTGCACGCACCCGCAGCAAAAGGAGCGTGTCCGGAGTGTGGTGTTTTAGGCGTTGTCAGGCCAGGTGATGTTAGCTAGCAATACTCGCCGGTAACGGTGAAGAAGTGCCGTCGTGGTTGCCGTTTAGCCAAGGTCAGGGATTGGAGAATTCCGGAAGGTCTTTGTCCAAGCAGGGGTCGAGAGCCAGAGATAGAGGTCCGCCAAGCCAAGTCGTAACCTGAGAGAATAAGAGAGAGAATGCCAGAGTAGTAATCCTAGTGGAAACTATGTCGAGCAATGAGTGAGTGACAGGACAGGCAATATAAAGTGCGGCTGACCAATCAGAAGTGGAGGCAGACCTGGAGGAGTGCGTGGAGCCAACCTGGATAGGTCTGCTTGATTGGCAGGCGAATACTTTTATTTTGGCAGGAGGTCCACTGCTGGGGGCGTGGTCTCACTGCTAGAGCAGTGAATAAATTATCTTCACCCGGCGCGCGCTGTTCACTCGCGTGCCCGGGACACGGCAGCCGCATGGGAGAGGGAAGACCCAGGAGGGAAGACACAGCGCCGGGGACAGCGGGAAACCTCCAGGGCAGCAGGAGGTAAGCGGCGCCAGCAAGGGGCACTCACCACGGAAGCAGTGGAAGGCAGAGAAGGTGAGGAGGGGCCGGGCCGCGGGCGCCGCAATTCCCAAATCCTTACAACATGTTAAAAAAAACAAAAAAACACAGTCTGATAAAACTAGCTTATTTTGATTAAAGCATGTGCCACTAGCTTTCATTCGTACAGTACAAGGTCAGATCAAACTTAGAAAAGCTATGTATCATACTAGACATTGATAGTGACATTGTTACATTGCATCTTGTATAGAAACACGTGTGAAGTTTTTTGCAGGAGCAACATGGCATGGGTAAAGATACTGTACTGTACTTAGCGTGCCATCTGCAGTAATTAAATCACACAGAATCCAAAACTACCGGCCAGGTTCTTTACTCTTTTTACAGATATAGCATGACTTATTGTTTTCGGTGACGCATGAACCCAAGTTTAAATCCTCTGCATTTATTTGCAATTTGCAGCAGCACCGAGATCGCTACTGAGTATCAGGATCATACTGTACAGAAATGTACTTCTTCATCCCATTCAAAAGTACATTCTCCCTGTGTCCCTAGTACACATCCCACAATCTAGCAACCATTAAACACATTCATTTATCTTTTTCAAAAACATAAAAAGGTGGAATTCATTATAATGTATAATAAATAAACATTATTTATTTAGCAGCCCTCTACTTGGCTGCTGGTGGAAATCCAGGAGTAGGCAGAGACCTTCTTTTGGGCTGAGCTGGAGGAGGGGTCAGGATTAGGCTTCACCTGGGTGGTGGATCGAAACTCCTCCTCATGCTGGAGGAGTAGGATCTGAAATTCTGGCTGCAATTTAAAAGAAAATAAGTAATTTCCCTTCCTCAAGTAACAGTGGGAGGTTATTCACCCATCCTCCTCGGTGCCACGGGTGTACCAGGGAGGCCATGCCTTTTCCTTCTCCTGCTGGTCACTTAGCCACAGCACGAGGAGCGTGTTCACTCGACCAGTGTACCTCTACAATACATAAATTAGAAAAAGAGTTTAAATGCAACAGTATAATCTACTTATCATTTGTACGTAAACACACAAAAACATGCCATTATTTGAGAATTGTGGGTACCGAATAGAATAGATAGGGATGGGGAAATAGCAAGGTAGAATGGGGGCAAGTGGGATTTTGGCAAGCAGGGAGACACCCATATTAAATACAGATAATACTAGAAAACTTCTGAAGGCTAAATACAATTGGAGTGGAAAGGCAGGAGCAGATAAGATAATAGTACAGACTGGGGAAAAAAAACCTTAAATAATAATAGCATCTTATTGTATAGCGCTGCATGTTTTACGTAGCTCTTTACAGGCACAGGTCCCTGCCCATGGAGCTTACAATCTATGTTTTTGGGGCCTGAGGCACAGGAAGATAAAGTGACTTGCCCAAGCTCACAAGAAGCTGACACCATGAATTGAACCAGACACCCTGCTTCAAACTCAGTGCCAGTCAGTGTCTTTACTCACTGAGCCACTCCTTCTGAATGCTTTTATTAATTGATTGGATTTAATAGGCATCACTGAATCATGGTGGGATGAAAGGAATTACTGTGCAGTTAATTTACAGGGTTATTCCCTTTTTCTGAAGAATTGAGCAAATAGAAAATGAGATGGCGTATGTTTATATGTTAAAACGGATCTAAAGCCTATTATAAGGGAAGATGCTTATGAAGGGAATGATGAAAATCTAGAGACCTAGATAGAAATTAGCATACATCCAAGAGTTCTTAAGGAGCGAAGTTTAGTAATAGCCAAAGCATTACAGTTAATATTCAAGGATTCAATTTTCACAGGCTCAGTGCCATAAGATTGGCAAAAAGAAGAAGTGGTGTCTTAATTTAAATAGGGAGTTAGATCACAACCGGGGAATTACAGACCTGTTAGCCTAACATCAATAGTGGGGAAGCTACTTGAAGGTTTAGTACTAGATAATATTCAGGAATACCTAATGAAAAACAAAATTATTAGTAATAGTCAGCATGGATGTATGAAGGATACGTCATACCAAATAAACCTTATTCATTTCTTTGAGGAGGTAAGTAATGCAGTTGATGTGGTCTACTTAGATTTTGCAAGGCTTTTGATATGGTCCCACACTAGAGGTTAGTGAACAAAATAAAGCAAATTGGACTTGGTCAAAATATTTGCACCTGGGTTCAAAACTGGTTGAAGGATAGACAAGCGTGAGTTGTCATAAATGAAACTTTTTCAGGTTGAGCTAAAGTTGTGAGTGGAGTACCTTTGGGATCGATACTGGGCCTCTCAGTCCTGGAAGATACTACAGACTTCAACAGATTGTTATTCTTGGGTCAGATTGGTAATAATCAATATCTAGAAATACTTGATGTTAATTCAGTATACACAAGCATTTCAAATGATAGAGGTAGAACTGTGGTTAAGGGATCCCCCAATATAATTTATGCTCCTATCTAGTCCCTGGATCAAACCCAAGGGGTTTGAGGCCCCAAGAGCCCCTCCTTAGCTCCCTTACCCCCTTATGAGATAAGGGGATGTGCTCCCACTCCACTGAGGGAGGGAATGGAAGAACAAGAACACACAATTTGAGCTGCAGCCCCTTTTTATTACCAGGGGAGGGTCCCAGATCTTAGCCCCAGTAGGTGGGCAGCACCTCGGCCATGGGCCCATCCCCCCTGTAGCTACTGGAGCTTACCTTACTGCAGCAAGAAAGCAAGGATTAACTTCAATACTGCCTGCACGGGTACCAGGGCTTATATGTTAGGGCAGAGGATTTTAATAGCCAGGGGCTATATGACTACAGACAAATTAGGTGTTAGTGTCAAATTAGTTGGAAATTATAATTTTCGTGAGACACTATAATGTGCAAAAATAAACCCATTATTGGGTAAAAAAAGAAAATCTATGAATTTGAGGGACATGATGGTTAAAGTTATAGTAGACAACACAAGACTTTAATCTCCATACATATTCTAATGTCAGGTTGCTATTGATGTGCAAATCCCAATCTTTAATAATCTTGTCCAGTGAAATACATTTTACCATCCTCAAAGGTAAGTTGTATGATACTAAGGGCCACATTTCTTGCAACATATACATGACATTGGATGTTTTGCATGTGTTTGGTTTCTTTCATAAACTATTTATATGCCCACTTGTCACTGATTTCTAAACCTTTGTAACACTCCAATCCTGCCCCCCCCCCCAACTGCAGAAGATAGGGTGTACACATATTCAGTCTCTCCTTGCACCACAGACAGGATTTCTACCTGCTTCAGCGTAGTGTAGCACAGTCAATTTTTACCTTTAGTCTCAGGGCTTCTCCAGTGGATCCAGGCCAAGGCTGTAGTGAGGAGTAGAGGTAGAATAAGTAGAACAGGACGCCAGGAAATGTTAAAAGGATGCTTGTTATATTGTCAGCAGGATCAGCATACCAAACAGCATAGGCAGGACAGGCTCTCAGTATCTCTCTCATACAGAAGTTCCCCCTTTGCCTGCAGTTCCTCCCAGGACCCAACTTAACCCTGGATAGGAGTGGAGTAGGCTCAGCCCCAGGTCTCTACTTAAACCTGGCTATAGCCCGGATCTCCACAGAACTAACTCTCTAGGGTTGGCCCCACCTTATATACCCAGGGTGTGTAAACCTTTCCCCCCCCTAGTCTCTGGGCAAAACTAGATGTTTAGATCCAATGTTGGTCTTTCTCCCTCCTAATAGAGGCAAATGAGAATTTTAATTCTAATAGAAGTATATCAGTATTTTA
This sequence comes from Ascaphus truei, assembly GCF_040206685.1. Lineage (NCBI taxonomy): Eukaryota > Metazoa > Chordata > Amphibia > Anura > Ascaphidae > Ascaphus > Ascaphus truei. The sequence continues at coordinate 74,048,981 of NC_134486.1, read as the reverse complement.
TCTGGTAGTGTTAGGACCTGTGAACTTGGTCTGCCTTGTCGTGGCTCACAGGCTTACAATGCTTTGGCCAAAGGGTTAAACTAAATGAACCTTATTCAAGAGAATATATAAGTATTTTACTGTGTATTTTTGCCATATTGGATGTAGCATTGGGCTTCTCTGTTGCTTGTTGAATACAGTAGAGGCAACTCTTATTCGAACAAAAACCAGTGGCAATTCCCCAAAAAACCCAGGAAACACCCAGGTACATTCTGAATACATGCCTTAAACTTTCCTTAAACTAGCCCCAGCATTTCTGCATTGATTAATGGCCTATCAGATTAACAGCGGGGGTCCCTGGCAGTCCCATTCAAACTGAATTGGACTGCCAGGGATCCTTGCTGTGTTAATCCTATGGGTCGTTAGTCAATGCAGAAATGCCTTAAACGTGCCTCAAACTAGCCCAGAACATACCCAGCACATACCCAGCACACACCCAGAATGTAACCCGGCTAGTTTACAGCAAATGTTAAAATAAACGTTGCCTCTACTGTACATTAGCCACGCTCAATAGCTCTCCTTTTTGACACTTATATACATATATATTTTGTGGGGGCTCAGGGGTTCCTAAAATGAGCTTGCAGGGGTTCTGTGTTGTTTCGCAAAACTGGATGTTGCAAAGCATCACCCACCAGTCACATGACCTACCAGAACGTTCCTAGCTCGGAGTCATGCTCACCAGACTAGCAGGTGCCTGAATATTGCAACAATATAACTTGCCTCTGGTACTTATCACATGTAGGACCGTGTACAATAGGTTTAACCCCTATACTGCCAGAGTGCTGCCACAGCCTTCATGCTAAAAGGGCCTGGTTGTAGCAGGGGGGCTACACCTTAATAAAAGTGAATGGTGACAGAAACACTGATATAAATAAATCAACCACTTTTAGTATGTCATGCCAGCTTGGTGTGCTGCTCAGTTTCATTTAGGCTTTGCTACTCAATTTATTCAAATTGCATGTTTTGTGGTTAAAAAAGAAGTTCAAACACTTTGTTGTATAATTGGCGTTATGTTTCAAATTGAAGCAATTAACTGCTTTAGCGTATTGTATGTCACATCACTACATTCTGCCAGTATATTCAGTAGTTGCTAAAGCATGTCAGTTACTGTATTAACTGGTTTCTGCATTTGTAAAACTTTTTTTCATTACCATGTAACACAGGTCCCACATGCTCTGAATGGGTTAACAGAGGTTTAAATAGGGGTTCAAAGGGAATTGAGGGATTACAGCATCTTGTGGACCTTATTGAGATAGTCATCAGACTATTATGGGCCATATTTACTAAGCAGAGTTATGCCATTAGACACCTCTGGTGCCACGGAAGACACCTTACTTGAATGGGCTGGATGGTGTGTTAGGGCATGGTACAGATTAGTAAATATGTGCCTGTTGTATTTATTATTACAGCCACATACATCATGGCTTAAAATATATTATAATGGCAACTGTAATGGTTTGCTGGACAGACAAATAAATCCAATAAGGCTGCAGTTAGGATCTATTATTTCTGAATACCAAGAGTGTAATTGAACATTAAAAATATTCCGGACTTCCGGTATGGCGCCAGGGCTTTGAAGTCGCACTGACAAGAGCTCCGCTAGTCCGACGGGGAAAACCGCCATAACTGCTCACTAACCGGTCGAAAAACCACCTCCAGAATTTAAAGGGAGAAGCCTCTCAACAAGCGGTTATCATTGCATGGAGAAATTCCTCTCCAGGACCAGGCAGATGGCTCCAAAACAGCAGCAGCAGCGCCAGGACAAGGGAGAGAGAAGGAAGGAGACTCCAAAAATGGTCGACAGCCATGAGGCAGCTGCAGGAGAATCAGCCCAGACTGCAGAAGCAGGCAACCAGCTACACACAAGGTCAGTCTATGAAAACATTGCTAAGGCTGTAGCTACGGAGATCCTGACACAATGGAAGCAAAAAATTGACATGGTAAAAAAAATCCATAGATGAGCTGAAAAACGAACTTATAGCACACACAGCAAGGGTAGAAGAGGCAGAAGCTAGAATCAGCAATGTGGAGGATGAAATGTCTGAAACACATCAAGCAGTAGAAGAATTGAGGGGAAAAGATGCATAGTGGAGGAAAAAGTGGATGACCTTGAAAACAGGTCCAGACGTAATAATATCAGACTGATAGGGGTGCCTGGATCAATAAAACAGTATCAACTATAGAGTTCTGCGAAAAATGGATCCCAGAGCGCCTCTGGGTTCTCTGCAGACCATGCAATAAAGATTGAGAGAGTACACAGAATGGGTGCTGCAAGGCAAGATCAAGAAAGTAATCCCAGACAGTTAAAATTATCAAAGCCTTCAAAGAATTGGATCAATTGACATACGATACCAAGCGTATCATGATTTTCCACGATTATTCAGTGACGGTCTCACAAAAGAGGAGAGAATTCAGCAGAGCCTGTACCACCCTATTCAAGCAAAAACAGAAATTTGAGCTGACTTATCCGGCAACCCTGAGAATATTCACGGATTTAGGAATAAAGACCTTTACCTCCCACGACCAGGCAGAAAAGTTTGTGGCAAAGATGACGTCAATCAGGGGATCAGAGGAGGACCGAAACGGCGCAAGTGGCGATGAACGCTGAAGGATGTGTATGCAGAGCCCAGATGCCCACTTTTTCCGACTGTGGCTGACTTAGTACCGGTGACAACCTATTAATAAAAAATATATATATATATATACAGTATATATATATACAGTACCATGCCCCACATGGAACCCTTGTCCTATACTTTTACACAAAACCCCCACCTAAGATTCACAGTCCCCACCGTTGAACTTACAACTGGGGGGAGGGAAAGAGAAGGAGATTGTGTTGTTGTAACAGGCCAAGGCCTTAGAATGCGATCAACACAGCTATAAAACATAGCAGGGGGGGAGGGGGGGATGAAGGCCTAGAAAAGATCTGTTATGTGATGTCATTCTAATGTCTGATGTTATCTGACATGTTTTCTCTTATGTACTCTACTCTCTGGATATGTAAGAAACAGGGTGCGCAGAGACTACTAAATCATCTAGCCAACCAAAAGAATGACCTTGCACTGACAAATAACCGAGAATAAGAAAGAGCCACACGAGGGGAGACAGACAAGAATACATACCCTGACAAGGGATACACAGGTAAAGAATCATGCAGACACTACGATACAGAAACATAGGGGGCCATCTCACATTAACAAGCAACTTACAAACACATCAAGGTGACAGGGAGCGAGGTAGCGACACAAGCAGCTCAAATAAGGGGAGCCGCGAAAGAAACGCCACAACACACACAAGAAAAATTAAAATATTCTCCAGAATCATTCCTAATTTTACCTATATATCTGCAGACACGCTTTCATTATATAATGGATTAAATCTTAATTAATATGCAAAAAATAATAATAAAAAAACATTTTTGAATGAATAGGCCACCTTACTGTATATTAAATTACCAAGCCTTAATGGTACAAGAAAATCCTCAAATTACTGACTCATACCAAAATATAAATAGTAGAAAGTCAATAAAGTGTCCATAAGATTTTAGAAGGAACCATACTCTTCAAAAGAGTCCTTTCAAAACTCCTGATGTGAACAATGCACTACAAAACAGAAGGGACAACACAAGCACCTTACATTGAGCAGTATTTGTTTAATCAACTTTCAGAAAAAGGTGAAATAATGCACTCAAAAGCAAATGCTATAAAATAACATACTGTATCTGCCCAGATATTCACTCCAATTGAACCCCTCTGCCGGTCACTATTCTTGTCACTCCCTGGCTCTCCATCTGCCACTAGCCGGTACCCAAGCTGCCCACACTTGCTTCCCGGTGCTGTGGATGCGGTGTGCTGATCCCAGTGAACTTACATCACCACCAGAGAGATAGGAAGGTGGACCACCTCATCCGATGGGTTTCTCACATATAAACATTGAGGGACAAAAAAAATATTTATATGTGACACTTTGTAATCAGGATATTTTGTAATAATTTATTTTAAGGTATGACCATTTCCTTAATTTCATTTAGTACATAATGGGTTTTATAGACTATTTAAGGGTATTAATAACCAATAGGGGCACTCAGTTACAGCCTGAAGAAGCAAGCTAGATCTCCAGAAACATGTTGGGCAGAAAGGTTCCCAATCCAGTCCCTTTGACTCACACTGCGTGTGTGTTGTGCTCTTCTGTTTTGTAGTGTATTATTGTGTTCAGCCATATATCTTATTTTTTTAGTTTAAAGAAAAAGAATGGACACATATAATTGTCAATTAAAATAATTAAGACTATTAGCTGGAAGCTGCAATTACATTTTGTCAGCTGAATGCATCTTTTAGTGGTTAGTTTGAGAAATCACGCAATGTTGTTACCGGCGGCTCCCTCTGTTTCAATGGAGCCATGGTAAATAGTTAATTAAAGATTGCTGCTAATTTTGCTCTTATTTTTCTTTTCTCTGTGTTTTAAAACCATTGATTCCCTATAGGCCTCTGCCATGCTGTCCTCTATACAAATACAGAATATATTTATAGGATGAACCCTTTTCACTTTTAAATATAATTACCAGTTTGTGTACACATGGCTAAAAGATTTGGGATTCATTCTGTGAAAGTGGTCAGTGAAACCATGAAGCAAATCAAAATAAATTACACTGAAGGCTACAATAGCATTTACAGTAGTAGACTTATTTCACAATCAGATTTATTTGGACAGAAAAAATATGTTTTAATTGTAAAGTAAATATTTATTTGCATATAGATAGTCCTTATTTTAATACAATTGTTCCTCCTATATGTAACACGTGTCGTCGTCCCCCAACCTCACTTGGGGACCAGTGTGTGGAAGTGGGCACATTACCTCGCTGTTGTGGTGCTCTACCTGTTGGTTCGCAGGAGGTCTGAGTGGTCTGCTTGATGTTATGAGACACACAGGACTGGCTTGCACAGGACTCTGGTTCTTCACAATGGTGTCAGCGCCTCCAGCAGTGATGGATCCAACGAAGTGTAGGCGTCATCAGCCCCCATCACTACACACATACCTCCTTCCAGCCCAGGAACTGACACCTTAGGCAGAGGTATCTCGAAAAGGTCTTTATTACAGGCATCTTTCATCAGCACTTCTAGCAGCTTGTCATACCCCACACGTCCCAGGACTTCTAGACGGTGCATTTTCTCTCTCTCTCTCTCTCTCTCTGTTTGGTACTGTTTGGCTCATGGTGGTCATTAGGCTAGCCAGCCCAATATGAGCATGCTTACCCCGCCATGGGGAAGACTCACAGCTCCCACTATATTCACCCTCCTTCACCCTAGCCAGGGCTCAGAGAGGGACACTATTTCCCTCCTCAGTCAAGGAGGAGCAGGGAGGAACTCTCTCATCCACCTCCTCACACACCGAGGTGCAGAGGAAGACTCAACACTAACTTTAGGCTACTCCCCCTTGAAACTTCTAGAAGGGGTGGGCTCATGGACTGTACCCACCTACAAGGGGCTTTACTCAGGCCATGAGGCACCACCTACCTTCCTTCACTTTCTGGGGAAGCAGAGAGGGGAGTCAAGGGCCCACAGATTAACCTGCTAATGCCAGGATCTTAACAGGTCTTACATAGCCGGTACACTATGTGGGGAGAAACAGGTACAGCTGGACATACCCTGTTACATATATATCTCACATGTTTCAGACAAAATCAAAATAAGTAAAGAAATAGTGGACAAACATGTACGACATATGCCAACAACGTTATCCAACAATGTATAAAGTAGCAAAAGATGCAAATAGATAAGCAGCTACTGTACACTCTCTTTCTTACATCAGTAAATCTCTTCCTCAAACCTTATCATACTACTGCACATCATGGGCCTGACAAGTTGGTGCATTACCATGTTTTTATTCCAATAAATCATAACATCTAAGAAAAAATATGTTGTGAACTTTTCAAATTTCCTACTGTATGCTGTTGTGAGAAGAGATGGTAGTTGGCTTTAAAAAAAATCTATTTATTTAAATTAGTTTATACAGGTAATGCCTTCTGGAATTGTGGCTTCCTACACCTCTCCAAGTTATTTCTTCTACTAATGCCTGTCCCTATGCAGCCATTTGTGTTACATTGCTTGGGTACCTTTAGATTATTATTATTTTTAGATTATTACTGTCATGTCCCGACTGGGATCTATGTAGAAGATTCTGCCTGGTTACCCAGCTAACTCAGTTTCCCAGGGTTAGTACCTGGTCGGGACGCTCTTTTTCCCCAGGGTTATCGTTGGTTGCCCAGCAGTTACTTCCTGATTGAGCCATACTATATAAACCAGGAAATACCTGATTCCTTTGCTGCTGCTGCTACTGCAACAGGTTATTTCGCTTTGGAACTTTCCTTGTTGCTGGTCTTTGTCCCTGCTGAAATCCACATTGTTAACCCGTGCCTGCTTGACTATTCTCCTGCCTGCCGCCCACCATGACCTGTGCCAGCCAATGATTCTTCCTTTAATAAGGACCACCCTCCCTCTTGGATCCCTCCCTGCACCAGGACTCTTGTTTCCCTGGACTCTCCCTTGCATCTGGATCCCTTTTCTTGTCTGGTACCATTTCCTCTATATTACTTTTATCACTGCCCCTGGGTGCAGTCTTTCACCTCCTGGTTTATTATTGGAGAGGGTGGGCATTGTACCCAGTTAGCTGTAGTGGGTTTCCATCATTTTCTGCTTGTCCTGTGGTTCACGTTGTCATAATTACATAAAGATGTGTCCTTAGTTATATGCTGTGCTAGTACAGTATTTCTGCTGCATTACATTACACAAACCATGATATATGTTCATACAGCATATACATTTTACATGTACAGTATTGTAAAATGATAATAAAAAGTACAGTACTTGAGATAGGTTAAGAATATTAATTTGAATCTGTTTTCTACAGCGCACACATAAGCAATATTATGGTTGTCGGTATATCACCCTGGACAATATAATCTGCCTGGTATAGTGTACAGCTATGAAAAATATTGTTAGGTGGCAGGTAATACCTTAAATTCACACTATCAAGTGTTATATACTCTTGGCCTAAAACGTAAAATGCATGCATGTTATTGAGTCAAATCTGACTGGCAATGGCAAGTGCATTATTCCTTCATTAGTTGTGGGCCAGGAAGTATTTTACCCCTATATATATATATATATATATAAATATAGAGTTATTGTATAACAATGCTGCAGTAAAAGTCATCAGAATATTTGGGAGTGATTTAGCAAATTTAAAGGGGCATATCAAAACATAGGGGAAATTGTCCAATACTAACAAAAACCATATGAACACAAAAGGTATACTATTTTCATTACAAATACAGTATAAAGTATATAGCCAGAAAGTTCATATAATATCAGCATTTCTAATGGTTTATCAAGTGTTTTCCAAACTACTGAAATTATTGTATATTTTGCTTGCAGAGTGAAAAAAGAGTTAATTATAGATCTTCTGAAAACGGTTACATCCTTCCTACACTATACAAAGTTAGATTACAAATGAGCCACTCTTTGCTGTGACATTCAAATCACATGCACAGTTGAAACACAATCTGTTTAGGGCTAACTTTTTATTTCTCTTTTACCCAATGTTCCTTCATCCCAGGGAGCCATTAAGATGTTACATTACATTGGCAGACAAGTTAATCAGTTCATATTTCTTGACACAATCAGGTGGGAAGTTGGCATTTCATTATCTCCAACCTGCGCATGATTAGGTTCCAGAGAAAAATGTAATGATAAGACATGCAGAAATGACAAAATGCTGACCTAAAGCAGAAATGTACACAGAGATATTGCTCTACTGCGTATAATTATTTCCAGAGTTAACATATTGAGAATGCTGCTGAAATAACCATCTTATTAAGTGAAACAAAAGCAGACATTTCCACATTGGAAGAAATGATTAATGAACAATTTCTTGAAGCATTGGCAATAATTACTTGTACCGATCTTTAAAAACAGACTTACGCCTACATTTGAGACTAACAAAATATAAATTACATCTGTGAAATCGGCATCTCCAAGTTTTATCTGTCTTGAGGATTGTTTAGTGATGCCTCTTGTTAATTATTATTTTTTTTAAAGAGGGCCACGCATTTACACAGTGATTTCCAGAAAGAGGAGACAGACAATTTAAATTGAAAGGTACACAAAGAATACAGGCATAAGGACACACAGCCTGAACTTAATTTAACATGTAGGTACAAAACTAAAACCCATAGGAAACCAAATAAAGCTGCACTAATGATGAATGAGTGATATATATATATAGCACAACAGAAAAGTATCCATAAAGCAAGCACACGAGTATACTGAATTGAATATGAGTAATACATTTTATTAATAATGAATAAAAACAGGGGATGAAATGTTAAAAAGGGAGGGAGTCTCCACAAGGACGATTCTAATTACCATGGGAACAAGATATAGTACAAGGACAACTCAGTGGTTTTGAGGGTGTACTGGCGTAATGGGCTAAAATCATGGCATAAGGTGCGATTATACTGCTATAGGTAGAATAAGCAGATAACAACCGAAGTAGATATCTCAACCATCAATAGTGGTACTAAGGGAATAACAGCCAGCTTAGCACAGCCGAACCACATGAAACGCACAGTACCTCAGTGCTGCAGGAACTGAGTACTAGAAAATCATGGAAAGGATATCATAAGCCTCATCCAGTGGTTACTGTGGTGAGTTCAAAGAATAAGTGCCATTGAAAAAAGTCCAGAAACATAAGAAGCATATAGTAACATAAGGTGGAATTAATACATCACCAAAATCTGATAGAGCAAAGCCAGTAGCACAAGTGTGTCCCTTATGGTGAAAGGTCAGGGGTCCCCCTCCAGAGCACTCCCACTCCAACGCGTTTCGACTGAACAGTCTTCTTCTGGGAGTGGAGTTAGGAGGAGTGAGCCCAGTATTTGTAGAGGAAGGAGAGGAGCAGAGTTCGCGCCAAAAATCTTTAAACAGGACAGCTGTTGCAAGTAGTAAAGCTGCCCGCAATCACTGTGAGGGTTGTCACTGATGTCATCACGTCACGGACACTCCAGCCCTCAGATGTTCCTAATGATTGGCTTGAATCTGGTGAAATTTACCAGGAGGTGGGGCTAAATTTCCTTGAAATTTAGATCCCATATAACATGAGATGTAATTGTATTATCGAAATACATAATAAAGATGATCCACACCAAGTCTGTCATTCTTAAAAGTATGTAATGAGTGTACAGATCCGTGCTTTGTATCTCAAAATATTTTTCCATATTTGTAGGAGATCAAAGATGTAATAAATAACTCCAGCAATAGTGTCTATGAACACTCAATTGATCTCTTATATCTTGGGTGATGGCTTGGTGCATCAGAGTCTTAGTAAAAACAACATGAAGTCACATCTATCATCTGGAAAATACGAATATTCTTAGATCTTTAGCTTGAAGCAGATCTATCACAATATACTGTAGTACGGCCATATCAAAGATGTCATCTCTATTGCCAGGTTCCCAGTCAGTGGGGACTGGCGAAAGGCATGAAACAGCAGACTAGGGAGGAATGAAAAAGAGAACAAATTGGTGAACCATATATTAAGACATACTGTAGAAAAACATTTAATTGCAGAATCAGAGAAACATTGCGAAGCCCAAATAGTCATTCAGACCTCGCGGCATCATAGTGCCCAGCTGCACGATCCACCTACACTTGCACCTCAACAGGGCCCTCTCCATGTCCCCACCACGGACACCCAGAGAGACCCGGTCAAATGCGGTAAGGACCGAACAGTTCATATTCATATTCAATTCGGTATACCCGTGTACTTGCGTTATGGATACTTTTCTGTTGTGCTATAATACCATTATCCATTGAGCACCACTGTCTATTGATTATATATCACATATTTAAGACAGTTTTTGGGTAACCTTTATATTTGGCGTGCATGCGGTATAACTTTGTGTCTTTTATCATATGCTTTTGCTCTGTCTTTGAGCAATTCCTATACCAGCTCCGCCTCTATCCCCTATATTTCCCCCCCCCCTTGTTTTCCATACTTGGGCAGAGTATGAATTTTGGCAGTCAGGAAGAGCAGAGAATCGCTAATGCTACTGAAGCTTTTTCTATCTCCCATGCGAATCCCACTCACAGTGTTGGCGATACTTTAGCACCTGTATCCACTTAATCAGATGCTTTAAGGATTTTTAAACACCTGTAGCCCTTTTTCTGAACACCTTCCTAAGGGACTACTAATGCTGTACTTAACCTGCGGCTCCAGGAGATATGAGCCTCCGCTAGCTGGAGCCTGGGGTAAGGGTTCTAGCGCAGCGCCTCCACTTACCCAGGATCCCCGTTACGTAAGAAATTGAAATTCAATTTACCCCTGAGGAAGGAGGCAGCAGCTTCCGAAACGTGTTGGGTGGTCCCCGATATCCCTGCGTTGCCATTAGCTGCCATTACCCATTGCCAGCCCTGCCGTGCGGCTTTGTGACTCAAAAGCATCTTTTGAATTTGCCGTCTTTGGAGCACACGTGACCGCGAGGAGCAGGGGATTTGGAGGCACCATCTACACTGTGTCGGGCGCCTCTGCGCATGCCCGGACTGCTTAACCAACAGACAGTGATTTCCTGCCCCTGCTACAGCGTGGATGAACGCGTCCTCCATTACCAAACTTCTACACGCGGTGAATTCCGTTAATCGATCTGGGAGATGTGCCAGCCACTGTGAGAGGGGATACTCTCTAAAATATCCACTGCGGTTTAACATCTTGGCTTCGGTAAGCGGGCAATTCGGCCAGATATCGATTGGGTCCTATACTTTGTCTATTTGTGCTTAATTGTACTGTATGTTTTTTTAATGTATTAAATTCATCTTTTTTAGTCTAGTGTGTGGTTCAGCAACATTGCCAGTTTTTGTTTGTTTGTTTGTTTGTTTATTTTTTTTAGTGTCTTAACAGTATTACACTATGCATTTCTTTTTCTTTTTTCATGTTTGATTCACGCCGGCTGAGATCATCCCTCATCCCATCTGGTTGTATATTTAATTTATTTACTATTCATATGTGTTTAGCGCCATTGATACCCATCCAGTACCATTACTATTGTCTGACTAGGGGTCAGAGGTGTATCTAGGCTGCTACACTTTTTATGTTTATTCAATTTATTTTTGAGCATATGTTTTGATATATATTAGTGTTAGCGCTACCTATTGTTTTTTATTTTTTATTTTACAGATGTACTTTTACCACTCCATCGATGGGATAATCTTCGTGGCTCAACCCCCTCAACCGTAAGGAATCAGCGGATAACAGCGGCAGCCTGTGTAAGTGTTGGTCATAGAAGGGCCGATACACTATGGTCACCTGGGATCCCGTATCCATCAATGCCGAAGCATAGATGCCTTCGATTACCAACCGAACAATGGCAGCGGGTCCGATCCGATTACTCGTTGAGGGCTGGGCCACGGCTCCACCGTCCTGGGGAGTACACGGCATAGACTGAGCTGGTCGAGACGCCGTTCTCCGTTGGGAGGGGCAGCGCGCCCGAAGGTGTCCCATCTTCCCGCAAGTATAACACTGGATTTGACTGAGGTAGGTATCATTTCGGGCGGGAGGTGAGTTTCGCCTCGACACCGGGCGGGGCCGGGCAGCGGTCGGCGCCTCCGAATCCTCTTTGTCGGGGTCCTCGCTCTCTGATGCCTCGGCTTTAGCTTCTGACTTTTTGGTGTCCTTGTTTCCACCCGACGCCTTCTTCCCGGGGGTTAAGTCACGCCCCAGCAGCACAGTCTCATGCGCTTGGACTCGGTCCATTAGGTCATTGAACGCCAAGGCTTGTCCGGGTACTAGACAGCCGCTGACGCGCACAGACACCGGATGCAGAGGCAGGAGCCCCCTCAATAGCTGGGTAGTGCGCAATCCGTCGGCGTCCACCTTCGGTACCACGCCCTTTCTCACCAGGGTCCACAGATCCAGATGCAGACGTCTAAGGAAGTCGGACACCATTTCTCCCTCTTTCTGGGCCAAAGCATGAAACTTGGCCATCAGGGCATAGACGTCCACAGGAGCTCAATAGGTCTTGGTCAGGCAGTAGATGAGTCCCGCCGCGTCAGCGTCCGGGTGATCGTCCCGATAGCAGTGCACCATGTGGGACGCTGGGGGTCGGAGACATTCCACTATACGCTGCCGACGGACGGCATCAGTGCAGGACCACTCAGGCAGTACCTGTTCGGTGTGATCCAGCCACTCTTCAAATCCAACTTCCTCCTGAGGTGTGGGCTTGTCACCTGAGAATGCCTTTAACTTCCGGTATTGGTGGGCCTGTGTGGAGTGGTGGATGGCCTCTGCGAGCACAGGAATAGAGGCATTATCCATTAGGCTACTCCCGGCGGGGGAGTAGGCATCTAGTCGGGGCATACTGAGTCTATTTAGTGCGGGCCTCAGGACGGAAGGGGTGAACGAAGTGCCCAGGCCCATTGCAGCAGGCCACCGAGAGTGCAAACTGTTTTCAGGGGTGCGGTCAGAGCCGCTAGTGACGGCACCTAACGAGCTGGGATACCCCCTCTGTGGGGTAGAAGCGGCCAGTGGTTCGTTGGGGTCCACTTGCACTATGAAACAGCGTACGCCGGGGGCCTCAGGTAACAGTAATACCAAGGGCAGAGCTTCAGGCCATATGTCCTGCTCAGTGACATACAATATTTTGCGCCACAACTGGTCCCGATCGTAGTAGTGATCTTGCACTCGGGCAGTGTCCATGAGCGGAAGTTTTCTGACACGGTCCGTCACAGTGCCGAGTGAGAGAACGGCGGGGACATGCCCCAGGCTAAAAACACGTGTCAGGGGAATCTCATGCCGCTGGGCCCACTTGCGCACCTCAAGCGGCGAGGGCACAGACATGATGGAATAACTTGTTGCACAATTGAGAAAAAAATATAGGGGCACCCCAGGTCTGACTCTCAGCAGCGCCTCCAAATGTAGCCCTTTTTCTGAACACCTTCCTAAGGGACTACTAATGCTGTACTTAACCTGCGGCTCCAGGAGATATGAGCCTCCGCTAGCTGGGAGCCTGGGGTAAGGGTTCTAGCGCAGCGCCTCCACTTACCCAGGATCCCTGTTACATAAGATCGCCCTGGGCAAGAAACATACCAACAATGTGTGCAACCAAGTTTACTGTGCATAGGATATCTTACTCTCTAAACAACATCACACATAACTTATATACTTGTACTATAACGTTGGAGTCTGTATACTATCGCGGCTCAGCCGCATTCCTAGTGAAAGGGTCCCGTATAACAGTGGCTCTGCCACACTCTATAGAGTATTGTCCTTGTTAGAAATTAGCTAATATACTCAGTCCGCTAGCCACTTGCTAGTGTCACTACAAGAGTTATTTCTAAGGCGGGATCAGCGCCTGATGACCAGTGTTGGTGCACTTACTTTACAATTGTACCTTCCGGTCACGGCGGTGACCGGTTCCTCTTCGCAAGGGTCCGTTGTCTCCGCTCGGATCCTCCGGATGTCATGATGTCCAGCCGTCTGATCCCAGATGACTGTGACTGTCCACAACTCCGTGCGCTGTCCCTAACTAAGGTGACAATTCCCTCCACTATCGGGCGTCCCTGCAGTACAGCAGCCTACTGTGACTCAGGGAAACTTCCTATGGGCCTGGGGAGTAATAGCTGGCCTATGCAGGCGGGTCACGGACCCCCTGCACTCACACTACCTCCTCTCGCTCGGTCCCGAGCTCCTCTGCCTAGCGTGGTCTCTCCCCCACGCTTCCTGTTCCTGTTTCCGTAATCCCCGCCCCCTCATTGGCTCCTAGCATCAGGTGATTGTCCCAGAACTCGCGGGAGTTGCCGTCCATTATCAGAGCCTTTTCCTTATTGGCCTGTTGTTCGCGCGCTCCCCTTGCGCAGACGCGACCTGTTCACCTTGTCAGTGTCCTTCGCAATATTGCGCAACAACATGGCGGCACCCTGTATAACCGTGCCGTCGCGGAACCTGCCGTACACACACCTGGTTCTAGCACACCCTTACACACCTTTCGCAAAGGAGACTCAGGAGTTGGTGGAATCGCACTGCCCTTGATTATTATCTCCTCAACAAATTAATCCCTAGAGGTTTGAGGATACAGTTATTTCCGTCTTTTGATTTGGTTGATCCTGCTTTTAAAGAAAAGTGGGAAACATCACTTAACACATGTTCTTTAGAACTTATTGCCATTCTCATTGACCATGAAAAAATTATATTGGCTGAAGTAACTGCTAAAATTGAATCTGCCAAAAAAGACATTTCTCATGTCACTCCACCTGCTTTGGAACAAGTTGAAAGTGATCTACGTAAATATGAACAGGAGTTAATGGAATTTAAAAAAAGAAATTCAACAGAGATGTCAATGATTTTGATAACAACTTGATTAATAAATGACATAGAGGTAAGAAGCGCAGTAAGGCCACGTATCACGGGAAAGACAATTCCCTCTCATCAGAAGCCCTTACTACTGATATTGACTCATCAGACACTGACACACAGCGTGCTACTACATCTACCGCTACCTCTTCTGGATCCTCGACTTCCTCTTTTTTAGGCAGGGGCTCACGCCCAAGAAGAGGAAGACGAGAAGGGGAAACAAGACAACTCAGAGACAGAGAGACATTTGGGTACAAACCCCAGAACAAACACTACCGAGGATTGTAAATGATGATCTTAATATCATCAATCTCTCTGATGTTACATTGACTACTGAGCAAATTAAGGTACTACAGAGAGGCCTCTCTTTCTCCCCAACCCTACAAACGGATACATTTGAGGTAATTAACGACCTCAACCACTTTTGCCGGAAACTACTTCTGTTGAAATATTACTCTAAACCACAAGATCCAGAACATGACCAAGTATCCAATTCTACATGTGATTTAGGTGACCAACAGACCTTAGATGATTTGGTAGCCTTATTAGAGGAACAACGTATAGTTACTACCACTAAAACAGACAGTATGTTAAGAACTAAGCCCAAATCAACATTTTGCCCACCGATACAGAGCTGTTCACAGGTGGACATTTTTGCAACTGTAGTGACGGATGAGATTCAAAGGTTGTCTACTACACATGGAAACAGAAATTTGAATAAAAACGAATGGTCCGCTATCAAAG
This sequence comes from Ascaphus truei, assembly GCF_040206685.1. Lineage (NCBI taxonomy): Eukaryota > Metazoa > Chordata > Amphibia > Anura > Ascaphidae > Ascaphus > Ascaphus truei. Next base: position 74,033,795 of record NC_134486.1, on the reverse strand, counting down.
AACTCCAACAAATTACCTCAGTTTAAATAAAATCTTCAGATAAAGGAGGTAACGTTGTGTTATGGCCTAAAAACATGTATGAACGAGAAGCATTTAAACAGCTTCATGACCCTCTCTGTTACACAGAGCTTATGTGTGACCCTGGTAGAAAAAAGGGGGGTCCTCCGGCGCGTTACTCTGCTTGTGGCTCCACGGCGTTTAAGGCATATAAGTGAGGGAGAGAAGAGAGGGGACCACAGTAAGGGACCAATACAGTGATTATACACAGCTCTTCGTTTGATTGGGGAGGGAGGGAGGGGGGGGAGTAGGGGTGTTGGGGAATCAATAGAGATTGAACGATACTGCTACATAAAGGAGACACACTTACATCAAAATATCTAATATCTTGAATTCTTCTACTCTTCTCCTTATATAGCTGCGTGTTGTTGAGGGTGAGGAAAAACCTCCTGGTATCCTCCTTAGCAAAAAATAAAGGGAAAAAATAGTGCAATACAGTTTATTAGCAATGGAAAAAAAGAGATTGAACACTTACAAGCGGCCGATAATTTCAGGCATAGAGAGGAGATGCTGCCAGACTCCACAACGGATCCCTTCCTGGGTTGGGCTGCTTTGTCCTGGCTGTTTCCCTGTTGGCAGATGGTTGCTGTGTTGATCTTCACTTCGGGTGGCTGGGATTGAGAGTTTCCAGAAGCCCGTGCACAGGCTATGTCCTCCTCAAAAAAGGCCTATCCCTCAGCATACACAGCATACAGATTTCAGCTCCCTGCTCCGGTGCGCATGCGCATGCGCAGACGGCGGGATCGCCGAGCCAGATAGTACAGGGGAGTCAAGTCCTCACTACGGTGGCTTGTAATGGCCAAAAAACGTCAAACGCGTTTCGCCAATGCTTCCTCAGTGACACGTCACTGAGGAAGCATTGGCGAAACGCGTTTGACGTTTTTTGGCCATTACAAGCCACCGTAGTGAGGACTTGACTCCCCTGTACTATCTGGCTCGGCGATCCCGCCGTCTGCGCATGCGCATGCGCACCGGAGCAGGGAGCTGAAATCTGTATGCTGTGTATGCTGAGGGATAGGCCTTTTTTGAGGAGGACATAGCCTGTGCACGGGCTTCTGGAAACTCTCAATCCCAGCCACCCGAAGTGAAGATCAACACAGCAACCATCTGCCAACAGGGAAACAGCCAGGACAAAGCAGCCCAACCCAGGAAGGGATCCGTTGTGGAGTCTGGCAGCATCTCCTCTCTATGCCTGAAATTATCGGCCGCTTGTAAGTGTTCAATCTCTTTTTTTCCATTGCTAATAAACTGTATTGCACTATTTTTTCCCTTTATTTTTTGCTAAGGAGGATACCAGGAGGTTTTTCCTCACCCTCAACAACACGCAGCTATATAAGGAGAAGAGTAGAAGAATTCAAGATATTAGATATTTTGATGTAAGTGTGTCTCCTTTATGTAGCAGTATCGTTCAATCTCTATTGATTCCCCAACACCCCTACTCCCCCCCCTCCCTCCCTCCCCAATCAAACGAAGAGCTGTGTATAATCACTGTATTGGTCCCTTACTGTGGTCCCCTCTCTTCTCTCCCTCACTTATATGCCTTAAACGCCGTGGAGCCACAAGCAGAGTAACGCGCCGGAGGACCCCCCTTTTTTCTACCAGTATCCACACAGAGGTTGGTGAATCACCTCTGAGAGACTCAGGCTGCGGAACTGCTTTGTGCCAAGGACAGGAGCCATATATTGAACAGTAGGCTAATTCTTTTTTGGCGCAACTTTTCTCTCTTTTTATCATTATGTGTGACCCCACTGTCCTTTATAGGTCAGAATTAGATCGCATTTTACGCTCAGCTTTGAATAATGGTATCATTACTAAACGTAATTATGAAGGCAAAATTCCTAAATGTCCAGTGATGCCGACCTTTTATTTACTGCCGAAGATCCATAAGAACGCCTCTCGCCCACCAGGTAGACCCATTGTTTCAGGTATAGGGGGTTTGTGTGAGCCTGCCTGTCAATTCATTGACTCATTCCTGTGCCTCTCTGTTATCAATCTGCAATCCTATCTGAGGGACACGATGGAGCTGCTGTCCAGGGTCAACTGCATCACGGTCGATGAGCACACCATCCTCGCAACCTGTGATGTAGAGTCCCTGTACACAAGCATTCCCCATCGTGATGGTCTCAGAGCATCAAAATGTTATTTACATATGCAGGATATTTCAGTTGATTTGGTTGATTTTATTATGGAACTATTGCAATTCATTTTGACTCATAATTATTTTGTTTTTAAAAATAAATATTTCTTACAGACAAGAGGCACAGCAATGGGGGCGGCCTGTGCACCCTCCTATGCTAACCTGTTCCTGGGCTGGTGGGAGAGAAAGGTTGTTTTTTCGACGATAATCAGCACTCCAGCAGTTTGGGTTTGTTGTGGTTGAGATACATCGATGACAACCTGGTAATCTGGAAAGGTACAGTACCAGTGCTTCATTTGCAGATTTCATCGATGTATTCAACCACAACGAACACAACATCAAACTCAACTTTGTTTGTAGCTCCACATGTGTCGATTTTCTGGACCTTAAGATTAGTGTGGACGAGGTTGGAGTGATTCAAACAGACATCTTTCGTAAACATACCGCCACAAACTCTGTCCTCCATGGTACCAGTTCACATCCAGGACATCAAGTCAGGGGAATTCCACGTAGTGAGTTCCTTAGGCTCAAGCGGAATTGTTCATGTAAAGATACCTTTGATACTAGAGCCAAGGAGCTCAAAGATCGCTTCAATAAACGAGGCTATAGTAAGACAGTAGTCAACAAGGGTTATCAAAATTGTTTGAACAGTAGCCATGAGAGCTTATTACAACCTAAACCTAAGTATCTAGGCCAAAAGAAAATCTGGTTTGTTACCACATTCAACCAGCAGTGGTCTGACCTGAGGGGTATTTTACAAAAGCACTGGAACATCTTGATGACTGGCAAGGATCTTAAAGATTCATTGGGAGAACACGTTAGTCTCACCAGCCGTATGTCACCCAACCTACGGGACAAACTAGTGCATAGCCACTATACCCCTCAGGTCAACACCACTTTTTTTATCTAAGCTAATCAAACCAGGCTTTTTTAGATGCGGTAATTGCTCAGCCTACAGATACATGCGGCAAACATCTAGTTTCACTAACACATCTATGTCCCGGACATATAAGGTGTTGATGTTTCTAAATTGCAAAAGTAAGGGAGTGATTAACCAGCTCTCCTGCCTTTGTGGTCTTATCTATGTAGGCATGACCACAAGGGAGTGTGAAAAAAACCTTATCAAATGTGGCGCTCTATATATTCAGGTGTAGTGAATAAACCAACAGTGTGGTGTAAAGTCAACTTGATAAAAAACAATAGTGATACTTATACAAACACATATAACGAATGCCGCTGTAACCCGGTGAAGGACTGCTCTCTCAATCCTCGTGACAAGTGGAAGGTATGGATCATCAGGAAGCGCAAACATGTGAAAACAAAAACATAATCTGATAGTGCAGTATTGTAAAATATAGCGTGGGTAGTGTGTTTACAAAGTCTGTGATCTAAATACTCACAAACGTGAGATGAATAAGGACACGTAAGGGTATCTTTAGGTGGTGTGCCGCAAACGATATCGGTCTGATATGCACACTGTCCTCAACCAGGTAAGTCACGCGTGAGATCTAAATGCTTGTTTAAACCTTGTACCATGTGAGTTTATTGGATTTTTTCTACTTTTATAAATTACCTTGTACAGTCTGCACTATGTCCAGTTTTATTTTATACTAAAGGCTCATTGGAGTGACTTACCTGTTTGAGGACAGAGTGGTTTTCCCCTGGCTCCTGGAGATACCTCATAGCTCCCTTATGTGATGACGTCACAGCGCTACCCTGTAGATTCAAGCCAATCATTAGGAACATATGAGAGCTGGAGAGTCCGTGACGTGATGTGACAGTGATTGCGGGCAGCTTTACTACTTGCAACAGCTGTTCTCTTTAAAGATTTTTGGCTCAAACTCTGCTCCTCTGCTTCCTCTACAAATACTGGGCTCAGTCTCCCAGAAGAAGACCGTTCAGTCGAAACGCGTTGGAGTGGGAGTGCTCTGTAGGGGGACCCCTGACCTTTCACCATAAGGGACACATCTGTGCTACTGGCTTTGCTCTATCAGATTTTGGTGATGTAGTAATTCCACCTTATGTTACTATATGTTTCTTATGTTTCCGGACTTTTTTTAATGGCACTTATTCTTTGAACTCACCACAGTAACCACTGGATGTGGCTTATGATATCCTCTCCATGATTTTCTAGTACTCAGTTCCTGCAGCACTGAGGTACTGTGTGTTTCATGTGGTTTGGCTGATCTAAGCTGGCTGGTATTCCCTTAGTACCACTATTGATGGTTGAGATATCTACTTCGGTTGTTATCTGCTTATTCTATGTATAGCAGAATAATGGCACCTTATGCCACGATTTTAGCCCATTACGCCAGTAAACCCTCAAAACCACTGAGTTGTCCTTGTACTATATCTTGTTCCCATGGTAATTAGAATCGTCCTTGTGGAGACCCCCTCCTATTTAACATTTCATCCCCTGTTTTTATTCATTATTAATAAAATGTATTACTCATATTCAATTCGGTATACCCGTGTGCTTGCTTTATGTATACTTTTCTTTTGTGCTATAATACCATTATCCATTGAGCACCACTGTCTATTGATTATATCACATATTTAAGACAGTTTTTGGTAACCTTTATGTTTGGCGTGCATGCGGTATAACTTTGTGTCTTTTTATATATATATATATATATATATATATATATATATATATATATAATGCTTTACTAGCCACTAAGCTGACCAACAGGGGTGCGGGGGTTGGTAGTGTATTTTATTATTTTCGGTAGTGGTTTGTTTTAAAACCTTGTTTTTGGGGGGGGGGGGGGCTGGGGGAGGGTTTTGTGGACTGATTAGTATTACTTGGTTACTTGGGCTGTTGCCCATTAGCAGAGAGGGTGAGTGTTAGGTTTGTGGGTATAGGGAGGATTGGGATGAGGTAGTTGCCCCAGGTTGGGTGGAAAGGCCCCCCTGGGGCATGGTAGGGCATGGCAATGCTTTACTAGTAACTAAGACAGCCAAGGGGGGTATGTAGTGTAGTTTAAAATGTATATTAACCCCTTTTTAGCCTTTGGATTTCCATGACCAACTGACCACAATGACTAGTTGACCACTTGGGCTACTAAGGGGTTTTATGTACAGTAATGTATTCAAAGTTATGTTTTATCATCCTACATGTGTTTTTTTTTAAATAAATTAGTTCTGTACTATGAGAAAATACTAATAGCATTTTTTTTAAACAACTCCAAATTACAATTAATGTATTATAATGTATCAAGTGTTTTTTGTTTCTATAACAACAATTTACAAAGTCACACCTCCTTCCTCTTCTAAAACAGGCTCTCTCTAGCAGTGCACCAATTGTAGCTAGTGATTGCCTGGTCACATGATCTTCCCCACAGAACTTTGCATCTTTGGTCATCTTCTGCTGCACTGACAGAAATTTAGTGAACCCCCAAGCCAAATCTTCGACGATCGATCACAGGAGAACGGATCGAACTGCAACTTAACTAATTAGTTATCATTGTATGAATTGTATTGATGCACATATTAAAGGTTTTTTTTTTTGTCTTCTTTTAAACAGCACAAAAAGAACACCTGCCTAGACAGGTGAAAGAACCCCTTTTGAACAAGCACTCATACGGTGATAGGTACAGATAGATTAAAAAATTAACCTTTATTAGTGTATATGGGTAAAATAAGTGAAGTACATAAACACTCAACACAATTAAAAACGTATTAAATGAATTGCCCCTAGGTCTATTTATAAACTAATACTTGAAGGAGAATGTTTGGGGATGTCTGGTACCATATGAAAGAAATTTTTTTTTAAACTAATATGGTGCCTCAGTGTGGTCTATCTATAATGTTTGAAAGAGTCTGGTATGTGTCACTCGAGTGTAGTGACAGTCAAACTACTTTCATGCCACATCTGAATAACTTGTGGTTCTGTGACTAAATACAGAGTAGTACCTGTATATCGCTAGGGTGTTGCGGGTTGAACCCACATACAAAGTTTTCAGTCAGTGTGACCTAGCTGCACTTTGCTGGTCACAGAAGCCAACAAGGGGTTAATTTGTATATCCTTCAAGGCAACACAGGGTATAATAAGATATCTGTAAGGGAGGCTACTATGTAGCTGTGGGGGAAAGAGAAGAGGCTGATCAGTGGGAGCCGCAAATATATGCACTATTTCTATCCCACTGTTAGTAGTGTATTTCTAAGTTCTTATAGCCTCAAATGAGCATAATTTGATTAACCCACCAGATAGATAGTGAGGTGAGTTAATGCTCGTGCCCCCTATGGAGGTAGCAAGTAATTTTAAAGACAGGCTAGCTGATTTATCTCTGCCAGTAAAAGTGTTTGAAACAGTGTTCTACAGCTGCCTTTAATAGAGTTGCTCTATATCTGCAGATCTAGATGTATGAATGTGGTTGTTGTTTTGGCTTAATAATTGCCCAGCTAGTTCAGTCGGTGTAATGGCTGTAGGTAGGCAGAGTATATTTTTTATATGTTAATGCCGTTCAACATCCACCAAATCTCTGGGGCAGGTAAGCCCCGTCTGTTTGATATAGACCGTTGATTATGATATCAGTGGTGCCTTGCAGCCGCTCAGTGATGCACCCCAGTATTATAGGGGTATCAGAGTTGCTGCACTTTCGGAGCTTTTTTATCACCGCTCCTGAGTGGCGGCATCTGTTCAGTCCCCACCCGGCATGGTGTATTCATGAACACCGCCTAGTATATAAATGCCGGGTGGAACTCAGAGTGCAGACAGCGGCTATCTTCCGCGCTGTCTGACAGACGTCGCCGCACCAGTATGCGTGCTGACGTCACAGGGGAGCGCCCACCTTGAACTGCTGCTTTAAGTTACAGGTAGTATTTGCATGTACAGTTTTGTTTTTCTATTCTATAAATTTGTATCTTTAGAAACACATTCTACTCTGTTGGAATATTTGGACTATAGCCTACTTAGAGGCTGCATGTTGGCCATTGGAGGGAAAAGTAGAATTTTTAAAGTTTTTTTATTTGATGCCATTCACACTCTGTTTCTAACCTTCCTTATGTGCAATGTTGCCTTTAACATTTTATATTCTTCTATTCTCCCTTGCCTTCTCTAGCCTGTTTTGTATATACATATATTTATCTATATGGCGCCAGCAATGTACACAGCACTTTACTGAAGTTTAGTAAATACAGAGCTCTGCTTCTAATAAAAGAAAATCTAAAAATGTTCCTTTCATGGAAGGTTTTGCAGAGAGTTACTTAATGTCCACAAGTTAGTGGAAGCTTTCCCAATCACAATAAAATGGAAATATTTCCATCTGCATGATATGAAGCGTAATGGAGAGTGCAGAAAATACTTTAAATTGAAGAAATCACTGTCTACCTTTTTCTTTTGCTTTTCTTTCTCAGTTCTCAAATATGCTTATTTATTCCTATAAATCCTCCCCTATTGAATGACTTAAAAAAAACAGCATACCTTATTGTGACAGCAGATTTGTTATTTATATCTAAGTATTATTTGGCAGTATATAATATTTTCATAACAAAAAAAAGCCAGTAAGATAAAGTGTTTGGAAGTGACATTAGTCATGCGATAACCCCTGCCCCCCCCCCCCCCCTAATCTTTACATACGGAAAGTATCTGTGATTCTGTAATAGTGACTGAGGCAGATAAAAATAGGGCCTCGTGCTATTTTAATCACTATATATTACATAACGATTAAATCAATGTATAACTGAGCATCAGGGAAAACTTCTGGCAAACATAACTGTGTCACTTTAAAATTAATGGTCAGAAAAAAATCCTGCCTAGCTATGCAGGTTTCGAAAATGGTTGCTTGTTGAAAAGTCGAAGTGCATCCAACAAAGATGTGCTGAGTATGCATTTTCAATACACTGCAATCCATATCTCCACTAGTAATTTTAGAACTCTATAGAAAAAAATAGCCCTTTTTGGAGAAAAATACAGGTACTTACATTTTTATTTTTGAAGATAAAGTATTCACACAGAGAGAGAGTCTTTATAAATACTTTTTATATTTCTGATGTGAAGATTTCAGAGTTTCTAACCCTCACCGAGTGCCCTATTCTCTGAAAGTAAAAAAAAAAAAAAACCCCAAAGCTTTTTCTTCGCCATTTTTAATAAAGGGAGAAAACAGGAAGGAAAAAGTAGAGCTTTCGCTGACCAAATTTCAAATCACCATGTAAAGGACTAATTTTGCTGAATTTGCACTGCTAACTTTAGGGCGGTCCTGTCCTTAAGTACAGCCAGAAGGTGGGCACCCCGTTGTCCCAGATACAACAGGATGTACCACCCTCTTCTGTCACTCAAGTGCAGTACCAAAGGGAAGGGGAAAACCCCATACCAACTACTGGCCAACCTGATAGTACCAGGGTTTACTGCCAGCCCATTGGGTAGAATAGTAGCCAGGGGTGGCCCTGATACATACATACATACATACATACATACGATAAAGTCAAGAAATTTACTTTCAAACAGGACAGCTAGGACTGTTATCTCTGTCGGTGAAGCCTAACCCTCCCCCTGTGCAGTATGCAATTTATGACTTAAGGTGTTACATGGTCCCTGAATGTTTGTGATGTTAGAGCAAGCATGTATGTGTGTATGTGTGTAAATCTTAATTTATAAAGCGCCCATAGTGTATACAATTGCTTTACAAAAGGAGTATGTAGAGGGGGAGTGTATAACAATGGTGTGGGTAGGTGTTGAAATGTAAGAGGGTGATGCATTTCTGCGCACGTGTGTGGGTACTATGTGGTCCCTATTGGTATAAAGGGATAGAATTACATTGTACATTTGTATGTGTAAGAGGCCTGTGTGTGTGCATTCATACAGCACAGTATTCATAGACATGGGCCTTAGCACTCGTGGGAAGAGAGTTCTCTTGTGTAGTGGCTCACGAAGCTGCAGTCTCGGTTTAGGCCACTGGTGAGCGTCCCAAATAGTTTCATAAATTTGTATTCATGCAACCGTCTCTCTTTCGGTGTTCTGAGATTACCTTTGAGTATGGCCAGCTTCAGATCATGGGACAGGGGCTAAACAAGAGAATGAATCTGCATAGCAAAAGCATCACACGCAGAACAAGATACAGTCCTGTAGGCGAACATTTCTCTCACTCTGGCCATACTGTAAGATGAACGATGTGAAGGTGGCCACACTAGCGAAACGCGTAAGACTGATCCTCATAGGCTACCATACTTTTGTGAAAGTGATCGGAATCCAAATCTGCCTACCCAGCTCTGACACCCAGTGTAAACTAAGCTGACGCACACACCTCCAGAGGAAACCGACGCTGGTCTGACTGCCCCATCTGTGCACGAGCTGGGGAAGGAGAGGCGAAGGTAATCTCCACCAATTACATCTGGGAAGAACAGGAGACGTGAACCAGCAGGATCTTAGCAAACCAGACAGAACAGCTCCCACTAATGCTGACCGAGGGCAGGTCACAAAAAGGGAGATTTAAAAGGCTTTTTGGCAGATCAAGTTGTTTCGGAAGCGCAATAACAATTAGGTAGCTGAGAGTGTAACTAATGTAATATTTTCTTTATTTTACTTTCTTTTAATAAATTTTTTCCATGGTATATATTTTTCTATATATTTTATCATTATTTGTCCAATATCTATCAAGCTACTACAGTACGACCAATGTCAGCACACAGTAATCATCCATTGGATACTGCAAATAGAACTTAGAAAGATACATCTAAAGATTCAATTGTTGTGATAACACAAGAAAATAAGCACTTACCCAGAACCTATTGGGAAGCATATAGTACATCCCACACGCTATAAAGAACATAACTGAACAGCTTAGGAATTGATATTCCCTTATATAGATAGTGGAGAAGTATCCAATTGAATTACCTAATATAAGGTTTATCACTATTTGAAGATACGATCTTGCATCAAGTATACTGAAGAGATCACTGTGGAAATAATTTTCAACTACATTGTCACTTTGTTGTTTCTCTTCTTTTCTTCCGCATATGCAATTTTTGATGAACTGAGTCTATGCCCCGGAGGACATCATCTTCTACTGCTGTTTCTATTTTTGAGGGATACGGAATCCCCCATTTTGGACTCTGGCTGCTGGACTTAAGTATCAATCTGGATTAACACTTTCATACGTGACTTTTTATCCCAATAACATATTGGACTTTGGTTTAAATGTATTTCGGTATATTCTGTTTAGTATTCTAATTTACCTATCCATTGAATGTATACACACTAATTAGTTGATTTAATTGGCAATAGTGGTTGGCGCAGCATAATTTTCCTTTGCAGGTACAGTACTGCATTTCACACACAACCTTTGAATCTTTCTGTTTTTTCATAGAGGCTATGAGATCAATCACGTGCAAATCCCACTTCTCACATATGTGATAAAAATAATTCTTCATTTAATTCCCTCTCATTAAGACGCATTTGTTTTCAGCTTAGATTGGACTCTGACTACTGAAGAATGTAAGATGTTTCCTTTAAAGGTTTTGCGTTGTTCCAACATCAATCTTGGCTGTATTGTCAGACAGAACTACAAGTTGCTCTCCTAATCTCTTTGCACACACCTAATATTCAAAAGCTTGATTGAGTTCTTCTAGATCCGACCAAGTGCCCCACACCAATCTGTTAAAATCGTTAGCTATTGTATTATTTATAGAGGCATCTGTCAACAAATGTGTTTTTTTTCTGCAATCGAATGGGAGAATTGAAAACACTCTGATATTAAAGTTTTGCTCAAGTTTCTCTGTTTTCGTGTCCTAGTAACTCAGAAAAGCAAAGGGTCTTATCTGTAGTCTCTTCCAGGGTACTGCCTCTATGGTTGACATCATGACCACCAGCATCTTCATGCAACTATTGGAAGGAGGGGGTTGATGCACAAATATCCTCTCTTCTAGGAACAGTGATTTGGGTCCTACTTGAGGGAGAATGAGCATCTTCCTGCAGCATGTCCTGCTACGGGAAAATGCCCAGGAAATTAACTTTTAGTTGTATAAGGAACGTTTGTACTAATCCAGTCAGATCAATTTCTGCAAAATACCTGTAGTCACCATTTTTAGGTAGAGTATCACAATTACGTACAAAATATAACACATATTTTACAAAGTCAAACAAAATGTGACTGTTTTATTTAGAAATACTGTGGGAAATTAAATTCTGTTTTAGAGAGTTTTGAAGAATAACAGTCAAGGTTTAGCTAAATTGTAGCAAGCAATTACTGATATCTCAGCTTTACTTTTAGATCAAAATAGAAACGGCTACAATTAAAGTAGCTTATTTGTTATTAATCCAACACTTAAAGTAGGTTTTCTACTCACATCACTTTTTTCCAGAGATTCGTTTTTTTGGAGAGATTTTCCACTTACATTTCTCTATTTGAATCCATCATTTCCCCAACTCTAACTGAACAGTATGCCTCCTCAATCTGTTGATAAATTAATTATAAACTTACTATTTTTTTCAAATTAAAATATATAATTGCTTAATTAGACTTGCCAAGCTAAATACAAAATATGGTGTGTAATATGCTTCTTCTACATGCAAAGGGCGATTTTACACCTTTGGTGGAGAATCTATCATGTATATAAAGTGTGTCATATTCATTGGGGCTCTCCTCCTCCACTTGCTCTAATTATTCTTGCTATTTCCCTCAATATGTTATAAACATCATCAGAAGAATTAACAGTTTTTAATCTGGAACGGCTCCAATGTGCTTAATTTCCTGTGAAAACTCAAATGTGATGATTATAACGGAGAAATAATTAGCCATTGTGACACTCAAGTTTTCACAATGTCTGCGGAACTTCATAAAAATCTTCTCCATCTGTGCGATTAGAAAACGTTGCCTAGATCCACTATGTTTTTTAATGCAAATGTGATTGCCACCCATGGTACCAAGGGGATTATGCGATTTTCTATTTTGTGGTGTAACTTTCAAAACCATACAGTACACCATGTATTTCAATAGAACACAACACTCTATAATGCCATATATTTAACATTTTCGGTAAGTCATATCCTATAAACTGATGTCAAATTTTAAGAAATACCACATTTAATGCAAGCATATTTGTTTCATGTTTTCACAATATAAACTGTGCTGCGTCCGTAAGCGCAGGGATATATTTTGTTGTGCCTCTCTGGGGAACCGAGTTTCAGAACCTTTTGTTCAATTGTGTATTAAGTTGAATCATTTATTGTAGTTTTAGACAAATTACATGTTCTTTGCTTATGGTTCTGGAATCCCTTTCCCTACAAAAACACTACTGCTCGAGAGAGAGATTCGGGCACACCATTGTTTTATGTGTGTCAACAAAGAGGTATGTATGTATGTCTTTATTTGTATAGCGTCATTAATGTACATAGCGCTTCATAGCAGTAATAGTTACAATCATATAAATAATAAGATATAAATGACACATAAGATATAAATAGCACAAAGGTATACAGATAACCCTGAGGTGGGACACTTCAAATGATAATACAAACGGTGAACTATGTAGATTGTTCCTTTGTTTCATGCAGTAGATAAAGCTAGAGTATTATTTTATGTTTGTGTGTCTGAGAATGTGTGCACCTTCATGCCCCTTGCAGGAAGTTTTAATTTGAAGAATACTGGAGTATTTGTGCAGCCAAAGGAAAGAAGCCTGAGGATGTGCTTAAACCTCCATGAAACTGGAGCCTCTGTGATTCCAAACAAAGCAAGCTTGTAATACAGACTATGCTACAGTACAAAAACCATGGACTACACAGAAAAAAAAGTTAACATTTATATCATCATAAATTACTGTTGATGTCAAGCAAGAATGGAATCGTATTCGAGAAATTATACACGTGTGTGTAGGTATTGCTGTGAAATGTAAATCTTAACACTTAAATTTACACTGCAATGTGCCTGGGGCATTGATTTTTACAAGATCCCCCACACAGAAAGAGTGTGTGTGTGTGTGTGTGTGTGTGTGTGTGTGTGTGTGTGTGTGTGTGTGTGTGTGTGTGTGTGTGTGTGTGTGTGTGTGTGTGTGTGTGTGTGTGTGTGTGTGTGTGTGTGTGTGTGTGTGTGTGTGTGTGTACAGTATATAGAAGCTGTGGGAGTAATGTCCTCCAAGTTCAGTGCATCTGAGTGTGAGGTCTTGAAATAATGAATGACAAATCTTGAGTGGACCCTGGGACAGGTAAGTGAAAACAAACAGCTGAGTATACCTTGATTGTAGAGCTCATTGATAGGTTACCTGCTGCCAATATTGTCAAGAGAACCCTGCCTGAACTAGCCGGTGTAGATGTACATCAGTGTATTCGGCACATCCCTGTATAGCTGGCAGCAACCTTAGAGCATAACGTAATCCTCCAAAGACATCATAGTACAATTTTCACTCACATGAAGGCTGTTTGTATGCTGTCCCAAAGGCGTGCGTCCAGCTGAGATGCAATGCAGGCGAAGATCCACGTGGGGGGAGCGAAGCACAGTCGGTCTAGGAAAAACAATCCGGGCTAGGCAAATGAACTAAAAATATTATTTATTGTGGGTGTACAACATGGTGGCGCAAGGATATACCTCTGACGCAGGATACTCCTTTAAAAAAGCGCTACTCCAGCGCAAAACACGCCTGAGGTATATCCTTGCGCCACCATGTTGAACACCCACAATAAATAATATTTTTAGTTCATTTGCCTAGCCCCAGATTGTTTTTTCCTGGACCAGCTGTGCTTCGTTCACACACACACACACACACACACACACACACACACACACACACACACACACACACACACACACACACACACACACACACACACACACACACACACACACACACACACACACACACACATATTAGATAGGTCTGCAACCCCGCCTTTCACCATTATCACACAGCACTTCCACTGCAGCAAGGGATTCTGGGAAATGACATGCAAATTGACACATAGTGTCACCTTTTGCTTCAAAACCATTTTTAACATGGTTCCCTATAGGCTTAAGCTTGCTGCATGGTCACAGCTTTGAGCACAGCCAGGGTTAAGATGCATAGCCAGAAGACCCACCCACAGACAGCCGTTTCGACCTTAATGGGCCTCATCAGTGTGGGGTTGGTTAACTGGCTATGCAATGAAGCAATGAGGATGGGGTTTACCATACTTAGTTAAGTTATGATAGGTAAAAAAAGTGACCCTTGTGTGCTAAAGCAATGTCTGTCCAGGTATACATGTCTGGTCCCTTTTGTCTTGCTGTCAGCCTGCAGTCTCTCTGCAGCTCATGATATCTGTTGTTCCCCAGGTCAGCCCAGTTGTGGACTAGGGAACTCTGGTCTGTCCTTCCTGGGTCAGCCCCCAATTGTGAGCTCAGGAATCCTCCTCCTGTTTCTGGGAACAGGCTTTTTCTATCGTTCTAATCAGCCAGGTGGAGTCTGGCTAATTGCTGGTGTGCAATTAACCAGCACACTGCTGGATTAGAGGCACATTTCTTAACAGGGATAAGTCCCTGTTACAGACCCTTAAACCTACTCCCACTCTGGATGACAGAGTGGGCACCTTCTAGTAGGTGGGCAGAACCTAACTGGCAGTTACACTATTTGCAACAATTATTTAAAGGCCATTGCTTATTGCAACAACCTACTTTATATGAGCTTCTTATAAGAAAACAGAAATAGTAATCCCAAAAGGGGAATCACACTTACCTCACACAGGCCGTTAATTTAACTTTAGTGGAGTGCCACTATTGTGTGTGTGTGTGTGTGTGTGTGTGTGTGTGTGTGTGTGTGTGTGTGTGTGTGTGTGTGTGTGTGTGTGTGTGTGTGTGTGTGTGTGTGTGTGTGTGTGTGTGTGTGTGTGTGTGTGTGTGCGTGTATACACACACACAGCAATATTTAGCAATCAGGCAAGTTATACATTTTATGTTTTTTTTTTATAGAC
Source organism: Ascaphus truei (assembly GCF_040206685.1). NCBI lineage: Eukaryota > Metazoa > Chordata > Amphibia > Anura > Ascaphidae > Ascaphus > Ascaphus truei. Next base: position 74,018,727 of record NC_134486.1, on the reverse strand, counting down.
AATATCAAATGATCCAAAGACTCACAATTTGTATTTGATATATTTTCTCCAAAACACATTTTATATTGTATATATTTTTCCTTCATACTACTGTAACGGTGTTTCTGGCCCGGCCTAACCCACCCAATCTCACATTGGCCCCTGTGGTCTAACCGGACCCCATTACAGTGTGGATATGTCATATGGTGCACCTGCTGGCTACAGGACTCCTGAGTCTCCCGCATGATGGTGTGTGGGGAGAACCCGTCAGACAGGCAGCTGAGGTAGTGTGCTGAGTCTCACCTAGTCCCAGTGCAGCGCCTCCACCTCACCAGGGTCCCTGCGTCCGCAAGGGGATGATCCTGGCGAGGAACTCCTCCGTGGTGCTCCTCTCTGTACACTCATTCCAGATAGATACACGAGAGGGTTTCTGGCTGAACTCATCTTTATTGACACAGTGGGCAACTGCCCTCCACAAGGAGTATCTTCAGCCGCTCATCTCGCCAGTGCTCCCTTTAGTTAGGTATGTCACCCAGATCAGGGATTCACTTATTCCCGCAGGAATCACTGTCCTGTGCCAGGTCCCTGGACACAGCCTCCCATGGAGTTACTATAACATAACTGACACTCTGATAGAACTTTAACTCCTTCCTCAGCTCTGACAAGAGCTGGAACTCCTTTCTCAGCAACACACACAGAACTAACTTTTAGACACAGTGCTGTGCCTTATGTAAGCTTCTGAGGCTGACACATCTCTGACATCACTAACCATGGAGTCAGAGCATGTGACCAGTCCCAGCCATACACAGAGCACCCCACCAGGGTGTGAGGGAAAACCTCCATGATTACTGCTGGCATGCCCACACTTACCAGGCCTTACTGCCAACAGGAGAGATGACTGTAGGCATTTTACATGACCGCTACATTCTCCCCCTGGTGAATCCCATCGTCCTCGCTGGGACCTAAATTTGTATACCTCTTTCCAGGAAGCACTGTAACGGAAAACATAATTAACATCACACAAATTTCCTCATAATACAGTACATATGAATACAGTCATCCGCCAAGCCCGCCCCGACCAGCAGCCACGAACCCGCGTAATGTCTCAGTACCCCCTTAATAATAGTGATCTGGGTCAGGTTTCCTCACTTCCCGGTTACCCATATCCAGGACCGTAACATAATAATGCCTAGGTGATCCTCTCTCTGGCACATAGGTCACCCTATGTTTGTGAACATTTCTCCCTATGCTCCACACTCGCATCAGGGTGTCTATTCTTTCTTCCGCCTTTTTACCTACAATGTCGCTCCCCCTATTGGTTAAGTACAGCTCTATAGTTTCTTGGAGCCACAGTTCCCTATTGTCCTCAATTTCATCCATCAGGGGCTCCGGAACATAGGGATACTCCAACCCATGGGATTTTTTATATTTGGCTATTATAGCCCTCTCCGCCCTACTGACCCTGGTCAGATCAGCATTACCTGCCCTCCCAGGTAACACCCATGATAGGGGCTCATCAGAATCTACTGGATCTGACAGTGTGTCGGGACCCATGGGCGCTATGTCTCTACGCTCCAGCTGGAACCACCTCTTCTGTAATTCCCTGTCCCTCTGCTCGGGTGTAAACTCTCCCTCTTTCCACCAGAAATCTACCACGTCCTCCCGCCGGATGAGGAACCGAGTACGGTCCATCCATGCGGAGTACCCCTCAAATAGTGGAGCCCACCACCGGGTCTCCTTAAAGGGATTAGGCCCTGGTTCCCGGTCGTCATCAAATGAAAATACCCCTGACGACCTTGTGGATCGCGAGTTGAACCACCTCGAGGACCCCGGAGCCTTTACTGCCGGTTGGGGTGCTGTATCCGCCACCCTCAATTCTCCTCCTCCCCGTAAATCACCTTCTGTAGCTCCACTGAGCTGCCTCTCCCCAGTCCGTTTTTCCTCCCCCCCCAAAGGTATGTCCACAAGTTCCAAGCTGGGCGGTGAACCCGGTGACCGTGGGATAGGGGTAGGGGCATTAGCTAGGGCATGGGGTTGGGTATAGGGGCATGGGACGGGACCCCACGGGGTTACGACCCGCTCCTGGCTGTCCGTAGACTGTTCCAAGGATGATGTCTCACCCTCCTCAGTCCTGACACCGTCTCTCCATTTTCTGGGCAATACGAGCGGTCGGGGGCCTTCCCCCAATCGCCGAAGCGTCGCTGCTTCCCCTTCCTGGGTTCCGCCGTCGCCACCGGAAGTGACGTCCTCCCCGGAACCGGAAGCGTCGCCATCTCGCGTTGGACCCCCATGCGGGATCTCTTCTTCCACGACGACATCCGGTTGCTCCGCCGTCGCCACCGGAAGTGATGCCGTCCCTCCACGTGCGCGTTGGGCCTGGCGCGGCCCTTCCAGCGCTTCGCCGTCTGTTGTGACCAGGTAAGAGATAGGGCTTTTTGGCTTACCCATCCGCAGGGGTGTAGGCGTCTCTCTCCCATCTCCGCCAGGTCCTGGGATGGTGGGACTCCGTCGGTCGGATCGCCGATCTGCGGGGGACGTCCGGTCACTCACCCCACGGGGCGTCGTTCTCCCCGTCTGTCTTTTCCGCTCCGTTCTTGCTACCGCCAGCTCACGGAGGTCCTCATCAGAGTAGTCCCCTCGCCCCGACCTAGGGGTATCGGGGCGGGGTGAAAGTCTCTTTGCCCCTGTCGCGGGGTTTAATCCAGCCGCCTCAATGGCCAGTGACCCAGCCGACTTGACCGGCTCCAGTCCCCTGTCTCCGGGACTCGCGCGGTTGATCCACAGCGCGCCCGGGGACTCAGCAGAGCGCCGTGTCACATCCACCGGGGGGTCAGCAGGCTGTATTGGGACGAATGTGGGCATAGGCCACAGATACAAAGTCCCGCAATGAGGGCAACGTGCCATCGTATTCACTGTACCTCCGGGCAGCCCGCATTGTAGGCAGAGCCCGACTACCGTCTCTGTATTGGCCACCCTCACCACCAGCACCCCGCCGGGCACTGAGTAGGGCTGGGTGGAGACCATAGTGCCCACAGTGGAGGAGCAGGCCATTCTTTGTACAGGAGTCACTTCCTGTACAGGTCTCTCCTTCTCTGTGGTTCCTCGCAACTGACTGGTGGAAGTTGCTGGATCCGCCACTCCCTGCTTCGGCTCCTCCCTTCTCTGACAGAGTTGGAACCCGCCCCCAGGGGTTGCAATAATGGGCGGGTCCCACAGGGGAATATCATGCCCCTTAATTAAGGCCGCACCTCTCTCAGTCCTGGTGGGCGCGGTCTGCGTTTTCGCGCCAGTCTCCTCCCCAGAGCTGGAGTCCTTTCCCGCGGCTAGTTCCCGCCTTCTCCTTGCAGCAGCTTTTTGCACAAGGTACCTTTGCTTGCAAATCACCTCCACGGCCGGAACTACTTTTTGTAGTGGCGCCGTCTGGATATCAGTCCCTGGGCCCAGTGGGTGCATCCCCACAGGCCATAATTGAAAGTCACTCCCCCTGGTAGAAATCAGGGGAGGGTCCCATAGACTCAACAGTTGACTCAGCACAGGGGCTGAATTAGTCACTGTCCATCCCGGCGCAGCCATAGCTTTCGCGCCATGCCCCCCTTCAGGGCGGGGCTCTGCTGTTCGCGCCATTCCCGGCCAGCTCTGTGCAAGTCCTGCAGCAGCCATTTTTTCTGTAACTGTCCCATGCGGTTTCCCTAGCAAGCGGGAACCGCCATTTTGGTTGACTTTTGAGCCCAAAAAGTCCATCTGTTTGCTCTCCTCACGGGGTTCTCCCCCAATTATAACAATTTCTTCACACTCTTCAAGGGTGGCCCCTCGCTGTCCCATACAGGATAAAAACGGGGCAGCCATAGCCTTCGCTCCGCTCCAGAGCAGCCTGGTCAATGACAACTCGGCGACAGTCTGCTCTTCAGTGGGTTGCACGCCACGGGTGCCCTCCCCATCAGCCTCTGTCCGCCATTTTACGTTCTCCGCGCCACGCGGCTCCTCCACTCTCTCATAACAGTTGTCGTACATGAGGCTCCACTCTGCGGGGCAGCCACCACACCGGTACAATAAAGATTAGCTCAGATGCACCACCACATGTGTACCTTATCTAGGTGTGACTCAGTGTTGCACTACCTCAGGCTAGGCTCACTCTCTCAGTGTCTGCTATGACTCCTTCCTCCCAGTCTGTGCTCCCTACGGTGAGTGTCTGGAATGGCTAGGTACTCTGGCTGGCTCTGCCATGCAGTACTTGGGGCGTCTACCTGTCTTGGTCAGCCTAGCGCAGACCCTCTCCAGGACTCCTGACCAAGTTAACAGGCTGTCCCTTCTGGCATCCTACCAACTAGCACTGCCTCAAGGTGACTCGGTCAGCTATAGCCCGCTCCAGACCCCTCACTCCCTTCAGGCCCCTAGGTTGTCCCTGCGAACTGACAATATCCCGTCAGCCCCCTGACCACCCCTAGGTCCGTCCCTACGCAGCACAAAGTGGCAGCAGACACTCTCCCTGTTTCCCAGTGACCTAGCTAAAAGCCTGTCCTGTTGACGGATCTGATCTCAGCAGCGCCTCCAAATGTAACGGTGTTTCTGGCCCGGCCTAACCCACCCAATCTCACATTGGCCCCTGTGGTCTAACCGGACCCCATTACAGTGTGGATATGTCATATGGTGCACCTGCTGGCTACAGGACTCCTGAGTCTCCCGCATGATGGTGTGTGGGGAGAACCCGTCAGACAGGCAGCTGAGGTAGTGTGCTGAGTCTCACCTAGTCCCAGTGCAGCGCCTCCACCTCACCAGGGTCCCTGCGTCCGCAAGGGGATGATCCTGGCGAGGAACTCCTCCGTGGTGCTCCTCTCTGTACACTCATTCCAGATAGATACACGAGAGGGTTTCTGGCTGAACTCATCTTTATTGACACAGTGGGCAACTGCCCTCCACAAGGAGTATCTTCAGCCGCTCATCTCGCCAGTGCTCCCTTTAGTTAGGTATGTCACCCAGATCAGGGATTCACTTATTCCCGCAGGAATCACTGTCCTGTGCCAGGTCCCTGGACACAGCCTCCCATGGAGTTACTATAACATAACTGACACTCTGAGAGAACTTTAACTCCTTCCTCAGCTCTGACAAGAGCTGGAACTCCTTTCTCAGCAACACACACAGAACTAACTTTTAGACACAGTGCTGTGCCTTATGTAAGCTTCTGAGGCTGACACATCTCTGACATCACTAACCATGGAGTCAGAGCATGTGACCAGTCCCAGACATACACAGAGCACCCCACCAGGGTGTGAGGGAAAACCTCCATGATTACTGCTGGCATGCCCACACTTACCAGGCCTTACTGCCAACAGGAGAGATGACTGTAGGCATTTTACATGACCGCTACACTACTTACTGTAGCATGGCATATAAAAAAAAACCCACATTTTACATTGTTTCACTGGATGGTTGGGCAAGTTGGAGAGACTTGACTTTTACACACATATAAACACAATGGGGCCTATTCTAGTAGCTGCAAGAAGTGCATATCAGTGCAGAAAGAGCTATGCTCCCTTGGATATGCAGGTTTCCATATTCTGAAAGCCCTTCTCGCATTTCAAACCGTGCGAGAAAGGCTTTATTAGACGTAATTTTTAATTACGCTTTAAAAGATGTTTTATTAGGCGTAATTTCATTCCGGCTCTGCATATCTGAGCAGTACAGATTGCAAAAAATGGCTCAAACCTGCACATTTTGCAAACTCGGTGGTATTCTAGTAGCTCTGTTAATGCAAAAATGCCAAGCTGCTTCAAATAACTTGCAGATTTTATTTCTTGCCAAATGAAGGCTGGCGATACAGTATAGCCTCAATATATGTGGAATTGCGTCATTACAAACTACACAGCCTAAATCAGCTCAGCTGTGCATGGACTTAATTAATATGCCTAATTAACTATATTATTATCATTTCTGCCCTTCTACACTTCTGGCTTACTCATGATGTGCTGTACATTGCAGAAACCATTTGTACTCCAGTACAAATATCATTACAGGCAAAAAAAAGTCATATGAACTATCCTGGCCATATGACATGCCTGATTGTCTCATTAAATGACAGGTGGCCTGATTCAAAGGCACATGGCTTAATTAGCTGCCTATCTAAACACCAAAGCACACACTCTTCCTCATTGCCAACATGGATTCTTTAACCCTGTGGTGGTGTATGCTGCGAGCTATGTGACAGAGATGCAGCAAGAGGGAGAATATACATAGGGAGAGTGACAGACAATACACAGGGAGGGGATGGCTATCAGAGAAGCCAGACCACACTTTTATAGGCCCAGAACCACTTTGCAGGGCCTCACAGAGCAGGAAGTGGTGAGCAGGTACAGGTTGAGCTCACAAGTCATATTAACACTTTACAAGGAATTAAGGGGAGACTTGGAGCCCCTGGCAGGCAGACGGTATGCAGTTCCTGGGCTCGTTAAAATGTTCACCTCATTACATTTTCTAGCCTCTACATCTTTTCAGTCAAACTGTGGGTATACTAAGCGGAGTGTCACAGCCAACAATTTTGCACTCTCTATGCGCCCTGAATAGACGTGCTAAGAATGATATACATTTTCCTAGCTAAAGTACAGAGTGTCAGGAACACCCGATTCTTTCACCCCCCCCCCCTATGTTGTAAAAGCCAATGAAATACAATACCAAACACACTACAAGAAAGCTCATACGGACAAGACAATAAAAGTATAAAGCAAAAGATAAGAACAGAAGACAGCCCACTCCGAAATTACTAACAAATCACTCCCAAAAAATCCTCCCTCCCTCCACACAGCACTTGCATACTCCGTTTAAAATGTGCTTTTAATATAGTGCGTTTGGTGCATGATCTTGCGATTCCACCTGAAACAAAAAAAAAGTGCAATTTATGCAGATTGGCTGTTTACGTGGAATCTCACATTTCTATAGACCATGTAATAGATGCAATTTGTTTTCACAGAATAAGGGAAACTTTCCATTTTTATTCCGAAACTTATTGCCTTGTCAATCCGTGCTTTTTAACAAGGACAGCATTACAGTTACTAGAAGAGTCCGCAATATCTATCACTCACCGATAAAATTGTTTTTGGAGCATTGCTCTATCTTGTGGAACACGGTTGCATCAATAATAAGAAACAGTTCTTGCATTCAGTGTCTTAAACTTTCCAGATCGTTGGGCACAGATTGAAAGGAGAAAAAATGATGCAGAAGTTGATACTGTACATCTTTTAACAATATGTGCACCATGTTACTTGTCACCAACTCCTCCCAAGTTGCATGCTGGAATACATGAGCAAAATTGGAAGACAGTTATTTGATAAAATAATGCAGGAAAATGTCCCAGTTTTGCCTTGATTCCCAATGTTTTTTTTCTCAAAACAGACATAAAACACACACAAAGACAGACAGGTGTCCTTCGCTCAGCCTAGTTAGGTCAATGATGACTGGATATTGTAGGAGACTAGGTAGGGGCACTCAGGGGAACAAGACTTAAGGCAAAAAAAGGACCTTCACAAGGGAGGTGAAAAAAAGCCCCTGAACGGTGCACAACTACTAGTAATAATGACTCATGGTAGGGTGTTATTGATAACCAGATTGCTAGTACGAGAGTAACTATATAAGTTTTCTAGCTGCCATGTTCAATAATGAGGGAGGGCCGAGGCTAGTGCCTATTGAGTACGAGTGTGGATAAAAATGAACCTTTAATAAATAGTACACTAAAATAATAAGAACAACCAAAAACAGAAATGGAAATAAACGGTGACTACAGTAGATCTGGATGAAATATCTGAGACTTTGGTGGAGAAGCCACAGAAAGTCAACAGCCATGTGATCTTATTTTATTGAGTGGGGCAGTGATGATTACACAACTAATGTTGCTATTAAAGTTCGTTTTTAAATTTTTTTTTTTTTTAAGTGTTATCACTGAAACGGATTGTTGAAACAGGAGCAGCGGGTCTTCTGACATGAACCTCTTTGATTTCAGCCTCGGGGACTCCCTACTTTCTGAGTTACGGGCCCCGGTATGGGGTGCCGGTATCCCCACCCTTTTTAAATCCTCCGTGCCTATTTTCCCCTCCCTTGTGGGGGGAAGGGCCGCCAACAGGGTGGGAGAAAGGATACTGGCGTCCCGGGCCCCGTGGGTCAGAGGGCCCGGCCGCCTGAGCCCCCTGCACGGCCGGGTGCCAGTTAATTAAAAAAAAAAAAAAAAAAAACGGCGCCGGGTCTCCCTGTTGGCAGCGCCGGAAGTAGGTTGGGTTAAGCTTCCGGCACGAGAGGGAGGCCCGGCGTGTGTGGGAGCAGCATGGAGACAGGTGCAGCGGGGCTGGCGGCAACTGATGTGACAAGCCGCTGGGCCCCTTGCAGCACCGCCACCTCCCCCCCCTTCCTCGCAGTCTCCGGGCCCTCCCGCTACACACCCTCCCCGTAGCATCGGGCCACATCCGCCACCCCTCCCCTTGCCACTGGGCCATCCCACCATCTTCCCCCAGCATCGGGCCAGCATCGGCCCCACCCCCGCAGCACACCGGTGCGGAGCAGGAACGTAGTGGCGTGCCTGCAGCGGTGCCGGCGGCATCTGCTGTGACCAGCCGCCGGGCGCCCTGCTGCACCGCCACCACCCCTAGCCGGATAGAGCCGTCCCCCCACCCCCTGCAGCTGCCGGACACCCCCCGCAGTCGCCAGACACCCCCTGCAGCCTCCGAACACCCCTGTACCACCCGGCCCATCGCAGCATCGCCCCCCCCCCCCCCTGGCACCGCAGGCACTGTCACGCCGCGCCCCCACCCTTTTATATGCATTGGGGGGTTGGGGTATTTTTTATATGCATTGGGGGTATTGGGGTATTTTTTATATGGATTGGGGGGGGGTTGGGTATTTTTAATGGATTGGGGCACGTTGGGGTATTTTTTATATGGATTGGGGCGCTTCGGTATTTTTTATATGTATTGGGGATATATATATGACCAAGAAAAAAAGGAAACACAAGAGCGCACCAAGATAAGAGATATGAAGTGTATTACCAACAATATAAGATAGTAACCACTTACATGAATTAAAACTTTAATAATCCCCGATCTCGATGATAACTTCTATGGTGGAGCATCACATAAGGTGTGCAGGGGCAGTTTCAGTCCTCAGAAATCAGTCCCGCGCGCTGGGGCTGTCTCCGTAGCACTGTCAGACCTCCACGAGTGTGAGCGTGGCTGAAAGCGTAGCGCGCATGCGCAGGAAAAGAAGCCCTCTTACATACCCACACTCCCAGTAAGGCTTTGTCCCCGCTGGCGCTGAGCGCGCTCATGCTTGGAGAGCTCTCCAAGCATGAGCGCCGGGTGTCCTTTAAATTTTCGCGAGGGGGACGCTGCAGGGGAAGCTGAGCGCGCTAGAAAGTTTAAAAAAATTATTTACCCAAGCGCCGGTGAGCATGTGCCTGTGCATACGCGCATCGCATGAGCGGGAACTTGCATATATATATATATGCAAGTCACCTCGCCAAGCACCGCCCGCTCAGTGCTAGCGGGGACGAAGCCTAAGATATACCTATCTATCTATCTTACTGGGAATGTATATGTATGTATTAGGTAGGTGGGGTTTTTGTATGCATTTGGGGGGGAGGTTGTATATATTTGGGGGTGGGAAGTTTTTTGGTATATATCCTGTGGGGGAAGTGTGTGTGTGTGGGGGGCAGAATGAGTGAGCGTGGAGTAATTGACGGAGGGAGAGGAGAGAGGGGGTGAGTGAGGAAAAGAGGGAGTAAAAGTGATAAGCATGGGAGAGAAATACATGCGAGGCGGGAGAGTGAGATGGCGGGAGAGTGAGATGGGGTGAGACTGAAGGGAGAGAAATACATGGGCTGGGGGGGGGAAGAGAGGAGGCTCGTGAGGTTTTAAATGGGGGGGTGGTGGGCGGCGGGCAATACCGCCGACACGGGGGGAGCCTGCTTAAAATGTTTATCCCGGGCCCCACGATTTCTGTTGGCGGCCCTGGTTGGGGGGGGGTCCATTTTTTTTGCCATAGCACAAACACACAGTATGATATTGTACACAAAATTTCATCTAATTGTCTTATTTATTTTACAGGAACAAATGAAGTAATAAAATCGAGAATAATGCATGATCAAAAAGCTGCACTTGGTGCCCACTCAAAATAAAATACATGATTATTAAATATAGATCTTATATTGTTACTGCAATAGTATAAAAATGTATAACGTCACAATTCATCACAAATACACATAGAAACCCCACATCACTACTGAAATATATTCCAATACAAATAAAAAAAATAAAGTACATTAAAGTGTATGACCAAAATGCAAAAAAAAGTAAAATTCAGAAATAGGGGACTTGGCAGTCTTTGTTTCCTTAGTACAGTACTTAAAATGTCCTATATAAATATTGGTGTCATATACATGTTTTGAGCAATATACAGTAATGTAATATTATAAGGAAATGTTGTTGAGAGTCCTTGTGATAACTGTTTAGCTCCTGAAGTATGTCATATTATGTATCTAGGACTTGTATATTCATGTTTGTGTTTTTTCAGGAAGTATATTTTATGATCTAGATAGATGACCTTCACAAAATGATAGGGGACAAAACTTCAAAACCATCCAACTGCACACAAATAATAGGCTGAAACATGCCATTTACAGATAGTTTTCAAAGGCTAACAGGACACAATTTGAGTCTTGCCTTTCATCACTGGCAAATAAAAACATTTAATTCTACTATGAAATCCTGATAATACTTAGGTTCACAGAATAAGAATTCATATAATGCATTCTGTTGGTTTATCCTTCTTTACAGAATATCTGGACATGCTTAGTGGTGTATATACATTTTGATAATGTAATAAAAATACCTCAGATGTGCCCATCATCCTTTAATACTTTTCCCATACTATATATTTGTAACTGGGGAGGAAGTGTACTTTTTTGTGGGGAACTGCTGTTTTTTCATAAGCATTCCCCTGGTTTTGGAGATAATCATCTAAGAAGCACCAGTATGTTGTGGAGCTTACTATGGCTGCTGGCATGAGATGACTTCTAAAGACACCGTTTCTCATCAGACATGTTCTCTCCTTAATTAATGTCTGCATGTATCACGAACATTTGGAGCAATCTTTAAATTCAGCTGCAATTTATTTCAGGTACAATTGAGAACTGCTGATTAAAATTCAATTAACTTACCATAAAGATGATATGAAGGAGCTGCAATGCAACTTCAAACATTAAAGCTACAGCATATCACCAGCATAGGAGCTATATTCCTAATTCATGGAATAAAGTGCATACATGTGTGTAAACAGGTTATTATTGTGTTCCTACCTTTCCTAAGGAAGATGTTCTGGTGCATCATTTAATCAGTAACTTATTAAACATGGCCTTTTACACACTGCTACACATACAGAATCTTAGCAAGCGCAAATTCCACACCCACACTATTATATATGTATTTGTGTCAATTGGAGGGCCACTGGGAAATTGACCTCAATAATACTACAATAAACAAAGACGCCCCAATGTACATCCAATATGGCATTATTTAGTACATTACTATATGACTTCCTTCTTCATAAATATGGGCCATTTAGTTCAATTATTTGGCCAAAACATTTGAAGACTGTAACCACGTCACAGTCACCCTGTCAGCAGGTCCCACACTACCTATTGTATACGGTGTCTTTTGTATTTCTGCCACTGCAGAGAGAAAAGAGGAAACAAAATAATAATATAACAGCATGGGGTGCATGGCATGTATACAGCGTTTTGTTTCCTTTTTCCAATGGAAGAAATACAAAAGACAGTATAAAATAGGTAGTGTGGGACCTGCTGATAGGATCTAACTGGACGTGGTTACAGGCTTAAAATGTTTGGACCAAAGGATTGAACTAAAGGACCTATATTTATGAGCAGAACAAAATAGAGAAAAAACATATAGTACTGTACTATATCATTTGTCATATTGGATGTGTATTGAGGCTTCTTTGCTTATTCTTTCATGTACTGCAACATTCTGAGCAATGTGGATGTTCATATAAATTTCGCATAAATATGTAATTGAAAAAAAATACCGCAAAATTATTTGCACAGCAAATGTGAAAGCATTCGCACAGCTCTATGAGAGAGTTTGATAACAAGAAATTAAAGGACGACTCTTCCACCTAAAAACCACAGCTTTTTAATTATGGTACAATACTTGGCCATCAATTTAAAAGTCTGGTCGCTCTCTTCACACATACAGTACATCTACTCCTCCAACTCAAGTAGTGAGCACATCTTGCCGTACAGGATATCCAAGGCTGAGTCCATGGGGACTGCAGCCGTGCGGAGGCGCGCTGAGGCTGAGGGAAAGCGGGTGCTTTCCCTGGCCATAGTTCGTGTGCCGTCCGGGGGCGTGTCGGGGGCGGGCCAGTGACGTCACGGAGCTGGTTCGCCCTCATTGGGCGAAAAAAAATTAAGAGCTACGCCTCCGCACGCCTGCGGAAGCGTGCGTGAGCCCCTGCTAAAGCCGCTCTCATTGCGGCTGCAGGGGCTCACTGACAAGCGTCAGCGGGCCTCAGCACGGGTCAGCGGATAAGCGCTGACCATGGACTCAGCCTAACACAGCATACCTGCTTATCTAATTAATTAGTTTAGAAAGTAGCATATACTTTCACTAAGCTAAGTGCCTGCAGTAGTGTAATACATTATACTCACTAGCCCACACCTGACTTATTAGATCTTTGTCTGGTCACTATTTATGATATGCTAGATAAAAACCTAAGCTATAAGGGAAGTCTTTATCAAAGTGGACCCATCTCCATTCTTATATACAGCTAATATGCTAATGGATCATCTTCTACACTTTGTTGTGTCCCATTATTATTCGAATTTTGCTGACTTAAAGTGTTTTAACGATTTTCACTTACATAACACATATGTTAGGGGCTTCTATTTTTCTATTCTCTTATACCTGTATAAGTTTTTTCCACACTCTGGTCACTGAATGTCACCTGTGCCTCAAGGTTAATCCCCAGCCAATCAAATCTTATTGTTGACATTAGAGTGCATGTAATTTGGGTCCTCCTATCTTCTAGGGGGGTGGGATACCTCTTCTTTTTAGGCATTTATGCATTTATGACCCTAGTGCTCCTATTTGTGACTACTGCCCATAGAATTACTGTCCCTGCTCACATCTTGCTTCTCTCCTTTCTTCTTCAGCACTAGCGTGTGTGTGTCTCTCTGCGTGTGACTGCCACACAGAGCTAATCTATCCATCTGTGTGGAGTAAATTTGAGCTACTCTAATGAGATTAGAACTGTTCCTTATAGATTAACTAGCTGGGAAAGTCATGGGATCACACACACCTAAACTGCCTACTGGGCGAGAACATTGACAATCTGCCTAAGAGGAACTGTGATCCCCAGCAGCAGCTTGACTGGTCAAAGCTGGGAGGAGGAAGGAGAGCTCAGCTGGCAATTAGAAATGATTTTGCTGTGATTATCTCACAATAGGTTGCTATTTTGCACTATGCCACTTGTGTGATCTTGAAAGTTCATGTACAACAGCATGTGTGCTGTATATATTTTATATTTGGCAATTAAAAGGTTGTATTGTTGCATGATATTACTCGTGTGTGATTAACAAGCTCTGCAAACTCAAATATGACATACAGTATTCAACCAAAAAATAAATAAATTACATTTAAAGAGCGATAACTTATTGACTTCACCTCATTTAGTTTTAGTTAAAAAAATATGTTAGTTCCCCAATGATTTATCTCTAGAGTGAAGTTTTCTACAGTACATTAATATGTGCATATTTTTACATTTGAATGAGTTCAGTATTCTATTCACAATACATAAAAGGGAATAATCTAATAAATTAAATGTATGCCTAAGAGACAACGAGTCTATTACTGTATATCTATTTCTTTACATTTTGCTTTTGTTGGACGGGTAAATTATTGTACACAAGATGATTGTTCTCATTGAATGCACTTTAAACTAAACAATACCAAAGCGTTAGAATTCCCTATTTAGAATTTATAAATGCAGCAAAGGCTTTTGCTCCAGCTCATGCATTATGGTGGGATATTTTGTATTATCACTGTCATTGAATCCAATGAAAACTCTGTGGTATTCTACCTTATAATGTAATCTGTTCTATTATCAGAGGGAGCAATGAAGTCTGCGACATCTGTAGCATTAACATTAATTTACCAGTCATTTGTAGTACACAAATCATAAGTATCATACAAGTTCTTAATTTTAAGGCGCATTATGTTAGGTGCTGGATGACAGGATGTGGCAAAATGGAGATTTTCTGTGTACCACCTCTAGTTTGGCTTTCAGTGTAATTCATACATTTGTATGAGCATAAAATGGAAAGGAACAAAGTTATGGCAACTGGGCAATGTTTTTAAGCAGAATTTATTTATGTGACACCCTATGTTTAGGTTTCCCTGATGTTATGCGGCTTACATGATTTAAGACAAGTGTAGTATACATACAGTAGATGGTGAAATTGGGCTGTAACTTTAATATTCACGGTAATAAAAATCTAAAAAAAGTGTAAAGTTCTAAAGCATTATGGAATTGCTCACGGATATAGAAACGACAGTTCCTTAGGTATAATGTCATGTCTGTTTTTAAGTATATAAGACAAAATACAATATATGCGAACCTTCAGTATAGAAGAAACTCAGAAATTGTTATGTAGTACTTTTGTCTATGTTGTATATGTATATTTTACCCATTCAATATGTATTGGTAGATATATATATTTCCTCGCCAAGGGATATGATCATACCATGGTAGAGGAAGCATGTACTAGAGCGGCTGGTTTGGAGAGGGACGGTCTTTTGTTGGCATCAAAAAATAGACGGATTGATGGGTTTAAAGAGAAGGAGAACTTTGTTAGTGGACGGACAGTGTTTACCAAATATAGTAGTTCTTCATGTTCTCTTGAGGCCATTATTAGAAAGCATTGGCCTGTCCTATTAGGAGATCCTGTTTTAGTTGACAGTTTAGAGAAGAAGCCTACTATAGTTTACAAGAAGGCTAATAGTATCATAAACATCATTGCTTCCACTAAGATTAGAACTTTGTTTAAATTTAGTCTCAGACCTGATGGCAATTATAAATGTGGACTAGGGAGATGCACCACTTACTCCTTTTTGGAGTGCACGAAAGAGTTCTCTTCCTCTCCCCCAGGCAGTCCCCTATACAAAGTAAGGGGGTTTGTTAATTGTCTCTTTCCTATGTAGTGTACTTGTTGACCTGTGGTTGCGGCCTGCATTATGTGAGCCGGACCACTAGGCCATTGAGTACACGATTTATGGAACATAGGAGGAATATTATTAATGCCGTCACCAACACTTATGTATCCAAATATTTTACTTTGGTACATGGTAAAAGCCCTGAAAAGCACTCTTTGATAAAGTCGCAAGACAAAACGCGTCAGAGAATTGTCTCTCATGTTTTTTAATCGGGCTTTCATGCCATAATAAAGTTTTTTCACCGCACGTTGCCTCCAGCCTGATATCATCAAGCAGTGCTCAGAGTCCCCTTACCTACCTTCTGCATTCAGCCATTGGGACGGACGCACGCGACGGAGCAGCTGAGCTTTCTCCCCTCAGCAGCACACCGGCATCAGGGCAGCTATGTGAGTACAGACACTCTCTGCCGAGAAGACCCGCTGGGATCGCGAGACCCGCCAAAGAAGGGACCGCCGGGTGGGACCAACACACCGGTCAGGTTAGAGGTTTCCCTCCCTACAGTGGTATGCCTACGGTGTTTAGATTTAGCTGCTAATACATGATGGATCTATCGTTCTATTGGGGATAGGAAACCCTGCTCACAGATTACTTTATATCCTGGACCCATCAATTGATTATTGTATGCATATAAGCCGTCACAGATGTTATTTTAGAGCACCCAATTAGGGATT
This sequence comes from Ascaphus truei, assembly GCF_040206685.1. Taxonomy (NCBI): domain Eukaryota; kingdom Metazoa; phylum Chordata; class Amphibia; order Anura; family Ascaphidae; genus Ascaphus; species Ascaphus truei. Next base: position 74,002,814 of record NC_134486.1, on the reverse strand, counting down.
GGTTTCCCTTACTAGTCTGCATTGTCTTTTGAGGTAGCTCATTATACACCTGTGACTAGAATATTATGGATTAGGTCCAGTGATACCAATTTTTAAACGATTTTCAGGCTGGTTCTTTGGCTTCTGTGCTTATCGATTTTATATATATCTACTTTTTTAATTTTTTTATTTTTCTTGCAATTACTGAGCATTAGGAGTTCTTTCTTATCAGGACTGTTTATATATTGCTAGTCAATGGATGACACATTAGAAGATATTGTGCAGGATGATAGGGCAGACACCTTTGTATTTAGATGCAGTGATCACACTAAACGAAGCAGAAAAGCCGAACATGTTTTTGATGAAACCGGCAAGGTTTTCTGTGAGGAATCATCAGACCTTGTTACTTATTTTCAAAAGTTGGAACAACTTTTATCTCTTAACATCAGACTATGGTGGGACATAACCTCCTTGGATAACTATGTGAGAGTTAATAGGATACCAAGGGGGTTGCGAATAAAAAAATCCCCCACCTTTGGTTTTGTCAATAAGGACTTTGAGAATAAATGGAGGTCGGTTCTAGATGAATGCTCCTTTAAGCTAATAGGATTAATTATAGCCCAGAAACAAGAAGAGAGATCAGTCCTGGAAAAAGAAGTTAACGAGTTGAAAACTAAACTGAAATCCTTTAACAAAATGGAACATTTCACAAATAATTATATGATCTTGTCCCAGAACATAGATGAGGTGGAGAAAACTATTTTGGAGAAAAAGCAGTCTAAATTCAAGAGGGATATACAAGACTATCTAAAAAAACAAGTGTATTATTGGGAAAGACCCCCAAACCCAAATATTAATCGATCCAGAGGTAGATCAAAATCCTCACAGAGTAAAATCAGTGATAGAAGTAATCAGGGGAAGGGTTTTGTCCATCCTACCCCCAAAAAATCAATACTTAAAAACAAATATGCAGAAGTTTCCAGTGCAGATTCCGATAACTCTGAGGGGGAAAATAGAAATACCTCAATTTCGTTTGAAAAAGATAAAAATGAGGACTTTTGGAGGAAGAAAAATACGGGAGGGGTCTATCGTGACACCGTAAACCCAGATCGAATAAATGCTGCTGTACATACCTATGAGGAGGATACAAGACCGTCCACCTCTTCCTCTTCACCCGCTTTTTTAGGACGCGGAGGTCCAAAAGGAAGAGGGGACTTTCAAAGAGAGGCCACAAAGAGGAAAAAGTACAACTAATGGAGGACAATGTTATTAATATTTCAAATGCTACATTGACTTTGGACCAACTAAAACTCCTTAATAAGGGCCTTAACTTTGCCCCACAAAGTAACTTCAGCCTCTTTGATACTATAATAGATTTGCAGTGTTTCTCACGTAGATTGGCCCTAACAAAATTCTTTTCTCCAGGTATTGTTTCAGCAGACGAGCCAGCAGAGGATCCTGATAATACTATGGCAGATAATATGAGTACATGTGATGTGGCATACATAGACAGTTTCTCTCTTATAGAGAACATTGTGCTGTTGCAGACCTGGAGGGTCTTTTTGATGAACAAGCTAGTGGTTTACCACCTTATGATTTTTCAACTGACTTTTTCCAACATGAGCATACACATTTCAAGAGGAAATCAATCTTCTGTGCCAATAATTCTAAGGGTCCCTTCATCTCTACCTTTGAGAAATTGGTGGAGAGGGACCTTAGAATTTTGGCAGAAGGCATTATGCTTGACCGCCCAAGGGTGGATAATCTGTCGAGGTCTGAAAGACAAGAACTTATAAAGCTCCAAAAAGATAAATCCCTTATTATTAAAAAAGCAGATACAGTGGGGGCGATTATCGTTCAGTCCTCTGAAGATTATAACAAAGAGTCACTCAGGCAATTGGGAGATGAGTCTTCATATAAAAAACTTAAGGCAGATCCCACACATAAGTTCCTCGAACAAATAAAATCCCATCTTGAACTAGGGGAGGTTCTTTACATTCTTGATCCAAAAGAGTTGGGCTTTCTGTACACACCAAATCCAATCACACCTATTTTTTATCATCTCCCAAAGGTCCATAAAACCCTGACACAGCCTCCAGGTAGGCCAATTGTGTAGGGTATTGGATCTTTGGGAGATGTGTATCACGTTATGTTGATTTCTTTTTGCAGCCTCTGGTGCTAAGTCTACCATCGTTTATTAAAGACTCTAGGAATTTGATTGAAGACCTGAAAACAATAAAATGGAATACAAACTGTATATGGGTAACGATGGATGTGCAATCTTTGTACTCCATCATAGACCATAGACAAGGCATTGAGGCTGCACAACACTTTTTGAATAGATCTGATCTCTCCCCTGCATTTTGTGTGTTTCTTATTGAATCTATTACTTTTTTACTTACGCACAACTATTTCTGTTATGATTCACAATATTACTTACAACTCACAGGCACAGCTATGGGCACGTCCTTTGCACCATCTTATGCGAATCTTTTTATGGGGTTTTGGGAATCACTTTTCATTTATGGTGATTTGAATTTGTTTAGGCAACACATTTTATTCTATCGACGGTATATCGATGATCTGTTTTTCATTTGGGAGGGTGATGCACATACTCTGGATCTTTTTATCCAGACTTTAAACTCTAATGATTATAATCTACACTTCACCTATGAGCACAATAGTCACCATATTCACTACTTGGATATCCTTATTTATATTGATATCAGGGGAGAGATACAGACTGATGTGTACAGAAAGCCCAACTCCAGGAATACTTACCTAATGGCTAACAGTAACCACTCTTTACCCCTTAAAAAAAGGAATACCTAAGGGACAGTTCATGCGCCTTAGGAGGCTTTGCTCAACTGAGGAGAACTTCGAAGAGCAGGCCCACCAACTGATCACCAGGTTTAAGAATAGGGGATATTTAGAAAAAGATCTTGTAGAGATCTATACCTTGGTAAAAGCCATGTCAAGAGAAGATCTTCTTTCCACCAACATTAGTGAAAAAAACAAGTGGAGGGGGGACACATCTAAACCTGTTCCATTGTTCATCACACGACAGAGTGGTCAGTCAAAAAATATTCGCTCAATCATTGAGAAACATTGGGACACCCTTAAGCTGGACCCTGACTTACATAACATCACAGACGTAAGGCCCAAATTGGTTTTTCGCAGAGCTAAATCTCTTGCGACACATCTGTCACCCAGCCTTTTTTCGTCACAAAGTCTAGGGAGGATAAAAAACATCCCAAAAGGCTTTTTCCAGTGTGGGCAATGTAATATTTGTCAATATGCTAGACCCACCAAAAAGATTGAATGTCTTAAACCTAAAATGCAAAAGACAATACAGACGTTCATCAATTGCAACAGCAGCTATGTTGTCTATATGATTAGATGTGGGTGTAATAAGACGTATATTGGGCGCACAATAAGAACATTAAAAATAAGAATTCAAGAACATGTGCGCCTGATAAAGAAAAAGGATTTATTACATCCGGTCCCCCGACACTTTTCCTCTTGTCATTTAGGAGGTATAAAGGGCTTTTCCTTTATGGGGCTTGAACATGTGCCCGTTATGCAAAGAGGTGGAAATAGACTAAAAATCCTTAATCAAAAAGAGATGTCTTGGATCTTTTGCACTGACAGCCTCCATCCACAAGGTATCAATGTGGACTCGGAGCTTGCCCATTTTTTGTAGTCTACACTTCTACACATAGCACTCATTTTTCTAAAATGAATAATTAGATGACACCATATATTCGTTATATTGATATTTCATATCCCTTTAGATTATGTATGGGTATTTACTGCTATTATAATTAACCATGCGGGTTTATTCTGCTAAATGTATACTAATATTATCTCTATCTTAACTGATCAATGCATATAATTATATGACATCTTATGTAAATTTTTATATTTGCAGTATGGAAGTGAATATTTATAAGTTATTACACATACATTGTATTGACTGTATACCCTTTAGATCATTTAGGGGGATTTACTGTAATTATGATATACTATGCAGATTAATTACGCTAGATGTATATTGTGTATATTATAAACATTACAAATATTATATATTTCAGCATCTGCAGTATTGAATTAGTGTTCTATATGGTTATGTTTGTACCCAATAATCTGCTTTCATAATACTTTATATACCCTCACAAATCAGTTCCTATACATCATTCCTGTTTTAATAGACATGGGATTCTGTTTATATTTGGTGTTTGTATATATGTTATTTTAAGTACACATTAGGTGTATATTGATTTATATAGTCATAGATTAGTTTATAGTTAGTATTTATATTCTTTCCTATGTTATTATAAAAATGTATAGTTATAGTAGTCTAGTTACATTCTTATACTAGTTTTTTTTAATTTTTTCTTGTATTTATTTTCTAGGTGTCTATATGTTTTGTTTATCTTTTGTTTTCCATATGCCAGTTTGCTGTGGCAGCTAGGGGGGTATTTTTAAATAGAACGACTTTGTTTTTTCCTACCTGAGTACATATCTGGATATTCAACTAGTCCAATAGTTGTATGTATTAACCCTGAACCTAAGTGTACACTTTTGCTAGCAGTGTTCCTGTTTACTACTAAGTACTAGTATTATATCTCTCTCAAAGGGTTTCATAGTCCATCAGCAGCATATGAGTTAAGTTCCCCTCATTATGCTGTGAGTGCTGACTCCTCTATTATGCATTCATCACTTCAGCTGCGGGGACTACGTCACAGGGGGGTGGGTATTCCCATCCTCACGCAGGTACTCAGGGCTATTTAAGGTACGTCTCTGGCTGCCACAAAGCACTCTTTGATAAAGTCGCAAGACGAAACGCGTCAGAGAATTGTCTCTCATGTTTTTTAATCGGGCTTTCATGCCATAATAAAGTTTTTTCACCGCACGTTGCCTCCAGCCTGATATCATCAAGCAGTGCTCAGAGTCCCCTTACCTACCTTCTGCATTCAGCCATTGGGACGGACGCACGCGACGGAGCAGCTGAGCTTTCTCCCCACAGCAGCACACCGGCATCAGGGCAGCTATGTGAGTACAGACACTCTCTGCCGAGAAGACCCACTGGGATCGCGAGACCCGCCAAAGAAGGGACCGCCGGGTGGGACCAACACACCGGTCAGGTTAGAGGTTTCCCTCCCTACAGTGGTATGCCTACGGTGTTTAGACTTCACTGCTAATACATGATGGATCTATCGTTCTATTGGGGATAGGAAACCCTGCTCACAGATTACTTTATATCCTGGACCCATCAATTGAGTATTGTATGCATATAAGCCTTCACAGATGTTATTTTAGAGCACCCAATTAGGGATTAGTTTCCCTTACTAGTCTAAAAGCCCTGACAGTCTTAAAATTATGGGGTTGGAAGTTATACCCCCATCTGTTTTGGCTGGTGAACGCTTCAAACTCCTTTCTAAAAAAAGAGAGTTATTGGATGTTTAGGTTAAACTGCCCCTTTGGCCTTAATGAGCATTTGGACATTAGCACCATAGTGTAGTTTTATTCTGGTATCTTAGGTATGGTTTCTGTTTACTGTATATGTGTGTGCAACAGTTTGCACACTGTTTCAGTATTTCATCTGTTATAGGGAGACAACTCCCTATTTTATATTCCTATTTTTTCTCAGCATTAAATAATCCTCTTGTTTTTTATAATGAATCTTTTTTGGATTGTTTTATTAATTTTTCAATATATATATATATATATATATATATATATATATATATATATATATATATATATATATATATAGTTAAGTTATGGTGGGTAAAAAAAGTGACAAAACCCTCCACAGCAAAGCATAAAGCAAATGGAAATATTACTGTATGCTCATTTGCATGTCTTAGACAGGTCTGAAGTCGAAACGGCTGTCTGTGGGTGGGTTTTTTGGCTATGCATCTTAACCCTGGCTGTGCTCAAAGCTGTGACCATGCAGCTAGCTTAAGCCTATAGGAAACCATGTTAAAAATGGTTTTGAAGCAAAAGGTGACACTGTGTGTCCATTTGCATGTCATTTCCCAGAATCCCTTGCTGCAGTGGAAGTGCTGTGTGCTGGGTGATAATGGTGAAAGGCGGGGTTGCAGACCTGTCTTAGACATGCAAATGAGCATACAGTAATATTTCCATTTGATATATATATACTGTATATATATATATATATATATATATATATATATATATATATATATATATATATATATATATACATACACACACATTCCTTAGGTCTGTGTTTTCATAACATGTTCCCTCTGCATATATTTATTTATATTTGTAATGCTCTTATCTTTAAATTACTATTATAGTGACTAGGATTATTACTCATTGTTGTCGTGTCTGTGGTCATTTGGACCACCTGTACTGTTTGCCAATCAAGTCTCACCATTTTACCTATAAAATGTGTGTGTATGATACATTTGAACTTCCCTTGAAAAAGTCTGTTGACGAAACGCGTCGGGTGACGTCATCACGCTGCAGCGAGGTGCAGTCGGTTTACCGTGGATATCTTCCTTCACACGCTGCTTGAGAATTTATCAGCTGTTCAGCCATTTCGAGTGGGTTGTGGGCTGCCTGTGTTACCACTCTTGCCTGTCAGGGCTTGCAGCTGTTTGAGTGGATATCGGAGGGCTTTTTCGGACTCCAGCTGAATTGACCCGGACATAGGCTCTTCCAGGCGGTCACACGTGAACCTCTCTCCCCCCACCTTCCCCCCTCCTTCCCCCCCCCCTTCCCCCCTCCTTCCCCCCCCCCGGCAGTCTGGCACATTTTCCCAGTGGTATTGTACATGTGGATAAAGATACCTTTAAGTGAATTTAAACTTTATCTTTCTGTAAGTGGGCATTATCTACTTCTATCTTTTATTAAACCTTTGCCATTTGTAATGCACTAGGGCTGTGCGCTGTGTTATATATATATATATATATATATATATATATATATATATATATATATTGGTACATACAAGTATTGCTGGTCTGTATTTATTTTCTAGCTTTTTGCCATACTTAAGATATTAAATTGCTTAGTTACAATACTAAAATAATCCAGTGAGTGGAGATGTATATAATTTGTGTGGGGGGGAAGCAAAAGTAGACCATGCATTTGTGCTCTTTACCATACAAATAACACGTTCCAATATACTCTTAGTATTGTACAGTAACTAAGCAATTTAATATCTTAAGTATGGCAAAAAGCTAGAAAATAAATACTTGTATTGCTCACTGGATTATTTTAAACACACATTTTCAGAATACTGTATTAACTTTTGCTGAAAAAGAAAGGCCTAGTTTCACCAACCTCTGTTAAATCATGCGACATTACCTAAAACTGTAATGGCTGTAATTTCCCCAAAATTAACACCTTATTTACCAAGCTAATAATATGCAAATATAATGGCCATAATTGAGCTAAATAGGATAGGGTTAATGCAACATGATTTTGTGATAATGCTGAACTATCCTCAAATAACATAAGGTTATTATAAAGTCTTAGCGAAACACCCAGGAGTCCCAGCCAGGTGCTAAATTGGACTTTTACTGGGGGGACATATCTGAGATATGCAAATTAAAAATATGTCCAATGTATTAAAAAGATTGAGCGAAAAACTGAAATGAGCCTGTGCTCCATGTTGTGAGATACCTGTGAATATCTGGGCAATATGCAAATAATTTGAATACACTTTACATATTTGTATTTGCATATTTACCAGATACCTCTCGCTCTCTCCCATCTCTTTACATTCTTTGCCTAACTTTCTTCAGCAAAAGCCATATTTAATTATGAGATAAATAACATTTGGGCTGTACAGAGTTCATTTGCATGTCATTTAGAATAACGGGTGTTAAAAATAAGGGGAGTAAAACCTGCGTATCAACATCAGAAAAGCTCCCACCTTCCGAGAAATCACTTAAAGCCAACCTCTTCTGTGAAGCATTTGGGCACTAGTCTCAAATACCCACCATATTAACCCACACTGCAAAAATCTTGGGCATACGATGCGCTAACAAAACAAACATTGCTTGACTATAAAAAATATCCCCCCTGAGGCTGCGGTCCCAGTCATCACTGTGACACGCGCGCCCGGCAGGGAGGGGGGCGGCGCATGCACAGCGCTAACTGCGATCTGCGGTCTTCAGGAGAGAGGGAGAAGTTGTGACGGGAGGGGGCATGGCCAGGTTTTTTTGAGGGCATGGCCATGACCTCACGCGGCTGGTTCACCCTCATTGGCTGAACCGCCGGCGGGGGCGTGGCCACGGCTCCGTCGCAAGTTCCACACACAATTTTTTTTGAGTGTGTGGAATCTTGCAGTACAGCACGGCTGCTGACTGTGCGCCGATGCATGTACTCGGCCCTGAGTGACTGGGGGGCCCGTGCTTGTTCGCACAGTGCACGCCAAGGCGTGCGCTGTGGCAGTCACTGGGACCGCAGCCTTAGTGCTGATAGTGTATGCCGTGAAATACATAGAGTTTTGCAGGCACCATAAGTCTCTGCATGGCAGAGCTTACAATCTAATTTTGATGTCTGAGGTACAGGGAGATGAATTGACTTGACAAAGTCACATGGAGCTGAACCCATGCTCCCCTTCTTCATAGTCAATGTCATTGTTATCAGAGCAAGTCCTTTATCTCACAGTAACAACTTCAATAAATACTGTAAATCAAATATAAGATAAAAACATTAATGAACATGAGCAAATGTATATAGGTAAATGTAACCAAAGGTGTTCCACATTGGATAACAAATGAAAGCATTTGGAATATACAATTGCATTTATGAACCTTTTTGTTTTAGAACTAGTGTAAAAGGTACTTTATTGAATTCAATACACTAAATTATGCTTTCATTTAACATGCTTCTGCGTAAAATACCACATATTTTAAAGTGTGTGTTATATACATTGGAACCGTGTACAAAATAAGTAAATAACATACATTTACTCATTTTGATGCTACTTTTCAAATAGCGATACCTGGTGTGATGGAGCGGACTGTAGGCAAGGTTAGTAAGACGCTTAGACAGAGGGTTAAGCTTAATCACAGTGGTTTGTTCCCCACAAGCCACTTAAACCATATGCCTGTGCCTTTAAGAAAACAAAATCATAAAATAAAACACCTATTCCCTATATGGAAACCAACTAAACTTTGCTGTGTTCCTTTCTGTCGCTGGCCAGCTAAACTGGTTCCCAGCCCAAAACATATACTATCTTATGCAAACAAACAGTGTTTTAACATTGCAGAGTCTTATTTATTGCTTATCTGTATTTGCAGGGGATTCCTATCCCAGGGTCTCTGTATCGCTCCTTCAGCCATCCAGAGACGCTGGTTCCGGGACAGGCTGTCCAGTCCGTAGTGATCTTTATCCTGGATGTGATTCCCAGCTGGACCCCGCAGGCCTGCTTCCTGCAGTCTTAGGGTCCATATCAACCAGGTTCCCTCCTCTCTGGGGGATAATAGTCTCCCCGTCTCAGGCAACTTCCTGCCTTTTATCACTGCTCAATCAGGAGTTAATTGTACACACCTGCCAGTTCAGGTATTAAATCCGACACCCATGCAGTTTCCTGCCCTGTAAAGGGAGTTTAACCCCTTGACTCCCTTACACCTGGCAATATAGGTTTATCACTAACATTTTATGCAAAAAAAAAATTGCCTGCAGGCGTTAGGCCTATCTTGCCTCTGTATATAATGGCCGTTATATACATATAGACAAGACAAGCTATAACAACTTAGAATTGGCGATAAAAAGGTTTCATCCAAACATTTTAGTAGATATTACCACTGTAGCCCAAGTGGCCAGCTAGTCATAACTTGCTGACAGCAAAGGGCTACTATGAATTAATAGCTAACAAGCTGTACCTCTTGGCTTATCTAAGAGCCTAGTAAGGCATTGCATGTCAATGATTTACTAACAGCAAAGCAACCAATGGGTTAACCCAGTGTTTCCCAATCTGTGCGCCGCGGCGCACTGGTACGCCGTGGCTTGCCTAGAGGGGCGCCGCAATTAGCCTCCCCACCATCACTCCGATCATCCCTCCCCACCATCACTGCTTCATGCCGGCCGGGCCGCAGGGGATTGGATGCAGGCAGAGAGGAAACCGGGGGCGGGGCTTCCGCTTTGTGCAGAGCACACGGTGAGTGTGTGTGTCTGCCTCCCCGCTCCTGCCTCATCTGTCTGCGCGGTTTCCCATCCCCTTCTGCCCCGGGTGATAGGAGAAGGTAGGGGGGGTGATAGGAGAAGGTTGGGGGGAGGGAGAGAGGCGTGTACATTTGCCTGCCCAGTGACTGTGTGCAGGGAGCTGCCTGCACGGATCGCATGCCTTTCCCCCCATCACCCCCCAGTCACTCACATCCGTCGCTGCCTCTGCTCTCCACTGCTCTCCAATGTGTGTATCTGTGTGTGTGTGTGTTTCTGCATCTGTGTGTGTGTATCTGTGTGTATTTATTTGTGTGTGTGTATCTGTGTGTGTGTATCTGTGTGTATTTATTTATTTATTTGTGTGTGTGTGTATTTATTTGTGTGTGTGTGTGTGTGTGTGTGTGTATTTATTTGTGTGTGTGGGTGTATTTGTGTGTGTATTTATTTGTGTGTGTGTGTGTGTATTTATTTATTTGTGTGTGTGTGTGTGTGTGTATTTATTTGTGTGTGTGTATTTATTTGTGTGTGTGTGTGTATTTATTTGTGTGTGTGTGTGTGTATTTATTTGTGTGTGTGTGTATTTATTTGTGTGTGTGTGTGTATTTATTCGTGTGTGTGTGTATTTATTCGTGTGTGTGTGTATTTATTCGTGTGTGTGTGTATTTATTCGTGTGTGTGTGTATTTATTCGTGTGTGTGTATTTATTCGTGTGTGTGTGTATTTATGTGTGTGTGTGTGTGTATTTATGTGTGTGTGTGTATTTATGTGTATGTGTATTTATGTGTGTGTGTGTATTTGTGTGTGTGTGTGTGTGTGTATTTGTGTGTGTGTGTGTGTATTTGTGTGTGTGTGTGTGTGTGTGTATTTGTGTGTGTGTTTGTGTGTATTTGTGTGTGTGTATTTGTGTGTGTGTGTGTGTGTATTTGTGTGTGTGTGTGTGTGTGTGTATTTATGTGTGTGTGTATTTGTGTGTGTTTTTGTATTTGTGTGTGTGTGTATTTGTGTGTGTGTGTGTGTGTATTTGTGTGTGTGTGTATTTGTGTGTGTATTTGTGTGTGTATTTGTGTGTGTGTGTGTGTGTGTGTGTGTGTATTTGTGTGTGTGTGTGTGTGTGTGTGTGTATTTGTGTGTGTGTATTTATTTGTGTGTGTGTGTCTGTGTGGAGGGAGCTGCCTGCATGGATCTCCTGCCTTTCCTCCCTCCCTGAGAGAGTGTGTCTGAGAGAGTGAGAGAGAGAGAGTGTGTCTGAGAGAGTGAGAGAGACAGTGAGAGAGTGTGTCTGAGAGAGTGAGAGAGAGAGTGTGTCTGAGAGAGTGAGTGTCTGTCTGAGAGAGGTAGAGTGTCCGTCTGTCTGAGAGAGGTAGTGTCCGTCTGTCTGAGAGAGGTAGAGTGTCCGTCTGTCTGTGAGAGTGAGAGTGTCCGTCTGTCTGTGAGAGTGTCCGTCTGTCTGTGAGAGTGAGAGTGTCCGTCTGTCTGTGAGAGTGAGAGTGTCCGTCTGTCTGTGAGAGAGTGTGTCTGTCTGTCTGTGAGAAAGAGAGTTTCCGTCTGTCTGTGTCTGACATAGAGAGAGTGAGGTCAGAGACAGTGAGGTCAGAGAGAGTGAGAGAGTGGGGTCAGAGAGAGTGAGAGAGAGAGGTCTGAGAGAGTGAGAGAGTGTGTCTGAGAGAGTGAGAGAGAGAGTGTGTCTGAGAGAGTGAGAGTGTCTGTCTGAGAAAGGTAGAGTGTTTGTCTGAGAGAGGTAGAGTGTCTGTCTGAGAGAGGTAGAGTGTCTGTTTGAGAGAGTTAGAGTGTCTGTCTGAGAGAGTGAAAGTGTCTGTCTGAGAGAGTGAGGGTGTCTGTCTGAGAGAGTGAGAGTGTCTGTCTCAGAGAGTGAGAGTATCTGTCTGAGAGAGTGTCTGTCTGAGAGAGTGAGAGTGTCTGTCTGAGAGAGTGAGAGTGTCTGTCTGAGAGAGTGAGTGTCTGTCTGAGAGAGTGAGAGTGTCCGTCTGTCTGTGAGAGTGTCTGTCTGTCTGTGAGAGAGAGTGTCTGTCTGTCTGTGAGAGAGTGTCCGTCTGTCTGTGAGAGTGAGTGTCCATCTGTCTGTGTCTGACAGAGAGAGAGTGAGGTCAGAGAGAGTGAGGTCAGAGAGAGTGAGAGAGTGAGGTCAGAGAGAGTGAGAGAGTGAGGTCAGAGAGAGTGAGGTCAGAGAGAGTGAGAGAGTGAGGTCAGAGAGAGTGAGGTCAGAGAGAGTGAGAGAGAGGTCTGAGAGAGTGAGAGAGAGAGGTCAGAGAGTGAGAGAGAGGTCTGAGAGAGAGAGGTCTGAGAGTGAGAGGGAGAGAGGTCTGAGCGAGAGAGGTCTGAGAGAGAGAGAGAGAGGTCTGAGAGAGAGAGAGAGAGGTCAGAGAGAGAGACAGGTCAGAGAGAGAGAGAGGTCAGAGAGAGAGAGAGGTCAGAGAGAGAGAGGTCTGAGAGAGAGAGAGGTTTGAGAGAGAGAGAGGTCTGAGAGAGAGAGAGAGGTCTGAGAGAGAGAGAGGTCTGAGAGAGTGAGAGAGAGAGGTCTGAGAGAGTGAGAGAGAGGTCAGAGAGTGAGAGAGAAGTCTGAGAGAAAGGTCTGAGAGTGAGAGGGAGAGCGGTCTGAGAGAGAGAGAGAGAGGGGGGTCTGAGAGAGAGAGGTCTGAGAGAGAGAGAGGTCTGAGAGAGTGAGAGAGAGAGAGGGGTCTGAGAGAGAGAGGTCTGAGAGAGAGAGAGAGAGAGAGAGAGAGAGAGAGAGGGGTCTGAGAGAGAGAGGTCTGAGAGAGAGAGAGGTCTGAGAGAGTGAGAGAGAGGTCTGAGAGAGTGAGAGAGAGAGGTCAGAGAGTGAGAGAGAGGTCTGAGAGAGAGAGGTCTGAGAGTGAGAGGGACAGAGGTCTGAGAGAGAGAGGTCTGTGAGAGAGAGAGATGTCTGAGAGAGAGAGTGAGGTCTGAGAGAGAGAGGTCTGAGAGAGAGAGTGAGGTCTGAGAGAGAGAGTGATGTCTGAGAGAGAGAGAGAGAGTGAGGTCTGAGAGAGTGAGGTCTGAGAGAGAGAGTGAGGTCTGAGAGAGAGAATGATGTCTGAGAGAGAGAGGTCTGAGAGAGAGAGGTCTGAGAGAGAGAGAGAGGTCTGAGAGAGAGAGAGAGGTCTGAGAGAGAGAGAGGTCTGAGAGAGAGAGAGAGAGAGAGAGAGAGAGAGGTCAGAGATAGAGAGTGAGGTCTGAGAGAGAGAGTGAGGTCTGAGAGAGAGTGAGGTCTGAGAGAGAGTGAGGTCTGAGAGAGAGTGAGGTCTGAGAGAGAGAGTGAGGTCTGAGAGAGAGTGAGGTCTGAGAGAGAGAGAGAGGTCTGAGAGAGAGAGAGAGGTCTGAGAGAGAGACAGGTCTGAGAGAGAGAGTGAGGTCTGAGAGAGAGTGAGGTCTGAGAGAGAGTGAGGTCTGAGAGAGAGAGAGAGGTCTGAGAGAGAGGTCTGAGAGAGAGAGAGGTCTGAGAGAGAGAGAGACAGGTCTGAGAGAGAGAGAGAGTGAGGTCTGAGAGAAAGAGAGAGAGAGAGAGAGAGAGAGAGAGAGAGAGTGAGGTCTGAGAGAGAGAGAGAGAGAGAGAGAGAGAGAGTGAGGTCTGAGAGAGAGATAGAGTGAGGTCTGAGAGAGAGAGTAAGGTCTGAGAGAGAGGGTGAGGTCTGAGAGAGAGAGAGTGAGGTCTGAGAGAGTGAGGTCTGAGAGAGAGAGTGAGGTCTGAGAGAGAGAGTGAGGTCTGAGAGAGAGAGTGAGGTCTGAGAGAGAGAGTGAGGTCTGAGAGAGAGAGAGAGAGAGTGAGGTCCGAGAGAGAGAGAGAGAGAGAGAGAGAGAGAGAGGTCTGAGAGAGAGAGAGAGTGAGGTCTTAGAGAGAGAGAGAGAGTGAGGTCTGAGAGAGAGTGAGAGAGAGAGAGTGAGGTCTGAGAGAGTGAGGTCAGAGAGAGAGTGAGAGAGAGTGTGTGAGTGTCTGAGAGAGACACCAACTGCGCACTGCAACTGTTAGGTATGTATATACACTTTTGTTTTTACTTTGGGCGCCGCGGAAAAATCCTAATCGCCTTGGGGAACCTTGAAAAAATTCTGATTGCTTTGGGGAGCCTTGAACCGAAAAAGTTTGGGAACCACTGGGTTAACCCTCGACCACCCCCCACCACACCACCCCCCACCACACCACCCCCCTACACCACCCCCCTACACCACCCCCTTCCCCCCCACTACACTCCAAATTTGTTCCAATTTCTTATTTTAGACAACATATACAGGATAGCTATACACATGTAGCAGATGTTATTTCACTCGCTGGTGCATGCCAGCAGGTGAGATTGCATTAGCTCTGTCCCTTTTTTGTGCATGCCTAATTTAAAGACAATGGAAAGTTACTTGCCAACATGCCAATGAACCCGACATAACAAGTAATGTCTCAAAGCTCAAATATGTAACACACCGAATAACAATGGCCCTCATTCTCTGGAGGCTGAACTGTTCCTGAGCTTCAGCAACAAGGCATTAAGGCAGAGGATGCTAAAAGTCCTTGGAGATTTAACAAAAGCAGTCATTCAAACCTAAAATCTGGCTACTTACAACTGCCAGACTCTCTTCAGTTTAAAGACAGATATTCACCCGGCGCTCCTGTTACGGTGTGCAAGCAATCCGTAACCCAGTACTTGTCAATGCACGATGCTGTTCAATTGAATAAATAGATACACAGAAATAATAATGAAATAATAAATAAAGAAAAACTTCAGTACAAACTTTGGTGAATTCCAGCTCAACTCTCACTGGACCTTCCTTGGCCGTCCTCCGTATTCGCTGAGGTAGAAAATCAGGGAGTGCAGAAAACCGGTGAAAGCAAGCTTCCTGGCGGTGTGCACCCACAAGAGTGCAAACGTATAGTAAGTCCCACACGTAGTCAGTTGGTAGCTATCTTCAAACCAGATACTGTAGATGTGTAAATACACTTGTCGACCAGAACAAATAAGGAGCTGGACAAAGATGGTGAAAGTAGTCACCGGTTTTCTGCGCTCCCTGATTTTTTACTTGTGAGACTCTCTTTAGTGAAGCACCACTGCAAGAACTGGAAGACAAACTTGAAAAGTTTATATGGGATGTTGTTGGCCATGGTGAAGCAAGAAGAAAAGATGAAAGCCTCAGAGCTCAAAATCAGATGCCTATTATTTTACAAAGGTACGAAAAATGGAAGAATCCGTGGAGCTGTCTTCATCATTAACAAGAGATGGAGAAGCAACAGGGAGTATGAAAGCTCATCAGAAATAGCAGCCAGAATTGTCAGTTGACAAAGAGATACAGGCTTCAAATAATCGCGTTGTACTGCATGCTCTAACTTCCATATCTGTGTGACTTGATGTTTAAGATTTATACTATAAAATCAACCAACTTAATAAGAAAGGAAATGGTCACCACACGATCAATATGGTAGATTTCAAAGTTAAGATTGGTGTCCAGCAGAAAGACAAGTTGGTAAGTATGGTTACGGGGACGTGGAGACAGATTTGTAGATATGAACGTGGAGACAGATTAGTAGAATTTGTAGAATTACAAATAAAGCATGAAATTGACTATATCCTAGCTAACAAAAAACACGATTTTTTTGCTGCAAATTACATCTGAATGTGAATATGGAAAGAAAACTTATTAAACAGAAGACAAAAACAAACATCAATAACCTCAAGAATAACAGCAGATAATTTCAGCTAGAACTGAAAAAGCTCTTCAGCTTGCTCTAAGTGCATGGGGACATTATAACAAACAATTTTCAGAAATTTATTTAGATTTTAGTTGAAAGCGCAGGAAAAACTAGAGGATCGCTAACAAAAAGCGGTTAAGGAATCCTCTTAACTAGTGCCTGTGGAAGAGGTAGACGGCATGCTGACTGAGCGGTTGAGACTGGCTTGAATGCATGTTGATCCTGCAGCTAAGTTTCTGCATTAACAAGCCAGCTAAGTACTTGCCCGATTTGATCTTGCATAGTCGAGTAAAAAACAAGGTTAACACATAGTCCAAGCACTTTACCTTGTAAGCCTGTAATAACTTGCATCATAGTGGCCCCTTGCTGAGCTGAAGCGGAAGTCTACTTGATGGAATGGCTAGCAGGCAGGAATAAGCCTAGTTAAGGACAAGGGAGGAGCAACATACTAGGATCAAAATAGGGTCTGTTAATAGCAATAATAAAAAAGGCAATAGCTTGATCACTGGGAGAACCACAATAATCAGGCACAGGAAACAGGAAGTCTTATAAAGGCCTGTCTGCAGTTAGGGAACAGGTACCATTAATAAAGTAATTAGCCATGGAGAAAGATTCCTGCAATATTAGCCAGACACGATCAACAGTCATGGTGGCAGACAGGCAGGGCTCCAACCTACGAGCACAGAGTTCAAGATCTGCTAGAGATCACTGACACTAATAGATTTCTCTTCTATAAGCACAAAGCACCATAGGTCTATAAAAACATAGGGGGAAGTGCCCCTTTTTTCTGAGTTTATTATTTATGTTGAGCCACTTTATAGGGATTCTATATTTTAGGCCATGTATTGTAAAAGTGGTTAATGTTAAAAGAGAATAAGTTTGAGACTACCATGTATGTGCTATGAACATTTATTTGAAAGTAATGGGCTACCGGGGTGGGCTACAAAGTCTGCTTGTAATTTATTGTTTTTAAATGCAGTTGATGCATATTATTGCCAAGAGTAAATGTTGTCCCTTTGTCATGGGAGACCAAGACTTTTATCACATTTATACCGGGATCATTCACTAGGCAAAACACAGTAGTGGAATAAAATGAGGTTTATTCGGGTAAACCCGCGTACACCCAGTGATATACAAAGATACAGGAAATATACACACTTACTGGGCCGCTGGGCTAAAATAACTTGAACTTCGCGTCAAAACGAAGCCGGTTGCTCTGCTATTTGGAACAGAGCAACTCAAGACACACGATGGTCTGGTTCTCGGACTGGGGATTCTCCTTACATACCTTCCACTGTTCTGTCTTCAGCATGGAAGGAGGAGCGACCAATCAGAGCGTGGGAATTCCTCCCCGCTAGTCAATAGGAATAGGGGCTTGTCCGTTGGCTGACGACAGAGGAGAGGGCGTGCCAAGCTGGCTTGGGATGCCCCGTGGGCGGGACATATAAATTCACCAATGGGAAACATGCTGACATTCTGCCGCTTCCCCAAGTCAACCCATTGCCACCTGCTGGGCAGGCTAAACGGAGTCTGGTAGACCAGAGGGTCGTCCCAGCAGGGGGTCTCTGTCCTCCGGACTCAGTACTCCGCTCTGCCCCAGCTACTTAGCACCCCGACCCCTCAACATCCCGTCTCGTCTTTGAACTACGATGTCTATCCAGGCATCCCGGCATCTTGGTATATGCCGAGCTGGCCGAATACACATTTATAGTAAATGCACAACTCATAATAAAATATGTTTTATTACACAATATTTCTTGGGGAGTCCCATATCTGTGCAGGAGATGGATCTGGGATCGAAAAACCAGGAGTCTAGGGGACACTGGGCAGCCCCGACGTAATTCCACCAGCGTACCGGCAAATGGTGCCTGCACGCCGGGAGAATTAGGGGACCACCGGTAACTTTGGCCCCCAAACTCCTGCAAACAAAATAACTGCATTTCAACCCAAATATCCAACATAAAACTTACACACAAGAAGTTTCACGTTTCAAGGGCAAAGAGAACATGTAAACAGGAAAAGCAGGGTCACTTTATTTTTCACATGTATAATCCCTGGTCCATGCTGCTAGGTAGCTGCCAGGGACCCCACGGTTTCAGGGGTAACCAGATGGGCTTAAACCTTTATTGTATAGCCTGGTTACCCCCTCCTGTCACACCCTTAAAAAGGTGTTCTGTCCACTGTAGTTTAAGAGTTATTCTATATTCACCATAAAAGAAATGCAATATTTGGGATATTAACTAATAAATTGCTGTCCCACTAATGTAATCTTCTAGTTAGGCATCTATTTAAGTAAATCAACTACAACTATTCCTACATTCTATTTTTCTCAACATGGTACAGTACTTGTATGTAAAATTCCTATACAGCTGTAATTATTATGCTAGGTGTTAAACCAGACGTGCCAGAATTCTACCATATATCATTTTGTGACTTGCACACATTCTGTCTCCATCCCACAAATCATCACACAGCATAGTGGTAAAAGAGGGCTTTTTTTTTGTTATAAATGTGACATTAACATAAACCCAAATTTATGTCTGAATCTAGGTCTAATGCAAGAGGCTACTAGTTCAGTCATTGATCATATCTTCCTGAACGATAATTTAAATCATCAATCATGTTTAGATTTGCTTTCTTGTCAACGCTCATTGAAAGCAGATTTGCATGAGTAACAGGCATTTTTGAAGGAAAAAAGTTTTTCTTGTTGATGAGATGTATTTTCAAGCATTTACATTATAACGTATACCAGTGTCACAAATCTGTTTAGAACTGTAGGGTATATTTTGATATCGAGTTTGAATCAGTCTTTAATTTTGATATACTGTAGCATTTGTACATAGGATACAACAAAATAAAATGTAAGTACTGAAGATAAGAGTAGAACATAAAGCAATTACTTTTAATTGCTTAAGATGAAAAATAGTACTTAGGAGTTTATTTTACACGTAATAAAATATCATTGACTATTCATCACCCATTGATTGTTCAGAGTAGGAAAAAGCCCAAGAATAAATCCTGATAAGTATTTATTAAAAAAAAAAACCCTTATACATACTTATTTAACACCAAGCTTCACTGAGCTACATCTTATAGGGGAAGATCCACGCAGCTCCGTTATTGACTAGCGAGATGTTAATGCCTCGTTAAAGGAGCAGTCCTGACAACACGTTTTACCGTAGGTGCAACTGGTATCTCTGCGCAGTTTAAAGCTCCTGCATTACGTGGGCCGATGTGATTCCTTTGCGGTTTCCTATCACAGCGTCCAAGTGGTCCGCAGGACTTTCAAATCACCATATTGATTGCCCCGTCTGGGCTCCTATCTGCAGCACCTACAGAAGTATCTCAGAAAGTAGGGGGTCCTCGGAGCTGAAACAAACATGTTTCAGCTCAGGGGACACCCTGCTTCAAACCTATTAAAAAAATAACAAAACAAAAAAAGTGTCACTAGGCACACCTTTTGACACATTTTGTTGTTTTTTTTTTCTTAATTTTATTTAATAGGTTTGAAGTAAAAGGTCTCCGGAGCTGAACCACATTCATTTCATCTCCAGGGGTTCGCCTGCTTCCCGAGTTACCTTGGAAGGGGGTGTCAGTAGCAGCCCCGGCTGTGCTAGTTTGGGCCTTGTCCACAGTGCTGAAGTGGCCTACTTTAGCTTCCTAGATTGCCTTAGGCGTCAGAAACAAATGTACTTGTCTCTGTAAGCAACGGAGTGCCGCGCACTCACGCTGGCCACACAATTGTAGCAATGTGTTTCATCGCGGCTAGCGCAAGTGCCCTCTCAGCATCACTCTTGCCGCAGCCTTAGTCTCCAGCTAGAATAGTATCGGAACATTATCAATGGTCAGAATCTGATCCAACAAATATTCAGAATTATAAAACTAGGCTTCTCTAAGCCTAAATTGTTTTACAGCACACACAACCTGAGACCAGTAAGAAGCAGCATCAAAAACTGATCCGGATAATGGTGGATGACTTCAATAGGAGATACATGTAGACAATGGAGTCTATGTACAAAGATATATATATATATATTAGATATATATATATATATATATATATATGATAGATATATTACACACACACATACATTTGCATGTCTTAAACAGGTCTGCAACCATGCCTTCCACCATTATCACCCAGCATACAGTACTTCCACTGCAGCAAGGGATTCTGGGAAATGACATGCAAATGAGCACACAGTGCCACCTTATGTGTCAAAACCATGACATGGTCCCCTATAAGCTTATGCTTGCTGCATTGCACAGCTTTTGAGCACAGCCTAGGGCCTGGGACCCGCTGCGCTCGTTGGCGCGGGCGGCAATGTAGCGAGTTCCCCACCAGCAGGGGAATCCTTGCGAGCCGGTCCCGGTCCCCACTGGCTGCACAGCTGACTACACGCTGTGGCGCGTTAGCCGCTAGGAGACACCACAGAATGGTGTTTCCTAGCTTCGACGCGTCACGTGGTGTGGCTGTGAGCCAATGGGGAGGGGAGGCTGCGGGAGGAGGAGAGGCTTCGGGGAGCGGGGAGGAGTGTGAAGTGAAAGCAGCGTGAGTGCCTCTCTGTGTGTGTGTCTGAGTGCGTGCGTGCCTGCCTGTGTATGTGTATGTGTGTGCCTGTCTGTGTGCGTGCCTGTCTCTGTCTGTGTGTGTGTGTATGAGTGCGTGCGTGCCTGTCTCTGTCTGTGTGTGTGTGTGTGTGTATGAGTGCGTGAGTGCCTGCCTGTGTGTGTGTGTGTGTGTGTATGTATGTATGTATGTATGAGTGCCTGCGTGTGTGTGTTTTTTTTACTTACCTGCAGCCCGTGGCAGCCCGTGGAGGGAGGGGGGAAGAGTAGCGGGTCCCTCCGCTCAAGCCACGCCCCCCCCTCCCTGTCAATCCTCCCACTCCCGCCCACCTCCCGCTCCTCACGTCATGGCCGCGCCCCCCCCGACCCGTTTGGCCACGCCCCCCCCGCTCCGAGAAAAGTAGCCTGTAGACCGCAGATCGCGGTACAGCGAGTTGCACGTGCCGCCGGCAAGCAAGCCAGCCGTGCGGACGCGTGCAACGGGACCTTAGCCTAGGTTAAGAGCATAGCCAGTAAACGTACCCACAGATAGCTGTTTTGACCTATAGTCTCATCAGTGCGAGGCTGGTTATACTGGCTTTGCAAAATGAAGCTTGGGCTTCACCACACGGTGGGTAAAAAAAGTGGCAAAAACCCTCCACAGTAAAGCATATAGCAGATGGAAATATTAAAAAATATATATAAAATAAAATATATATATATATATATTATTGCGAAAAAGTAATACTAAAATCTTTATTTTTGATGCCTCTCGTCATGTTAAACACTTGATTGATGCAATTGAAAGAAAAACAGAATGTATATTTTTATTTAGAACAAGTGTTTGTAAATATAATTTATTGTAAAAACAAATCCTGGTCTGCGATTAAAATCTTGGGCATTAATTACTCATGAATGGGGAAGTTACTTAAATTATCCTTAGTTGTAGAGTTCATCAACTGAGGCATTATATATATATATATATATATATATATATATAACCCCTTCCCGGATGGGCATCAGTTTCTTAAATAGGACATGTTAAGAAAAACATTGTTTTTTTTAAATAATTGTTACTGCTTAAACGATAATCTATGGGCAGTAGAACATACATATTTAAGTATTAATACAATTATTAAAAGGCAGAATCTACTCTACACAGTATTTAAGTTTACGTACCAAGGGAAAAGCTGACCTTTTATGTTACTGTCGCGGTCATAATCAGGTGAAAGGAGCAAGGTAGCCGTTTTCATAGCAGTTGTCACGTTCTTTGCTTTCATGTGTCCAGCATGACCATACACATTCATATGTCCAGCAGTATTTTCACTGTTCTATCATACATATAAGTACAGTAATTTTACATTCAACATGGAGGTACCTTCTACTCTTCATTGATATTGCAAACCTGCCATTTAAATAATATTATAAGTTATACTAGCTTGGCTTTGTAGCACCATATTTCTGTGGTTTATTGGTAGTGATAAAGTGTGGTAGTCCCCCTTCAGACATCCCTCTCCTGCATGATTTTTAGATATGGGTCCAGTGGTTTTTAAATACACATATGGATAGTGGTGGGTTATGCTGCAATATTCTGCAATGACATTGAATCCTATGGAAACTGATATTCTACGTTCTAAAATAGGATATGTTGTATTATCTGGGGGAAATAAATTCACACTGTGTAAATATACAGTATATTTAATATACAAATGTACTGATGAACTGAGCTAAGTATGGAAATGTTGGTTCTGCAAAAATATTAAAATTTAATATTAAATATTATTTAAATATATTAAATATATTATTAAAAATAATAAAAATGTAATTGATTAGTTTCTGCTTTACTATGTTAAAATGACTACTGTAACTACATTCTGGTAAATTACAGGTCATACTGTATATCTATTTTACATAATCAGTTCTGTACTTCTTCCAGCCAAAAGTCATAAAAATCATTAAAAAATCCAATAAAAATAAATAAATAAAAAACCCACAATAATACACCCTTATCTTCCCTTGGTACAGATCTACTAAAATATTGGCACTCTTTAAAATGTTACTCTAGTGTAGTGCAGAAATAACTGCTGATTCCGGCGAGACACAAAATGGTTAAATTCCTTCAATTACAATATTTAACATATTGCTTTGAAACATTTCTGGGGGTTTCATTTTTAAAGACTTTGGTTTAATGTAGAACCCCCCCTCCCCTCCAAAAAAAACCCTCAATGGAAGTAAGGAGTTTAACCACAGCATTCTTAACATCGGGCACCCCCTGGTTGCATCAATATTGGTTTGTATTCGTATTTGCAAAAGGAAAAACAGACGGCTGCACGGTCATCTAATGCAGCGGTCCCCAACCCCCGGACCGGTACCGGTCCGTGGCCTGTTAGGAACTGGGCCGCACAACAGGAGGTGAGGAGCCACGGGTTAAGCACAACTGTATAAAATCGGCAAAACGCGTTGCTCAGTTGTTTGTCTCAGAGAGGCCACCGTAGCAGCCCGATCCAGATTGCGTTCCAGCTGTGCCCCAGAGCAAGATACGCGGTAGCAGGGACACGCCAGTTCCGCACTGGTCACAGACTACATGTTTGCAGCCTGGGACTTTCTTACATGTGAGTTTAGAGAGTTAATTTGTTATTAAAGTGTATTTTACCAAATACCTTTCTCTGGCCTCATCCCGAAACCATGCCCCCCCGGTCCGTGGAAAATTTGTCTTCCACGAAACTGGTCCCTGGTGCCGAAAAGGTTGGGGCCCGCTGATCTAATGCAATGTCATCGGACAATGATTTCACGGCTTTCTGTAGATCGCCAGAGTGAGGCTGCCCTAAGGGGCCATATTGTTTGTCCCAGACAGAAATTATCATAAGGAAACAAATATAGAAAAATGGATTTCGCAGCTAAAATGGGACATATGTAGTGTGCTTATATGCAAGTATGGAATATGTAGAAGCACTGCTATTTTGTCTCTATTATTTTCTATACATTGAAAAGTTTTGCCGGTCATTATCTTATGGTAAATTGGAAAGTCATAATAATTTATATAGAATAACTTTGGTTGCTAAACATTCATTTTACTCATATTACATTTTGGGGAGTATCAGCAATAAACCAGAAGTGATCACCAAATGTGACATAATCTGAACAATTCCCATAAATCATTTTACCTGGCGTACTACTAACTTCGACCATAATGCTCAACTTTAGATGCAAAATTAAAATCTATTATATAGAAATGTTATGTAAATTAAGACTAATACATAATATCTAAATGTAATCTTACAGGCCCGCATTTCTTTTTCACCTTTATTTTAAAAACAAAATAAGTTAACAAAATAGAGATTGTCAAATAAAGCTTGAAACGTATTCAGAAGTGTTTGTAAACATGCAACAGCATTGACTCCTACCCTACAGTACATGACCATATTGTTTTTTGTTTTTAGCACTTCAAATAAAGAAATGAGCATTATAACAAATTGCATTAGCAAGCCGGCTTTTACATCAAGATACTAATTTTAGAGTGTCCCATATAGTAACAGCATAATTGTCTGAAATACTTTTAAAGTTATATAATCTTACTATTATCCTGTTACAAATATTTACAAGCTATAGGGAACTTCAACTAAAAAAAAAAAAAATCAGCAATAAAAAGAATGGGGTTTGAAATACTGTAGGATACAATTGCATTAAACAGCATAAGTATATCAACAAATAAAAGGAAAAAAAATAAACTATTTGAGAGGCTCCTGAAATCCAGGTTAATATACTAAACTTTATACAATTTGAGAATGGGAAGATACAGTATACCGATAATATGTATTTTATTTAAACATCAACAAGGCACTTTGTATTCACACGGTTTTGAACATCAGTACTTTATAAGTATTTTTAGTACCCAAGGAGCACATATATTTTACAATGTGCACTCCAAATGGCAATATGAAATCTCTATGCACCTGTGGCAGCAAACGGTTTAAGATGTTATATAACTATACCATATTTGAACAGCAGTACAATCCAATAGTGTAATCTGTAGCTTCACTGCTCCAAATAGCCTAGAAATGTAGTCCAACATTAGATAAAAAATACATACTGTATACGTACTACAAATTAAATAGCCTATTTTCTCATAAGGCCTCCTTTATGAATATTTCCAGATCTTTAAGTTTCTGTAGCAGCATACAAATCAGAAAATTAAATATATACTCATCATTTGAATTTGCTCGAGTTTTCTTTTGTTGAAGTGCATATACAGTAGATATCTGATCTAAAAGTAGTTAACCCATTATTTGTTACATAGGTAGAATGCACTTAATTGATCAAAATGCTTTCCTTATCTGTAGCAAGCAGGCTAAGTTAATGAAACGTTTAAATACATTCTTTAAAAAATTACCTTTAATTTACAGTTTTGCTGTACAACTGAAATGTTCAAGTACTCAAATTACTATATTTATCCTAAAATACAAAGCATTCCCCCAGATACCTTAAGTACTTATAATCACATTCTGTATCTTCCTAAACACTGAAAAAATGCAAGATATGTACACAAAACTTCATAACAAAAATATAATTTCAGGCATAGAAAATGAGTTCGGGGATCTGTCCTCCTTGCACACCTGTCCCATTTGTGCTATCTGAGGAGCACTGAAACTGCACAGTTACTTTTCCACACTGGACTTCTGTCATTCCTTCCTGTCCAAAGTAACTTAGTTCATTGCCATCTAGAACCACACTGGCAGTGTAGAAAGTGTCAGGCTCAATTTGGACTGGATACTCAAACCAAGCAGAAAAGGTATTGCTAGACCCGTCAGAAAAATATTTGCTTAGATTCTGTCCTAGTATGACACCCTGGCGTTTCAATTCAATTTTTGCACTGTATTCTGCCGATCCACAGCTGGAACCATACAGACCAAAACCAGCAATAAATACTCGTTTATCCACAGCAAACTGAATGCTGTCACAACGGCCTCTGTAACGCCACTGGTTACTACGGTAGGCACATGATTGAAAACGGTGGCACCTCTGAGGGACAAGACCTTTTCTGGGCTTGCTTACAAACTCTAACTCTGGTTTATTAGCAGCAGTATACCAGAGAAAAATATCATTAGTTTCATTAAGTGTCAAAACACCAGACTGAGCAGCTCCATTTGCAAAATCGTCTAGTGCCATAGTAGGAATGCGAATCAAGTAGAGCGCTTTCCCCAGAACCTTTCGTTTATTGTCTATAGTTGAAGTTATTTCTTGACGTTGACATTCTACTTCTGCCCAACTAAGAGCTGCCTCAAAGACAACGATTTCTTTGGCATTTAAAGTCTCTCTTTTAAGAATACTTTCAAGTGTCTGAAAGTCAATGTCACAAAAACCTTCACTTTTCAATGCAAGTTCTGCCTGGGCATCAATCACTTCCCAGCACCTCTGGGTCAGATCAGGTTCTTCAAACAAGCAGCTCTGGGAGAGAAGAACACAAGCATTCTTTGCACTGAGGCTGGTCTCCAGGAAGTTAACACATGCCCGGGCAAGATGGGGGACAATATATTTCTTAGCAGCATAAAGAGTTGCCAAAACTGTATCAGCAGCCAAGTCAATTTCGTCACAATACAAATATCTAAAAAAAAAGAAAGAAAAAAAACATGTTAAAATTGCAAATTAGAAAATATATTTTCTAAAATAATAAATTTCATAAAATAGGTCTCGCTAAAGGTATTTTTGCAAATATAATGTAAACAGAAACGTAATGATCAAGCTTTCAAAAAATGTCAATCATGTTCAAAAATATACTTTAATGCCTGTTATATGAACTAAAGATTGATAATAGAAAAAAAATCAATAAATCAAAATTTACAAGACCTGCTTAAATAAGTTGACAAGAACCCATTTAATTGAAAATTGGAAAGCATATACACATTCCATTTGTGTCTCATTGAAAATTCAAATGTATTTAGCATCATAGAATATTTTTACAGCCCTTAGGTTGGGATAAACCAATCCATCACACTTCTGATGCTTGCAGTAGTTATGTTTCAAATATCTCTGTGAAAAAAATTGCAAACTAACTGGCTCTACCATATATACCATGTATATGTGCAACTATACTGTAAAACAAGTGATATTAATATTTATTTCTAATTCTTTAATACCATAGTTTACAGAAGCTTATTGTGTTAACATTATTTGTATCACAAAACCGCACATGCATAAAGGAGCAAAACGTGAGAAATCCTATGTTTTTTTTTAAAATCAGTCCTGTTGTATTAGATAATACTGTCTGCATTTTTTTTTAAAACTCCTAAAGCAAATTTTAATGATTTTTTTTAATTTACTTATAATCGTTTGGTTGCTACAGCAACCATTTAGAAAGTCATATCCACTTCATCTTTTGAAACAAACACACACACACACACACACACACACACACACACACACACACACACAAACACACCTTTTTGAGCTCTGCCCTTTGGCAACAAAGCATCACAAACCGATCTGTTGCTGTGATCCAAACAGCAGACTGTTTATGACTCAGAAAGCTGTAACAGTAATGTGTTACACTTAGTAATATATTGTTACATATCAGTTGCAGCATTTCACAGACTACAGCACAAAGTTAGAAGGTGGCCATTTAGTTAGGCACACAATCAGGATTTTTACAGATTTATAACAGGAGCACGAAACGATTGCCAGTTTAGGTAAGAATGTATCATTTATACATCACATGCTTCATATACAAATAATAAGAAAAAAAGGGTGGGGGGGATTAGTATTTCTGCTTTAAAGCATTCTCCTATACCAATACCTTTCACTAACCTCTATTTGCCTATAATCATTAAACAAAGATTATCAGATGTGTTAAAAAAAAAACATTCTTTTAAATAGAAGGTCACAATTTCATTATGTGAGACTTTGT
Organism: Ascaphus truei; assembly: GCF_040206685.1. Lineage (NCBI taxonomy): Eukaryota > Metazoa > Chordata > Amphibia > Anura > Ascaphidae > Ascaphus > Ascaphus truei. Next base: position 73,975,524 of record NC_134486.1, on the reverse strand, counting down.
ACTTTTATTTACATTCAAACTGTTTCAAAATGAAATCACTTGTAATTCAGAAATCTTTGAACTAATATGTATCATTGCTACCCTTTTCCCATACTGCATTCTTGGTTGTAGTTTCATACACCTATTTCAATTTCTTCTATCATACCATACTTCTATTCTATTATACCAACATATAGGATAGCTTCATTACATTTTACTTTTGGGGAAAAAAAACACATCTCCTCAATAATTAACCATTTCAGCACTCGTATAGAACTGTAACCGCTTAAACAATTAGAGCAATATCTGTAACTGTATTAACAAAAAAGTGTTGAGTAAATAAGAAATAAAAGGGGTTTAAGATGGAGACCTGTTTATAAAATAAAACTTGTAAGTGGCATGCATATTTGCATTAGTCTCAGGTATCATCCAAGCTAAGGCAGGGATCTTTCTCCCCCCCCCCCCCAAATGTCATTCTGCTGGCAATTTGATGTTAATGCTAAATTGCATTATATTTAATACCATAATGATTTAATTTGTGTGTGTGCAGTGCGTCTTCTTTTTATTACTGTGGATGACCATTAAATGGATAGGGGGCAGGGTTTGTCCATTTTGAAACACCATCACCTGCTTTACTTTTAAAAAATTCATTGTAGTTTCTCCCCCCCCCCCTTTTTTTAAATTAAATGTATGTAATCTCGACGCAAAGTTAATTTACATACTCATGAATATATTAAAGATCTGCTCCAAAACACACTGTCTTTAGCAAAAAGGTTTTTCCAAAATGCTCAGGTCTCAATAACAGAGGAAAAAGACATGCTGGTTGTTTGGACGTATGAAACAAGAAATATGTGGTCCACGTTCCATGTGCTGTTGGTAATTCTGTAATAAGCCTATCAGTACATGATAAATCCTATCTGGCAGTAATTTGCTGTTCACTAAAGAAAATATCAACTGCTATATAGTGTAGGAATAATGCTTACTTCAGCATAGCAAGAAAAGCAGCAGGTTCAACATCTGGAATCCGAATTTCATCTTTGTCCTCAGCAAGCTCTCCGTAAAACATTGCATGAAATACTGAGCTCCCAACAGCTAAAACATACTGTTAAGCAAAAGAAAAATTCTAGAGTTAAATACACAGGGGAAAAAGTTGGAATTAAACACAAACATTAATGAAGATCACCAAGTAATCACAAGATATATTAGATTGTTTTTTATTGTTAAAAAGAAGTTAATTAAAAATACATTTGAGATAAAATCCATTTAGCATACAAACACAACATGTCCCTATAAATTATTTATTTTTCTGCATTAAATTGGCAAGAAGGCTATTGCTTACTTTGTGTCCTGGTAACCGCTCGGTCCCACCTGGTGGTCCCACCACAAAATTAACATCTGCCATCAATTCATTGTTGAACATCACAGCATTTCTACAAACAGAGGTACAGTGAACGTTTTACAGTACTGCATACTCCCAGAACATAACAGCTGAAATACTTTGTCAGACTACAACAAATTGAGTATGTGCAAACATTAATAAATAATTTATCTTCCTCTTCCAACTGAAATGCAAATATAAGTCTACATTAGATTTAAATATATCTCATTAGTTATGTACAACAGTGAACATCAGTTAACAAGAAACAAATATTTATTTGGTAACACTGATATAAATAAATGAAAAAGCACCAATCTTACCTTTCTCGGATGGTGGCATAAAGCCCTTGCCAGTTTGGGGATGGAATAGTGTTATTGTTATTAAGGTTTTGTTGGTGATATTGCTGAGCAGAGTTTGAGTTGCTGTTGGCTGGTTTCTTATTAGGAAATATCTCAGCAGCCATCTTCTTCTTCTTTTTGGTCTTTAAGGTAATTATTTCATAGCAAACCGGTGGCAACTTGCTGTTATTACTCGGGTTTCCCTTTTTGGGGCCTTTTTTGGACCGGTTCTTGACAGTTTCTGGAAGCATCAAGAAAAAAGTGAGACATTTCATGTTCTTCCCTTTTGCATCTACCATTAGTATGCTAGTTTGTGCAGCTAAACAGCTTAAGTAGAACAGAATATTCTGAAATAAACTGAAATCCAAATGTATCTATGATGGAGGTCAAAATGTAGCTTCTGCAGAAAGCCAAGCTGACCTTTCCCATGTGCAGAATGACAAACTGGCTTCAAGTTTGATCCAGTACTTGATGTGATAAACATATTCCAAGCATGTCTCCTATTTTCTTTGCTTTCAAAATTATTTTCAGATTCAACAAAGCTGAATCACCTATTGTGTTACACTGCAAAAGAGATAGCATATATCTGTCTGAAGAACTTGTTCTGAATTAGGTTAACAAGATCTGATTCTGCTTAAAGCACAGATCGTCTGTTCGCTGACTCAAGTCGTGTGCTGAATGGATCTGAAGAGTAGAGATTGCAGGCTTGCAGATGGTGTTAGGCAGTCAATAGCTTTGAGCCAATAGCTAAAGCCACAGATAATGATTGGACCAAAAATCACAGCGATGTTTCATGTAATATACATAGCCTCTCTGTTAAAGGACAAAATATATACTGTAGTCTCCTATTTAAAATGTTATTTGCAAACACAAGGCATACATATGTATGCCCAGGCTAACCAAATACAGTATAAACAGTGCCAGTGCAATGAAGAGGGAATTATAACACACACACACACACACACACACACACACAATTCTACAAACAATACAAACGTATAAAGCACATACTAATTTGTTTGTAGCAATTATTTAAACTATTTCCTACATATGTAACATTTTTTAGTGGAGAGGAGACTTCTGATGAATTAAAATAAATTATCTGTTTCACTCTGTCAATGCAAGCAAACAGATAGCTTTTTGTACTGCTTTCATTGCACAGTAAAAATGAAGAGATTAGGTCACTGCATTTAATTTAATCCATTCTCTTTCCAACTATCATAATGGTCTCTGACAGGAGTTCCAAATTACGAAGTAGCACTAATTGGGCCAACAGCTACAGTATGACAGAAATGCTTTGTTTAAAAAAAAAAAACTATATGTATACATACATACATACATACATACATACATACATACATACATACAATAGAATATTAATCTGTTTAAGAAAATGTTCAGGACATTAAAACTTAGTACATTTTACAGTCACTATTTGGAGTAAGCTGGGTTGATTACATGTGTCCAGGAGAATCAGCGCACCTCAAATTAAAAAAAGGGAGAAAAAAAAAAAAAAGAAAAAAAAAATTAAAAATAAAGTGTTTTTTCTCTTTTTTTTTGCTCCCTTTTTTATTTGATGTGCGCTGATTCTCCTGGACACATTTTCACTCAGAACCGGGAACAGCTCTTTTTCAAGCAGCACCTACCCCATACTAGTTTATTTAGTTTAGATCACATTGTATGTTGAGCGCATCCTTAATTGCTATACATCAGGGTTGATTACATGCAAGCATACTCCAGTATTTCAGCATCTGATTTTTTCATACTTCGTTTCTGTGTCAGGGAATATTGCATAATATTTAATCTTAATGTATTAAAGATATAATCTTTCAATCTTAAAATGCTAATTTGACTTCGAGGTTGCATTAGAATGATCATGGTTCTGTACAATATGATTTTGTAGCAGTATTTATTTTATTTCTAAAATGTTTTACCAGGAAGTAACACATTGAGTTACCTCTCGTTTTCAAGTATGTCCTGGGCACAGAGTTATAATGATAAATATATGGTTACATTAAATGAAAAGGGTTCTACAGTACATTATATAAAAGACATTGCATGCACAGCTAAAGATTGATTTTATATATATATATATATATATATATATATATATATATATATTTATATTATAGGCGTATACAAGTTACAGACCAGATTAAAATGTGAGACCGCTTTAGTTTTGACAAGTTCTGTCTTATATCCCCCTTTTGTTAACAATATAAAACAAAAATTATATATATATATATATATATATATATATATATTACACACACACACACACACACACACACACACACACACACACACACACACACACACACACACACACACACACACACACACACACACACACACACACACACACACACACACACACACACACACACACACACACACACATATATTTTTTAATTGTATTCCGAAAAGTGATCAAAAAATCTGTAGCATAACATCCAAGTAATGTAAACCCAAGATAGAAAGGGGTAATTGTCAAATAAGGCTACATTCATTTTGATCTTCGAGATAGAACCAATACAAATGCATGACATTTTAAACTGAAATGTATCGTGTAAATTAATTTCCCAAGCAACAATTCTCAGACTGCTGGATTGTAAAACTAAGCACCTCTATTTTTTTGGTTTTGTCACACTGGACAGTAGCAACTGCCATACACTGCCTAAAATAGTTATTGGTTATTAATATAGGCTTATGCAAGCCTTAAAACAGTACTTGACAATAACCCCTCTCAAAGCTGCAGACCAAGAAATATCCAACTATGTACTATGAGAAAATACTTTAAAAAAAAAAAAAATATTCTACAACTCTGAATTACATTTTTGATGTATTATAATGTAACACGCATGTTTTGTTTCTATAGCAACCATTTACAAAGTTACATCCCATTCCTCTTCTGAAATAAGCTCTGGCACACCCCTTTTTGAGCCCTGCCCTTTCTCTAGCAGTGAACCAAATTGTATCTAGTGACTGCCTAGTCACATGATCTTCCCCACAGAACTTTGCATCTTTGGTCCTCTTCTGCTGCAGTGACAGCCATTTAGTGAACCCCCGAGCCGAATCTTCGCCGATCGATCACAGGAGAACGGATTGATCTGCAACTTAGCTAATTACTTGTGTGGATTGTATTGATGCACATATTAAAGGGGGGAAATAAATGGCAGCTTGGACTGCTGCTTTAATGTAAATATTCTGCACTCTAAGGCTTGTTGGGTATAAAACCCTTTAAAATCAGCCTTCCCCTTAATTGACAATAGAGTTCAAGAACCCGTATTGTCTTCTACCAAACAATATAGCTACAAAGTCCCATTACAAAACACAATGCTCCAATATCTCCAAATCTCTACTATTAGTGAGTCAGATAGCAAAGCTGAGAAGCACTACATATGATCAACATGGATTCCCTGACAATAGGGGCTCCTGAAGCAACATTGAGTCATTTTAATTTTCATACCCCATATGAAAACATGCTCTGGAGGGCTGGCACATTTTACACTCAATGGATCAATGCAAAGAAGTATAGTAATGTTCTGGGTAAACTGCTCAAGTTTGTTCATAAAAAAGCTATATCTTTTGTTCAGAGTTATCAGGTCATATTAGTCACTAGATGTGAATGAGAAAAATTGGTTGAACAGCAGGATCCAAGGAAAAAGCACCAATGGAGGAATTTGTCCTTGTATGTTAGTTTGTTTTTTATTATGTGATTCATTAAACTTTTTTTATTTTTTCATACCTGGTGAGTTGATTGGTGCTTTTTCCTTGGATCCTGCTGTTCAACCAATTTTTCTCATTCACATCTTGCTACCCTTCAATTGGAGTGACGCACTTCCGCAGCGCAGGTTGTTTGGCACATCGTGACGCATCACTGGAGAACGCCGACAGGAGACGGGCATCTCCACGTGTAAGTTTAGAGATTTTCCCGGACGGTCTGAAGCCTTGGCTCTCATCACGCGGGATCCCTACAGCTATACTCTAAAGGACTCAGGTATCGATTTGCTTATACATACCTCTGGACATTATGGGATGCAGAAGTTAGGACTGAGAACTATGTGTTAGACTGGAATATCAAGGGCATGGTCTAAGGCTTGCTTCATATTTACCAGCAGTTGTCTCATATGGTCCATCTTTCCCTTCCAGCAAGTTTCCTTATATATTACAAGTCAACGCAATGTCAATTGCCAGTGATTACTTACCTGCTGTGTTACGGATTTAGATCCTTATTGTATTTTTTCAAGCTATATCTACTTATTACATTTTGGGTTTCTCTGTACATATTTCAGAGTCCCCATATTGCTATCTTTGGAGCTGGGAGTAGCTACTCATGCATGATCATATTAGTCACTAACTAGATTTCCTTTTGCCTAATTAAAGAAAGTACTGTAGTTTTGCCAGGTTACAACACAACACAGATATAGTAATCAAATGTCAGCAAGTTTATTGCAAAAATCAGACAGTTCTCATAGTCCTTATTTCACTTTAAATAATTAACGGCTTTGCAAACATGGATCGTTACCAGCAGGCAGATAATCGATTTAGACAACTGAGGCAAAAATAACATACAGTACAACTAAGGCTACGGCCCCAGTCCTCCCTGCTGCACGCGCACCTGCCAATATGGCGGCACGTGCAGAGACTATAGCCGCAATCGAGGGAGAGCGGGGCCATGACGGGGGGCGCGGCCATGACAGGCATATCTGCCCTGCCATTGGCTGCGCACGGCCACATCGCGGCATGGGAAGACAAAGTTCTTGTCTTCCCTGCAAGCGTACGCATCGCATCGCAGGGCTTTGCGCGCCCACACACACACAGCCACTGAGGCCTGCGGTGTGTGGCGCACACACACCGTAGCACGTGCGGCTGTCACCATCGAGGACTCGGCTTTACCAACAAAAGAGAAGCCAAGCACAGAGATATAACAGAGGTTATTGCACTATTTAATGCAAAGCATTGTGTTAATGCTAGTGTGTTACTTAAACAGAAGAGCTATTGAAAACAATTGTAAAGTTGAGAACACGTGTAATTTAATACGTTATTTTGAGCGTTAAAACTGCAGTTCAAGCTGTGGTTTAATTTTTTTTCTCTCCATACAAAATGTGCATCAATACAATCTACACACCGACACGTGATTAGCTAAGTTGCTGACCGATCCATTCTCCTGTAATCGATCGCTGAAATTCGGCTGGGGGTTCACTAAATGCATCTTGGGTAATCTTCTGCTGCACTGACAGTCAAAGTTCTGTCAGGAAGATTATGTGACCAGGCAGGCACTAGAATTAATTGGTTCACTGCTAAAGAGGGCAAGGCTCAAAAAGGTGATGTTGTTTCAGAAGGGGAAGGGAATGTGACTTTGTTTATGGTTGCCTGTTACATTAAAATACATTACAAATGTCTTTAAAAAAAAATTTTTTTAAATGCTACAATTATTTTCTGATTGTTTTAATTAATCAATTCTGTACCAACAAAAAAAAAACACACATGCAGGTTATTGGTTGAACTGCAGCTTTAAAAGGGGTAATAACATCTGTACATACTGATATAGATAGATATAGACAAAGCTTGGCATATTACCCAAAAAGCTACTCGCCACCAAGCCCCACCCAAACATTCGTTTTTGAGATAAGTTTATTTATTGTATTACATTTATACTTTACTAAAATTAGTCCTCGTCTCATAGTAGAGGCGGTTGGAAAAAGACATGCGTACATCAAGTTCAATCTATGCCAAATTTAGACGACAAATACTTTATCCTATATCTGTACTTACAGTATATTGACCCAGATGAAGGCAAACAGAAACCCCAGTGACACATTATCCAATGATCTCTCAAAGGGAAAAATCAATTCCTTCCTGACTCCAAGAATTGGCAATCGGATTTCTCCCTGGATCAACATTCTTCCTACAGTATGTTTACCTATTTATCATATCTCCTCTATTTGACGCCTCTTTTCTAATGTGAATAAATATAATTTAGCTAGCCTCTCCTCATAGAAATACTTTTATTATATTAAAATTTATGAATGACAGTAAGGTACCCTTCTCACATTAAGCACAATAATAAAGCATGATTGTGACTGTACATATAAACGTCGCAGCGTGTGTATAGCAGCCCTTTCCCTCACAACTCCCCCTCTTTAGCAGCCCCCCCCAGCGCACCGGCCGGGGGTGTGTGCACAGTCAGGGTATCCCCTTACAGGGGGGGAGGGGGTTACAGTGAGGTGACCACCCAGACAGGTGTGGGTGTGCATGGGTGAGTTTCGAAAACTTAATTTAAGAAACATTTTATTTTCCATTAATATTTAATACATTTTAATGAAAAGTTTGTACATTTCACACCGGGTTAGCCCCCTCTAGTTTCCTTCCTTTTCCCATATTATATATATATATATATATATATATATATATATATATATATATATATATATATATATATATATATATATATATAGAGGTATCAGTACCGTGTTAGCCGAGCTTCAATAATCAAAAAATAAATAGATGATACCGTTCTGTGGCTAACGAAATGCTTTTATTTGTGCGAGCTTTCGAGATACACTGATCTCTTCTTCCGGCGATGTTACAATGAATGAAGCAAAAGGTATACTTAAAAACAGTGTCTCTTGGAATGTTATCTGTGCTGTTCCTTCCCACGGTGTGGATGTGTTTTATGGCTAGAGGTGTCAAAAGGTAGATGAAAGCAAGTGAAGAAAGAGTGTGTATGTGTATCAGTGTGAATAAAAATGAATGGAGAGCCCACAGTATATACAGTGCTTTACACAAGGTGTGTGTGGAGTGGGAGTGGATATAAATGGTGTGGGTGGGTGTGGAAATGTGAGAGTTTGTAGCACAACTACAAGTGTGTGTGGATACTTATTGGTCCCTATTGGTGTATAGGGATGGAAAAACAAGGAGTATTAGTATGTGTGAGAGACAGCTGTGTGTGCATACATATAGCACAGTATGTACAGACATGGCCTTTAGCGCTCATGGGACGAGAGTTCACTACTGTCAGTAATGACTCATAAAATTTCGATCTCTGTTTAGGCCACTGCTAAGTGTCCCGAACAGTTGCATAAATTTGTATTCATGTAACCGTCTCTCTTTCGGTGTTTTAAGATTACCTTTGAGTATGGCAACCCTCAGATCGTTCATCTTATGGCCAGAGTCAGAGAAATGTTCGCCAACAGGACTGTCTCTTGTACCGCGTGTGATGCTGTGGCGATGCAGGTTCATTCTCTTGTTTAGCCCCTGCCCTGTCTCACCTATGTAGTAGCAGCCCCCTGGGCATTTCATGCACATGAGGTACACGACATTGCTGGAAGAACAGGTGAACCTTCCTCTGATTTTGTATTCCCGATTCCTGTGTGGTATTTGTATTGTGTCCGCTGTGTAGAGCATTGCGCAGGTTTTGCATCTTGGGTCCTGGCATGGTTTTGTCCCGCATTCATATATATATCCTCTCCATCTCACCTCACTCTCCCCCCTCCATCAATTACCCACTCCCTCAATCTCTCCCCTCCCCCCTCGCATGTATTTCTCTCCCCTGCGTCTCACTCTTTTCCTCACTCACCCCCTCTCCTCTCACCCCCACCATCAATTACCCCACTCTCATTCATTTCCTCCCCCTCACACAATATATAAATAACAAAAAATAAATAAATAATACTTTGATACATATAAAAAAGAACCCAATACGGATACAAAAATAAATACAGCTGAACCGGTTATAAAGCGGTGCTCGGGGTCTACATAATGAGACCGCATTATAACCGGAAAATGGCTGCCGCCGCGAGGACTTACCCGGCACCTGCAGCGTTCTCTAAGCTTCATCAGGCTGCATGTGCGGCGCACATCTCCAAGGTTTTATTTTTTATAACATTCAATGCTTTATTACTAACGGACACACATACCTCCCCCCTACACTAATAATGTTACTATACCATGCAGGAATCAAACCTATAACCATTCATACATTGGTAGCAATTCTCTAGCTGCTACACCATAGTATTGGTGTAAGCTCATTGACTCTATAAACAGACAACTTCTACTGCACAGTACTTTCTTGTGGTAAAAATGTGCTTTTACCTCCTGACGCTCTGGTTATAATTGTATCTAATTTATTCCCAAATAGAAATTCTCCTTCAAAGGGCAAATTACATGAACTGTTTTTGAATGCTGTGTCTGCCATCCAGTGTCTGAGCCATAGCGCTCTTCTTGCTGTTACTGTATATGCCATTGATTTGGCTGCCAGGCTTACCGCATTCAGCAACGCAGTCGGCTGCCCATTTGATTTCTGACAATGCTTTTAGAATAGAAGTTCTCGACTCCTTTTTCCAATGCTTCTATATTAGCAATCCATATCCGCATTGCTCTTGATACCGATGTCGTTGATATCACCGGCTTGCATGCTGTACCTGCTATCACATATGCTTCCTACAAACCACTATCCATCATCCTATCCATTACATCTTTGAGTGAGTCTACAATTTCAGAGAGACAAAGGGAGGGATGGGGAGTGATCACAAAACCATACTAATTGTGTAGTTATATAATAAATAAGGTAATTGAGTTGTGGGTGCAAACTGTGAACTGACTAGTGAATCAGAAAAAGGAGGGGGAAGGGAAACACAAAGTGATTGTGCCCCTAAAAGAATTCACTAAACTGCACTCCACAAGGTGTAAAAAGTAACTTTTAATAGATTGACTTAAAACATATATAACCAGAGATAGGTGTAACGTGAGTTAAAAATAAATTAAATCAAAAAATATCAAGCATCTATGTCGTCTAGTATGTATGATAGTAGTATCCCAATATACCAGCTAATGATGGTGGGATTGAAGGCATACGATGCAATGGGTCAGGGTGTTAGCCCCTCTGCATCAGCTGTTAGACCAGATGGTACCTATATAGAAGTAAGCGAGACCAAATAGAAAGTAATAGAAAAAAAAGCTGTGTGTGCTGTGCACGCGCATAGTAAGTGAAACTTCTTTGACTTTTGTCACAGAAATTGACTTATAACGCGCGTGCTCGGCACACATGTGTCAGTGTGTCAGTCAGTGAGTATTTATGTGTTTGTTTGTGTGTGTGTCAGTCAGTGTATGTATCTGTGCCGGTCAGTGTATGTATCTGTACCGGTCAGTGTGTGTATTTGTGTCAGTCATTGTGTGTGTGTGTGTGTGTGTGTCAGTGTATGTCTCTCTGTGTTGTGTGAATGTCTCTCTGTGTCGGTCAGTGAGTATGTGTGTGTGTGTCAGTCAGTGTGCGTGCGTATGTGTGTCAGTCAGTGTGTGTGCGTATGTGTGACAGTCAGTGTGCGTGCGCGTGCGTCAAAGTGTGCGTGCGTCAAAGTGTGCGTGCGTCAAAGTGTGTGTGTGTATGTGTTTATTGGCAGCAGTACCAGCATCATGAATGTTGAGCGGGTGGGGGAGCTCACAGTGGGGGGGAAGGAATAGGCACATCATTCAGGGGCGGTGTTCGGTACATCACTGGGGTGCGCGTGCGTGCGTCAGTGTGTGCGCGTGCGTGCGTCAGTGTGTGCACGTGCGTGCGTCAGTGTGTGCGCGTGCGTGCGCGTCAGAGTGTGTGCGCGTGCGTCAGAGTGTGTGCGTGCGTCAGAGTAAGTGTGTGTGTGTGTCAGTCAGTGTGTGTGTGTGCGTCAGAGTAAGTGTGTGTGTGTCATTGTGTGTATGTGTCAGTCAATGTGTGTGTCAGTCAATGTGTGTATGTCAGTGTGTGCGTGTCTGTCAGTGTGTGTGTGTCTGTCAGTGTATGTGTATCTCTCTGTGTGTACCGTATGTCTCTCTGTCTGTGTCCTGCCCCCTCTCTCCTGACTCCCCCCACCCCCGACGGAGCTGCGGACCCGGGGGGCTCAGTCTGAGTCTTCTGATCAGATACCCCCCCCGGCGGCGCGCTCAAGCTCCCCCCTTCCCCACCCCCCGGCGGCGCGCTCAAGCTCCCCCCTTCCCCACAACCCGGCGGCGCGCTCAAGCTCCCCCCTTCCCCACAACCCGGCGGCGCGCTCAAGCTCCCCCCTTCCCCACAACCCGGCGGCGCGCTCAAGCTCCCCCCTTCCCCACCCCCCCCCCGGCGGCGCGCTCAAACCACCCTATTCCCAGGCGCCACTGCCAGCCGCTTCTGCGCATGCGTGGCGCGCGGCATGGCAGTGGGCGGGGAACGGCGCCGCTGCCAGCCACTTCTGCGCATGCGTGGCGCGCGGCATGGCAGCGCGCGGCGGAACAGCGGCGCCGTGGCAGTTAGGAGCGGCGGCTATCGCCGCCGCATGTGAGCAACTAGGTGTGGGTGTGTGGGAGGGTGAGGGGTGCGGCGGCGATTAGGAGCGGCGCCGGCGGCGAGCGGCGTCCATTACGTGACGTCACTTCCGTTTCACATTTCGCCCCCCCATCTATCCAGTTTTATCCCATCAGAGGTGCCACTAAAGAAGTTTCACTTCAATATCCAATCCTCCTAACATGAACATAATATTGACCAGTTTTGTGGTTATTGGCTGTCACATGAAGTGCATATCCTGTGAGTACAGGAACTAGCACTCACAGCCACAGTGTTGGTAAGTTCACAGCATATACTCTGTGAGAGTACATACACACAGAGATAGGAGGAATGGCAACAGTAGTCGCTGACTGCACAACCTAGACTAAATTAGCCAAGTTCTGTGATCTAAACATACTGAAACAGGAACCTAACAAAACTACATTAAAACAGCTCCAAATAGGAGACTGACAACATTGCACGTTTCTCTTTTAGGGGCACAATCACTTTGTGTTTCCCTTCCCCCCCCCCTTTTTCTGAGTCTACATTTTCGACTGGTATGGTTGTTTTTCTTGAAATTCTGGAAATTGCTGAATCAATTTTAGGACTGACATCACAGTATTTTACCTCCTCTTGTACAAAATGATACATCCTGTTAAACTTTCGGGGAATATTTAGTTTTCAATCCAGCTGTGACAATTCCATTTGTATCATATCCTTGATTACTTGATGAATTGGAAAACATCTGGTTTTCTTCTGCCTTGTCCCAAATAATGTATCCGATTTCTGTGTAACTTCTTCTGTATCCTTATAAGAGGATCCACCATTTCTAAGTTAAATTCTGATTCCTCCTCCTGCTTTTCTTGCTCGGACGAATCACACTCTCCTACCGACGCTTAGTGATATATCATCTCTGATTCGGCTGGTTTGAGACCTTGCTCTCTTTTGCGCTGGTTTCACTGCTTGTTGCACGGCAGACTCTACTTTACTGTATCTTTCATCCATGATAGGAAATAATTCATTTGTTCATTTGACTCTCCTGGCTGCTGCTTTAAGGCAGTCTGCACAAAGCTTCTTGGCTTCTAATGCTGGTTTTTCACATGCTGCGAACCACCTAGTTTTTTTTTTTATAGCAGCTTTCTCCTTTTAATGCAGGGATTTTACCGCCCCTTAGAAGTTCCTTCTTCTGGTTGTATAACCATACGACAAAAGGTGCAAAAATATTTCTTTCAGTTCCATGATATCAACTCTCTTTTATTCTCTACTAAACTAAGGACTCAACTAGTTTTTGTAAGCGACCCTTTACTTCCTCCAGCTTCCATGCTGGCTTCCAAACTTTTCAGCTTCTTGCAGCTGATTTCTCCTGTCTGCCGAGCGTTCCATGCTGCTGCTGCCAGAACACCTTCACGCAGCTGTGTGCCGTCGCTCTGATGTCAGCGTCAATCCGTCCAATCGGAGCACTTGGCTCTCGCGCACAGGTGCACGCCTGTGGGATCGTAGCGGGCACGCTCAAACGTGTGCGTGCTGTGCACTTACATGGAATGCCTTGCCGGTCTGTCTCCCCCACTCCGCTGCGTTCTCAGACGCCTCTGCGGTAAATATTATCTGAGCCTCCGGTCTGCTCTACAGCCCTGCTGTCTACCTGCCAAGTTCAATGACGGATCCGCGGTTTTGCCCGGTCACACGGGCCTCTTTCTTGCTACCACCCACGGTACGTTGAACGGAGCTTCAGGGGAAGAGAGGCTGAGAAACCCCTGGCTTGACTGCAATAATTACAGTCTGGTGAGTCCTCTTAAAAAATAAACTATATTCTTAGCTGTAGGACAAGAAAAAAGACTATCTGCAGTTAGTGGGAGGGGCCTTTTATGGCCTACCTGCAAGAATTAAATTTCCTGTCCTACTCAGCTGGGGATAGAGCTAACCCTACGGTGCCCACTGCCATGATGAACAGGAAACATATATACATTTATAATATCCCACTTGGATTTTAGACTATATTTATAATTTGTAATATGCTTTGCACAATTAAAATGTTATGGATGCTTATGTGCAACAACAAAAAATTAATACCTCAATGAAAATACATTACAAGTTATGTAATAAGAACCTTAAATATTCTGCATCTGTTCTATAATCTTGATTTTAATTAAATGCTTGGTCGACCCATAATTATGCCTGCACAACTGAACAGACATAATTATCTTGACAGGGAGTCGTGAAGTGTTAAGGTCAGGATATTAGGTACAAAAAAAGAGAAAGTATCAAGTCAAGAATGTACATATTTAAGGATTTCACATAATGTAAGGCTGCGTCCCCGCTAGCGCTGAGCGGGCGGCGCTTGGAGAGGTGACTTGCATATAAATATATATGCAACTTCCCGCGCACGCACACACGCTCACCGGTGCTCTGCGCTTAGCTAAACAAAATTGTTATACTCTCTAGTGCGCTCAGCTTCCCCTGCATCGTTCCCCCCCTCTCCGCTTGCGAAATGTTAAAGGACAACCCCCGCTTGTGCTTGGAGAGCTCTCCAAGCATGAGCAAGCTCAGCACCAGCGGGGACACAGCCTAATTAACACAGCACAGATTCAAGATGGTCAATAACCGAATGTGTGGAATTACAATGTTTAGAAAAGGTTTTAATAAAGTCACCCCATTTCTGTTCACTTACAGTACAACATCCTCTAGCCATGTTTTTTTTTTTGTTAACCAGGGGTCCTAGAAACCCTTGGGTTCCACGAGCATCCCTAAAGGGTTCCACAAAATTTTCAGGTCATTTGAAAATTGTTTCAAATACAGAAGAATTTACAATGCATCTGATCTCAGACACGCTATTAGAGAGGGTTAGGGTTTCTTACAATGCATCTGATCTCAGATGCAATTAGTGAGGATTGGGGTTCCAGAGAATTTGACAATATAATTATAGAGCTCCGTAACAAAACAAAAAAAAGAGAAGGTTCAAAACCACTGCTCTAGCCCTCTACAAATACCAAGAGAGAAACTTCTAATATTGGAGGTGTACAACATTCAGGACCATATTTCCAGATGTAGCAAGTGACAGTGTTTCCATAGGATTTCATGGTAGTATTGTTTCAGAATATCATCAACCCATAACACACCAAAGGGTACAATAAAGACTGCTACATCTGTAAGTCTTGCTATGTCCTCCTATGGAGTCAGAGAAATATTTAGAAAAGTATTATAGCTATTACTGCTTATTTACACAATGCTCTTAAAGCTGCAGTTCAAGCAATATCCTATGTGGTTTTTTTTTTTTTAAGAAATCAGTTCTGTACTATAAGAAAATACATGTAGCAAAAAAACCAAAACACAATTTTAAAGACATTTGTCATGTATTCTAATGTAACATGCATTTTTGTTCCATATACAAAGTCACATCCCCTTCTGAAACAGCCTCACCTTTTTGAGCCCAGCCCTCTCTAGCAGTGAACCAATTGAATCTAGGGCCTGCCTGGTCACATGATCTTCCTCACAGAACTTTAGCTGTCAGTGCAGCAGATTACCCAAGATGTATTTAGTGAACCCCCATCCGAATTTCAGCGACAGATTACAGAGAATGGATCGATCAGCAATTTAGCTAATCAAGTGTAAGTGTGTAGATTGTATGCACATATTGGAAAAAAAAAAAAAAAACACACACAACTTGAACTGCAGCATTAAAGCAGTAATCCTCGATCGCCATTTTGCATTTTATTTCTTTACTTTTTTTTTTTAAGAGATCTCTTCTTGCTCTTTTCAAAGCGGTTTTTATTTATAAATATGATGCTCTGTCAAGCGTTTGAAATATTAAGTGTCCAGGAGGTTTAAAGTTCTCCCCTATTGCAATCATGGTACCTTCAGAGGCTAGATAATAAGAGATTCGTGTTTTTTTAAACACTAGAAAAGGGTATTTATTTTATTTTAAAAAGCAGGACATGCAGAAGATGGTACATTATATGAGTCACTCATAGGCTTCTGGGGAGAATTGTGGCTTTGCAGCAACAATCTGGTCAATTCATCATTAAAAAATTTTTTTTAAAAAAGGACTTTAATTCTTCCATTGCTGCAGTTTTTAGCAATCTTACCTTTTCAATTCTATAATTAAATTCAGGAGTTATCGTTTTCTGAAACGTTGCCTCACTGTGAGACTAAATTTGCAACTGCTATTGATGCATTAACTTTTTGAGTGCCGGAGTGGCCAGAGTGTCACCACCCATCCAATCACGTGACCACTGCGAGAAGCAGCCACCTTATAGATTCCATCACTGACGACAAGAAGGAATGGGTAATTTCCTTTCTGTTCAGATCGCGATCTGCCCTAGAAGCTGCAGGGTTTTTGGATGCAGCTACTACGCCATGGGGCCTCCGGACTGCCAGACCCCATGACGTTGTACCTTGGTCCTGGGGCACCAAAAAGGTTAAGACAAAATATAGCATCATCTAATATTCATCTATAGTATAGTCAGTTTCAAAATACTCTAAAATCCCACCTTAAGATGTAAACTTGTCAGATGCATTGCCAATGCAACACACACACACACACACACACACACACGCACACGCACACACACACACACACACGTCCTTTTCAACTGTATAGCAATAGCTTATGTGTGCATATTCATGCAGTAGCAGGATTTGTTGTCAAGGGTCTTTGCCTTAGCTAGGTCTTAGTATCAGCATTCTCAATTGAGCAGCTTTTTCCTTGTTGACTGGCCGGTCTACAGAAGGGAGGCTTTAATTGAGCCACACCATTCTGATATTATGTGTCATTTGATTATTATTTTACTTATAAATTTCTGGCTTTAGCTTTGGTTCACACTATTATTACAGGTTGCGTGTGTCTGTTTTTCCATACTTTTTGAGGTGTCAGAGTGATTTTATTATGTTTGCATGTTATGTGATGTGTCTTTAATAAATACATTTGTTATACTTGTTTACACCAGAGTGCTTTACGTGGGATACTGTGTGTGTGTGTGTGTGTGTGTGTGTGTGTGTGTGTGTGTGTGTGTGTGTGTGTGTGTGTGTGTGTGTGTGTGTGTATATATGTGTATGTAGGTATATAATATATATATATTTATTTATATATAATCTACATCCAACAGAAGCCGACAGATAATGGAGATTAAACCTTTGTCCAAATATCTTGAGTTATAGAGCATTTCAAAAATTGGTTGCAACCGCCGGAAATGTGCTTGTACGCTTTGTCATAATAAAATGTTTACACTGGAGATATCTAAATACCACTCCAGGTTGTAGTTCAGCCTTCTCCTGAAGCTCTGGAAAACTCTTAAATCACTTTATCGGATATCATGTGCCTGATCTGAGTTATCCCTCCTCTCTTACAAGCTGCAAATCCACTCTCCTCCATTCCTGGGGCAAACTGGGGGTTATAGAAAAGCTGACTCATACTAGAATTTTTGTTGGTAAATCTGTACTTAAATTTAAGTTGATCCCATAGTGCCAGTGAATGTTTAATCATTGGGTTTGCTACTCCCCCTGGTGGTCTATCTTGGCTGTCCAGCCATAACAAAGAGTCTAATCTTGCCGGGGAACAAATATGGTTCTCTATAATCGACCAATGCCTCGTACCCGCTGCTGAATTCCAGAGGAGTAGCTGTCTTAGCTGAGATGCCTGAAGATATTTTCGCAGATTAGGCATAGCAAGACCTCCTGGCTTCGAGGGTCTCTCTTGTATTGTACTTTTTTTTTTTCCCCAAAACTTTTTCCCCTTTATTGGAGACATGTGTGAAGGTTACAAACAGTGGTTAGTTACATCATTTCAATACACTGTACAGTGGAGTCGGCACATGACCGCAGAGTATGTTAGATGTCCCAATAATCCTTTTCCTGGTTTTTTAGTATAAAAAGAGGGGGTGACATAGGGTGGGACGATAGGTGGGCATGAAAAAAGGAGGGTAGGAGGGGGAGGAGGGGGGGAGGAGAGGGGGCGGGGTATGGTATCTCTCCGATCAATTCCTATCCCTTGTTGTTTAGTTAATAGTTAGAATCTGTGGCAGAGGCAGGTCGTCTGAGTTGGGCCAGGGTTCCCATGTGTTGTAAAATTGGGGCATTTTTTGTTTCAGCATGACCGTGAGTTTTTCCATGTTCCTGACCATGTTCATCCTATTCACTACTGTCCTTCTCGAGGGTGCCTTAACTTGCTTCCAGGCCGCCGCAACTGAGCATCTCGCCGCCGTGAGTATGGCTGAGGTCAGCCTGGCCGTGGGGGCCGGGAGGTCCTCTATTGGTTTACCCAGCACGTATGTTAGGGGGTCCAAGGGGACCTCTAGGCCCAGGGTATTGTCCAGGAGTCACTGGATTGTAGCCCAGAAGCTCTGGATCTCTGGACATGACCACCAAATGTGGGCCATGTCACCCTTTTGTCCACATCCTCTCCAGCACAGGTCAACCGTGCCGGGGAAAATCTGGCTCAGTCTACTCGGGGTCAGGTACCACTGAAATAGTATTTTATAAATGTTTTCTTTTGTGACTGTGCATATTGAGGTTTTGGAAGCTGCTTCCCAGACGTCCTCCCAGTCCTCCAGATCAATTGATGTGTTAAGGTCTGCACTCCATTTTTGCATGTAGGTATGTGTGGGTAGGGGGAGGGAGTTCTCGATTATTCTGTAGATTCCTGATATTAGTCCTTTTTGGTACTCTTATACGACAGAGAGATTCAAATCTGGTCAGCGGGGGGAATTTCGAGGTCGGGGATAGAGCTCCAAGGAAATGCCTTATCTGTAGGAATTTGAATATGGGGAGATTAGGGGCTGTAAATTTAGTTTTGAGCTCTTGGAAGGACAGAGCTTCGTTATTCTCAAGCAGATCCGCAACCATGCTAATGTCTAGGTCCTGAAATTGACCAAACTGGGCTCGGGAGCACCCAGGAGGGAATTCTGGGTTCCCAAAAGTATGGGGGTGAGTTGGGAGGGGGATGAAGTTAGGCCATATTTCCCTCTGTTCTTAAACCATGTGGACCACGTGCATTTCATTGCTCCTAGCTCTAGCCTCTGGGGTCATTTTTCTCTGTATTCTTGGGACCATAATAGCACTGGAAGGGGGATGGGGGCTGCGTGATGGGTTTCTATTTCTAGCCAGCAAGCAGAGCTCGGTGGGTTGTTCCAAACCACAGCTTGCCTAAGCTGGGCTGCGTGGTAGTATCTAACCACGTCAGGGACCCCTAGTCCTCCTCTTGTCTTTGCAGACAAGAGTACCGATCTCGGGACTCTAGGTTTACGTTGTTTCCATATGAAACGTAGGATCTGTGATTGTATATTTCTTAATTCAGCCAGGGGGATTGGGAGTGTCTGAAAATAATACAGTAGGCGGGAGAGGATATTCATTTTAGCGGAGATGATTCTGCCAAACCAGGAGATCTGGTATGTGTTCCAAGCGTCTAGGTCTCTCTTGATTTGGTCAAATAGGGGGGGGAGGGGGGTAGTTTGCTTTGTACAACAAGTTGTATGAGCTTGTGATTTTTATTCCCAAATATTTTATGTAGGTGGAGTTCCACTTATACTTGTAATTTAATTGCAGAAGCTTCCAGATGGGATCAGGGAGGGATATGTTCAGCGCTTCGGATTTATCCATGTTTATCTTATAATCTGAGACCTGACTGAATTGGTCTAATAGTTTCTGTAGATTAGGGAGTGAGATGTGTGGGTCAGCTAGGGTCAGAATAACGTCATCCGCGAAAAGGGATATTTTATAGTTTTTATCAGCGATTGTTATGCCTTTGATGTTTGGGTCGGCTCTAATTTGAGATGCTAGTGGTTCAATAGAGATCGCGAAAAGCAGAGGGGAGAGGGGGCAGCCCTGTCTGGTTCCATTTCTTATATGGATTGGGTTGGATTGTCCTCCCGGGAGTTTTAAATATGCGGTGGGGTTCTGATATAGGGCTCGGACACCCTCGAGAAAAGGGCCTGAGAAGCCGAATTTAATCATGGTTTGGTCGAGGAAGGTCCATTTGATCCGATCAAAGGCCTTCTCGGCGTCTAGGCTAAAAATCATGGCCTGGAGTTTATCGAGTTGCACGTGGTCAATTATATCAATGATTTTACGGGTGTTGTCAGAGGCCTGTCTTCCTGACACGAAACCCACTTGGTCTATATGAATTAGTCTGGGGAGAATAGGGTTTAGCCTGTTTGCGAGGATCTTGCTGAAGAGTTTCAGGTCTGTGTTAAGCAGGGAGATCGGTCTGTAGTTACCGCATTGAAGCGGGTCCCTTCCTTCCTTATGAATAATGGCTAGGTTGGCAGCTGAAATTGTGCCCGGGATCGGTTCTCCTTCTAGGAAGGAGTTGAACATTTCAATTAGGTAAGGGGAAAGGGACGATGCAAATTTTTTATAGTAGGCATTCGAAAAGCCGTCGGGTCCTGGGGTTTTAGTTATTTTGAGAGAGCTTATGGCTTGGGTCAATTCCTCCTTAGTGATTTTGTGGTTCAGAGCTGCAAGCTCTTCTTCAGTGAGAGAGGGAAGATTACATTGCGCCAGAAATTGCGAGGCAGTATCTACTGCGTTTGGGTCTTGATTAGGGGGGTGTAGATTATAGAGGTCTGTGTAATAGTTTGTGAATTCTTGGGCGATTTCTTTTTCCACATAAGTAGTGTGGCCTCCTTTAGTGCGGATCTTTGTGATTTGGGCCTTTGCCTTAAGACCTCTTAGCTTTGTTGCTAAAAGTGTGTCTGCCTTGTTGCCCTTATCGTAGAACCTCTGGTTGGTCCACTTGAGCGCTCTCTCTACCTCTTCTAGTTGGGATTGCTTTAGCTCAGATCTTGTTTTGTCAAGTGTTCTGAGAAGTTTCTTGGAGGGGGTCTTTTTGTGTTGTTGCTCGAGGGCTAGTATCTTGTCAGTTAATGCTTTCTGAATTTTTAGTTTTTTTTTTTCTTGTGGGATGCTAGAGAGATTAGGTCTCCTCTGATTGTGGCCTTGTGGGCTTCCCACAACATTGATGCAGCGGAGACAGACCCCTTTTTTATTTTAAAGAATGATGCTAATTTTCGCTGGATTGTTTCCACAACTTGTGGGTCGTTAAGGAGGGAATCATTAAGTTTCCACTTATACGAGGAGTTCTTAACAAAAGGCAGAGAGAGGGTCAATTCGACTGGGGCATGGTCCGACCATGTGATCGGGCCTATGTCGGACTGGGAGGCCTCCTGGAGAACATTTGAGGTTCCTAGCAAATAGTCGATCCGCGAGTAAGACTGATGTGGGGCCGAGAAGAACGTGTAGTCCCTCTGGCCTACGTGCTGGGCCCTCCAAATATCCGTGAGGAAAAGTTCTGTAAGATCTCTCTGAACTTTTTCGCCTTTTGCTGGGTATGGGCGGTGTGTGTAGTGGAGGGCATGCTAGACTTGTCTTGGTCTGGAGACAGAACCATATTAAAGTCTCCGAGCAAAAGAAGCGAGGCGAGTATTAACTGGTCTAGGGATTCTAGAAGGTCCTGTATGAAGCATACCTGATTTTCGTTGGGGGCGTAAACATTGATGATGGAGATGGGGTTTGCAGATAGGGACCCCTGCAAAAGTAAGTATCGTCCCTCTGGGTCTCTAACTATGTTAGTAGGGGCAAAGGAGGAGGGGGGCCTCATGGGGATCTGATGATTATGAACGCGTGGTGCTGTTTCATCACCTGCGTAACGGTTCCCATCGATCACAGGTTATCGATATCTCATTTGGACTTGAGGTTATGCGTAAGACTTTTCAACACATTTATATCATCTTGCACTTTCTACCTCTTATTTACATAATTTGACCACCTATTGAGCAGTGCAGAGGGTCGCTGGGGGCTCAGACTTCTGCTTAGGCAGACTTAGGGTGCTGCTGCAGTCGATGTGGGGGGGATGGGGGGGAAGGGAGAAAAAGAAGGGGAGATGGGGGGGAAGCGGAAGGGGGGGAGCAGGAGGTAGAGAGAGGGGGGGGAAGCGGAAGGGGGGGAGGGGGGGGAGCAGGAGGTAGAGAGAGGGGGGGGAGAGGGGGATCACTTGGAGCATGACCTTAAGCAGATACAGTGGTAAAGATTCCCTGAACTGAAAGAGGGTGATATCAACTGAGAGTGACCGAGGGGCACCCAACGCATACAGCTAAGCTTGCTGTATAGGCTATACATAGTTCATTTGAGACAGACTTGGAGCAGGGTATGGGAGTGGGGGGGGGGCCGTAGAGCCGGGCCGAGGGGGATACATGGAGGGGGAGGGGGCTTAGCTTATCCAACCTGAGTTCAGGGGCTGGCAGCGGGGGACGCCAACTGTCCACGCAAAGTTGTCCGGGTTTGCGCCACTGCTAGAGTTCTGGAGCTGCTCTGACTCTGCCGTTGAGAATCGGGGGTGGGGGGGTGTAGGCCCTTGGTTAGGACAGTTCCGCGACTCTGGTCCTTTAAGGTCTCCCCACCCCCAGAGAACCGGGCTCATCGGTTCACGTGACGCGCTAGGCAACAGCCATCTGCTTTTGCTGGTCTGGCCCTGCAGATGGAGAGAGTGACCCACGGCGCCATCTCTCGTCAGGTACTCCTCGGGGACGGCTCGGTTGCGATGAGGGCTGGGCGTCGGCTGGATTGTGGTGCAGTCAGATGCGTGGGGGCAAATAGGAAAGAGGTAAGGAGAGGAGATGGGGGGGAAGTGGGGTAAGGAGGGAGGGTGGAACACAAGGAGGGGGGGGGGGGAAGGCAAGGAGAGGGGGGAGGGTTGGGGGGGGAAGGCTAGGAGAAAAAAGGGGGGGGGAGTATGCTCAAGGGGTGAGTCCGCTTACTAGATATGGGGGGGAGGGGGGAAGGTGGATGAGGGAGGGAGGGAGCAGAGTAGAACCAGCTGGATCGTCTCTTTAATGGTTCAGGAATCGATGCAGGAGAGTTAGTGTGGATGAGTTGGACATCTGGCAGGGATGGGCGTAGAGGCTACCGGGCCTTTCGGGGCACAGTCGTGGGATGTGCGGCTCACTGGATCCGTTGGTTAGCGAGTCTTTCTGAGGCTCGGGGGTTTCGGTAGGCTCGGATCGTGCTGCTCGGGGGGCGCGTTCTTCTCCTCGTGGGGGGGCGATGCCGATGGCTTTGAGGAAGTCGTTGGTGTCCTCTGGGTCCGTGATGGTGAAGAACCGTCCATTCCTCGGGACGATGAGTTTAAAGGGGAAACCCCATCGGTAGGAGACACCTCGGTCACGAAGGAGAACCGTGAGAGGCTTCATCTCCATTCGCTTCATAACCGTGGACCTGGAGAGGTCGCTGTGTATCTGGACTGTGTGGTCGTCCATTTTAACGTCTCCCGCTCTTCTTGCGGCCGCCGAGATCTTTTCTTTCGCTGTGTAGACGTGGAATCACACGATCACATCCCTGGGGCGGTTAGGATCCGGGGATATAGGACAGAGGGCTCTATGTGCCCTGTCTAGCTGGAGCTCATGGTCGGATAAGTCAGGAACGAGATTCAGAAAGTTTTTTTAGGTAGGGCTGGATGGATTCTGGTGGGACTGATTCAGGGATTCCTCTGAATCGTAGGTTCTGCCTACGGTCCCTATTTTCGTGGTCCTCGATTGTATTCTTGAGGGCAGCCAGCTCATGCCCCATTCTAGCCATGTCATCCTCCATGTTGGAGTGAGTGACCGATATGGGTGTAATTTGTGATTCCACTGCCTCTGTTCTTGTGGTTATGGTGCTCAGGTCCGATCTGATGTCACGCAGGACCTTCTCCAGGTCCTCCATAAATCCCCTGCGCATTCTGAGGAGAAGAGCCTCAAAGAATTCTTTACTGAGTTCCTGATGGGCCGGAACAACTTGGCCGAGCAATGCGGCCTCCGCGGCATGCTCGTGCTCCTCGGCGCCATCTTGTGATTCTGAGGACGGCTCCATCGGGCGCTGCGTCAGCTGAAAGAACTTTGAAACGGGGTTCTGTGTCTTCTTTTGTTGTTTCCCCGCCATCCCTGGTGTCTTAGGGAGGGTGCTGGCCACTTTTTGGGGGTGTTTGCGCCGTGTGGGGTGCTTTTCTGTTTAGCTTTGTGGGGAGGGTGTCGGGAGCTCGTTGCCTACCCTGCCATTCACGGTGACGTCACCGGAAGTCTCTGTATTGTACTTTTAATTCTTGACCTTTTACCTGAACATATGAACCTAGCAATACTGCACTGTATTGTATGTCTTTATTTATATAGCGCCATTAATGTACATAGCGCTTCACAGTAGTAATACATGTGGTAATCAAATAATTAACAGATAATATAAATAACAGGTCATGGGAATAAGTGCTTCAGACATAAAAGTAACATTAAGGAAGAGGAGTCCCTGCCCCGAGGAGCTTACAGTCTATTACTACTACTGTAGACTGGTTATATCTTTATCTGGGACCCAGACCGGGAGAGTCCAAAAAAGGTACATTATCCTGGGAAGAGTCGTCGTCTATCCCATTCTTCCAAATTCATTTTTGAGAATTTGTTGGGGGTAATTATATTTATAAATTGTCTGTACGGATTTTGTAAGATTTACAGCTAGGTATAGTATATAGCTTGTGTGCCATATAAAATTGAAGTTAATACCAAGAAGTTTAATCAAATCAGATTGATTAATTTTGAAGCCTGATATACTGCCAAATTGACCAAGTGCTAGAAAAAGGTTTGGGAGAGAAATGAGTGGTCTAGTAACTGTCATTAGTATGTCGTCAGCAAATAATGCCACTTTATATTCTGTTTCCGACCTGTATAGCCGACACATTGGGGTTTAATCTCAAGGCGGCCGCCAAGGGTTCAATAGAGCGCAAATAAAAGTGGAGAGAGAGGGCAGCCCTGCCGTGTGCCATTTGCTATAAATATGGTGTCTGAGAGGAGCTCCAGATGCCTTTCTGACCAGAAAGAGTCTGGGATATACGCCTGTTCTCCTCTGTAAACATGGAACTTTTTGAAGTGAAATTTCTATGCTGCACCTACCAAATGAAAATTTCCCTGGGAGTAAATCGGCTTGATGGAGACGGAAGTGCAGTCCCGTAAGCTGGCAAGAGAGACCTCCCACACTCGGCGCACATGCGCAGGAACCGTTCCTGGCTCTGCGCGCCTGCACAGTAGGCGACGGCCGAGAGTGCTCGCGCCTGCAGTAGGTAGCAGCCGGACCTCGACGTGAGCACTGCCGGAGTTCGGTGCGTGCACAGCAGCAGCAACCGAAGCTCGGCGCATGCACAGCAGCAGCCGCCAGAGCTCGGCCCGAGCACAGCAGCAGCCGGAGCTCGGCGAGTGCACAGCAGTAGCCAAAGCTCGGCGCAAGCACAGGAGCAGCCGCCAGAGCTCGGCGTGAGCACAGCAGCAGCCGGAGCTCAGCGCATGCACAGTAGCAGCCAAAGTTCGGATCGAGCACAGCAGCAACTGCCGATGCTCGCCGCGAGCACAGCAGCACTCAGCAGAAGAAACAGCTGACACTTGAGGCACGGACACACACACAAACCACTGGAGGCCAACACGTATGTGCATAGTGCGCCCATGCACGTGAGCGGTGAGGCAACCGATGCGTGGCGGGACAAAACATTTCATCTTTGCCACGCGACGGCCGGGTCACGTGAGCGGGCAAACCAGCTCCCTGTTGTCGCGGCTACGCCCCCCGACACCTTCCCGTCGCCTCTGCATGCAGGACAGAATCTCTCCTGCTGCAGGCGAGCAGGGACACCGTGTGAACGTCCTCGTTCACTATGCACGAAGCCTAAGGCCCCGGTCACGGCGCTCTAATGCGCGCCCGCGCTTTCGGCTGCGCGTTCCGGCGATTCCCCGGTCTGCAGCTCACTGCAGGAGCAGAGACCGGGGGGGCGTGCCGGAGGAGTGACGGGGGCGCGGCCATGACGTCACCCGGCAGGTTCGCCCTCATTGGCTGAACCGCCGGGGGGCGTGCCTAGCCGCTCGACGCGAGTTCCTGCTCTCAATTCTATTGAGAGCAGGAGTAGCTCTCGCGCGAGCGCTGCGGCCCCCCCTCGCAGCGGGCCCGGCGCCGTTGCGGGAAGGGCTCTGGTGAGCGCAGCGTCCGCCACAGCATGCAGCGGGGGCAAGGCCTTAGGGCAAGCTCATACACTCTGCTCGCAAGCGCCATTGCACACAGTATAAGCTCAGCCTAAGTCAAACTTCTTTATGTTTTTCACAAATACAATTTCTGTGAGAAAACAGTGAGAAGAGACATAGAAGATTAACTTAAAATGCACGTGCTCTGCACACACATTTTTTTTAATTTGTTTTATCACTTTGTCTAGTAACAGTTGATTTAGGATATTGTCCAAGGCTTTTGTGTCTTGTGAGAAAGTTGGATTCGGGGATATGCAAAACTAGTTTCGTCGAGGTTCTTGTTCTAATTTTCGTTGGTAACCTTATGTGACAATCCGCAGAACGGAGTTGTCTTTTGTGGATTGCGCCCCCATTCAATAGCGTATAGAGCTATTTTCCCCTGTCCGCATAGTGCAGGGTTCACCTTATTTCATGCAAACTTGCCTCTCCCGAAGGATCCTTTTCCTCGGTGACCAGAAAAAAAGGCTCCCTTGTTCCCTTCTCCATGTTTGCTCTCGGTCAAAGGGCCTTCCTGGTCGGTAGGAATTTGCTTCTCTATAAAGCATGCTGTCTTGTTGCGGTGTAAAGAATCTTCGATTTCTTCTCTCCAGGGAAAGAAAAGCACTCTTTCCTCCTAATACATTTGCTATTATGGCGCCTAGTTTTCCTCCAAACAGAAATTTGCCTTCAAAAGGTTAAGAACTAAAGGTGGTTTTTGGAAGTAGAATCTGCTACCCAATGTCTTAGGTCGCGCTCATAGTCCTGGCTACAGCAATGGCGCGCCACATCAAAACAAACAAATGTAATCCGTCGCGTCCGCAACCAATATTGCTGAAATCAATGAAATTAGATTTTTACTGAGACGGCTGCACGCGACGGCAATAAGCCAAATCACATAACATCAACAAGACGTCACCGCCCCTTGCAGACAGCGACGTCGCTACAACTGAATTACAACTTTTGCAACAGTGACGGGTGATATTACCGGTCGCGTCGCAGTCAATGTACCCTGCACCATAAGTGCAGCCTTCGCCCTTCTTGCTGCCATTGACAGGGCCATGCTTCTTGCGGACAGAGAAGCTTCGGCGATATACTCAGTTGCCAACTTAATTTCTGATAACGCAGACAGAATTGAGGCTCTCTTGACACTGCTTTCCAACACCTCTCCACATTGGCTAACCATATTCCTATGGCTCAGGAAAGTGAAACGTTTCTGCTCGGTCGCCGGGCTACCGGAGCTTAAGGGGGAGAAATGCTGAGAACCCCCCTGATTGTACTGCACCAAACCCAGTGTTCGTGAATTGCACTTAACAAAATAACAAAAGCTACGCTCTAGGGCAGGAAAAGGGCTGTTCTGCAGGTACTGGGAGGGCCTTATATAGCGTGTCCCTGAAGAAGAGTTTCCTGCCCTAAGGGCTGAGGGAGGAGCCAATACCAATTAATACCCACTGCCATGTGGGGAACAGGAAAAATATATATACATTTTCCACAGACCACAAAAACATAAACTGTTGTCCAAGGAATAAAACAATGCAGAACAATAGTTTAAAGGAGTGCCAAGAATGTACTGTACACATTGCTTTACAACATTACAATAGAACAGCATTTTTAACAGGGGTTCCTAGGAACCATTGAATTCTCTGGGCATCCCTAAAACGTTCCCTGCAATTTTCAGGTGATTTGAAAATTGGACCAAATACAGAAGATGCTGCATCTGATCTCAAGACACACTATGAGAGAGGGTTGGGATTCCACCGAATATATCTACAGGGTACCTTAACAAAAGAAAAGGTTGAAAATAAAACCACTGCAATAGAAGGTAAATAAATTACAAACAATGGTAATAAGTGCACCACGTAAATGACAGCTCCGTAGACCCCATGCTTCAGACGTTTAAAAAAAAAAAAAAAAAAGTCATAAAAGTCAGTTCTGTTTATTTGTTCGGGCCTCAGGTCTGATTGTAATTTAGCCACCTTCTGTGAGCAGATGAGCAGTCTTCTTCCTTCTATACCACCAAACAAGTCACATTTGCCATGCTCTAGTTATAAACTACTGTGCATGTTTGTTTTACTGCTACATTGGACTGCACAACATACTTTGTTTTAAAGCGGCAATCCAAGTGGTCTTCTCTCAATTTTCTTTTCATAGAATTAAAGCAGGCGTCTCCGGAGCCGAACTCTATTACTTTCAGCTCCGGGAACCCCCTACTTCCTGAGATACTTACCTCCATAGGGGTTGTCATTTGTCAGAATTTAGTGTCATCAGCAAAGATGGAGACTTTGCTCTCGATGCCAACCTCAATGACCTCAATGTCATTCATAAACAAGTTAAAAAGCAGTGGTCCCAGTATCGATCCCTGACGTACTCAAGTCACGACTTTAGCCCAACCTGAAAAAGTTCATTTTATGACAACTCTCTATTGTCTATCCTTCAACCAGTTTTCAATCCAGGTGCATATATTTTTACTGAGTCCAATTTGCTTAATTTTCTACATCAATCTCGTGTGGAACCGTATCAAAAAGCATTTGCAAAATCTAAGTAGACCACATCAACTGCATTACCCTGGTATAAATTCCTAATTACCTCCTCAAAGAAACAAATAAGGTTAGTTTGGCATGATCTATCCTTCATAAATCTATGCTGACTATTACTAATAATTTTGTTTTCCATGAGCTATTCCTGAATATTATCCTGTAGTAAACCTTCAAGTAGTTTCCCCACTATTGAAGTCAGGCTTTCAGGTCTGTAATTCCCCGGTTGTGATCTAGCACCCTTTTTACATATAGGCTTTTACATCTGCTTTATGCCAATCTTGTAGTATTGAGCCTGTGGAAATGGAGTCTTTGAATATTAAATGTAATGGTTTGGCTAATATAGAACCTGGAAATGTGACGCCATGGCGATACCTAGCCACGACAACACGACATAGCAAAATGAGATGCCGCTCTGGAGAAGGTAAGAGGCCCCGCAAAAATCCCAGCCAGCCATTTATCCAAGGATGGAAAAGACAAAAGGAACCAAGTGGATGTGGAAATGTTGAAAGAGTGTTGCAGGTTTTTTCAGTAAATCGTTTAGCTTCATTTGAGTGTGGTACAATGTGGTATCTTCCATATTTTGATGTAGAGGTATCTGTACCTTGTTAGCCGAGCTTAATAATCAAGCTTAATAATAAAGGATCAATAATGCAACACACACTCACATTTCCACACCTGTCCACACCATTTATATACACTCCCACTCCACACACACCTTTTGTAAAGTGCTGTATACACTGTGGGCTCTTCATTCATTTATATTTACATACACACATACACATACACACACATCACTAACATTCAGGGACTATTTAACACCTAGTCATAAATTGCATCTACACATGGGGGAGGGATAAGCACAGATAACATTCCAAGAGACACTGTTTTTAAGTAAACCCCTTTCTTGCTTTATGCATTGTAACATCGCCGGAAGAAGAGGATATCAGTGTATCTCGAAAGCTTGCACAAATAAAAGCATTTCGTTAGCCACAGAACGGTATTGTCAATTCATTTTTGAATATATATCTATCTTAGATATGTATGTTTCTGTAAAAGGGTTCAGCTCTTACAGGGTTGCTAGGCAAAAACAGCAAGGAGAGGAGGAGACAGTAGGATGACTAGGAGGAGGGAATGGAGAGCCATGGGGCAGGGGGGAGGGCAAAGAGAGGGAGGAGAGACAGCATGTTAAAATAGGAGGAGGAAACAGAGAGACAGCAAGGAGGAAGAAGTGTAATGTGCACAGAGAGGAGCAGACAGTAAGGAAGGGAGTGCAAAGTGAGGAGAGGAGCGAGGCATGATGGAGACAGCAAGGCATTACAGGGAGGGGTGAATACAAAAAGTAATGTTTAATCAATACCATTTAAGATCTGCTAAATCGGTGTGTGTGTGTATATATATATATATATATATATTTTTTGCATAGTCAGTAACCACCTCCACACTGAGGAGACCCATTAAGGTCGAAAGTCTCTCTGTGGGTAGGTTTACTGGCTATGCATCTTAACCCTGGCTGTGCTCAAAGCTGTGACCATTCAGCAAGCTTAAGCCTATGGGAACCATGTTGAATGGTTTTGAAGCAAAAGGTGGCACTGTGTGCTCATTTGCATGTCATTTCCCAGAATCCCTTGCTGCAGTGGAAGTGTTGATTGCTGTGTGATAATGTTGAAAGGTGGGGTTGCAGACCTGTCTAAGACATGCAAATGTGCATACAGTAATATTTCCATTTGCTATATGCTTTGCTGTGGGATTTTGTCACTTTTTACCCACCATAACTTAACTAAGCACGCACACACGCACGAAAAAAACCTCTCTGTAGAGGCACGTGTGGTGCATGGTAAATAGTTAGTCTTATCACATGAAAGTGGTTTGTAGGGCATATGTGTGCATTTTGGACCCAGTAAACCACTTTTATGTGATAATCCCTCCTGCTGTTCTGGTATACTGGATCTCTGGGGATCCTCACAGGTATCTTTATATTTTTTCAGGGATGCTTGGCAGAATAATGTGAGAAATCTCTTTATTTTCCTTTGGATGTGTATAAAGCGAATGGGATTATTTTATTTTTAGGGGGAACCTTTATCCGACAAGTTTTGAGGCACTCGCCTTCCTGAATAGGAAGAGTTGACAAATATGCCAAACATCACTTTCCTAATAAAACGACCTACAGTACATTATCTCAATGCTTTACACACATTATTACTGTAGGTAAATGCAAACAGGATCTTTCACACCTTCCCTTAAAAGGTTTTTCTTGCGATTGTTTTTCAGACGTCCTTAATCTAAATAGAAAATAACACGACAAAGGCGGCTCGGATCCCTGATAACTTCCCACCTTACACAAGTCTCGAGTAGGGAGCGAGGAAGGAAACAATATACATTGTAATGGAAAAGCAGGAACATCCCATTATTCCTCCGGCCTGTGGGAGTCACTGATCGCCATGGGTAACATTACAGCCGTATCCTTCCGCCCGCTGACTTTACATTGCGCAAGGATAAGAACAAAAGAAACACGCACCTTTCACTCAACTACCCTGCTGCTGGGTCGCTCCGCAGTTACCGCAATGCACGGGGCTCTCTGTGGAGCGATATCAATATACAACTGCCACAAACAGCCGTTAATTTTTGAATTCGGACGTTCTAGTCGGCTGTGAGCGCCGCAGCTTCCTTCTATTTCTTTTTTAATTCGTTTCCTAGGCAACAACCCGCCCAGCACTGGAGGGGGGGACAAGGCTGAGCCCAGGGCCAATCAGACGGCTGGATTGTTGTCATGGCGGCGGGCAACCAATAGGGTGCAGAGATTCCTCTCCTGCCTTCTGCGTCTTGCAAGGAAGTGGGGGGGTGCTTTAGTGTTTCCTTTTCCCGGTCACTGCAGAGGGAGGTAGATGAGGAGGAAAGTTGAGGAGATGGAATTATGAATGCCTGGTGGTTGTTTCGGATGCCTGGATACCCAGACCTCATAGTAAACTGTTAAAAGCCTAGTACAGACATCCAAAGTTTCCCTCATTATCAGGACACCCTGATATGTACAGTGTTAACCTGCACAGCTTTTCTGTCTTACTCATATGGAATCAGCCTCATGAACTTCAACCTACCGGTTCACAGAAATAGTTTTTTGGACCAGTAATGTCACTGATTTTGGTACTTGCAGGCATTAAGATAGAATATAAATAGCATTTTCCCACTACCCACCCCCCCTTATGAATGCCTCCCAGATCTCCTTGATACAAAGATCAAACAAACGTGTGATGTGTGCTTATGTTTACAGAGTACAACGACTTTGTATTTAAAAAAAAAAAAAAGAAACGACATACATTTTCTTTTTAAGGAGTATTATAAATATATTCATGTATAATATATACTGTATGATAGCAAATTATATGACTCATGGATTGGCAAAAAAGGCTAATAGACCTCAATATGAATAACTTAATAAACCATGCTATGCGAATTTTATAATGACGATATTAAAGCACATTCAGGCTATTAATAAAGAACAAGGAAAGCATTTACTAAAGGGGGGGAAAAGCACTAAGCGACACTTATTAACTGAAGCTTTGGGATTGTGAGAACATTTCACTGAAGCGGTACTCGATACATGTGGAAATATGTATGTAATTAAGTTGTAGATACTGTACATGGATGTTGTAAAGGCAAATACCTGTACAGTAAATTAAATAGTAATTCTGTTGAAAACCACAAGAGAACACCAAATGGCAAAAAAAAAAAAAAAGCTGTAAGCCTTAATTAAATAAAGCCTTAAGTTTTATTGGAACTGGGGGAAAAAAGAAAATCTAGTGTCTCAAAACAGTGTGCAATATTATAATTGTGCTCAGGAGTGGCAGACATTCTCAGTGGTGTTAATTACTGATTGTGAGATGTCACCAAATGACTAAGACTATATTTTTTTCTTATTAGAATTGTCATTTTTTTCAAATGTAACACATAAAAGATATGTAAAAGTGTTTCCCCCACCCTACGGGAGATTCTACCATTACTGGTCGTGTGGTGCATGATACCTGCTGGTAGGTAACAGGAGGGCTGAGTCATCCCGCCGATAGTTGTGGACTAGGCTTCTGGGGTTCATACCCCACATATCTTTAGCAGTGCAGCGCCTTCGTCTGCTGTAGGCTCCAGGGAACTGAAGATAATCTCCCACAGTAGAACCGATAACTTCTCTTCCCCCCCCCCCCCCTCCAGTAAGATCACTCATCAGACTGGAGGTATAACAACAGAACGGTTTATTGTCTGTACAACAACAGCAGTACACGGCAATCTTCTGCCCAATGCAGTCCCACGCGCAGCTACCCACTGAAGGATGGTCCCTGGACCTTCACTACAGGGCACCCGCAGCAGTCCCAGCTCTTCCCTGCCCCTCTAGCAGAGGCAGAGGTATGGTCCACACTCACTTTCCCCCAAAGGGGAAGATAGACTCAGGCTCATGGGGGTAGAGGCACTGCTAAATTTGGAGCGTCGCCACCCTTAAGTACAGGTAGGACAGAGGGCATCAGGTCTGTCCCATGATTGGACATGCTCAGGCCTGATGTCACCGCCTCCCCCTGTCACTCAAGTGCAGCACCAGTGAGTGGGGAAACCCCATATTGACTACAGGCAAGCCTGCTTCACCAGGGCTTACTGCCAGGAGTAGGGCAGGTTAGTAGCCATAGGTGGCATGGCTACACACAGACACACACACACACATATATATATATATAACAGAAAAAAAGTAGAAGAAGCGCCCGATCTTCGTGTATTAACGTAAATAAAATTTAATAAAACATGGACATCGCGATTCAAATCTCACAAGATTCCAAATATAAAAAGCATTGTATGAGTAATACTCATGCTCCGACCCTTCGTGTGTTGGCGCCTCTGCTCCACTGGGTATGCTCCGGACTGACGTCACGTCTCTCTAGATGGTGTTACACCTTGGAGGTTCCTCCGGCAACTCCCGTCTCTTGCATGTAAGTTCCCTTTGTGGTATAGAGTCCCAATACACAGGAACAGGGTCTGGCTTCACTCTCACAACTGGCACTAATTCTGAGCACTTGTAAAATGACAGTAGTAACACGTCCCTACGCGTTTCTTCAGACTAAGCTGATTTCTTCAGGGGATTACATTACTGGTTGGAATTATACCACCTATAGGAGCCTATCAGTGAGTTGGCAACTGGACATTACATGCATCTAGGTGTGCTCAATTATAACATACCTTATGTGGCTTGCTGTCTGCTTACTGTTATTCTTACAGTTTGAAAGTTCTCTTAATCTACAGTTTACCTCTGATCCTGGAATTTATTTTGCTATCACAGGCTTAATTTTGAGGATTGATTGTAAATTAACATTCTACAGCCAGCTAACCTCTTTATTTGCTGAGTTTCATATACTCTAACTTCAGCACAGTGGATATTGTTCCTTGCATTGTATGATCTTGTGCCAGGTTTATCATATTAACAAGCTATTTACCTCACTGTGGATATAGGTGATTCCTTATTGCTATTATACAGTTATTGGTGACTACAGTGTAAGTTCACCTTTTCTATACATCAGTGTTCTTTTGCAGTGCTCGTGTCAGGGGTCCATGCCATATTTGAATTATTCTGCATTGTTTTTTTAATATCTATGTGTCAATTCAATAAATTGTTATTTTTCATTTTTGGTACACCTGAGTGCTCTTAGCGGGTCTCTTTTTCTCACAATATATATATATATATATATATATATATATATATATATATATATATATAAACAGCACTCAAGGTAATAATGCAAAGAACAAATATATTATAGAAAAACAGGCACAAAAATCCAACGTTTCGGTCCTGTATAGGACCTTCCTCAGGGGTGTGCTAGAGAACACTGCCCATGAAAAACATTTATACCCTCCACCAACCTGTGCAGACAATTAGAAGCAGCTGTTTATAATTAAAAAAGGGACCCTTCGGATGCCGGGAGCTCCGTCAGCACCGCGCATCAGTCAGGCTTCACTGCAAGTCCGTTTACATCCGGCTGTCAATGCCGTTCGCATCGCGCATGCGCATCTACGGGAGAGGCCAGCTATCACGCCAGATGTCTACGGCGTCCCCCGTTGCCATGGCGACGATTCGAAAGCGTCTGCACCAAGGCTGCGAAGGCAGGACCGGACTCAAACAGAGGTCAGGAGCACAGGGCTGTGCGTCGGCGATGACGTCACTTCTACCACACGATCAGATCCCTAAAATAAACATATAAAAATACAGTGTAAAAAACATGTTGAAGAGTTAAAAACATGTTCCAGATGCGTGGTTATTACATGTTAACAGCGACAGTACTAATCTGGAGTACAAATGCAGGGTATAGCCTGTCAGCTCCCGGTGTCCGAAGGATCCCTTTTTTAATTATAAACAGCTGCTTCTAATTGTCTGCACAGGTTGGTGGAGGGTATAAATGTTTTTCATGGGCAATGTTCTCTAGCACGTCCCTGAGGAAGGTCCTATACAGGACCGAAACATTGGATTTTTGTGCCTGTTTTTCTCTAATATATTTGTTCTTTGCATTATTACCTTGAGTGCTGTTTTTGTTTCCCATTGGGTCACATTGTTTTTCTATTGAACACTATAGAACATGCACCTACCCTATTCAAGCCAGTGAAGTGCCTGCTGTTACTATCTCTCTCTCTTCGAAAGCTCGCACAAATAAAAGCATTTCGCCCCACAACAGTATTGAGCATTTTTATTTGATATATATATATATTATATATGTGTTGTAAAAGCTGTAAAAATGTTACAACAAAAATTCAGTTATCAAATGAGTTTATTCAGAGTGCACACAGTGGAGACAGCTTCAAAACAAAAAGCTCTCACCCAGATAACACGGTATGCCATATATTTATACCCTAAAAACTAAAGCTCCACCCATTTATGGGGGGGCTTGCACGTCACTAAATATGACATAATTTTGTAATACATAACAATACTAAAGCTGATGTAATTTTGTAATACATAATAATACTGGATAAATGTATGTGAGCTAAAAATCATTATGGGGTTAAATGGGATGTGTCTGTTCTGCCACCTGGCATATTAGTATGAGAAACAGTTTCATTGCAAGAATCTGAGCTTATCTTAGACTACTAACGAGGCTTCTCATAACTTCTGGCCTGTTTACACTTTCATTTTGGAGCTGATTGGATGAGGAAAGATCAATAAAGTCAGCTAGGAGCGAAAACATTCCATTCTCTGTTTCACACGTTCGTTCACACAGATTTCTTCACATAGAAAGATGATATATAAACTTATAAAGACGACAAGATGGCGGACTAAAATAGTAAAACAAAATGGCTGCTTTGACCCTAATGCTGTTACGTCAGACCCCCTAATGTCTCAACTTCGTCAGTGTATACTGTGACAGAGTCATTGACTCAATAGGCTGGAATGGAGGATATGTGTACTGTCCAGCACTCAACCAGTTAACCTACTTCTGGAGAATTGCATGCACCTGTAGCCTAATTAAGCAGGATTCCTGAGAGACTGCAGGTTTAAAAAAAAGGAAGTGATAGAGAGAGAGACTGTTTTCCCCAGAGAAGGTAGGGGAGATAGAAGTGCTCCCCAGCTTCGGACAACTGGTATAGATGACCTATAGAGGAGTTCTCTGGGCTCAATGTGAGGCAGAGTTCCCCTAGGAAAAAAGGAGGAGAGACCGCGCTGAAGCAGGGACGTCTGCTGCAAAAAGGACTAAGATAAGCAAAACCCTTATTATTGTATGCAGAGACTGTGTGACACTGTGGCATATGCCAGGGCATGTTTTTGGCTTGGGAACCAGCTTAGCTGGCCATGCAGTTAGTGAGGGCAAAAACTATTCTGTAGTTAGCTTTCCCTAAATGGAATAGGTGTTTATTTTCTATGATTTGGTTTTCTTAAAGGGACAGTGCACCCAGAGTTTATTTGATTGTGGCTAGTAAACCACTACAGTTTAAAGTTTTATACCGTGTCTGGTGTCTTACTGACCCTGCCGCGAGGCCATCCTGCCACAGTACATATATATATATATATATATATATATATATATATATATATATATATATATATTAAAAGAGAAAAACTGGAGCAACGATGTAGAAGACAAGTGAAAGACGAATTGCTCAAATGGATTAATGAGACATGAATCAAAAGTGTACAAGACCAAAACTAGATGCTGCAGATATCCTTTATTTTGTGGCTAGAGATACATTTTAATTTATTTTTAGAGATCTATCATATGTGGCATGTGTGTTGCGATAACAGCAAAAGTGCACCTCTCTGTACTAGTACAACAGTTTTTATTTGAGTGGGAATAAAGGTGCACCAAAGCTTACTGCCATTTTGTGGATCTTGGCCTATGTGTTCTAAACATGCACTCTGATCCAGACTGTGTATGACCAGTGTCATCGTGAGCTCTCATTTTGACCGTCACAAAATAAAAAAAAAATAATGTCGATATCTGGTGGTCATAATAAAGAGTACATAGTTACATAGTATAGTTACATAGTAGATGAGGTTGACAAAAAAGGACGTCCATCAAGTTCAACCTACTGTATGCTAAATTTAGATAACAGATACTTTATCCTATATCTATACTTACTTATTGATCCAGAGGAAGGCAAACAAAAAACCCCAGTGACATATCATCCAATGATATCTCATAAGGGGAAAAATTAATTCCTTCCTGACTCCAATAATTGGCAATCGGATTAATCCCTGGATCAACATCCTTCCTATGTATACTTATTTGGTATATCCCTGTATACCTTTCCCATCTAAAAAGATGTCCAACTTTGTTTTGAACAAATCTATTGTATCTGCCATCACAGTCTCCATGGGTAATGAATTTCATATTTTAACTGCCCTTACTGTAAAGAACCATTTCATTTGTAGCTGGTGAAATCTCCTTTCCTCCAACCTTAAGGGATGGCCCCGAGTCCTTTGTACTGCCCGTGGGATGAATAGTTCTTTTGAAAGCTCCTTGTATTGTACCTGAATATATTTGTATATAGTTATCATATCCCCTCTTAGACGCCTCTTTTCTAATGTAAACAAATCTAATTTAGCTAGCCTCTCCTCATAAGTTAGATTGTCCATCCCCTTTATTAATTTGGTGGCTCTTCTCTGCACTCTCTCTAGTTCCATAATGTCTTTTCTTAGGATTGGTGCCCAAAATTGTACTACATATTCAAGGTGTGGTCTTACTAATGCTTTGTAAAGTGGCATAATTATGTTTACTTCCCTTCCATTCATTGCCCGTTTGATGCAAGGTAAGATCTTTTTGCCTTTGCAGCTACTACATGACTTTGGGCACTATTGCTAAGCCTGCTGTCTACAAGCACTCCTAAATCCTTCTCCATCAAGGGTTCCCCCAATATATATCCATTTAATTTGTAAGTCGCTTTTTTATTCTTGCATCCCAAATGCATAATCTTACATTTATCTGTATTAAACCTCATCTGCAATTTACCTGCCCACGTTTCCAGTCTCTCTAAGTCCTTCTGAAGAGAAATTACATCCTGCTCTGATTCTATTACCTTACACAATTTAGTATCATCAGCAAAGATGGAGACTTTGCTCTCGATCCCAACCTCAAGGTCATTAATAAACAAGTTAAAAAGCAGGGGTAAATACAAGTAATTGTATCAGCAATTATTAACAACAATACATAATTTAGGAAATGGGTAATAGATCAAATTGATTCTATAGCAATTATTTCTAACAAGGGCACACACAGGTGCTGACCATTTCTTGCCGTGTTTTAAACATAGCTATGTATCTTAAAATTAGTACAGATCATTGCCCTTGCTAGAAATAACTGCTATAAATGATTAAGAGTGAAGTAGCTTTATCAAAATAGTTCACTGGGTGAAATTATTAAGATGATACAATGCCTGATGTTTATGATCATCCCAAGGATTATAGAAATGTCTATAGACATTCATTTGTAACAGCACCGATTAGTTACTATAGGCTAATGTCTTACACCTTCCCAAGGCATGCAAGTTTGTGTATTAGAGAGTGAGTCTATTATGGTAAGATACACTGGCGACACACTTTATTGCAGTGTGGCCAGTACCGCAAGCCGGGAGATTTCCCGGCTTGCAAGTGGCAGCCCCTCGGCGTGCCGCGCGTCTCCGATGCGCGGTCACGCGTCATCGGGTGCCTGCGCCCCCTGCACGCACGTCCAGGGCTCCCCGAGGGAGCCCTGGTGTCCTGCGATGTGGGGGACGGCGGCAGGGGGTTCCGGGGGACCCGGCGGACCCGGAGAGGAGAGGGGGAAGCCGCGATCGGCGGGCCTCTCCTCCGCTGCTTCGGCGCGCGCCCGGCACCCTCCGGCGCGCGCCAGGTAACTGCTGCGGCCGAGAACGGGCAAATGCTCGAATAAACTCGGCCGCAGCAGTATTGTGAAATGTCTGTGAATGTGGCATCATGATGCCTTCATTATAGATTTTCAGATAGTCAGATAAACTTCCTTCTGCAAAATGCAGATCCCATAGTAGTAATAATTTCCAATATACTATAACAGTCATAAAAATATCAAATGATCTTGCTAAGAAGTATATATATTTTCATTGGTGTAGGATCTTTCTTAGATATTTTGAGTTATAGAGTCTAGCGTTTGCCTCTTACAAATATTTGCATGTGTTTGGCAGACTACACACGCAAACCATAGTCTGCCCAGTTAATGATAAAACGGCTTTGATTGTGGAGATAATTGAGTGGAAGATGCAATATTAGATTTTATCAGATGTTGCAAGTCTATAACAAAGTTAAATATCTTCCTACCCAAAGCATTAATATGAGAAAAGCAATTGTTTTAGTAGGTGTTGTAATGTTTCAGTAGAAACTTTCAGTAGAACATTTTGTGAAGAATTCCACAAAAATGTTTAAATTGTTTTTTAATTTTTTATTATTCCTATCTTAGGAAATGTTTTATAAACATAGACAAATGTTAAAATTGATATTGCTGAAGATCATATACTGTATGTGAACTGGTAATAGTGTGTAAAGATCAGAGTTGCCTGTGAGTAAGGTGGTTGCCTTAATTGCTGCTGGCTGTCAGCTTGTGCATGATCCTTCCTCTCTGGGGTTATCACCTGGATAATCCTGCCACAAAGCTGGATCGGGCGCTCACACTGCTGGGACTCACTACCTCCGTGAGTAGGCGGGGGCCGTGGGTCTCCTTGGTGTGAGCCGTCAGATGGGACCGTCCTGGGTGTCAACATGCCTATATTATAGTGTATATATGTACTTTTGCGTCCAATAACCACTGATACTCTCTTCCCCCACAGCTTATTCCCTATTGACATGCAAGTGAGAGCAGCTTACTATGACAATTATCATCTAATTGGTTTAATTTGGAACCTGTGTTGTTTAACACTTTGCATGTATATAGGGGTAAGCAGGGGGAGGTGCAACCCTATCCCTGATGAAGCCACATCACGTGGAGAAACGCGTAGGAGGAGCCAGCATTGAGTCAGCAGTGTGTGAAGTGAACACAGAGGAAGCCATGACCTGTGAGCTGCGAGTGGAATATCTTGTTATTTGCTGCAAAGCAAGCTGATCAGCCTGCTACCTTTCCAAGCTGCAATCCGGTGACTCTGGAGGTGAACCTGAGGAGGAAATATGGAAGACACCCAGGACGGTCCCATCTGACGGAGCACACCAAGGAGACCCACGGCCCCCGCCTACTCACGGAAGTAGTGAGTCCCAGCAGTGTGAGCGCCCGATCCAGCTTTGTGGCAGGACTATCCAGGTGTTAACCCCAGAGAGGAAGGATCATGCAGGAGCTGACAGCCAGCAGCAATTAAGGCAACCACCTTACTCACAGGCAACTCTGATCTTTACACAGTATTACCAGTTCACATACAGTATATGATATATATACTAATAGACAGCACTCTAAAACGAAAATATACTCAAAATGTACAGGGTGCATGGAACAAAGTGGGCCCAAACAACCCCACTGTACATCATAGAAACCCAAAAGAAGCTCATGCTGGAGCTCCTTTTGGGTTTTTATACAGTATATGATATTCAGCAATATCAATTTGAACATTTGTCTATGTTTTTAATGTATGTTCTTTTATCAGAAGTGCACTATATATGTATTATTTACAATACTATTGACCACTCACTCTGAAGGTGAATATAAAGTTGATTCCATTTACTATTGCGCCTCCACCTAATTTCCTTTTCTTTCCTGTTTGAGGTATATATGAGGAGTGGTATCCTGCTGTGTGGGCATGCAATAGCTAACAACTACAAGGATCCTTTATTCTCCATTTTGTGAGGACCAGTTTATTTTGGTCTATAATCAATGGACATTAACACTGGTAAAATACGCATTGTATGAAATCTGTGAGTAGAACTCTGCTGAGCTGTTTTAAGGGATTGCATCTAGTATCAGTGGTTATTCAATTTACATTTTGTGTTCATCAATCAGAACAAGACTTCAGGTTATTATCTACAGTTGCTTTGTTTGTAGGTTGATCATTCAACATTCATTCACCTCGGAGAAATCCCCCCTCCATAGATTTTCCCTTCCCAGAATTTATGGACATATAACAATTTGTGTAAACATCAGCGCACCCCCTTTGCACTTGTGAGTGTTACTCACTAGTGCAACCTTTTTTCTCTTAGGAAATGTTTTGCCAATTTTTTCCCCCCCATACTAGCTTAATACTAGAGATGGGCGAATTAGTCCAAATCTGATCCACATGTGAATATCCAAGGGCGGATTTGACAGTTACACATTTTGAGTGAATTCTCCTGAGGCCGCTGCCATTTTCAATCAGCATGAAATCATTACATTCGCCTATGTGTATATTGTGACATTCGATTCGCCCAGACTCTGAAATATGGGTTTTGCACCACAAGTACAATAGATATCTAGATATAGATATATCCCCTCAAAACGACATGGGGAGAGACACCTGTGGTCTAAAAGAAGAACACCTGGAAAATATGCTAATTGAATATGCAAAGTATATTTCAATGACACACTCCACAAAACCTATACTGATAGGCCAGGTCCTATAGCACCTTGTGATAAAAACAGTGTCACTGGGACCAGGAAAATTCACCAGGATCAATGCATCAAACAGGACAAAGGAGTTCAACAAAGAAGGTTTATTGTCTCTGGAGCCAACAGGCCCAACCAAAATACACAAAAAGATTCAAACTCACCAAAATGGGTTATGGGGGTAATCCTAGCAAGCTGGGCAACTTCAGTAGCTACCCATG
Source organism: Ascaphus truei (assembly GCF_040206685.1). NCBI lineage: Eukaryota > Metazoa > Chordata > Amphibia > Anura > Ascaphidae > Ascaphus > Ascaphus truei. Next base: position 73,933,785 of record NC_134486.1, on the reverse strand, counting down.
AGTACTTCCACGTCAGCAGGGGTTCCGGTCTCACGACCTCGAGATGGGATTTGGAGAGTTTCAAGTTGGAATATCCCACTTGCTTTTGCAATGAGCCTCATTCTGTGGTGTCTCCGACACAGCCTTGAAACACACAGCTTAGCTACCATGCTAACTTCAGAATGAACTCTGGAGCCCAAATCGGCTCCGCTTTACATGGATTCCTGCTACCATAGAAAAGCATGAAAACGGAGTCTGGACCAATCACAGAGCAGATTCTGTGTCCCGGGCCAATCACCGAATGAGGTTTCGCTTGTGATGGGCCAGCCAGATATCTCCCGCAGAGATAAGCGCCTTGATGTCTGGGATAGACAAAGGTTCTGCTCTACAAGCCAACATCTCCCAGAGATGAGTACCACCCAGCCACACATTGACATTGTCCCCAGGATTTCAACTCCCCCTCCTCAATCAACAAAACCCAGACCCCTTGGTGTGCAGGCTGGATAAGTGTTACCAAGGGAACACAGAAATACACATTTTGCCATTTACATGACATAAAGGTTCACAGGTACATTATAAAATACATGTTTACAACTTTTATTATGAGAAGCCCATTGCCGAAACTGTTACAGGGAGTACTGTCAGGTCTACTGGGATCAGAGCCCACCACCTCAAGCTATTCAGGGTAGCAATTCTAGCAGTGAGCTAAACCAGCTGCTAGATATTTCCATGGTCGCAGCCTATTTTTGAGCTCTACTACTCACTACATATTTACCTCTGTATTTAGCAGGGAGGCGTCCATTGATAAACTATTGTTAGGAGAAAGGTGCAGCCTCTATTAATGAACAATTGGTTAACTGAGGAAGATGTGCATAGACAAATTGATCAAATAAAAGTAAATAAAGCACCAGGACCAGATAGTATACACCCAAGGTTTCTTAAGGAGCTAAGCTCAGTAATAACCAAACCATTACATTTAATATTTAAAGACTCAATTTCCACAGGCTCAGTACCACAAGATTGGTGTAAAGCAATTATTAAAAAGGGACCTACAACCGGGGAATTACAGACCTGTAAGCCTGACATCAATAGTGGGGACGCTGCTGGAAAGTTTAGTATGGAATAATATTCCAGAATACTTCATGGATAACACAATTATTAGTAATAGTCAGTATGGATTTTCGAAGGATAGGTCGTGCCAAACTAACCTTATTAGTTTAGTTGAGGAGGTAAGTAAGAATTTAGACCAAAGTAATGCAGTTGATGTGGTCTACTTAGATTTTGCAAAGGCAAAATAAAGGGCCTTTTTCCGGGTACAAATATTTGCACCTAGATTGAAAACTGGTTGAAGGATAGACAGCAGAGATTTGTTATAAATTGAAACTTTTCAGGTTGGGCTAAAGTTGTAAGTGGAGTATCTCAAGGATCGGTACTGGGAACCATGCTTTTTAACTTGTCTACTAATGACCTTGAGGTTGGTATAGAGAGTAAAGTCTCCATCTTTGCTGTTGAAACGAAATTGTGTACGGATGTCATTTCTCTCCAGAATGACTTGGATAAACTGGAAACCTGGGCAAATTAGATTTAATACAGATAAATGTTCAGTTATGGAAGGAAAGTAAGCATAATTATGCCCCTTTATAAAGCATTAGTAAGGCCACACCTTGAATATGGAGTACAGTTTTTGGCACCACTCAATAAAAAAGGTATCGAACTGGAAAAGTGCAGAGAAGAGCAACCAAATGAAAAATGGGGATGGAAAATCTCACTTATGAGGAGAGGCTAGCTAAATTAGATTTGTTTACATTAGAAAAGAGGTATCGAGGAGGGGATATGATAACTATATACAAATATATTCGGAGACAATGCAAGAAGCTTTCAAAAGAACTATTCATCCCAATAGCAGTACAAACGATACAGGGTCATCCCTTAAGGTTGGAGGAAAGGAGATTTCATCAGCAACAAGGAAAGGGTTCTTTACAGTAAGGGCAGTTTCAATATGGAATTCATTACCCATGGAAACTGATGGCAAATACAATAGACATCTTAAAAAAAAGGTTGGATATCTTTGTTGAAAGGAAAGGTATACAGGGATATACCTAATGAATAAACATGGGAAGGATGTTGATCCAGGGTATGATGGAGTCATCCTTGGATGATGTTTCACTGATGTAATGAGAGTGGAGTTTCTTGTGTTTCTGATGGCCTAGGTGCATGTTGAGTTAACTTTTATCTGTTACAGACTGTAAGGATTGGACCTTGGTCCTGCCCCTGTGATGCGTCCCGTGACGCATCGGGTGACGCCCCTTGTGTATGCACTGTGCGCAAGTTCTGTAGTACTCCTGCCGTCACTGGACCTAGGCTCCGCCCCCACAACACATCCCGCGACGCAACAGAAGACGTTCTTGTCTCCACTTCATGCCAACTTCATGCCAACGATGCACTCCGCCCCTGTTTACCAGTGGACAGAATATGTGTGATGACTCATTGCCTGCAGCCTTCTCATTGGTTCTCTGTTCTTTATATGCTCAGCCAGCCTTGAGGCAAATTGGCTGAGCATAAACAACTGTTTATGTTTCAAGTGCTTGCCTCAATCATCCTGCTGTCCTGCTGTTTCTCTGTGCATTCTGTCTTGCTCTCTTGTACCTTTTGGACCTCAGCTTGTACCTGGAGCTCTGCCTTCTCTGACCCCTGGACCTCGGCTACGCACAAAGACCATTATGACCTCTCGACTCCTGGACTCCGGCTATGCACAACGACTGTCTGACTTCTCCTATCCTAGATCACGGCGAGTATCACGACTATTCTGACCTCTCCAACCCTGACCCAGCTACACGACTACGACTCGATTATTGGTCGGTGTATTCAGACATCCCCACCTCAGTCTTACGGTCCCGTCCTGTTTGTGTTGAGCACTCGTTACACAGACATGCTTAAATGTAGTAATTTTGCTGTGAACAGGATACTGATGGAAAATAACAGTTAGAATAATTTTTATGAGAAAGTGCGAGATATAGCTGGACTCCCTCGCATTCCTTACTGGGATGTTGGCTGAATGCCTGGATGTGTTCTGTGATACATTTGTACAGCACAGAAATGTGCCAGACTCAACTGTGGCAAACCTTATAGTATACTCAGGACTGCGCGCAGTACAAATTGATCACAGAATAGCAACTATTGACCAGGCAGTTCATCTTAACCGACGATGGGAGTCCCCTGGTTGTTGATGACATCATGAGCGGTATCCTGAGTGCCATAGAATGCTGAAATATACCCAATAAATTATATTTACTCATAACAACTGGTGTTGGTGTTATTCATGTGTGCACTGGTGGCTGAGATCGACAATCCAAATCAATTTCTTGATCAAGTAATTTTCTTGTCAGAACAACTGAGGATTTTTGTTTGCCTTCCCCTGGATCAATATACTGTAAATACAAATATAGGATAAAGTATCTGTCGTCTAAATTTAGTCCAAATCAAGTCCTTTAGTGATGGTGATGAGCAAAGTGCAGATTTCCTCCAAACCGTGACGTGATATGTGAAAAAACAAAGAGAGAATTATGGTGCAGTATGTCAAATTGAGGACATAAAAACATATAACACTGACAACATTTAACAAACAAGACAGACTCACAACAACAACTAGCCAGACAAAGATTAATAAAAAGCTATTTAATAACCACTAATGCAGAATTCTGGATAATTTCACACACTAATCCCGGGGGGGCAAAATCGTTGCCCTACTCACAGGATGCAGGATGTTTGAAAGCAGTAGGACTGGAAGCACTTTCTGTGGATCCAAGATGGCGACCGGAGCTCACTCTCTGGCGTCCCCACGTGTGGCAGATGCTGTATGGAGCTCCAGAGGGTCTGGATCAATGATGCTGCTACGCGTGTCTCTCTCTCCTCCTGCCGGTTTCAAACTCTCCTTCTCTCCTGTACCCAGCCGTGCGGTGTACTCTCCATGAATGATAAGCTTCTAAAAACGAGTCCTCCCAACGTGTTTCATGCGCATGCGCGCACTTTTCCAAGGGATGTGGAAAAAGTGCGCGCATGCGCATGAAACGCGTTGGGAGGACTCGTATACTATTTTCTCAAGTGGTAGTAAAACATAAATAAACAAACAATATATAAAGTGTAATCGTACAGAGATGATCACCAGGGCAAAATTATATAGCATGAAATTAATGTTTATGTTTTTATTCGATTGTTCAGTAAAGTCATAATACATGACAATGTAGGAATATTCAACTACTTTAAATGTTTTCTTCTTTTCAGCAGTAATGTTTAACCTTTAGAGTGCCCTATTCACATACCTGTTGTCCTTATGATGTACCAGGTACGGCTGGCCAATCCAAGTGAAACGGAAGTGGAGCTTTCTACATGTTTTTGCATTCTAACTATGACAGCTAGTCTGGTGCTAATAGTCCCTTTGGGCCTCCTTGAGACTGATTGCATGATGTTTCTAACTGTAACGTACACTACCTCCTGCCTTTCGGGTTCTACAACACCTAGGCAACTGCTGATTTCATTATCAATACTCTAGGTATCTTGATCCTATTTGACTTAAAGAAAGATTCTCAGAAGCATATTCTGGGCTACTTCTTTGGCTCTGCTTTTCTATTTCATTTGGGAATTACATTTTAATAGTATTATACAGCATTATTGCTGTGTGCTGATGTTCCATTCTTGCACTGAATTCTTTCATGTTATAATCCATCACAGTGTATTGTTTTCTTTTCTCTGTTTACTGTGTTGTAATTAATTGCCATGTGCGTGAAGATTAATTGGTTTACACTTGTATATATCCACAGTAATCAAAATTGGTTCCACACCAGATTGCACTTATTGCTCTGTGATACTTTCCTCTTCAGTTATAATTCACTATTGTAGAGTGAAAAAAGAGTGATCTGCGCATATATAATTGTGATTATTGTGCTCAATTATGTTGCTTAGTGCAAAAATTAAAATGTTAGGAATAACAATTGGAAAAAAACCTGTTACAAAGGAAGGGAGGTAGGTGCTGCTGTGCTCGTGGGATGGCTCCACAAACGGAAACTAGTACAAAAACAAAAAGAGAAACAGTGCAAAAAACCTCATAGTGTAGTATATTAAAAATTATTTATATTGGTGAAACAGGTGAGTATTGCACGTACATCAAAAATATGTAAACTTAGCATGACATGTATATGGACATGTTACCACTCTGCAGTCTGCAACCGTGGATACGATGGTGTTTATCACCGGATCAATTCTCCTCTTACAGTCCCGTGTGGCAGTCCTTATGTGTCCTCCACTCGAATAGATCGAGACCCCTTGCCGCAAGGAGAAGGCACAGCCACCGCTATCACGGAAAGAAGGGCTCCCTTGCCGGTTCCTGAGCGTCAGCTCACCGCACACACGCCAGTGACATCATCAGGTGTCGCCGACAGAGTGTCTTACGTCGTGTCTTTTGCAGGTTACCAGCAAAAGCAGCCAGAGAATGTCCCGTATGGAAATAGGTATTTGCAATAAAAATAAACCTCAATAGGTGATAATAGGAACGCGCCCTCTTCTATCCTATGATATACTTCGTCAGGGAATTCCCAGTAACATGTCCATATACTGTACATGTCATGCTAAGTTTACATATTTTTGATGTACGTGCAATACGCACCTGTTTCACCAATATAAATAATTTTTATTATACTACACTATGAGGTTTTTTGCGCTGTTTCTCTTTTTGTTTTTGTACTTCACTATTGTGAATCAGACATGAAGGACACCTAGACTTAATTTGTTTAATTTATGGTTTTATAAATTTCCAAACGGAAAATAAATGTTAATGCTATTACTGTATCTAACCTCTTCTAGAGATGGTGCTTTGTACATGGCCTAAAAAATATATTTGCACTATGTCATACTTGGTAACCACTTTCAGGAGCAAGGTCCCAATTTTCTTAATTCTCTGCTGAATTCCATTTGCAATCATAAATATCCAAAATACTTGTACTTGGTAAGTTGTTTTTATGCAAGTCATTCCAAAACTAATTAACATTAGCTAATAGTTCTATACTTCACTGTAGATGAAGTAGGTTAAACCTTAGAGATACCTAATGTAATTCTGCAAAACATATAACAGTAATTACATTTAAACACAAACTCCTTTTACTGATGTGGCAACCATTTTTGCTGGTAATTAAACAGATGCACCTTATTTATAACAGAATCATTATTTTACATGTTTTTGTGGTATATAAATGCAGAATCCTGTATATTGGGATTTTTTTGCAAACGACAATATATCTCTTTTAATAAAACTATATATCTCAATGATTATTCATATGTATGGTGTATTGTGATATTTTATACTGGCTAATAAACAGGAAATGTGCAATTGCACAAAATATATTGATTTTGACTTAGAAAAAATGGCAGCATCGAGATAAAAAAAAAAATACACCAGCAGAGAGTTTAAAAATCAGCACAGATATTTGCATGCTTAAGTGTATGTTTCAGTACAATACATGGGTCAATGAAGCATATCATTTGTCTTTCCTTTACTTAGGGTTTGCTGCAGCAGGAAACAGTTTCAGCTTCAGCAATGTTTAAATGTGTCAAAAATGAGAAAGAAAGGTGTATTTGTCACCTGTTCTTTCTAGCTAGAAGCTCGTTAGTTGATGCACTCCGGGACTATTAAAACATAACATTTATTGAGTTTCAAGTTAAAATAAAGTCTACATACAGTACATGAAAAATAAGGAATATAATATATAATTAAAATGGAGGATGGTGGGTGTGAAAGGGTGGGGATGGGGTGTATTACCCCATACATATAATCCTTTAATAAATAAATGGGTATATGTTATTAGCACCCCATAACCCTTGACCTAAATATGGTAATAGTATCTCTGTGTTGCCTCTGAGTATGTTGCTGAGATGTCCAATGTTATCCGCCCCTGACGAATCTCCGTGTAGGTGGGAAACGCGTGGGGCGTCTGGCGTAGTGACGTCATTTGGGAGGAGGTCTGGAGTCAAGCATTGTTGGTAATCTGTATCCTCCTTGAGGTTGCTACACACTTGCTGCAGGCGGCTTGGCAATTGCATGCCGTCTGAACCTCACATGCTGCCTTGTTAATGTGCTCGTGTGTTTCTGTGTGCTGCTTGAGGTTTGATATACCAGGCACCGCCGTGTGCATTCTCAATCCACATGATTTGTATATATTATTTGTTCACTTGGTGTCTTTCTACAGTGTACTTTGTTACACATTTGATTCAGTGCTACAATATATGGAGAGAGGTTTCTATATAATATACATTACCATCAGAGGATATTTTTTCATGGACATGAGATGCATTGCTAATTAAAGTATTAGTATTATTATATCATCTTCTGCATATTAGTTGGTCTTAGCATAATCGCTGGCTATACCTCTCTTTGGTTACACTGACACCAATTAGTGATTTTTTATTGGATATACCAACAATTACACAGTGGATTGTTAATCTCTGATAATTGTATCTGCAGCAACAGTCTCTCTCTAGCACACAGAGTATTTTGCTTGTAATGTTAGATAATAGCACACCTCAAATCAGATGCATTTTAAGAAACCCCAACCCTCTCTAATATCGCATCTGAGATCAGATGCATTGTAAGGAACCCCAACCCTATCTAATAGTGCGTCTGAGATCAGATGCATTGTAAGGATCCCCATCTCTCATAGCGAGTCTGAGATCAGATGCATTGTAAAGAATCCCGACTCTCTCTCATAGCGAGTCTGAGATCAGATGTATTGTAAGGAACCCCAACTCTCTCTAATAGCGTGTCTGAGATCAGATGAATTGTAAATTATTCTATGTTGGGTACAATTTTAAAATGACCTGAACATTACAGGGAACCCTTTAGGGGTGCCTGGGAACCCTAGTTGAAAAACACTGCTGTAAGCTCTTTGGGGCAGGGTTTCACAAGTGCTCACCACAAACAGGACGGGACCGCGAGGCTGAGGTAGGGATGGTGATATACACCGACCTACAACCGCATAACCGTGTCCAGAGTGCAGAGTGAAGGTCGTGTAGCCGGGTCAGGGTAGGAGAGGTCAGAATGGTCATTATACTTGCCGTGGTCTGAGGTTGGAGAAGTCGAATGATCGTTGTGCGTGGCGGGGGTCCAGGAGTAGAGAAGTTGGGAGTCAAATACAAGCCAAGGTCAGGGGTCAGAGAAGGCAGCGGTCTGGGTACAAGCTGAGGTCAAGGTAACAGAAATCAAGGCAGAATGCAAGAGCAACAGCAGGGCAGCAGGATGCTTGAGGCAAGCACTTGAAACATAAACAGAAATTTATGCTCAGCCAATTTGCATAAGAGCTGGCTGAGCATATTGTAACGAGTGCTCACCACAAACAGGACGGGACCGCACGGCTGAGGTGGGGATGTTAGGAGACGCCGACCAACAACTGCGCAACCGCGTCCGGATTGCAGATTTGTAGTCATGTAGCTGGGTCAGGGTAGGAGAGGTCATGATAGTCGTAATACTCACTGGGGTCTAGGATAGGAGAAGTCGGATGGTCGTTGTGCATAGCCGGGGTCCAGGAGTAGAGAGGTCAGAATGGTCGTTGCACGTAGCCGAGGTCCAGGGGTCAGAGAAGGTAGAGGTCCGTGTACAAGCTGAGGTCAGAGGTAAACAAAGAGAATGCAGAATGCAAAGCAGCAAGAGGATGCTTGAGGCAAGCACACGAAACATAAACACAGGGTTTATGCTCAGCCAATTTGGCCTCACTGCTGGCTGAACATATAAGGAGCAGGGAGCCAATAGGAAAGCTCCTCCAGGCTGTGAGTCATGCATAATTATAGGTAGGCTGTGTACTGAAAGGCAGGGGTGGAGTGTATCACAGCTGTGGAGTAATTGGCAGCATAAACCCCTCAAGTGCCCCTGGTATTGCGGAGCCGATGTGAAGTGAGAACAGTGACGTCCTCCATTGCGTCAAGGGACGCGGCGTCAGGGTGCGTCACGGGATGCGGCTCAGGGTGGAGCGGTCCTGGTAGGAGTACTGTGGCGCTTGCGCGCAGCGCACACGCAAGGGTTGTCACCCGACGCGTCACGGAGCGAGACCGAGGTCCAATCCTCACACATATAAAGAACAAAGGCAATGAGTCGTCACAGGTAGACTGTGTACTGATAGGCAGGGGCGGAGTGTATCGCAGCTTTGGAGTAATTAATGTTGTTAACCCCTCGAGTGCCTTTGGTAATGCGACGTGGGTGTGTAGTGGAGACAGGAACGTCCACCGTAGCGTAACGGGACGCGGCACGGGGGCGGAGCTTAGGTCCGGTTTTGGCAGAAGTAGTCCGGCGCTTGCACGCAGTGCACCCAACACGTCACGGGGCGGGTCACAGGGGCGGACTCGAGGGCCAATCCTCACACAGGGTCTCCGCTTGCCTTATGTTGTCATTTACTTGCTTCCCTTATACATACAATTATACATACATTGTGCACATACATACCAAGATGTAATCACTAAAACATATGATAGCCATTGGGTATGAGGAACTATAGTTTTAAAATAAAAAAATTGTGTGTGTGCCGAGCACGCATATTTTAAGTGAAACGTCTTTGTCTTTTGTCACAGTTTTGTCACAGAAATTGTATTTGTGTTGGTGAGGTTTTTAATTAAAAATCAAAATACAATTTCATTGACAAAACGCAAAGAAATTTGACTTAGAACGTGCGTGCTTGGCAGACACCCCCTGTATTAGCTATTTGCACTCATTGTGAATTCTTCATGTGTGTGTGTGTATGTGTCTGTGTGTGTGTACAGTATGTGACTGTGGGTGACTGTGTTGGTGTGTGTGTGTGTGTGTGATTGTGTGTGTGAGACAGTGGGTGTCTCTGTGTGTATCTACCTGTCAGGTTGTGTGACACAGGGTGTGTGTGAAACAGGGTATGTGTGACACAGGGTGTTGGTGGGTGTGCATGTGGGTGGTCTTGGCTCTGTGTCCTCTTCTCCTCTGGTGCTGCTGCTGGCCATGTGCAACGCGCTGCCGAGCTCCAGAAGCCTCTGCACATGTGCGCTGGGGTGTGTGGATGGGTGATCTTGGCTCCTTGTCCTCTTCTCCTTTGGTGTTGCTGCTGCCCATGCTCGATGCGCTGCCGAGCTCCAGAGGCCTATGCGCAGGCGCTGGCTGTGGTAAGACCCTCTGCGCATGCGTGGAAGGGGGACGGTTGCCGTTGATCTATGCGTATGCAAAGAGATAGACACCTCAGCGCTGGATGCCTCAGAACGTCTGCTGATTGCCGCGGACGACTGTGGGCATAGAGGTTAGTGTGGCCTCATTTGCCAGCACTGACAGCACTTCCATAACGTACTTCCGTCTCCTGGAAAACGGATTTGGTGCCCGCAAAGAAGTTTCACGTCAACATTATGGAACAGATTGGAAGTATGGGGGAAGCCAGAATAGGCAAGTAAGAGACAAAAATATGCTTTGTAAACAATTAGATTAGAAAAGGGCATTTTACAAGGAATTCAATGATATGAAATTAAATTTTGAGAGCATATGGTTGGGGGTGGAAAGGTTGTAAAAAAGAATGGGAAACATGTCACAAGATACAGTTTGTAACTTGATCAGAATAGGACAATAAATGGGGAGCGCATCTACTTAATTATATGATAGAATTCCAATATCTTTGTAAAGCAAAAATGTTTATTCTTCCTTTGTTGTTTATTATTCATTTAAGCATCTGATTTGTTGAGTTATTTTCCTGTGTAATTGTTATGTTTTAGGTAATGTGTTATTAATTTTGATAAGATGTAACTTGTTATTCGTGTTTGAAACATTTCCCCAGTATAGCATGATCCCTGATCACATTCTCAGTAGGTATGGTTCACAAACAGTTAGTTAACTATGGAATATTATTATTAACCTTTTATTCGTATGATGCCAACATATTCCTCAGCGCAGTACAATGTAAAAGGGAGGACAATATCATTTTATGACAAAAGGGTTCGCACAGGGAGCGACTGCAGGGCTGGAGTTCATTGACTGGGGCAGAATAGCAGGCAGATAGGGATGGTCAGGAATGAAGAAGAGTTCAGAGTTGGTGGCAGGCAAAGGATAGTCAGGAAGAATGCAGAGTTCGGGGCTTGCGGCAGGCAAAGAGGTGTGGTCCGTAAACAGACAGAGGTCAGGGCTGGAGGGAGGTATGCATAGTAAGGTTCAAGCAGGGGTCTGGAACAGAGCAAAAGCAAACACTAGCATATGAAGTGGCAGTGAGCTTGAGTACTGGGAAGGACCACAATAAATAGGCAACTGGGAGCAGGAAGGTGAGGTCTAATATAGGGCTGGCTAAGGAAGCAGGTGCAAGCAATCAAGAAACTTGTAGAGTTCACTATAGAAACCAGGCAGCAGGCAACAACAGTCACTGTGGCAGAGTGGAAGAACCTGACAAGAGTCCAAAAAGAGATAAAAAGGAGGTGCGTGCCCCAAGGATCTTACAATCTAGAAGGAGATGAGTGGAGACAAAGTGAATAGTGTGTTAGTTTCTTAGTAACAGTTTGGTCATTAACATCAGGATTCTGAATATGCAGTGTTAGGATTCAAGTATAGGAAAGACATCAGAAGAGTGTTGGATAGGTCTCCTTGCAAAGTGTGTGTTTATGGAACTTTTAAATAGTGCATGATAGAGAATTTCAGCATTTGGGTGCAGCAGAAGAAAAGTCTTGGAGGCAGGAGTTATAGGATGTAGTGAGAGAAGCAGACAGATGTAGATTCAAAGAAGAACATAGACAATGTGTAGGAGAGTACTTGGAAATGAGGTCAGAGATGTAGAGAGGAGCGGTGTTATGCATAAATAATCCTGGCATCAGCATGTAGAATGGACTGGAGAGGAGACAGACGGCAAAGGGTGAGAACACCTAGAAGCAGGTTGCAGTAATACAATCAGGATAGAATAGTTTTTGACATGTTAAGTTTAAGATAGTGATCGGACGTCCATGAGGAGGTAGGAGAAAAACAGTTAGTGACACAAGACAGGGCAGAGGTGAGGAGAGGTAGATTTGGGTATCATCAGCATAGAAGTGGTAGTGGAGACAATAGAATGGAGGGGATGATTAATAGTATCAAAGCAGCAGAAATGTTCAAAAGATTAAGCAAGGAGAACTGCCCTTGTGATTTGACCTTGAGTAGATCATTAGTGACTCTTATTAGGGCAATCTCAGTGGAGTGATTAGGACAGAATCCAGACTGCAGTGTGTTAAGGAGAGAAAGTCCAGCAAACGGTTATAAATATGAACATATCCTGTTGGTGTGTTTAGAATGAACCACATTGCTTTTTCTTTTACTAATTTCAGCTATCTGAAATTCCCTTGGGAGATTTCTATGTACCAGAGTTTGTTTCATGATTACCAGGATAATAAGATTAATATGTTGAGATAGATTAGATTCACTGTTTCTAGAGCACAGCAGTACGTAATTTGGTCTAAATGCAAATTTTTCTGTGCTGAGGCACAGTTACCAGATGGTCAGTGAGCCCCAGAAGTACCTGATATCCGTTATAATATTGTCAGGGTTTAACACATTAAATAAAGATTTTTTTTATTGAAAAATATTTGTTCCGGCATGATGTGACCATAGCCATGTATTCCTTCACATAACCTATCTAGAGAAACAATTGGAGTCTGCCAAGCTACCAGCTGCTGCCACCTCTCCATAACTCAATGTATTCAAATTTTCTCCCAGTTACATGTTCTATGACCTACTATATGAACAGCTCACTGCTGTCTCTGACTTTTTGCTTTAAACCCCAAAATACTCAACTCTGAAGGGAGGATGCAAGGTTTCCGCAAGTCACACAGTGATTTAAGTAATTACTTAATAGAGGCAGAGACAAGTATAAAGATTGAAAAAGTAAATGTAACGGTGTTTCCCCCACCCGATGGGAGATTCTGCCATTACAGCGTGTGTGGTGAGCTACACCTACCTGTTGGTAAGCAGGAGCGCTGAGTCGTCCGCTGATGTTTGTGGGGACACAGGACAAGCTTCTGGGGTACATACTCGACATAGATCTCTAGTAGTACAGCGCCTCCATCTGCCGCAGGCTCCAGATGTATGGCGGCGATTTCGTACGGCAGAACACTATCCCCTCTCCTTTCCCAGAAAGACCACACACCAGACAGGAGGTATAATAAATGGAACGGTTTATTCTGTTCAGCTCAATGCAGTCACAGCAGGCCTCTGTCCTATGTAGTCTCTGGTGTTGTATTCAGCTGTAGGATGTACCCTGGACCTGCACTATGGGTCAAGGGCCCTCGCAGCAATCCTTGCTCTTCCCTGATCCTCTATCAGGATCAGGAGAAAGGTGCACCACGCTCACTCTCCCCCAAGGGGAAAAGGAACAGGGAAGGCCAGTATTCAGGCATCCAGTGTGTGTGACCTGCCTCTCTCAAGTGGGGAGAGGCACTGACTAAATTTGGGAAGCAATCCCCTTAAGTACAGCCAGGAGAAAAAACGGGTAATTGCTATTAGTAGACCTGGAGAGGTCATTATTGTATTATTATATTATGACAGAATTATTGAAAAATTACAAACATGTATCTTATAATATTAATAATACCCTCAGGACAGAGCATTATCTGGCCATTAACAAGACACTTGAACACACACTAAAAACAGAAAACAAGACACTTGTCTTGTCAAGACACACTAACATGTATACTATAGCGCTCCTATAGTACAGAAAAACTAAAAAGGTGTTCACCCCAGGGGGTAAAGAAGTCTGTTGCACTGGTTATGATGAGCAACCTAGAAATGTGCATGGATCATTCAAACGGACACAAAAGGGTTTGGTGTAAATACTCTAATACTGCAAAGCTTTCAGATCCAGGAAGAGAGAGAAATACAGTATGTGTATCAATGTATTCTTGCACTGTGTGCTTAGCTGTGAGTCACAGCAGTGAATGCACGTACAGTATGAAGAGACCACAAATTAAAGTGATACAGTATTTGTGGTTAATAAGGCAATAAACTTAGTGGTAATTAGAACGAGGAACAGGCAGTACCTTTCTCAGAGAGAGGTAAGTGAATTAATCACTGCCTATTGTCCATTCAATAATAATTGAGCCCTTAGCTCTGGGTGAACAGCAAGTAGGCTCAGATATAGATTTTATATATCTTTTCTCAAAAATGCCAAATTAATTAATCAGGACCTGCTGATCAAAAAATGATTACTAAGTTGGTAATAATAATCACGCAGCGTCTGAAAAAAGTTGTCTTCAAAGGAAATGGGGAGCAGAGAACCATAGAAAAAACAGACAAAAAAAGAGGGACACTTTTCAATAGAAAAGAGGATCTCCTTTGAGGACAACTTACATTTGAAGAAACGTTTGAGACAGTTTGTCCATCAGGGTTGAGTGGGGAAGTGTTATTATTTTCGTTATTATTACTGCACAAATCATCACTTATTGATTTTAATCACGGATGAAGTAATATTTGCACTATCACTGTTTAGAATTGTATTTGGTTATTATACCCATCACTATTTAAAAATGAGTCATGGGCGATTACTCATTATTATTTGCGAGAAAGCCACCCGGTCAGTTTTTTGTTTCCACTGTCTCAAAAAAAGGCAGTGTGACAGTCAACTAGAGTCAAGGTGAATAGCTGCCTGATGATTGCTCAGCTGTCGTGTGGAGCGGTGAAGACACATTGCTCGTACTAATATTGAATGTGGAGTAGTCCAAGACTTGTCTCTGAATATTATATATGTCCCTAGTGTTTAAACCCTACGATAAAGGTATATGTGTAGGTAGGGCAGTTCCCTATAGCTGTCCCTGAAACTGGATCTATCTGAATATAACAAAGTAGCTGGTCTTGCAGTAATCGGCATATAAGGATGTTTGGTAGCTGTTGCAGAAGAATAATGGCAAAGAAAGTGCTGAATGCACCATTTGGAAGTGCCCCATTTGCATAACCACCTGGGATAAACACCGTCAAATTAGTGATACCAGCACATACCCTGTGATACAAAGCTTCATCCAGTGTCATCATATACTGTATTTTTATCATTGTTAATATATTGTTATATTTGATACATACTGATGTAGCAAGCATTATTGCACGTGCAGTCACATACAATAATTAGAGATCGGTGCTCGAAGACAACAGGAATCAACAATTCCTGGTTAACAGTAACAAAAAGAACAGATGTCCTCAGCACTAAAAAAAATGGAGCTCAAAAGATAAGAGAATATAAAAAAATGTAACAATGAATGATTATAATTACACAGGCATAAAAAGTATGAGTAGATAGTACAAAGGAACAAACAAATCCATTACTTCAATAGTAACTATTAGAGTACACAAATATAAACAGAGTACATGAATCCCCAAGGTGAAGGGAGAGGATAGAAAAAGGGAATATAAAAAAAAGGGAGAATAAAAAAATAGAAAAGCTACCGAAAAGTAAAAAAAACCTCAGTGGTGCATCTACTAAAATAAGAAAAAGAGGGGGACAATGTTTCGGGGTAGAACTCTTCTACAGGCCCGTTTCCACACTCCCTATCGGGCCATGGTACTTCTTTTTCAATGTGGAGGAGAAAATGCTCTGGAGTCGTTGTCACATCCCCCGGATGATATGACCATCGGTGGTAGCACGCACTGCCTCTCTGGCTCTACATGTGGTATTTGAAAGGTTTCTCGATATCATCATAATAAGAATACACTCGCTCCCTACAGGGTACTCATAGGTGTCGCATTATCAGATCAAGAGGGGCATAAGTACAAGCGTCTTGTGTTCCCATGGTGACCAGCCAATCTGGTCAGGTCTGGTACTTGTGTTACTACTACTCATAGTAACCATAAAGCGTCCTTTGTTCCCATAGTGACTGCTCTGCGATCTGGACTCTTGGCGTCACTTGTTGATATGTAGATCCACTTCATTGCGCTCTTATTTCTAGTTGTGTACAAGGAGTTCAAACACTGCCCCTCAACCCCCAAGGCATAAGCACAAAAAGAGGATCATACAGATAGAGAGGGGGGGGGATGTGAATCAGAACAGAGAGATCAATTTCCAACTTAATGCAATAGCTTTACTTAACCTTATCAGGACCTTGTAGATATTACAGGAAGATCCATATAGAGACTCCTAGAGCATTTGAAGCACTAATAAACAAAATTCAACAAAATGCAGTAAAATGTCAATTGGAATAAAGTTGCGATTTAACTTGCTAACTGAATAGATAAAAAAGCATTAACAACAAAATATCAAAATGTAGCTCATAATATGTCCCCATAGTAATGATGATGACCATCATGTGTGATGTGTGTTCAGTGTATATTGGTGGCTTGTTGAATATGCAACATAAATGAAAAACTCTTAAAAAAAAAAAGAAAAAGAGAGAGAGAGAGAATGGCACAAAACAATATCACCACCTTTATATATCCATAAGCTGTTACTATGTCCCAGAGAGAATATACAATAGGGAAAGGACCCAAAACAATTTTTTTTGTCAGAGATCATGCACCTGACATTCCAAAACTTTAGGTAAGAACCCTGAAACACAAAATGAATCTTGAATTACGCTATGTTGGCAGAGTATTTGTGAAACTTCGGTGCGATCTGCACCCACACTGAAGATATGGTGGCCATCTTGCATATTGGCAAATACTTTTTTCACTTCTGCCCAAGTTGAAGGGAAAAAACAAAGGCACTCTCTTTGATGAAAATATGTATATTTGATTGGAAATAAATGGCCAATACTACTGTATGAGAGGACCCTTACGTACACCCAAATGCGAGTGCCGTTTAGTAGAGTCCAATTCCTGCTGCTCAACCCAATAAGATCTATCCTGGATCCTTATAGAAGTATGTATATGTAGCTATGTAACCCCTGGGCTACTAATCCTCTGCCTAACACATAAGCCATGGTACCAGTGTAGGCAGTGTTAGGGTTAAATCTATGCCCTTGCTGCTGAAGCAGTCAACAATTTCCTTGAGTGACAGGAGGGGTGGGCCTAAGGCCTGGGTACTGCCCTATCAGGGGCTCAGACCTAGGACCCTCCCCTGGGTGCAAAAGGGGCTGCAGATCCAAATTTAGGCAGAGTGTTCAAGTGTGGAGCCAGGGCTCTGGTTCACCTTCCTTCCCCTCCCTTGGGGAAGTGGGGACAGCTACCCCATATTCTACCAGTGGATATGGGAGTCAGTGATAGACCTTTGGGGCCTCAAGCCCTGGGGTTTGAGTCCAGGGACCCAAGAAAGAACGTGTAGGCTGATATGTATGCTGTAATTGCTGAATAAAGACCTGTATGCTGTTTATTATACTCCCACCTGAGGCTGCAGTTCTTCAGGTGGAGGGAAGAGAGTTTTCCACAGGGGACTGCAGCTATCTATGATAGGCCCTGTGGGAATGGAGGCGCTGTGACAAGAGAAAGAACCACCCAGCACTGAAAGCCGGTCTTGCTTATCCCCAAACCGGTGGATGCTCAGGGCCTTCCTGTGAATCAACAGGTAACAACAGTTAATCTCCCTTAGGGTGGGGGAACGTGTTACATATAAAAAAGAGTAAGGGGAGTGCAGAATCAAATGTGACATCAATATTCAATCCATGCAACATTGGTGGACGTCCAGATACAAATTGTGAGAGATACACAAATATATACACAAAGATGCTAGTGGTGCAACAATGAATGTTTGACGATCGTGGTGATAAATAATAATACTTACACAGCCATGTGTAAGTATAGGAATTGTTTTGGTTTCTTTAAGATGTTCCTTTTGTCTGCTGTGTCCTCAGTTCTCTGGGAATCACAGCTGGTATCCTCAGTCTATGCAATGAGTTTTTCCCTCCAGTCATGTGGGAAGTCCCACAGTACCAAACAGCATGACGGCGAGATAAAAGTTTAATAGTTTAAAAGCAGATAGATTTATTGTGCAAAAATAATAAGAACTCACATACTGTATAAAACTCAGTCTGGTGGCGACAGCAGTTCCCATGGTCACCACGGTAAAGGCAAGTCACCCCCCCAAACACTGTGGATATCAGCTGTGATTCCTAGGGAACCGAGGACACAGCAGACAGGCAGGGTTCGTTTCTATCTTTCAGCCAGTGGCCGTTTTCCCTCGACATATTATTAAGACTATTGGTGGTCAGCTCTAAATCATATACTCAATAAAATTTAGATACATATAGATGGAAATATACTATTAGCTACCGTCGACGTGAACAGTCTTTGTATGTCTATTCTGTACACAGATGTTATTGAGGCTATTAAGACCCTTCTACTATTATGATTTAGTGTACACCTATATATGGATTTCTTTGTCCCTTTCTGCTTGGAACTTTCTGTTTATTAATCAATCTCTCAGCGACCATGAGCTGTTCACACCAAAGGAGCATATGTTAATTTGGGATTTATTTAGCATTAGCATAAAAGGATAATTATTTTTTGTTTGAGGATCAACTTTTCATTATGAGCTACCTGGACAGATCCCTTTAAAAACAGGCAGTCTGCAGTTTAATGCTGATGTTTCTGACCTGCAGACAGTCACTGTGCATTCTGGTAAACTTGCCCTGGAGGACTTTGCTGTGATGTACTATGCTGATCTTGGTACTGCTGGACTTTGTATTTTTGCAACTTTGACTAAGAAGAGCTCTATGTTATTCTGTTGCACTTTGGCTAAGAAAAATACTTTTTTTTTTTTTTAAATGAATTTTGGCAAAAAAAGTCTACATTTATTTTCACAGTGCAAGTCTCCTGTCATAACCTCTCTAGGGCATCCCTCATAGGCACCTTATGAGAAATGGAGTATGGTGTCAGGTCAGAAGTTGAAGCCACACTAAATCTGTTCTTCAGGACAGCAGTGGTTGTGGGTTTTAGTCCTTTTGGGTCTGACACCATTCCAGTCATTAGGTTGGGGCTTTATTCTTATCGACTATATACTGTAGTTGGTAAGGAAATGCTTTTACGAAGTGTGGGATGGGACTCATTTAAATATACTTTTGATAGCCATTAGCAGCATATCTTTAGCCGGGTACCTCGGGTGTGCTCCTTTTCCCCATCTCTCTCTATTCAATGATGGCTTAGATTGATTTTGGTTGGGTGGACAGGTTTGGTCTAAACAGTCAGAAAAATTCTGTGAAACTGATTTGGACTGGTTCTCCCATCTCTAGTATTTATATTGCTTGTATGGAGATTGTTTTGTAATGTACTGCAATTAATATTGGCCACTTCATACATTTTTTTAAATTGTTTTATGAGAAAAGATCCTTTGAGAGATACATCATATTTTTCAATACGCACACTCCTGGGAAACAGCAGGGAGTTCAAGTGATTTGTCGAAAATCCATTGTTCTTTGTTTTCTAACACCTGATGAGAATAGGCAACAGGGCAGAGATTCCTAAGATTTTTAGGAAGTCTTGCTGTCAATTTTGTCACAAAGACCACATTCTACAGCATTCTCCATGTGTATGAAGTGGCCATTATATCCCAAAGTACTGTTAGTTAATGCTTCTTTGCTTCAAACAACTTATACTGTAGATAAGATTTTTTAGTACATTTATCACATCTAAAAGACAGTAAGTTAGGACTTTATTCTTGTAACTGCCACCTGTAGCAAGGTCACAGTGGGGTTTACTAGTTTCTGTGACAGCCTTAAAAACATAGGTTTGAGGGCTCAGTTCTTGCTTTGCCCACCTACACTCTGTGATTTTTGACAAATCACTTGAACTCCCTGCTGTTTCCCAGGAGTGTGCGTATTGAAAAATATGATGTATCTCTCAAAGTATCTTTTCTCATAAAGCAATTTAAAAAAATGGCCCATCACCAGTAATAAAGTCAGTGTGATAAAGGAACAGACTTTCAGAAAACCATTGCACATTTTTATCTCCATTTGATAGATTAAATCCATAAGATCTTCCCTTCAAATATATAAATACAGCTACAAATAACTGAATTTCCCTTGTCTACATTCAATTCATATTCCTCTTAAAACTAGTTTATATTTTATGAATGTTTGATATTGTGATATTAATTGCAGTACATTACAAAACAATCTCCATACAAGCAATATAAATACTAGAGATGGGAGAACCAGTCCAAATCAGTTTCACGGAATTTTTCTGACTGTTTAGACCAAATCTGTCCACCCAACCAAAATTAATCTAAGTCGTCATTGAATAGAGAGAGATGGGGAAAAGGAGCACACCCGAGGTACCCGGCTAAAGATATGCTGCTAATGGCTATCAAAAGTATATTTAAATGAGTCCCATCCCACACTTCGTAAAAGCATTTCCTTACCAACTACAGTATATAGTCGATAAGAATAAAGCCCCAACCTAATGACTGGAATGGTGTCAAACCCAAAAGGACTAAAACCCACAACCACTGCTGTCCTGAAGAACAGATTTATTGTGGCTTCAACTTCTGACCCTGACACCATACTCCATTTCTCATAAGGTGCCTATGAGGGATGCCCTAGAGAGGTTATGACAGGAGACTTGCACTGTGAAAATAAATGTAGACTTTTTGTTGCCAAAATTCATTTGAAAAAAAAAAGTATTTTTCTTAGCCAAAGTGCAACAGAATAACATAGAGCTTTTCTTAGTCAAAGTTGCAAAAATACAAAGTCCAGCAGTACCAAGATCAGCATAGTACATCACAGCAAAGTCCTCCAGGGCAAGTTTATCAGAATGCACAGTGACTGTCTGCAGGTCAGAAACATCAGCATTAAACTGCAGACTGCCTGTTTTTAAAGGGATCTGTCCAGGTAGCTCATAATGAAAAGTTGATCCTCAAACAAAAAATGATTATCCTTTTATGTTAATGCTAAATAAATCCCAAATTAACATATGCTCCTTTGGTGTGAGCAGCTCATGGTCGCTGAGAGATTGATTAATAAACAGAAAGTTCCAAGCAGAAAGGGACAAAGAAATCCATATATAGGTGTACACTAAATCATAATAGTAGAAGGGTCTTAATAGCCTCAAAAACATCTGTGTATATAATAAAAATAATTGTAATTCACCCAGTGTTCCTTCATGCTGGTTTGTTTAATAGTATTAGCAATGCAGTGCAGTACAGTGAGGGTGGGGGCAAGGACAAGACCAAACATAAAATACATACAAAGTAAAACATAATGAAACATTAGGAAATTATGTTTCTGCTTGCAATCTAAAAATAATGGGAGAGTATATACGGCCCCTCAGCGAGTCAGCATAATATAAACCGTGACCTTGTAAGGAGGTTGTGGAGAGAAGTTTTTGTGAGATTTTGGGTGGTTAGGCATGTCAGGTGAGAAGGAGGAGACACAATTCATGGCTACATTAGAGAGGGGTATATGGAAAAGTTAGACATTGAAATAGCGTGCAAATGTGAGATACCAGTCACTGTTTAAAGCCCCAGAGTCAAATATTTGCTCGTGTAAAAAGCAAAGAGTAGGGAAAGGTAGCGAACAGCAGAAAATGACTTGCCGGGTGTATTACTGTAGGTGAGAGAGGCAGGATTGAGATGCAGCTGAGGAAGACATCAGTTCAAACAGACACAGGGCAATACATTTTTTGGCTAGATGGCTGACAATGTCTAGCAGTCATTACTGGGCCTTTAACTCTGTATGCAGGTTGGCTGGTTGTGCACTGAATAGTTGCAGATCTTAGAGGGCTACAACACTAGGCAGGTCCATAGTGTATTAGGAGAGAGATGCTAGACTAGGCTCAAAGGTGCCTGGCAGAGCACCGCTTAGTAATATGCATTGTATTATCTGTAACCATCTCAAACTTTTTGTTGTTAGGGGCTTACTCTATATCAGCTTAAATTGCCCATTAAAAAGTATGTGGCTGTTCATCCGAAAAAGCCCAGATCGGTCTATTCAGTTGATATAGAATAAGTCTCTTAGACTGGTACTGGATCTGCTTTGTTAAATATCTTTTATAAAGCTGACTGGTTTCTTGCAGTTACTAAAGTCACATTTTAAATGGATGCAAGCAAATTCTTGCTGGATCACTGCAGCATCAAAATTCTGTGACAAAAAATAGAACACATAAAAAAACTGTATAAAAAGAAGTTATTTTAGAAAATTGTAGCATAGTAATAATTGTATTGTCTTTAAATGCTGTAAACCTTTATCCATTTTATGCAGTTTTCCTTCAGATCTTGTATGGGTAGCATTATCATTCCAAAGAAAGTAGCTCAACCTCATTAATCATCTGGTGAACAGATGTTTCATATGAAAAGGAGACAACACACCAATCAATTACCATAGTATCACATAAGTATCAAAATCCTATTAAAAAAAGTGACATAATAATAGTTTTACATAGCAAATATATGAGATGATATGTACTGTATGTATTGTTGGCATATAGGCACTTATTTACTATGGTGAGAAGTGTAACACATTCAGCAGCCACTCAAAACATTTTTTTATTTTTTGGCCAAACTTTAATATCACATCACGAGGCTTTGTCAGGCAGCGAGCATGCTGGGAGATGTAGTCTTTGGGTTTCAAAAGCCATAGGGGAAAGGACAGGCAACAAGAGCCCTATTTAAACAAAACACACAGACTCGCCCGAAGCTGATGAAGCAGAACTGCAGATGCCGGTTAAGTACTCACGGAACCCCTGATCGCGGCAGCCATTTTTTAAAAATAATTTTTTATGCGATCCCGCTTATAACGCGGTCTCATTATGTGGACCCCGAGTACCGCTTATAACGGAGTTCAGCTGTATCAGCAAAAGCATCCTAAACTCAGGATTTAATTCTAAGAGGCCGGGTAGACATGGTGTACTGACTAATGAAGCTATGAAGTGAACATCACAAGATGCAACATACAGTGCACCCTGGGTAGGATAAATATCCCCAAATATTATTCTTCCTGACTGTGAATTGTCTTGGGCTGCATTTGCTTCTTTACTTCTTTCATACGCAGAGTTTTTTTGGGTTGCATGCTTGCATGTGTACACTATTGAGGTTTTCTGTTCTGCACATGCTCTTCTTATCATGCCTGAATAGAGTACAAACAAAAGCAACACATGTGCAAAGATGGTAACAGTACCAGTGTGTTTAAAGTGTTTGGAAATGCACACTCTTGCTGTACGGAGAAGTTTGGTGTCCCGATACAACTGTACAGATCTTACAGCATACAGTTGATGATGCCATTAACGAATTATACACATGCGCACTAAAGTTTCCTCCCTCGTCACCTGTTGACAATGATGTACTGTACAGACACACTTGCTATACACACATCCACAACACAATATATTATACGACATACGTTAACGTGGTAGAAAAAAGCAGAGCATGCCATGCTCCTCTTGCTTTAGTACGACCGGTGCAATAATGCCTGCTTCATCTGTGTATTAGGTAAACATAAATAAATTGTACTGTATTATTTTGTTTTTGCTTTTTCTTTTATAGCTTTAAACATATTCTTGTTTCACAATGATTACATTTCAAATGTAAACATTTTTTCTATCTATTGGGAATTGTTTATCATAGAAGACAGAGTAAAAACACATTTATTAGCAATATATTTATGTAGATAACACATTTTGACAGTCTATTTCTTTAGATATTTCTGGCTGATTAATAAGTTTTCTTTACAGGTGTTGCAAGTAATCAGATGTATTGTTAAGGTCCCAAAGATAAACACATATTCCTGCAGGAAGCTGTTCCTTTAGACATGGAACCACTTAAGGGAGATAGTAAAGTAAATTGGTTTTGAGGCTGGTTTCATAGCACTGTCCATATTTATACTCAATCTGAGATTACAATTTTGTTCTATCCCTCTTCAACATGCAGAATGTCTCAAGGTGTTTCAGAAAAGCACTCCAAAGGTGGAACTAACAAGGTTGTGAACCTGTAATTGTAACACAATACATGGTTTATTTAAATGATTTTACACCCACAGTGTTAATTTCATCAAACAATGAGTCATTTTTTCATCTTTTTTTTTGTGCCAAGAATGCTCACATTCCCTGAAAAAGAATGTGACATAAAAATAGGGCTAAGATCATTTTGTTTCTGGTTCATAATATCTTAATTAAAACAAATATAAGTTGTTAGAAATACTTTATGACATCCGAATATAACCATAATGTTTGAATGCTTTAATCAAGAATTTCCACAGATTATGTTAACAGAGTTTACATAAATACATAATATTAAAGAATGGGACAGTGAATTAAAGCTGCAGTTCAGTCAATATCCTGCATGTGTGTTTTTTTTAATAAATCATTTCTGTAGTAAGAAAAAATACTTTTAGCATTTTCTGTTTTAAAAAAAACAACTTTGAAAGACCAATTTTCTTGTATTCTATTTTAACAAGCATCATTGTTCCTATAGCAACGATTTACATTCCCCATATTTAAAGATGTCGCCAAACTTTGCCGATCAATAGACGGAGAATGAATTGACCGGCAGCTATGCAGTTCTTTAGGTAATTAGAGATTGCCCACATGAAACAATTGAAGTAAAAAAATAAATTAAATAAAAAAAAAAAAAGACTGAACTGTAGCTTTAATACTGTGGAGGATTTCACATAAATAAGTAACCAGGCATAATGTCTAGTGTGCAATTTTTTAATCTCACTGTGACAGATGAGCTATATATTTTTTATTATTATCAAAGAGATTTTGAAGGCTGCCTTGCTTACATGAGCTAAAAAATAGAGAGAATTTTAATGGTCTGTTCTCTGCCACCTACTTTCTCTGCAGGATTCTTAATGCGTGAGCTTGTTCACCTGGCATCCTGCTGAGGTAGTTTATTCAGTTTGTCACCACAAAAATCAAATACTTCTGGATGCTAATGGCTAACAAATCCATTTTTTTTGTGATAAACCAATTTATTCCTAACATTTATGTATTTCTTTTACTTTTACCATTTAACACTTTTAATATTTATATATCTTTAACTTCTGCTTTTCAATCGATGCTGCTAAAACAAGCAAATACTGTAGTTACAGTATTTTTTTGTTCAGTGTTCTTGTTTTAATATTCATGCGAAAAAATTGATTTTTCTTTGTACTTTTAGTGAGGATCTCAACAAACAAAATAATGCAGTTCAGTTAAACAATGTCACAAAGATCTCTATTTTTACATGGGAATTATTTTTTTTAAATGAATGTACTTTTGAAATGTATGTTTTGACTCCTTTTTACTTTATTGAACTCGGCCAAAGAAACATGTACAGTATTTCTTAGCGATCAAAAACAGTTCTTCAAGATACAGGAAAAAAACGGCATTCCAGAGAACGTAGTGGAAAAATTACCAATAGATTTAATGAGGATTAAACGTCTTTTCGGTCATCAACTTAGACCTGTGCCTAGATACTAAAATCAGTGAAGGAGTACAACTTAAATACTGTATACTTGAATGTAGATATATTCACGTGAAACGAGCGTTAAAGCGTACTTAATGGCACCAAAATGTAAAAATGTAGTTGATAAGCAGCAATATATACAACAAAAAACAAAGAAGCCCAAAGCTACATCCAATATGACAAAAATACAGTGAAATACCTATATATCTCTTGAAAAAAGGTCATTTAGTTAAACCCTTTGGCCAAAGCATTATAAGCCTGCTAGCTACATCAAGGCATGACCATTAGCAGGTCCTAACACTAACTAATTACAATTCTTAGTTACCTCTATAATTAGAGGAAGAATGATCACATTGGATCTGTCACTACCAGCTGCGTGCAAGACCTGCTCACATGGAAAGTGGGGAGGGGCGAGCTTAAACACTGGGAAGGAGGGCCACTGACCTCCAAAACAGCTGAGACCAGCTGGACAAAGTTAATAAACACACAGATACCCACTTCTAAGGAACCCCAAAAATTACCTATATATATATATATATATATATATATATATATATAATGTGTGTGTGTGTCAATTGGAGTGCTAGTGGACGTGGCTAACTATATACAACAATAAACAACGAAGCCCAATGCGATCATTCTTCCCCATTTTTGGAATATATCTCTGCACATTCTGAGAATTAGTGGGGGCTGAATTCTGCCTGGAGCGACTGCACAAACACCAAACTTGCACGCAGCTCACATACTCCATACACTCAAAATGTTAGAACAGATAAAATGGCTGCTATGGTTCTTGTGCCTGACATGATCCTTGTGACTTCACACATGCCCCTGGTTGACCCCCCACCTTCCTCACATCCTCACATCCAATCTTCACAAAAAGGTAAATACGAATTTTAATCAGTTAATGTTAGGTCATGCGTTGATGTGGCTAGCAGGTTTATAACGCTTTGGCCAAAGGGTTTAACTAAATGACCCCTTTTCAAGAGATATTTAGGTATTTAAATGTGTATTTTTGTCATATTGGATGTAACTTTGGGCTTCTTGTTTTTTGTTGTATATAGTTAGCCACACCCACTAGAACTCCAATTGACACACACACACATATATATAATTTAGGTGGCGCCATATCTCTTCCCTTTCCTTCTTCTTATCATATATATATATATATATATATATATATATATATATATATATGTATATGTATTACAACAAGAAAAGCATCCTTATGAAGAAGCACACGGGCATACCATGGAAGTGATAACAATACAAATTTATTACTGTGGGTTATAAACAAGGGGAGAACATTAAAAGAGGAGGGGGACTCACATCTACCAAACATGTGTTCCTAGAGGCAAAGGTACATAATTGAGGCAAGTTAAACACCAAAAGTATTCAACAACACAAGCAGCTCTAAATCAAGCATGCGTATATATCATTACACAAACTGCAGATTTGTGTACATACCCTAAGGAGATAGCTATTGTTGAAAAATAGTAGCTGCAAAAAATGGAGGCAGTAATTGCCCAAGTATTAAAGATGTAAATACATCACCATTCAAAGCATAGGTGTCAAAGGCCAAAAGGAAAATAGCCAAAGCCTCCTGTCATGGAAAGAGGTAGGGGTCCCACTCCACAGACTCCCACTCCAACGCGTTTCGACTAAAACGGTCTTCTTCTGGGAGTGGTGAGAGGAGAAATGAGCTAGTATATAGGAGAAAAGATAACAGCAAATGCGCGCCAAACACATTCAAATTACAAACAGCTGTGACAGAGGGAGGATTACCTAAAGCATAATCGCGTTCTAGGGGTCTGTGGTAGTGTTACTAAACTTCTCATAGGTCTACCTAGGTCAGGTGGTAATGTCTGTGTCATCCCGTATGCAAAACAAAAATTGACACGCATTACGTCATCACGTATTGCCCGTCACTAAGTACTGTGGTAATAGCAACCAGGAGAGCATAAACAAAGCGGCTACACGTCAGAGGGAAGTGAGGGAAGGGCCGCAATCAAATGTCACTGGATGCGTGATCCCGTATGTAGATCGGGGAGTGGCGCGTATGACGTCATCACGCTATTGCGTGTCATAACGTGCGGTAGTCATGGCTACTACAGGGACAATGCCGAAGCGGCCATAGACCAAGGAGAGTTAAAAGAAAGCCGCAATTGCACTGATATTCTAATTAAAAGACTGCTGAGACACGTATAGATACACAGTCTAAGAAAGTCAGCTTAACCAAGCATGAAAAAAAGGCTTATTACATGCAAGAAATATCCGTAATCTTCACACTGTACACATGGTAGTGTGTTAATATCATGGTGACCACAAAATTGTAGGCAAAACACAAGCCTAAGGGAAACCACATAGTGATCAATGACAGTAGCATATTATAGTGGTATATTATTATTGCATAGGTTAATAAATTGTAAAAGGCACGAGAATAACAATGACTGCAAATACTTAAAGAGAAAAAATTTGAGGTAATTAAATACCTCAACCTTTTTTGTCGGAAGCTGCTGCTTTTGAAACATTTTTCAAAACCTCAAGATCCTGATCCAGATCCTTTATCTTCTGCTACGTGGGACAAAGAAGAACAACAGACTCAAGAGAAATTGTTCATCTACAGCAATTTTTGAACATAGAGCCACGAAACTTAAAACTAGGTTTTCCAAACGCGGCTACAGCAAAACACAAATTAACAAAGGCTATAACAACTGCCTTAATGTGGCCCGCGAGAGTCTATTGCGACCCAAACCTAAGTACAGAGGCAGAAAACAAATTAGATTTGTAAGTACTTTTAACCAACAGTGGCCTGACCTGAGGGGTATCTTGCAGAAACATTGGGTTGATTGAAGGTTTTTTCTGGAAGTGGGGCACAAAAGTCATCAATGAACAGAATTTTTTTATCTCAAAGTTTAAAAGAAAACCAAAGATGGTGAGAGAAATGAAAGAACCCCTCAAAAGGAAATTATGACATCGATATGATTGTAGAGTATAATGAGAACAAAATGAATTTATTAATAACAATATAAAAGACATTTTACATATATTCTACAATTAGTGATTAAAAACTGGGGGAAAATAACAGGAAAAAAAAAGTGGGGGGGGGGGCTGGAGATAGGGATAAAAGAGGTGAAGGGGAAACGAGGGAAGAACCAAGGGGAAAAGAATGGGAGACACACTTTGGGCTGAAAAGGACACTGATGGGAAAAAAGAACAGAAGTGGGGAAGATGGGTAAGGTGGAAATTGGCTCAAAATAGCTGACAAAAAAATAGTACAAATTGCAAGGGACTATTTGGTTTGGATTCATTTTTACATCTATCTATCTATCTATCTATCTATCTATCTATCTATCTATCTATCTATCTGTCACTTGTCCATTTATCCATTATTGAAACTCTAAAAGGCCAACTAATCCAAATCAAATAGTTTGGTTCCCTCAGTGGAGGTTATGGGAATGGTGCTGTAGAAGTGGTATGACACCCCGAAACTTTGCCCCCCACATCTTCCTGCACAGATATCCCTCCCAATTTGGGACTTTTTCTACCCCACCTTCACTTCATCAGTGATATCACCTCCCCTTCCCTCACCACCCCTCCTCCCTTTCATGTTCTATACCTGCATCTCATTTACCACCTATTTTGTATTTGCATATGATTGTAGTACGTCTTTTTTGCATACATATTATTTCTAAGCTTTATTAGCCTTCTTGTTTTCATTTGGAGTGCTGGGAATATCTGGTGTGCCCTATAGATTACTTAGAAGAGATTAGGGGTCTCTTCATTGTTCCCGCGCACCCACAACGTAAATGTATCTGCATTATAGCTTTACGTACAGTAGTGCTTCCAGAGTGGTAGAAAGTATTCCTCCCCAGAACAGGTCTGTGCCTGCGACTCAGCCCCCGTGGAAGCCAGCAGCTGAAAGGTGGATATGGAGACTGCACGTTGCTGGAACTACGATTGTCTGTAGTGCACAATCAATCAGATGCGTTTCACAAAATGCTTCCTCAGTGATGTACTGTAGCTCAAAGGGTTTCACTGTGCTTTAAATAGTATTCGCAATGCAATAGGAATCAATCCAGCTGATTCCTCAAATGCACTCCATAATGGATAAATTGATGAAAATAAGAGGTTGTGAGTGCTATTACACACTCTACATTGATAAAATCATAATAAAATGCAATTCAAATTAACATGGTCAGAGAAATAAAATCCAGAATGTTTCACATGCTGTAATAATCAATTCTAATGTGACTCATCAATTAGTCCAATGGGGAATATATTAACCAAGCAATAATTGTAAGGAATACATATTGGTTTTCCCCACCATCTGGAATGCCAAAACATAATTGTGATTATCTAATGCTATCATGACATCTCTAATAAGTAAAAGATATAAACGGATTCCTAATGGAAAATTGTGTTGATGGCATGAAACTAATTGGGAAAATGTTGAACAGCTAAACCTATAAGCTATGCTGTATTACTACAGTATATCTCCATATATCCATATTTTGTAAATGGAGATAAAATTAAGATAGCTTCCAAAATCATTGACAAATGAAGCCACTAATTGTGGTAAAAAACATATATTAAAAAGGGAGGTAATTGGATATAACTGATAGTGATAGTGATCTCTTATTCACCGCTGTATATTGAATTTAGCAAATGTTCCACATTCTGGACCACCGTAGTTCCAGCAATGTGCAGTCTCCATATCTATCTTTCAGGTGCTGGCTTCCACTGGTACTGAGTCGCAGGCGCAGATCCGTTCTGGGGATGAACACTTTCTACCACTTTGTCCCGGCTGTGCACGAGCCGAGAATGAAAGGGGAGAGTTAAAACCTCTGCGGAACCATTCGGAGGAGGATATCGGAGGATATCGCAAACAGTAGGTGGATAAGGAGACCTGGTGACAGGGACCTCGTGGCTCCAAGTACATATGGACTAAACGAGGATAAGATTGAACTGTCCTATGCTGGAAAGCTATTCACAATGCTAATGTGAAAGAGCTGTTTGTGAGTGCAAGATTGTTTTTTTTACCAGTCATTTTTATTAAACTTTATTATGCCATGTTTTTCTTTTTCTCTTTTTACCAAGACACTGCTGTTAACTGAGAATCTGGAAGTGGAAATATATACATAGATCTGACACATAATCAACTTTATAACGTAAGTGTCTTACCGTTATTTAGTGAACATTTGGTCATTTAATACCTAGGTAAATGTAGAGAGAAAAACAAGGAGCACTGCAGCAAAAGAACTGGAGGCAGATCAAAAAGTTGAAAAATAAAAAAGATTTATTCAATATATCATGCCCATGAGAGAGCTAAAAAGCACTCTGACATGTTTCTCGCCGTCCTGGCGCTTTCTCAAAAAGTCTTGATAAAGCGCCAGGACGGCGAGAAACGCGGGCTTTTTAGCTCTCTCATGGGCACATATTGAATAAATCTTTTTTTTTCTTCATCTTTTTGATCTGCCTCCAGTTCTTTTGCTGCAGTGCTCCTTGTTTTTCTCTCATTTACCTTGGACTCCAGTGACGGGATGCACGCCAGGATGAATACATAAACAGCTGTCCGTGAGTACTAATGGATTTTTCCAGTTGTTGGCTTACTGCCTATGGAAGACACACGGAATTGACCTAGAGTAGCTGGTTGTTATTTGACTCCACGGGTTTCCTCTTTATTGTGGGATACCCATTGGCTTCTATTCCAGTGCTTTAGCTATTTGGTCATTCATACAGCTTATGATTACATTGCATCCTACAAGTTATTACAAAAAGGATCTAGACGATGTTCATTTGATGTTTTGGACTTTAATAAATTCCTGTTGCACAACAGGGGGATTAGTTTCTCCTTTACATATTGTCATTTAATACCTATAATACACCACTGTGTCTTCTGTTTCTTCCATATCTGTAATCATTAACTGAGTCTATGCGCCGGAGGACATCTTTTTTCCTGCAAGTGTAGTGGAGGAGAGCAGCAGCACTTCCTCTTATGTGACAGAGGGAAAAGAGTCAAGGAAGGCAGGAAGAGGAGGTGTAGAATATAAGATAATTGTATTCCTTTATTTTTTTTTCATTTATGCGCACCCTATGCAGGGACAAACCACTGTGACATACCATTTTATAATACAAGAGCATCAGATTCAGACAACAGAGAAATAAATACCTGCCCCAGAGAGCTTACAAAATAAGGGGTATTTTAGGAGACTTAAAGAGACAGCAAATGAGTTATTGCAGTAGTAATCCTGTCTGTACTTCTTTTTCTCCCACTCTCTGCTCCATTTTGCTATAACCAAGACTTGGCTCTCTCAGTCTGACTCTGCACTGGAGTGTTCCCTGTCTTATGTGTCATTTCTCACACACTCTGCGCACTTAGGGCAGGGGTGGAGGTGTGGAGCGCCTCCTCTCCGGAATCTGACATTACCGGACACTTCCTTTAACTCCCTCTCTTTGTTTTCCTTCATTCGAGGCTTACACTGTCCAGCTTTTCTCCCCTCTCCCTCTCCAGGTGGCTGTTGGGACAAAAACAGGCAGTAGGGCTGCTAAAAATAAAGGACATGCCCATCCTGCTGTCCATTCTTGTCACTGTTTCTCTGGATAAGAAAAACGTGTGAGAGAAAAGAAAGTACCCCAATTATTCACACTTCATTATAATTTATTTACACAAAATCCTGTTCAGAAAGCAAAAGAAAATAATGTACAAAAATATTGCAAGGTTCAAGAACATATATAAGAGCAATCTGTCCTGCACTGTTAATGACCAGTGTAGTAATGTTAGCATAATACTTAAGTGTATAGTCTGGTAGGCCTACTCGGCGAAGTGCAGCTGACAAGTGCATCCCTTCTGTGCTTTGGAAAAGTTCCTTGGCTCCACAGAGGTGTGATGCACTTGCCTATATTTTCCTATGCTGTGGAGGCCCCATGTTTGTGCATGTAGGCCTCCATTTCTGGGCTGTTTTCCAGGACTTTGGAAAGTGAGGCTCAAAGGCCTGTGTCCAGGGAGGGTTTAGTACAAAGGGCACCCGCTGGGATTGCACATGAACAAAAAGTGGAGCTGTTTTCTTCACCGCCAAAGCGGCACTGTCTCATCCTCATGGAACTCCGGCTAGAATGAACATAGCTGGCAATGGCAGCCGTAGGCGTTCCTCTAGTTGGTCTATCTGTATCTCCCGCTCACTTTGAAATCACGATCTGCAAACGGCCAGACCACTCCCCATCCCCTGTGGAAGATTTATTCGTACTTACCCACGATGCTCTTATTAGTTGAGCATCGTTCTTCCATGAATTCAAACGGGAAATGATATATGCAAGGATACTCCAGAGGTCCAAGCAGTCCGTGGTTAGTCTCGGTGAAGCAGAGACTAGCTGGAAATACAGCCAGTCAGTGATCAGAAGCATTTTAATCCACAGAGATGATCTGATTTGTGGGAGACATCCCCAGTAAGCTGACTTTATTTATTTATTTATTTATAAAATATTTTACCAGGAAGTAATACATTGAGAGTTACCTCTCGTTTTCAAGTATGTCCAGGGCACAGAGTTAAGCCAAATAATACATGTTTACAAATACAGTTACATAAATGAGCAGGGTATACATTATATACAAGACATTGCGTGCACAGTTAAAGATAATATATATTATGGGTGTATGAAACAGTTACAGACTAGATTAAAATGTGTGACAGCTTTAGATTTGAAAGAACTTAAACTGGTGGTGGATGTAAGAGTCTCTGGTAGGTTGCTCCAGTTTTGGGGTGCACGGTAAGAGAAGAAGGAGCGGCCGGATACTTTGTTGAGCCTTGGGACCATGAACAGTCTTTTGGAGTCTGATCTCAGGTGATAGGTGCTGCATGTGGTAGGGGTGAGGAGCTTGTTCAGGTAGCTTGTTAGCTTGCCCATAAAGAATTTGAAGGCAAGACAGGAAAGGTGAACTTTGTGCCTAGACTCGAGTGATGACCAATCTAGTTCTTTGAGCATTTCGCAGTGATGTGTGTTATAGTTGCATTGGAGAACAAAACGACAAATTGAATTGTAGAGGGTGTCAAGTTTGCTAAGGTGGGTTTGAGGTGCTGAGCCACATACTAGGTCTCCATAGTCAATAATTGGCATTAGCATCTGCTGTGCGATACGTTTTCTGACCAGGAGACTTAGGGAGGATTTGTTCCTGTAAAGTACCCCTAGTTTGGCATAGGTCATGGTTGTCAGGGTATCAATGTGCATCCCGAATGTTAAGTGGGAGTCTAACCATATGTCCAGGTATTTCAAACTAGTAACAGGAGTTAGGGTGGTGTTAGTGTTGGTTCTAATCTGGAGCTCAGTCGCTGGAAGCTTTAAAAATTTAGTCTTGGTCCCAAATACCATTGTTACAGTCTTGTCAGTGTTTAAAAACAGTTTGTTTTGGGAAATCCCGTTTTCGAGTCTCAAAAAGTCAGACTGAAGTATGTGTTGAAGGTCAGAGAGGCTATGGCTGTGTGCATATAGGATTGTGTCATCTGCATACATGTGTATTGAGGCTTCCTGACAAGCTGTGGGAAGATCATTGATGAACACTGAGAAGAGTAGGGGCCCCAGAACAGAGCCTTGCGGGACGCCACAGGTGATATCCAGGGGGTTAGAGTTAGAGCCAGAGATGGACACATGTTGGGATCTACCTGATAGGTAGGACTGAAACCAGTTTAAAGCATGCTTCCCTATTCCAGAGCTCTGGAGTTTGTTAAGCAGGATAGCATGATCAACAGTATCAAAAGCCTTTGCAAAATCTAGGAATACTGCACCAGTGAGTTGATCCCGTTCCATTCCACACTGGATTTTATTGCAAACTTTTAGCAGGGTAGTTACGGTAGAGTGTTTGGGGCGAAAGTCAGATTGGAATTGGCTAGGGAAATTTGTCTTGTTATAGTAATCGCTTAATTGGCAGTGGACACATTTTTCCATGACTTTGGATAGGATTGGGAGAAGGGAGATTGGCCTGTAGTTTGAGACAGTGTTTTTGTCCCCACTTTTGAAGATTCGGACAACTCTGGCAGCTTTCCAGGTCTTAGGGATATGGCCTGCAGACAGGATAGAGTTGACTATAGAAGCAATTAGTTTGGCAATTGCTGGGGCACCAAGTCTTAGAAACCTAGATTGTAGTAAGTCAGGTCCACATTGGCTGCTTAGTTTTAATTTGAGAAGCGCTTGTGTAATCTCCTCTTCGGATACTGGGCCAAATTGAAAATTGTGGGCAGTATTGGGAGGGGTTGGGGCTATAGGGGCACTCCCAGGATGAGATTCAGGTTTGTGGTTTGGGTTGCATTTCGCTAATAAGTTAGTAGCACACCCCACAAAGTAATCATTGAATGCATTTGCAATGTCGGTGAGGTTTGTCAGAGTAATATCTTAGTGATATTATTTGGCTGTTGATGGTTAGAAGGCTGGAATATGTTGTTGATAACCTTCCAGAAGTTAGCTGGGTTTCATATGTTCTGGAGGAGATTGTCAGAGTAATATTGTGCTTTTGCATGCCTTGTTTGCCTTGTGCACATGTTCCGCAGGCATCTGTAGTGATTGAGATCCTTGGTAGTGCCAGTTACTTTGTGGCTTTTCCACAAGGCATCCCTGAACTGGTAGAGTGCTATAAGGTCAGGTGTAACCCATGGAAGGTGGGCACCCCGTACCCTTATTCTGCGTAGTGGAGCATGAGTATCACACAGTTTTAAGAACTCGGATTGGAACTAGTCGAGCGCAGAATCAGGGTCAGGAATTAAATCGATTCTGTGCCAAGGGCAGTTGGTAAGGTCAACCAGAAACTGTTGTGGGTTAAAGTTTCAAAATATTCTAGTGAGGAGAACTTTAGAGCTTGATTGGGGCGGTTTAATTTTCTTTACACAGTACACTATTGCATGGTCACTGAAAATGTCAGGAAGGATGCCAGAGGATTGGATTCTGCTGGGATTTGAGGAGAGAATCCAGTCAAGCAAGGAATGGTTGTGCAATTTCAGGTTTGTCCGTGTGGGTTGTGAAATGAGTTGCGATAGTGTTCCAGGGTACATGCAACTACACACGTGGGTTTCTTAACAAGGCTTTTTTATTTAGCCTTAAAAGATATACAGCACACAAAACAAAAATAGCTTTTCATCAGCAACAAAAGAAAATGGCTTTTTCTTCCGCAAACCAAACAAAACAGTTTCACTTTAGCAGACAGTCTATAAATCAGGCAGTTACCCTTTTCCTATGCAGGGGACAGACAGTTCACAATTCAACTACCTTGCTACTCAGACTTTGTTTCAGGAATCTCTTTAGCAATCTCTTTAGCAGCTTACTCCTCACTCCTCCAAAGCCAGGCTCCATGTGTCTACAGCCTGGGTTTTAACACACCTTGATTAGGCAGCTGGGATCCAACTAATTGTCCTGAGGTTCCCAGCTGAAGTTAACCTAGTCAGTGCTGCACTGCAGACTAGACATAGGTTTTCCAGGCATATAACTGGTGGCTTTTATTTACCCTGTCACAGATAGGTAAAGTGATTTGATTTGTGTGTGGATTTTGTGGTTTTTAGGGTCAAGCCAATTGAAGTTGGAATCCCCAAGAACTAGCAGCTCACTCTTCTCATTCAGAGAGGAAATGGAGCCAAGAAACTGGGTGAGATTGTAGAGGGGCTTTAGGGGGGCGGTAGATGCCAGCTAGCAAGATGGGCTTAGAAAAGGGGAGGCAGATTCGGCCAACTAGGATTTCAAAAGAGGTTGGGCTTGGGGGGCAATTTAACAGTGTAAATTGTAAGGTGTCTGCAATATAAAATAACACCCCTCCTCCTCTCTTTGACCTATCTCTCCTAGAAATGGAGTATCCCTAAATGGCAATATGTGCATCAGGGGTTTTAGGGGTTAGCCATGTTTCTGTAAGAACGATGGCTTTTGGTTTATGCATAAGGCACCATGCCCTTAGTTCATCCAGTTTGGGCAGTAGACTCCGGATATTTATATGGGCGACAGATAGCCCTTTTTGGAATTTGAAGGGGGTATTCTCAGGGGTATGGGACAGAGTTGAAGTGGGAGGGCCTGGGTTATATTCAATATCACCTGCTAAAGAGAGTAATAGTATGAGTACTTTGGCGGCACCCAGCACCTAGTGAGATAGAAGTCCCCTGTTAACCACCATAGTTTCTGTAACTAATTGGGGTGAGTGCTTTACAGCATTTTTTCTGTGTTTTAACTGTGGCTATTCTTATGATATTCCCTGTTGGCTCTTGCCAGAATAAACCCCTTTGTCACAGGGAGTGACTGTGCGGCTGGAGTCCAGTACTTGGGACAGGCTAGCAGATGGGCAGGTAGTGGTGGTTTGTGGATAGGCAGCATGCAGGCAGCAATGTCAGGAATAAGCCAGAGTCAAGGAAAAGTGGGAAACAATGAAGTTAAGTTCCGAATAGGGTCTTCAACACAGAGCGAGCGACAGCACCAGTTATGGCAGAGAGCTTGATCAGAGAAGTAAACCTCAATAATCGGGCAGGGAGCAACAGGAAGGGGAGGGTTATAAAGGCCTGGCTGAGGAAAAGGAATAGGTTTTGGAAATTAGTCAATCAGCAGCCTTCAGAAAGCTCTCTGCAGACGACAGCAGCACGTAAACAGCAGTTCAGGTTGCAGATGGCAGAACCCCAGACTGGGAAGGAAAAGACCAGTGTTCAAGGCCCACCAAGGACATCCCTGACACCATGTTTATTTAATCCCTTACTCTGCCTTGTGCTATGATCCCTGTGTAAGCTTTCTGGTCTCCTATCGCACACCTACCTCTACTCATCCCCCTTCTGTGTTTCTCTCTGACTTTGAATCCTGTCTCTCTTTCTTTCTCTCCTCCAACTCCTCTTCTCTTTTCCTTGTGTACTTCAACTGCCATATTGATGAGACCTTTCTCCGCTTTCTCTAACCTCTTCTTTTAGCCTTCACAATGTACTACAGCCAGCACCCACAAGGATGGTCACTATCTCGATCTGGTTTTCACAAAAAACTGTTCTCTGATTTCTATATTTCCCCTTTTGCTGTCTCTGACCATCACCTCATCTAATTCTCTATTGTCATTCCTCTTCTTCACCTCCATCCACTCCTCATTTCTGACCTGCGTTAATCTGCTGGCTCTTGACTTCACTTTATGCTTTTCCTGCTCTTCTCTCTGCTCTTCTACAAACTCTGACAACCTGGTCATGAACTGCAACTTTGCTCTATCTGCCTCTCAATCTACGTGCCCCTCTTTTTCTTTGCCACTCTCACCCTTCTAACCCCAAAGCTTTGCTAAACTGCCACAAATGCATGCTCCGCTCCCACATTCACTCCTCTGAACACCTCGGTAGGAAATGTCATACTCTCGCTTACTTCCATAACAAATGTTTCCTATCCTATTTCAACTCTGCCCCCTCCCAGGCTTTGACTACAAAGAGAAATAGAAAGGCCATGTTGCAGGTATGGAGGAACTTCATAATATACAGAAACGGATGGGGAAATAAGATGTTGGTATCAACGTTTGTGGTTAAAAAATATATACCAGGCACCAGGATATGTGTGTGTGGAAAACAGGCTTTACATGTACTTTAATGTGCTTGTGTGAGAAGAGACTAAACATGGCTATGGTGCTGTAATCTGTCTTCAAACATTTTTATACTGTAACTTACTCACATAAGTGCTTTTACTTCCAGTGACCACAGTAAATATTATGCTTTATGCTTAGCATAGGCTGAAATTACATCACTATCTGATTTTTATGAATAAACTACTGACCATAGATGGGTTTTGTGTAAGTGCTATTTTGCTGTATTTTTAAACCATTATAAATGTCAGCACTGATGTAAGAAGACTAGTTTGATATTGAATGTGACAAGACAAAATTAAATTGTCTGCCAGATGGTAAATTCTATGCTTAATGTTTTCTTTCTTGTATAACAGTATTATTTCCATATTAAATATGTGTGGTAATAATATATTAAAATATCTGTATAATTTTAGTACATTTTATCCAAATGCAACAATTTTCATACTGCACCGACACACTTTATTCGAGCAAATACCCGGTATGTACCTGGCAGATACCTGGAATGCGCCACTCCTCACCTCTGACAAGCCCCGTTGCATTTGCCTTCCCAGCCTGGGTTCATGCCTGGCTGACGGGCGGCTGATCTGTTAAATGATAATGATTAGGATTTAATAGGCTGCAATGCTTCGCGTGTCTACCAGATGGCATAAATTCATGAATTGTAATGCAGTATATATATATATACTGTGCAGTATTGCAGCCAGCAGGAATAAAATGCTTCAATCCCTGCTTGGAAAATAACTCAATGCACTCGGGCAGAAAACAGTCACAAACCTCAATACACCCGGGTATACCCGAATTCGTGGGACTAGCCAAGCTCGAATAAAGTGTGTCGCCAGTGTATGATGTGGCTGATAAGGCTGTCTAAGCAGCCGCGTTTAATGAAACCTTTGTTCCTACAGGTTATTTCACCTGTGTTTTGCATCTTGTAGACTTTGATACACCAACCCTAATGTCATGGGAAAAGTTGCCTCATTTTGGAGCGAGGTTGAATTCCAATACTGTACAGTAGTTTTGGAATGAATTTTTAAGTTAAAAAGGGAACAGCGGTATTAGAATTTTTTTCTGGAGCCTTGATTTCTTTTTAGAAATGGAATCAAACGTTTCTGCTTTCCCTTCTCTTTTTCTTATTGTGCAGTTTGTGGAGGAATTAAATCACTACTAGTGCGCACAAGGTCAGAGTAGGAGCATTTAATGTTTCAAACAGTGCTGAGCTAACATGTTGGTGAATTAAAACCAATTTGTTAGAGAGGGGGAGGAAAGAAGGCTTTCCCAGAGTGAGTTATCTTCCATTCATCTTGTATCAAGTGAGCAAAGATTACAGATGGTTAAAGGCAAGCTGCCAACCAGGATTTATGTTCTTATATCAAGATTGAAGTACAATAGGTGGCTTGTCAACAGGGGGGAATGTATTTTTTATTTTGTTTAATGTATTGGTGTTGCAAAAAGGATTGTTAGGAGCAGGATATAATAAGAAAAATGAATATGGGAACTAATTAACTGGAGGAGAATTACTTATAAATAAAATAAAGGATTTGTTCATATGTTGTGCCAGCCTTGTGTTTCCAGTTAAATTCCGGATATCAACCAAATTCGTTCATTCTAATGTGAGTGTTTTTTTTTTTTTTTTGTATATATAGATATGAAAGGGAAAAATAACATGCATTTATTACAAGTCTTTTTGAATGCAATCACTATTAATAAAATAAACGATGACATGTATGTTCCAGATAAACTGTTGGTTTCCAACCACTTGGCAAATGTTTTCTGTGGATATTGAAAGAATGGCAATTTTGTGACTCTCCTTTTCTATGGCAACTGAGTTAAATGTTCCAAGTTAATGAGGTCTGGTGCTTAAATAGAAAAAAAGACGGCAAGGGGTTTACTACTTTAGCAGTATCTTAGAGCAATTGTTTATTCAGTAGTCTGTGCAGACAAAAAACAGCCACAACATTCTAGGGTGGGGGACAAACACTTAGTCAGCTGAAAGGACACTACAAGTGGATGTTTTCAATTTTCCTGTGAGTGTGCCTAGGCAATCTCTTCTATGTTTGTATAGATCTGGTGTTTCCCATAAAAATCCCCAGCAACTCATACATTGATGCATAAAAACATGTGTGACCATATGAATTTTGGGCATATATGGCATTATAGCCATCGGCTCCTTGTGACCTTGGGCAAGTCACTTTATCTCCCAGTGCCCCAGGTGCCATAAACATAGATTGTAAGCTCTACGGGGCAGGGACCTGTGCCTGCAAAATGTTTCTGTAAAGCGCTGCATAAAACTAGCAGCGCTATACAAGAACATGCTGTTATTATACAGCATCATAAAAAGAGTGTCCCTGGTGCTCACTGTTTCTTTTGAATTATGAACAGACTGTTTTAGTAACAGATTCCCAGGACAGATAATCAATATATACGTGCCATTTTCAACGGCCGCTCGGAAGTTTGTTCTAATGTTTCCTTGTTTTTATGATTATATATGAGTCATAAATAGCACCTGACAAGTCATTTTTCTGGACATTTATATTTCTGATTTTAGGAGAAAAATCAGTGAACTTTATTGGGCACTATCGAACCCTTGGCAGCAACAATTAGAGACGAAAAAAACATAAACGGAATTGTAATAGGAGAGACAAACTACAAAATATCCCTATTTGCCGACGACATTATCCTAACTCTCGCCAACCCCTTGATTTCACTCCCGAACTTACATTCACAACTAGATAAAATTAGCAAAATATCGGGATATAAAATCAACATGGATAAGTCGGAAGCATTGAACCTAACCCTATCGGATTCTGAAGTTAAATTACTACAAGCAAATTTTAAATATAGGTGGAACTCCACAAAGATCAAATACTTAGGAATCCAAATAACAAGGGAGTATAATTCGCTATACAAACATAACTATCCACCCTTATTTGAGAGGCTAAAAAAAGGACCTCCAGAGCTGGAACGAATACCAGATATCTTGGTTAGGAAGAATAGCCACGATCAAAATGAATATCCTACCAAGGCTCCTGTATTATTTCCAGACTCTTCCTATAGATATTCCAATGCCGGAGCTTAAAAACATACAAAACAGAATTTTCCATTTTATCTGGCAAAATAAAAGACCCAGGGTAGCTAGATCTATTATGCTAGCCCCAAAAGATTGCGGAGGCTTGGCAGTCCCGGATATCATTAAATACTATTTGGCGGCCCAACTCAAACAAGCAATAATGTGGAACAATGATCCAGCCACCAGTTGCTGGGTGGGACTTGAGTCTACCTATACAAGACCTCTCTCTCTCCCGGCCGCTATGTAGACCGAGAGGGGAGGAGAGACCTTCTTGGAAACATTAAAACTGGGAGCAATGAAATGTACATGGCGGATATGGTCTACAAATAAAGATAAATATGGTCTGACAGGCAGTCCAACACTACTAACCCCTATATTCCACAACCCTGAATTCTCCCCAGGCTGGCTCCCACAGAGACTCAATAAATGTAAGACGTTAAAGCTGATGGTAGCTGACGACTTTGTAGATAACGGTATAATTCTACCACTCCAGGCGCTGGAGAAGAAACACCAAATCATAAATATACCAGTGTTTGATTACCTCCAAATCAGGCACTACCTGCAATCAGTCTCCAAAGATTCGGCATTCAAAGATTTAACAAATTTTGAAAGACTGTGTAGGAAAGGATACTACTGTAAAGGGCTGGTTTCAGAGATATATCTGGGCCTGGCGCGATCAGCGGGTTGTTCCCAACATAGCTATATGATCAAATGGGCAGAAGATTTGAATACAGAGATCGATAGAGAAGACTGGGAGGACATTTGGGAGGTAGCTGCAAAAACGTCAATCTGTACCACTATCAAAGAGAATATTTATAAAATTCTATTTCATTGGTACCTAACCCCGAGCAGGCTGGCTAAGATCTTCCCCGGGTCCCCGGATTTGTGCTGGAGGGGATGCGGGCAAAAAGGAGATATGGTTCATATTTGGTGGAATTGCCCAAAAATTCAGGTATTCTGGGTCATGATACAAATATTGATCAGAGAGTACCTAGGGGTGGAGGTTGAGGTGGAACCACTGACCATGGTGCTGGCCAAACCAATAGAGGAATTAGGAACGGCAGAAAGTAAGATGATAACTCATGTAATGACAGCTGCCCGCTGTGTTATTGCGGCTGCCTGGAAAAAGGTGAATGCTCCTTTCAGACGGTCCTACGGAGACTAAGGGAAATAAAGATGATGGAGCTCCTCACAGCACAGTTGAACCAGAAAACTGACAAATTTCACAAAATTTGGGAAATATGGCCAGGAAACTAGGGACCCCATAGAAATAAATACAGAAAGACCAGACAAATGGGCTCGTCCTACCCCCCCTTCCACCCCTCCCACCCCTCCCACCCTTCTTTTTCTTCTTTTCTACGTTCTTCTCTTTCCTTTGTTAAGCTCATGAGAGACGCCTACGGAAGCGGCTGCTTCCCTAACACAACCGGAAATAGGAAGACAGACCACACTTATTCAAAAACAGTGTTATAGCAACTATTTTATTTCAGTAATGATGATGAACTGTTAATGCCCTTTGTTGTATGGACAAGTGACACTGTTAAAACATCACATGTATTCCAAGACTATATATTTGTTATGTCTCTCTAAAACAATTTTAAAAAAATTGAAAAAAAAAAAAAAAACAACTTACCTTTACTAGCTTACCCTTTAAATGTTGAACATATGAGCTAATCAGGTGGTAAACGACACAGTTTTTGGAAAGGATACAAACACAACCGCCCAAGCAAAACATCATAGTTATGTATCCAGCATCGCAAATGTTTGTTTTTCTGTTATATCGATTTAAGAAAAGAGTATATATTGTGTTGTTTCTCTGCATCAATAAATGAAGGAAGTTTGATTAAGAGTGTTTACTGGAGCACAATCAAAACTATAATAAGCTATATCAAAGTTTTCTTCTGTTATCTATGCTTTTTTTTCTTTGAATTGTTGAGATCTGGCAGATCTGCTTGCCTTAGCACCTAAGAGATACCTAAGAGATACACAGCATTAAATACACCAAGATTATTCTTGCACTGTGATTATACAGTATGCAGAAAACAGCAGTTTAATACACAGCTGCCTTGATTTACATTTGCTTTATATTTAATTACATTAATTAAGATTATTTAATTAATTAGTTTTTGGATACAGCACATGCTGTGTTGGAACCATGAAAAGCTGAATACATTTAAAAATAACTACTAATAAACCGAGGAGAAAAACTAAACAAAAAAAGTTAGTGGTAGAAGATAAGCTGCAAAACAGTTGATGCTCCAGATTGGTCTGTACACTGTTCAGCTTCATGAAGGCTAATCGAGACTATAAACCCCCCACAATCACCCAGCCTGTCAGGACCTATAAATAGCTCCAGATTTGGAAAGGAACAAGATGATTAGCTCATGATAATTGTCTGTTAATGAAACACATTTAAAGAATTTAACATGTTTCTTAGCAATTTCAGATGAAAGAATTGTGTATACCGTAATTATTTCTTCTTCATTATCAAGTTGGCCAGCAGTTGATGGTTAAACAATGTACTGCGGGAATTGGAATGTGTTAATAGTACATTTCCAAGCAGAAAAACCGATACGGCAGCAGCACACTTACAGCACAGCAAACTTACTAAGTTACTCACAGCAAACTTACAGTCCAAAATCCATCGCCTTTTAAGCAGCAGATCAAGCTGCTGTTTAAAAAAAATAATATTTTTTCCATTCAATATGTGCACCAATAAAATCTGCACACTGACAAGTGATTACCTAAGTTGCCGATCAATACGTTCTCGATCTGTGAAGATTCGGCTCAGGGGTTCACTAAATCCCTGTCAGTGCAGCAGAAGAGGACTCAAGATGCAAAAATCTGTGTGGAAGATCATGTGTAAACACAGAAAAATACTAACTGCTCAACCATAATAAACAAGTAGCAATGAAGTATCCAGATCTATGGGGTGCATGGGGTTAGAGAATATTGATATTTACAAGGTGATCCAAGAGGGATCAAAAAAGATTACCCATATCTGCACTCAGCCAAAAAAATCCTAATACAATAAAGCAGGCAGATAGTCTTCAAGTAATGTTGGTTTTAATTGGTGTTAATACACCTGGGCTATATATCAGAGATCTGTCTGATATGACTGAGAACCAAAACTATGTGGTCACAACAAAATGTCTATAAACATCAAAAAAATAAAATTTTATTAACCAAATGAACTTACTAAGTGCAACATATATACACGCAGTGTCAATTGTTAAAAATCCCTGGTGGTGGGATACAAAGGATACAAGGTATATTTCAACAATGTCAGTATACAGATAGATATAGGCAAATCATCTGTTTTGTAACTATATCCCCTGAGAGCAATTGTCACAAACCGCTTGGTTTGTATCAAGGTAAGTAGATAAATAATCTTATGAATCCAAATGATGTC
Organism: Ascaphus truei; assembly: GCF_040206685.1. Classification (NCBI taxonomy): domain Eukaryota; kingdom Metazoa; phylum Chordata; class Amphibia; order Anura; family Ascaphidae; genus Ascaphus; species Ascaphus truei. Next base: position 73,889,488 of record NC_134486.1, on the reverse strand, counting down.
AGTATGGATGTCTCAAATAGTGTAAAATATCCTGTCATAGCGGTGATTAGTAGCATATTCAGTATTCACTGAATCAGAAGAGGTACCATTTAGTATTAGGAATATATCTTTATGTCCCTGGTTGTTACCGAAGAGAGTTAATCATAATAGAGTGCAGTGATTCATTCAGCTATATCAGCATACATCTCTAACACAGCAGAGCAGATCCAAACAATATGGTGTAATTCCAAACTCTTTGGATGGGATGGATGGATGGGGAGAGAGTAAGAGGTGAAATGGAGTAGAGAGAAATACATGGGAAGAGGGAGAGAAATAGAGGGGATTCGTGAGGGGTGAAATGGGGGGGAGGAGGGGGAGCGGGGCTCGCGAGGTGGGAAATGGAGCTCAAACACTGTCGATGGGGGGGGGGGGGAAGGGGGAAGAGTGAGAGGAGAGAGGGGGTGTGAGGAAAAGAGGGAGTAAGGCCTAGGTTATAGTAAAGGCACGACCGATCACGCGAGATCTGTGTCCTGAAGGGTTGGGCAATGGGGGGCATGCCGAAAGCATGCCGTGGGGCATGCCAGTGACGTCATGTGTGTGGTTCACCCTCATTGGCTGAACCGCACAAGTGACATGGCTGTCGCGCGGCAAAGACAAACAAGTTTGTCTCACCAAGTATCTGCTGCCTCTGTGCTCACATGCAGGTACGCACTATTGACACGCACATTGGCCTCCATTGGTTTGGGTTTGGCACGAGCGACGTTGCTCGCCCCGTCGGATCCACTATGGACATGGCCTAAGAGTGAGACACAGGGGAGAGAAATACATGTGAGGTGGGGGAAGGGGCCGGGAGTGAGTGAGAGTGCGGTAATTGATGGAGGGGGAGAATGAGAGGTGAGACGGAGGGGAGAGGAATAAATGGGGCAGAGGGAGGGAAATAGAGGGGGCTTGTGAGGTATGAAATGGGGGGCTTGTGAGGTGTGAAATGGGGCTCGCAACACTGCAGACCGGGTGGGCATCCTGTATGGGGGCCTCTGTCAGAACTGTAGTCCTGAGCCCTGGGAAATCTGTCTGCGGCCTTGCAGGTCTATGTATTAAAAATGTACAGCTTGCCTTTTCTTGATGGTTTTCCTTGTTGATTTTTTCCGTCTCTTTTAAGGTGGCGTAAGTCTTTTTTTAAAGTGCAGAATGTGCCAAATTCTATAACAGTCAAAATACACATCATAAATGACACATTTTAGACAGAAATATTTAGAATTTTGGTTTCCGCCAATGAGTCTGTGCACATGCACATCTTGATACATAGAACCCTATGTTTGTTCCCTAAATGCCGTCACAATACATACAAACATTTTCAAGTCAGCTATGGGGTTTATATATCAAGAGGTATGTGTGCGCTGATGCTGATATGACAATATAGGTTCTAATAATCATCATCAATCTGTGTGGTTTAGTTTAAGACGGAGTCTACCACAAAAAAAGTAAGATTTTAGATCTACGGAAGGTTGACTTTTTACAGACAGGAAAATATTAAGGGAATACTTTGGCAAGGTGGAGGTATTCAACCCCCTGATGTACATTTCATCAGGGGGTGATGCACGGTTTACATCTTACGTTGGAACTGATAGAACTGACGGAATACACCTGGGATCAGAGGTTCGCTGGTTGATCCGGGGACCCGGTGCTCAGGGTCTCAGTCGCATCACCTCTTCATACTGAGGTTTCTCCCATGCGTTGAGCAGCTTGTCATGTTCTGAATTTTGAGTTTCAGATATCTTGTGTGTTTTTATATTACACTTTTATATATTTACCCTTGGTGCGCTTTATCTTTCTGTCTTCGATATTTAATATATATGTTAAAGCCCCAGGGGATATTATTTGTCATGAACAAATTCAGTTCCATCAATACTCAGATGATGTCCAATTGATGGCCTTAAAGGCCTTAAAGCACAAACAGATGCTATGAGTAATACCTTCAATTATCTAAAAGCCAAGTCAATAATTCCACCATCCCAAGAAAAGAGAAGGTGAGAAGTCTTAGAGCTATTATTATCAAAAACATAAAATACAAAAGGAAATCCAGTCTCCAGCGCAAGGAATAATATAAATACCAATTTCCACTGTCCATATGTAAGTCCAAAGAGAAACCAAGTCCCACCACCACCCTAGGTGATTAAAAAATATCCCACAGGGCCAAGCCTTTAGAGTTAAGGGAAATTGTTCACAAAAACATACCAATGAGGAACAGGCAGGAGACCTTAGACAAAAATTAATTGAAAGGAACTATAAAAAGAGAGATATCGATGAAGCTATTACGTTTGTTGATAAAATAGATAGGAGCACACTCATTGATATGGGCAAAACCAAAACCAGTAACACCATGGACATGGGGAAATTTATTCCATTCTTACCCAGTACAATGTTATGGCCCCAAAAGTCAATAAGATACTCAATAAACATTGTGGAATTTTGCAAAGGTATAAAGTACTAAAATCGATCCTAACAACAAAACCCCAAATCGTTTATTAAAGGGCCAAGAATTTAAAACTAACATTGACACCGAGTTGCCCCATTAGCACCTCAAGACAAAAAGATGGCATGTGGCTGAGAGACCTAAAGGTCACATGCACCACATGCACCAAGGTCTGGGATGGGTGCCCTCCCTAAGTCCCTACGCATGCTCTAGTACTTATTTTTCTTGGTGAGTAGTGCGCTAGAAAAAGTTCTAATTAAATATATTAATGAGGGCCTGATTTTAGGGGATCCTGATGTATTAATTTTTTTCCTGTTAACATAATCCTCTGTCAACATCACATAAACAATTACAATAATATTGTTATTGATTTATTCTTACTAATAAGAAAGTTTACATTTCTTGATAACCTTGATTGGAAATAAATGTTTTAGGCAGAGTCACCATAAAGCATAAACAATGTTAAGACGTATAAGGAAAACACCCAGAAAATAGATCTGTTTGCAGCTAGAAGCCTTCCATATGATAATGTAACACATCCCAGATTAATTTCTTGTGGTGTGAAAAGAACAGATTTGGCTTTCACATGTAATGCAGTGTGCTACAGAAACCCCCTGGGTCTTGTTTCTGCTGCTTCCATGCTTCCCAGCTGCATCTTTCAAACATAAAATGTTTATGTCAGCAAAAATCAGCACACCGTGTGTGCGCATTGATGCTGGGACCAAATTGAGCTGTAGAAGACAAGGCAAGGGCACTTTGCTTTAACATAAGAGAACACACCATGAAAGTGAAATAAAAATATTCAATAGTAGTGGAATGAAAAAGGAATATGTGTTTGTTTATTTTTTTTATAAGTGCTGATGAAAAATTAGCATGCTAACTTTAGAGTATTTTGTCAATGTGTAGAATGGTCTCTGGATATCTGTTTCTGTTGAAATTACATCAGAATTTTTTTTTCTTCTTTTTTTTTCTCTTATACTTCTGTTGAAATTACAGCTGCTTTGAGGAGACTCACTCCAGAAAACGACATGAAGGAACTTTTGTGTGAATGTGTTGACACACTTATGATATTTATTAGTGCACAAGATTATAAAGATCAGCTTTTCTTTAACCAATTGCGTTCTATTTTTTTTTATAGGCATGTCAAAAATGCTAATATTTTATGTAGCAGAGCCACCTCTGGCTACTATTCTGCCCAATGGGCTGGCAGTAAACCCTGGTACTATCAGGTTGCCAGTAGTTGGTATGGGGTTTTCCCCCTCACCTTTGGTACTGCACTTGAGTGACAGCAGAGGGTGGGACATCCTGTTGTAGCTGGGACAACAGGGTGCCCACCTTCTGGCTGTACTTATGGGTAGGACCGCCCTAAAGTTAGTCTTTTTCCTTTCCTCTGAGGAAGGCAGGTCACACAACTGGGAACATGAGATTGGGGCCTTCCCATGTGCTCTTCCCTCCGGGTGAAAGTGAGTGTGGACAATACCTCTGCCTCCGCTAGGGAGGTGGGGAAGAGCTATGATGGCTGCGGGTGCCCTTGGCACAGTTGCGGGTGCCCTTGGCCTGCAGTGCCAATAAGATACTCCAAGGACCATCTTCAGTGATAGCTGACCTGACAGACTGTATCCGGCAGAAGACTGTCGTGTAAGTGTTACTGCAGAGTGTTGTAAGAACCCATTCCTGTTTTGCAATATTCCTCCTGCCTTGTGCGTGACCTTACTGGGGGGACAGGTAATAAGTTCTCCCGTGGAAGATCACCTTCAGTTCCTGGAGTCCATGGCAGATGGAGGCGCTGCACTGCTAAGGAGATATGTGGGTATGAACCCCAGAAGCCTGTTCCTATATCCCCACTACCATCGGCGGACAACTCAGCCCTCCTGTTGTCAGCAGGTATATGCACCATACACCCTGTAATGGTCCCTATTTGCGACCGGGTGGGGGAAACACCGTTACATTTATAAAAATTATGTATCTTTGTCTCCTTCTCTCTAAAGCTTCATTTTAATTAGGTATAGAAAATAATGTATCAAAACCCAATATGATACATTTTAATACATAGAACAAAATAATTGAAACTACGGCACTGTCGTTCAATTACAACAAGCTTTGGTAGTGTGTGATTTAATTAAAAATATAGATAGCATCAAATAATTCTTAATTAAGAATTTATATTCATCATTTATATTCAAGACGTAAATGTCACATTATTTGGTCAAATACACTATTAATGCACAAATCTGTAACTATAATCAATTCAGATCCTGCTTCAGTTCAAATTAGCATATTATGTTTGAGCAGTAAACTGAAACCATAAAGATTAAAATAACCTTAGATACAGTTACTGGACCCAAAAACAAGTACATTTTGTGTTATATTTTAAAAAAATGTAATGACTGAAACTTAGAACGGGATGTTTTTATTGTATGACACAAATAAGAATAAAGTGTAGTAATAAATACAGTGTAATAAATCAATAAATAGTTTAACGAAGGCTGACCCTTTTTATCTATGAAATGTCACAAAGTCCAAAATGTAGAGAAATCCACAAAATGTCCAGTGCCACCCCAGAAAAAATAGACATAAAATGGGGAAAATATATTGTAGTGTATTAATTCAAACATATTGGCAAGCAAAATAATGAAGTGGAAATACACTAGCATACAGTAGAGTGCCTAAAAATGTTTGCAGGGTAGATGAATCTCTACTGGTCTGACGTCTTCTTAATGTGGAACTCTTCAAGTCAAATTGTGGAAGACAAGAAAGAGTCAGTGCTGTATGTTTCAAATATCAAATTGATGAAAAGCTGTCACGCTGTGCAGCCCGCAGACCAGACCAGTCCCCTGTACTGAGGTGGGATGTAGAGTATACGCACCGACAGCAGAGGGGCCATGTCCGGGATGTGGCATAGTAGCGTGGCCAGGCCTGGATGTAGATAAAGAATGGTCAAGTACTTGCGAGTCCGAGGATATAGAAAGTTCCGTAGTCAAAATCCGTAGCAGAGTCCGAGGGTCTTAGAGGTTAGAGTAGTCAGTAGGAAAGCCGAGTTCAGGAGCCAGAGGGGGTATTCAGACGAGCCGGGTCAATAGCTGTAGGGAATAAACACAAAGAGAGCTCAACACAGGTTCCAGGCAACACGGGTAGCAAGGAGCTATGCAGAGCAAGGAAGTGAAGGCAAAGCAGGATATTTAAAGCGACAGTGACCAATCCGGACGAGGGGCATGGCGGGGGCGTGTCGAGGAGCTGCTCGTGAGTGGCTGAGAGACCAGGAAGTAGTAGAGCACAGCTGAGAGTCTAACACCAGTGCCAGAATCCAAGATGGCAGCCGTGGCAGAGTTCAAGGTATGCGCTGGGCGGCGACTTGGGTAGCGACGGGGGGCAGGGGCAGCAGCCGCTGCAGTACTGGTAGTGGGTAAGGAGGGGTCACGCCGCAAGGGACGTGGCCCCCGACTCCTTACAAAAGCTTAGTAGCACTCATGATGGTATATAAATAGTATGTGCTCATGTGTATGTCATTTCCCATTATCCCTGGCTGTACTGGAAGCACTATATGCAAAGAGATTATGATGCAAAGCAGGGTTGCTGACTTTTCTGAGATGTGTATGTACTCACAAGTGCTATTTTTATTTACTATATAAATACAACAACTTGTCATCTGAGCTGGAGAGGAGGCTTCGGAGGTGACTCGTTGCGAAACTGATCCTCTAGTGCAGCTGACATCACATCCAGTTCTGTGCATCTGACTCTAGTTCAGACTTTCAACACCTATGCATTTCGCAGTTCTCAACCGCTTCCTCAGGGGATGCATTGAGGAGTTCAATACCACTATTTATAACCCTAAAATTAACCCTATCTCTAGAGAGAGAGGATGCCAGTTGGATATTGAGGGGAAGTGCATTCCAGAGGTGTGGGGCAATGAGTTAGAAAGGTTTTAGGCTGGAGAGAGCTTTAGATACAAAAGGGTAGACAGAAGACATCCCTGAGCAGAATGCAAGAGTCAAGCAGGTGTATAGCGAGATATTAGGGCTGAGATGTAAGGCGAGGCAGAAGAGTGTATAGCCTTAAAAAAGAGGAGAATTTTGTAAATAATACGGGATTTAATAGGAAGTTAGGAGAGGGATATCAGCTGGAGGGACGCTGAGACAGATTTAGGAGAGAGTAACGTGATTATAGCAGCAGCATTTAGGATAGATTGTAAGGGAGACAGGTGAAAGGCAGGAAGGGCAGACAGTAGAAGGTTACAATAGTTGAGCCGGGAGATAATGAGAACCTGCGTTATAGTTTTAGCAATAGAGCAACAGAGGAAAGGGTGTATCTTTGCAATGTTACGAGGAAAAAATGACAGATTTTAACCACATTGTGTATGTTTGTGTTTGACATGTTAAGTTTGAGTTGGCGGAGAGCCATCAAGGATGATAACGGAGATACATTTAGAGACTTTGGTCTGGACAGCAGGTGTAAGGTCAGGGGTTGAAAAGTAAATATGTGTGTCATCAGCATAGAGGTGATATTTGAACCCAAGCGATGTGATAATGTCACCTAGAGAGATTGTGTAAAGAGAAAATAGAAGAGGCCCCAGGAAAGACCACTGGGGCACACCCACAGAGAGATCAACAGATGAGGAGGAGCAGTTAGCAAACAAGACACTGAAAGTACGATGGGAGAGGTAAGAGGAAAGCCAGGATAGAGCTCTGTTAAGTATACTAAGGGTATGGAGAATGTGAAGGAGAAGAGGATAGTCCACAGTATCAAAGGATGCAGAAAGGTTGATAAGTATGAGAAAAGTGTAAAAAACAAAGTGGCCTTTGTTTTTGGCAGCATGGAATAAATTAGTTATTTTAGAGAGGGCTGTTTCAGTAGCATGAGCAGGTCAGAGACAAGATTGTAGATAATCTAGGAGAGAATAGGTGGTAAGAAAATGGAGCAAGTGAGAAAATACAAGACGTTCAAGGAGTTTAGAGGCAAAAGGCAGGAGGGAGACTGGGTGATGTTAGAGAGACAGGTAGGGTCAAGTTTGCAGTTTTTGAGTAATGTGTTAAATGTCCTTTGTCTTTTCTCTAAATAACAATAGCATAATAGAACTCAGCATTCTGGTTTTAGCACATACAAGAAATGTTTTTTTTTCTTGAAGATAAATACTCACATACAAAAAGAGTACAAAAAATGTCAGAGAAATCAAATAAGTTATAGAGTAATATCTTCAAAGATGGTTGCATAATTATACTCTTCCTGGTGTTGACCCTGTGTCTGATCCTGGTGGTATATCTTCACTCCTGATATTAACCCATCTCTCTCCTTGGTGAAATCCTTCTCTCGTCTTCTAACTAAATCTGCTATTACTGTATTTACTGTATAAAGAGAATATCCCTTAGTCATCTCTTCCTTCTTCCAATACTATTGCCAATGTCTTCTGAAAAGATTTTAGAGCTCATGTTAATCTAACATGATGCCCTACACCCTTATTATTGCATCAGCTTTAACCACAGTTGTTGATGGTCACACAAATGTTACCCGCTGGGCCCCCCATGTTCAGACAACCCAACACAGCTGCAATCCCATTATAACTTTTAACCCATCCTAATGTAACTGAATCTACAGAGAACACCAATTCACCACTAGAGCAATTCAAGTATGTGACAGTCTGTATTATAAAAGAACCATTGTAAATCTGAACAATATCATATGTGTGGCATCCTGTTTTTACACACCGGATTCAAACCTAATTACAATTTAATGTGTAAGGGGTTCCAGTCCAGGGCTTTGCTGAAACTTGCCCTTAGGTCGCTTGGCCATCTTGGTTCCTGGCCAATCTCTTTCCAAACTTGGTAACGGGCTGCACCTGTTCAAGGGCTTAAATAGCAGTCAGTGACTCCCAGCCCCTGCCCGAACATTTTATGCTATTACGTTTTCCTGGCCCCCTTGAGTCCTTGTTGCCGATCCTTCCATGTGGCAGAGCTTTCCCTTTTGCCGACCCCAGCCTGTAACTCTGACCACCGCTCTTGTGCTGCCTGCCTTTACCCCAGGCTGTATCCTGACTTGCACATTTGACACCTGCCTTGACCTCTGCCTGGCTACACTAACAGGACTCTGTTCCCTGGCTTTGGTCGGTGATCATATACCCCTACCTCAGCCCTGCGGGTCCGCTTCCTATCGAAGATGAGCAGTGTTATATAATATTACTAACTGAACTGGAATTCTTACATACAAATATAACCTATACAAAGAGATTTGGGAGCGCTGATATTAACCAGCGCTCCCATTTCTCTTTGTATAAATTATCTCTAAGGATCCAGGTTAGGTCCTATTTCTTAGAGTAGCAGGGGTTCATAACCCCTCAGGTGACCTCAAGGTAGAGGCACCATCAGGGGATTTCGGGAAGGTAGTATTTCCACATATACCTCTATCTTTATATACATATCTAACTAGACCGCTATATTATTATTTTTTGTTCCATCTTAAGAGTTAGTTCTTGCTGTCAATAAAAATATAACTGTTGCATGCTTGGAGGAGGAGAAGGAGGGAAAGTTAGCAGAGTAGAAGGAGGAGTTGAAAATGTGTGTGAGTGTAGGGATTAAACTAGGAATAAGAGGTTTGAGGAGATAGGAGGGAATGAGGTCAAGAGGGCAAGTGTTACAGGGGGAAGAGAAGAGTAGCAGTGACAGTATGGGATGGAGTATGCCTCAGGGTTGAGTATGGTCGAGCCGCATAAGCTTGTCCCATTAAGGTTTGGAGGGTTGGATATTAGGGCGTGTTAGATAACGTGGAGTTTGGTCCAGCCACACAGTTGGTACCAATAGGGTTGGAAGGGGAGTGTGGATGTTAGGGGTATGCCAGATAGGCTTCCTTAAAATGGTGAGTTTTCAGGGAGTTTTTAAATGTCTGAAAGTTGGGGGAAAGTCTGATGCTACATGGTAGGAAATTCCAGAGAAAGGATGCCGCATGGGAGGTCTTGTAGGAGTGAGTGAGAGGAGGTAATAAGGCATGAAGATAGAAGGTGATAAGGCAGGATGATTGGCGGATGTTGTGGGCAGAACGGAGGGGGCATGTATGGGTATATTTGGGAATGAAGGCTCAGATATAAGGGGGGACAGCATCGGTCAGAGTTAAGGTTTTAAATGTAAGGGTTTGTCATATTTTTGTTGTGTATCAAGCTCCCAACCCTATCCCACCCTGTTAACATGTTGTTGTGGAAACATTTACAATTTGAGACAACATGGTTTAAAAGCAATCCAAATTTTTGTTCAAAGCATTTAGAACTGCTGAAAATGCTGTCAGCTACTCAGAGGAGGAACTGCTCTTGAAAAAAATCCCAAAGCACTTTCACTGTGAGTTGTTTAAACCCCTTGTGTTATTATAGCAAACTTTAAAATTTTAAAGAGAAGCATAGCTACTGTACAATAAACAAGGTCATTTAAAATAATGATAACAAATAGCCTTAGATATTGTGCTGCAATATTTAATTTCCTGTACCTTGGCTGTCATTGATATTTTCTCTAGAAGAAGGCAACTGCTGGCCTTTTAGTACATTTGTACTGTATGTATTGATTTTTTTTGTTGAAATAAGTTTTCTGAAACTCAGCAAAATATCCAATGCACCTTGGCATATAAAGAGAACAAAATTACACTGATTCATTCTTTCTGTGAATTAGTTTTTGCTATTTCAACATTTACAGTAATTCTAATTTCTAAATGTGATTATGATATGGTGAGTATCAGTAATCTAGATATAGGGGGTTACTCATTAAAGAATTGATCATCAATATACTGTAGCAGTGTAAGGAATAACCCTAACTGAGGCACATCCATCAAGTGCCTAAATTGGTTAGCACACCAAATTCGGTGTTAGCCCCCATTCACGTTAATGGGATTTAATGCTGCATCTGGTGTGCTAATCTGCACCAGCGCTTGATGAAGTTGCCCAATAGAGAGAACTGTACAGTACCTTTATGTTTCCTTTTCTTCTATTCATACTGTACATGGCTGCATAAAACACACTGGGAACACTTCTCCAGACAAGAAATTCCTGATTCAGGTCATCCTACCTACTGTACTGTAGGCCAGTTTGTTATGCATATTGGTGCTAAAAAAGATAAACATTAAAACAAACCCCCCAGAAAGAAGGAAAAAACATACAACGGGATGAGAGAGATATGTGCCGCCATATATCACTAGAATAAAAGGAAACATGTTTCTTACTGAGAACAGGGGACTGAAGGCAGCACTACTACTAAATGGATAACAAAACCACACTCTAACCTATAAAATACAGGTGGTGCTCTCTAGAGTAAGTAAATGAACCAGAAAAGAAAACAAATCTTAAAAGCCAAGATTCACAGAAACTCCATAACGGGGCACTCAGGGTGGGTAGAAAAAATTACAAAATGTATTAAAATATGCAATCAATGGTCAAACAAACAAGACAAAAGTAATAAAAATACTAAAAACATATATAAGTAGACCGTCTCCAAAGTGCTAAAGGTAAAAAAAAAAAAGTTAAGCCAACAAAGAAGTGTGGTAGGGAACCAAGAAGTATCACATAATAGTACAGTACCCACTAAACAGAAAAAGTACCCCAGAAGGTGCAAAGGGTACTATAACCTCACTGTAAATCATTAATGTCCAGGAGGGCTCAAAATATCACTTCTCCTGAAAACTGGGATGTCTGTCCAGCAGGTTAAATAGAGGCAAGGGTGCGCCTCAAGTCAGGGTAGATGTAAATACATATGTAAGAGTGTTGGCAATAACAATGCATCGTAAACCCTGGTGGAAAGTAGCAGTTGCAAATAGATACAAATAATAATGAATACAGCTATTAAATAAAGTATCAAATACTGGGAAAAAGAAATGGATGCTGCAACAAAGCAAGTAGCCCTGATGAACAGTAATTAACAAGGGTGGATACATGGAAACAAGTATCCAGTAATGTATCAAGTCCCATGTTTATACAGACCACTCTTGTACACATGCAGTGGCCATTATCCGATCATTTTGTAGGTTATATTCCTTTGCATACCCAGTTTTGGTGCATGATTTCTTGAGATTTTCCTGCGTTAAGACTCTAGTTTACTAGTGTTTTGATCGAGCGCAGAAAATTGCATTTTAGCGTTGTCTGCAATACCATCGAGAAACTCAAGTGGGCGATCACGAGTTGTATTAAACAAAAAGTATTTTTTTTTAACTAATTAAATGTTTTATTTGTACAGGAAAATAAAGTTAAAATGAATAATACAAAAATACAACTTCGCTTCTTCTTCCGAATGTAAAATGTATATTTCGTGCATGCGTTTATGTCAAATTGGAACCTTGTTGAAACACAAATGCGCGTCATCACATTTCTGCGCATGTGTGTATGTCAAATTGGAACCTTGTTGAAACGCATATGCGTGTCATCACATTTCTGCGCATGCATGTCATTATTGAACCTTGGACAGAATTAAATTACTGTAAGATACAATACATTTCCTCACGGAGTCGCTAGATATCTTCTAGACAGTAGTACAGTACTGCTGTTAGTGTATCTACTGTAAATAGTAAAAACAACTTTTATTTTCCAGATTTATATAGTATTTTGTACAAACTGTATACTGTACAGTATATCAATTACACATTTTTATATATTTAAATGCTTTTAGAACTTTAGTTTACTACTACTGTAAGTGTCTAAACAGTAAAAACATGAATATTTCCATTAACGGTATGAAAAGCAGACCAAGTCTACCAAAAGGTGAAGGTATTGAATAGAATTCCCCCCACACCCAAAAAAAAAATTACAGTACAGGGTACTGTATGCCCCCTCATAGAGAAATAAAAAGGTAGTGATTTGACAAATCTAAAAATGTATAAAATATTTTAAAAAATGCATCACATAATGTTTTCTTAAAATTACTCATTTATTAAGCCCTTGTCGAGAAAAAAAGAAAACAAAAGATACACCTTTTTTTTCAGACTTGAAATTCACATTGGCAGTGGAGTCATTCTAGACAAATCACAATGCAGGACTTATCCGCCATGCACATGTGTGTGAAACCAGGCAAAGTAATTACTCAGCCAAGAACCAAAGGCTCAAACATAATGTGTCTTTCTTTTTTAAGGTCCCATGGCACTGGGGAGGTGTTGATAATGAGTCAAATTTATTTTACTTGGCTTTGTGAGGGTGCGGTGGCTAGTCCCATGCCTTTGCCTTGTGGGGGTGGGGTGAGATGCAACTGAATTGGTCTGTATGTATGATCGTGAAGGATTAATAAACAACTGTTGGAATTACTTTAAAATGTAATAAAACGTTATCACTCCCAGGGACCATGTTTGTGTGTGTGTAATATTTCGATAAACAATATGAAAAGCAGACCAAGCCTAGCAAAAGTTGAATGTATTGAATAGAATCCCCCCTCAAAAAAATTAGATAAATATAGAATAAAAGTTATTAATATATATCTTTTTTACCCGAATTAATTATAAATGCAAAGTCTAATTATACTGCAAAATCCAACATCATTGACAAAATAAAAATGTTGTGATTTTAACAATGTCAAAATTGATTGACTATGAAAACATTGCATCATATATGGTTTTGTTTAAAGCTCACAATTATTCTCTCTTTCTCAAGAAAAATAAAATGTCAATTTAAAAAAAAAATTCCCGTTGGATTTGTAAGTCCGATTCACAATACACATGCGTGTGGAACAAGGAAATGGAAATTTTATTTACAATTGATTAAATATGAACAAAATGCATCACATATTGTTTTCCATTAACTTGGAAGTGGAATAAAAGCAAGAAACATCTCGTTGTGAAATGTTATTACAGGTTATGATATGTAATAGAATCGATCACATACAGTACTACTGTATAGTCAGTGCATAGTGTGTTGTCCAAAATAATAGTGTGGCAAAGTTTTAAAAGCTTGAAGCTGGTAATACTGACTGTATAAAAGTAAAAACGGCAACGTTTAAAAAAAGCGATATTAGAGTTCCATTGAACTTCATCCTTACCTTTTGACGCTCGATTTCAAAGGTTCTTTTCTGGAAAAAAATTTATGCTATAAGTTCCAGTAGTGCGCATGTATCAAGTCACGCTCTAGTACGCATCTGTACAAGCATTGATATTGTAGGCATACACTACTGTAGTGTAATTGGGAATTAAAGTTAATACTGTATAGTACATTATATTTACCTTCATTATAAACTTTGCCACCCGGGTGGAGATGAGCCAATGTCAGAGGTGTATTGTGCGTACAAGATGGGGTCACTCATGTAGTCTGCATTATAGTTGACAGGTGCCTGCTGAAGCTGGTAATCAGGCGGGGCCAGGTAGCAAGGATTGTGGTTCACCAGATTTTCAATGACGGTCAGCCCGGTATTGCAATAGTATTGGTAAGCCGGTGTTGGTACATTGCAGAGTTAGGAAGTACGAATCTTAAATGGATTAAACCACACCTTTTTCCTTTTGAAGTCGCCATGAGCAAACATAACGGCAAAAGCTGGGCGCACAGACAAATAACCTCTTGTAATTCCCGTAGGAGGGGCTGTGCGAAAAAAGCAATCATCATTAGTTAAAGTTTGCCTTATCGAATGCTTCCACCCACGATGGTTTGGTGAAAATTAAAAAAAAAATCATAGATCTCAGTGATATAATCATATATCTCTGCTGAAGTCACCTTCTTATCTGTTCCAGCATTAATTGCAGAAAATATTAAATATGCATAACTAAGGTTTGGTTTAGTATAAGGACTTGACATGATGTTCAGTGTACGTATGTCTATTCAGCAATTGTGTGGGCATAGCAATTGAGAATAATGTACAAAACATTGTGTTTAGATATTTATATTATGAAACCACCTAAATTCGATAACATATTCAGCAACCAAGGTCAATTTACAATGGATCACTGTAGTAAACACTGTTTATCTGGTTTTTAAACACCTGCAAATTGACTACAGTACATAACTGTACTATCCACTGGATAGTGCAAAGGGAATTCACTTTTGCCATCTGGTGGATACGTGAAGAACTGCACCCAAGCAAATCAGAATCCAGGTAAATCAAGGAAATCAACAACGGTAAACGCTGGTCTGATTGGCAGCATTCATGGCAGCGTTCACAGAAGAATAACGAGTGAATCCCATGTGGAATACAGCAGACTTTGCAAAAACGGCTCAGAGACATGATCGGATAATGGCCGCTGCATCTGAAGATAGAGTATGCTGAATCTAATTGATACTGTTCAGCATGAGTCCAAACTGCAACATTTCCTCCCAGAATAGGTGGTGATAAGTGCATTTTACTTACTGTCAATTTATTTTCCTGTAGTATTTCCATGCCAGCATATACTGTATGTTTGGTAGGGAGAGAAACTGCAGGCATTAGATATATTTAACATCCAATCCCTACAACTCAGTCAAGAATTATTTCAAAGCTAAAGCAAATCTTCATAAGAAAATGTCTCAAACAAACTGGGCAAAGAAACCATGCGTTGAAATGGAAAGACTACAAGAAAATACATTGGTGGTTAGTGTAAGAGGACATGTGCAGAGGTATGCAATGGAGACTGTTTTAAGGTGAAATTAAAATAAGGCTTTATTGCGCCTGTCCCTTTTAACACAGCAAAACATATGAAAACAACAAACGCCTATCCCTGTTTAAGGGCTAACTTACTTCCCCAGTACCTTTCTCCAGGGCTGGAGGGATAATCCCATTACCACCCTATTCCCCAAAGTCTCAAGAGATACATTAAAGCAGGTGGCCCTTCATGTCAGTCTCTGGTAGGTTCCTGGGTCCCCTGTGTCCAGGAATATAGGTCTTTGGGAGTCTTGATCTCAGCAGAGCCTTTCTGCTCAAGACCTCTTTCCTCTTGTCAGCACCCTTGTGTACTGAGGAAAATCTCCCTCCTGTTTCTGGGAACAGGCTTTTTGACAGAACTTTGATTAGGCAGGTGGAGTGGTTGATTGCACACCTGCAATCAACCAGCACACTGCTGGATTAGAGGCAAGATTCTTAACAGGGATAAGTCCCTGTTACAGTTAGGAAAATATCCTTTTCCTGGGCAGCACATACAGTATGCTATGTGAACTTTTGTATCAATAAACAGAAAAATGGGGCAGGCTTACATTACTGATGCTTCCGGTACTTTTCTTCTGAATGCTCCATGTGCAGAAGAAAAAAACACACCTATTCTGTAATGCTTCATAAACGTAGCTGAAGAGGCCCAGTGGCTGCCAGGGAAACACAAAAGAGCAGGGGAAAAGAAGTGCAAGGGGATTGCAAGGCAAAACAAAAGGTACCTCTATAGTCTGCAGAGCTATATGCCAGGTAATGATAGCCAGTGAAAGGCAAAGAGTAGTGGACATGAGAATATCCAGACTGGTGCTCAGGAGCAAAACGTTGACAAGCAACAAATAGAACGCTGGGTGGGGTTTATATACTGTACCCTAAGCTAAGATGGCTGCTGGCCTCATGGAAGATTCAAGCTCTTACCAGCCCTGGGCCAGAACTTGACTCCTCTGTGTGCCCCTACAGGCCTACTGGGAGTATTGCAGTAGGGAATCTTGACAGAGAGAACTCTAAAAGTAATTTTGCCACTGAAGGGTGATAAACTGTAGCATACCTCAGCTCTCATTCATGTGCATGGGAGTAAAGGCCTTCTAAAAATTTGCACCAGTTGTGGATCAGTGCCTCTATTTTTTGTACTGCTAAAATGTTCTCTAAATAGATGTATTAAAAAATGACTGTTTACGCATAACAAATCTATCCAACTGTGCTATGTACTCCCGTTCTGTATGACTGTATTTAAGTAATAATCCACGAAGAACAGGGCATTACTGGCCAATAATGCTCTGGCCAGAAGAGTTGAAGACTAACCCAGCCAGTGCATTATTGGCCAGTAATGCCCTGTTCTGAGGGGATTATTACTATTATAGGATAAATGTAGGCGAATTTATTTATTGTTTTTCATAAAAAAAGATATGTAGATACTTTTGTAGTCATTGATTTTTATCAGCATGATCATCTACATTCTTTTGCTTTTACTGCACGTGTTTATTAAAATGTATTTATATACATGCACTCTGCAGCCCCCCTCTATATACACAGCAACCTTCCTCTATATATACACAAACACACTCTGTAGCCCCCCTCTATACACAAAAACACACACACTGAAACCCTCTATATACACACAAACACACTCTAGAGCCCTCCTCTACACACAAAAAAACACACTCTGCAGACCTCCTCCACCCTCTACACTCTCAAAACACACACTGAAGACACACACAACACACACAGCACCCCCTGTAAACCCACAAAACTTCAAACACAAACACACACACCAACAAAACACACTCTGCAGCCCTCCTCCACCCTCTACACCCACTGCAGACACACACTAACAAAACAGACTGCTGCCCCACTCTTCACCCACAAACACACACTGCAGCCTCCTGTAAACCCACATGCTGCAGACAGAGACACACACACATACACACACACACACACACACACACACACACACACACACACACACACACACACACACACACACACACACACACACACACACACACAGCAACAAAACACACCCTGCAGCCCTCCTCATCCCCTCTACACCCAGAAAACACACACTGAAGACCCCCCTCTACACCCACAAAACACACACAGCAGACACACACACACACACACACCTTTCTCCTCAGTGTTCTCCTTTTCGGAGCTCTTTGCAGACAGGGTGGGGAGGATTCAGTGCCTTGCTGTTGCCTCCTGTCCAATCACCTTCCTTGTCTGAGAGCTGTTCTCATTCTGTGTGTATGAGAACTCAAAGCTGATTGGCTGAAAAACTTGTCAGGGTGCAAAAAATTCCGGGCCATTACTGAATGAATAATGTTCGGAATTTTAACCAATCAGAGCCCAGGGATTTCAATAATGCCTGGAATTTAACAGCTTTAGCCTATAATTAATTATAATACATATTTTTTTTTCAGGACCAACAAGCTGACAGCCATTGTCAGAGACTACAGAGCAAGTGGAAGAAGACCTGGGTGAAGAGACGATCCTTCTACTCCTTTCTGAGGTTCCTCCTGAGGAGTTGGATATTCCTCTTCCCACTATCAGTCACTGCTGCTCCTGCTGCAGATTCAGCTGCCTCTACCATTTTTCCAGCTTCTCCTTTTGTACCTTCCACAGCTGCAGCTGCTCTTGCCACTGTTCCGATGCTCCTGTTGACCGTGACACAGAGAAGACGAAACACTCAAACGTGTAATGTCACTGCATATTGTGTGCTGTGCCAGTAGACCAATCACCGTAACACATTTCGTGTGTCATTATGCTTCGCCAGGGGGGTGTCTACTGCTAAAATGGAGGTTCTATATACAGTATATTGAAAAGAACTTCCTGATTGGATGACCCAATGTTTTGAAGCAGGTCTAAAAGATCAATGCTAATTGCTAACAAATGCCACGATAGACATATGCAGATTTACAAAAACTAAATACATAAAACATTACACAACATATAAAAACATACCTACACACAAAAAGATGCTAATACATGCAATATAACTATACCACATGAAAACATACAAAAATGAAAAGAAAAATAAAATAAATTTAATTCCTCCTTATTAAAATGCATTACATATAACCAGGAATGAAAGAAGGGAAAGAGAAATGGGAGGGGAAAGGAAAAAATGGGCAAAAGGGGAGGAGGGAAAGGGAGGAGGAAACTGAGGAATGGAAGGGAGGGGAGGGGGGGGAGAAAGGGAGGAGGAAGGGAAGGAAAAAGGGAACGGAAAAGGGAGAAAAAGAACAGAGGAAAGGGTACAGAAATGGGAGGGGGAGAGGGAAGGAATGAGGGGAGGGGGTGAAGGAAAAAATGGTCATAATTAGATTAAGGCAATACTTTAAAAAGTATTAAATTCATCACATCAAAAGGTGATCTATATCATCAGAGGCTGTAAGGACTTTATAGAAAGATCTTACCCTTAGAGATTATTTCCCATTCAAATTCCATAAATTTGAAATCTAAATCTAAGGGAAAGGATACATGGAAAACCTCAAAAGCTTAGGAATTTGGTTTGGACATTTCGCCAACGCCACTCTGCTTCTCCCATTTAACCACCACTCTTTAGCTGCTGGGACATTTAGCTGCCGGCAGTTTTGGCCAAGGTAACCCCTTACCCTGAAAACCCCTAACCTTTACTCTTTAACATAACCCATTAACAGCTTACCCTAAAACCCCTAATTCTAACGCTAATCTTTACCATAAAACCCCTAATCTTAACCCTTTACCCTAAAATCTCTAATATTAACCCCTAACCCTAACACCATAATCTTACAGCATAGCCTAAAATCATAACATTAACCCATTACCTCAATCCTCCCCCCACATACCCTAAAAAGCTTAACCCCTTATCCTAAAACCCCTAACATTAACCCCTAATCCCAACGCTAATCATTTACCTTAGGGGCGAAATGGCCATCGGCTGATGGTCTTTGACGGCTGAATGGCAGCGGTGGAGTGGCTGCATCAGAGTGACGCTGGCAAAATGTCCCATTCCGAATTTTTGAGAACTTGGGCAAAAGCTTCACACAGCTCTAGTTTTAATGCCTCATATGTGCAGGATAAAAAGTAGAACACTGTCTCAGACCTGAATTGATCCTACCAAAAAGGAAGACCAGAATATGTCAGATGAAGCCTGTTCATTTGAAAACTCAATGAGACCCTATAGAGCACATACAGTAGATCCCTAAAATGTTAATCTATATGAGTAGTTTGACCATAGACAGAAATAGAAGAATAATTACCAACACTATAATTATTCCTAGCACAATTATTTCAATTATACTTTTTTTTAATGTAAGCCTATTTGTATATTTATACAAATAAATAATAGTGTTAAACAAACCACAAAAAGAAGCAAAAGTCAAACTATGATTCCAAAGAGGTAGTTCTGTTTGTGTCAAAGAATAATCAGACATATTATTTACATTACAGGTAGTCCTCGCTATCCAATGTTTCACTTTACAACGAATGGCATATCCAACGTAACCCTATGGGTTGTTTTTCGACGCTGGAATGCGTTATCCAATGCTCACGCCCACTGATTAACATGGAACTCACTTTACAACGGTTTCACTATCCAACGCTACTTCCAGAACGAATTCTGTGGGATAACCAAGGACAGCCTGCACTGCAGTCAATACTCAATTTCTTTATGCGTTTCATTTGAGTTTCCCAATAATCTTCTCTTCTTACTCCATCTTGTTCTCTGACATTTTGTGGATATTGTTAAGACTTTAATTTCATATTACGACTCAAGAACATTTGTTGAGCCTGTCTTGTTTCTTCTTTAAATGTCATGATGTAATCTCCTTCTGATTCAGCACAAGATACACGGTGGGACAAGATATCAATGTCAGAATACAAGGTTCATGATTACAAGTTTATTTGGGGCATATTTTAGGAATGAATCTAGTGGGAGTCAGAAATCTAGATTTCCCCATACACTTGGAAGATGGTGTTTCCCACATGTAAACATGATTCTTCTCATAATCTAATTTGTCACATTCAAATTTATTGTCATAATATTCATCTCTATGTTTTTGGGACATTTTGTCTGCCATCCTCTAGATAAATATAAATGTAAACATAGAATAAACATGATGGACATACTGGACAGTTTGTCTTTTTTTCAACGATGCAATTACTGTATGTGAATGGGTAGTGCAAGTTTATAATCAAAGTCCTTGATGCTCTCAATCTGCATATAAGATTGTATGTTCTCTTGTAACTTATGGACGTAAGTTATTTATCAACACACATCCTTTTTACGGATAGTGTGAGGTTAGGGGCGCCACTGCGCATGACAAAACTTCACTAGGTCCCAGATGAAAATGCAAAAAACTTTATTGGCACAAGGCAAACACCAGGGCTACACCACGATCTCCCCCTCTGAGGAGATCGTGGTGTAGCCCTGGTGTTTGCCTTGTGCCAATAAAGTTTTTTGCATTTTCATCTGGGACCTAGTGAAGTTTTGTCATGCGCAGTGGCGCCCTTACCTCACACTATCCGTTCACATCCATTCACATCCGTTCACATCCACTGAAGGCAGCACGCGGACGCTGGAAGACAGAGGTTAGCAGGACCCAGACCGGAGTGGAGATAAAGGTAAGAGTTTACTTTACTACCACTCACATCACTCCGGTCACTCTAGGGTTGCTCACAGCTTCCTCATACCCAGCCAACATGACCCATTGACACCGTGGGGTACATTGCTGTACAGCTGAAGCGCAGGACAGGTTTCTCTTTCGGACACATCCTTTTTAGCCTTTTGTGTTGGACAATCAAGTCCATAAGTTTAAATAATGAACATTCATTGAAGATCAAGCATCATTGTTGTTCAAAATGAAAACAAACTGTTCTCCTCTCTCCCAGAAGGCACAGATACCAATACCTAGAAAGAACACCTTATCAGCCTAGACTATTACAAAATGCAACACTTGTTGAAACCAACAGAGGATGTACCACCAAGTCATTCTGGTTCTCTCGCTGTTACAGTTGTTTCTACTTTGCACTTCTTCTACTCAGCAACACGCTAAAAAAACTCTCAATTTTAAAAGTAGCCACACTGTGACTTCAGACAACAACTGGCTTTGAGGAAATAGCAGAAGATCACTGTGATACTTCTGAGGCCTATTGAATTCCATTATGGTGGAGGACTATGTGGGGTTATTGCGACTGAGTCGTGAGTGTGCCGTAACCGCAAATAATTGAGTGCTAGCATCAGTCGTAGTTCTCTGCAGTAATGATAGGTGGCGCTATTGTGCTAGTGTGTCTTTAATATAAATGTAATGTAACCCAGCCCTTATTCCTGTTCATTTCATACAATATGATATCCCATTTATTTAAAAGTAATCCACCACTTATTCCCTAAAAACTTCAGATGACTAAAAAGTATTTTTAAAATATGATTTTTTTTTAAATTAGATTACAGTAAATTACAGTTTTGACATAAATAGCAAAGACTTTCTGAAATAATATAATATTCTTCAATCTTCTTCCAAATATACATTCTTTTTCAACCAATATCTTCTTCGGGCTGGCTCTTGTGCAGTTTTACCTGTAAAATAATTGTGAGGATGTTATTTATTAAAAATCAAAAAGAAAATTCTGCTCATGTGCAATGTAATAATCAGTAGATACTCAGATAAACCATATGATCCTCAACTGCATGGTTGTTCAATGCATGTACAATACATAGGAACATAACTATTCCCCTACAAATTGCTGCACAGGTATATGTGTGTCAGCTACTCTTCCACTGGAACCATGGGTGTAAGGGTCTGTATAAAGGTGCCGGACATCGTTGGAGCTCTTATGCAGTGTACGGTATTAATGTGGCAGGCCTGTATTTAACAAATAATTTGATATCCTTTTCTTGGCTTCTGTTGAGGATCCCCTCAATTTTTCCACGGGTCTCCAGGCTCCGTCCAGGGTGAAGGCTCGCTCGCTTGCTCTCGAGCGCTGTGACTTCACACGCTGAGCAAGGTGGAGCGATTCCTGGCCTGACCGTAGCGTGCGCAGGGGTGGGGTGTGTCGTGGGCCATTGCCGTGCCGTCGCAGAGCTGGTTCGCCCTCATTGGGTGAACCGCTCACTTGACCCGGCCATCGCTGATGACTTCACAGCCCTATTATATATTAAAAATGTCCCAAATTGATGTTATAACTGACTTTCTAATGAAGCTTGTAATTAGTCATTTCATTTTTTTAAAATTTGTTGTTGCAGGTTTTGATATGTAATAAACAACATTTACATGTATGTCATGCTCAGTAATATGTCACATTTATTATTTGCCGAGATGTTCAATATTTAACACCATTATCTTCAGACTTATAGTAACTAGAGCTCAGATCACAGGGGAAGGTTCGTTACCTGAAAATGTACTTGCATAGTAATCTGTATTCATACCTTCTTACAGTATATTGTAGAGCAAATATAAAAAAATAAATAGATAAACGTATTTCCACATTGGAAAGCTAGTATACATGTGATGTTTGAAAAATAAACACCGTACATTGTATTCATTTATAATTTATACAAGCAGTAATGGTTTGGAATAAGTATAGAAATTAAAGAGAATTTAAAGACAAGCACTGTATGTGAAGCCTTGAAAAAGCAGTGTCAAATTAGATGGTTGCATTTATGTGCTCAGCTTCCCACTTGAAAAAAAACCTGTCACGCAGAGTATATGTGCAATACATTTGCATGAATGAATATGGCACAATATGTTCTAAAATGGGTTGAAAAGAATAAAATTAATATGTATGTTGCACTTATCTCTCTCTTCCGTTTCTCTTATGTGAAATGCAATTTACATTCAGATTATGCTGAATACATTGTACCTAAAAATCTAAAAAAGAGGAAAAAAATATATGTTTTATAAATATTGACAGCTATAATTGCTACAGGGTCAGATTTACTAACCGGTACTATTAAGTCAAATTCTGGTCCATTTAAATCAATATCAATTAATATCCTTGCTTATATATAGTCTTGCAGGGATGTGTAAATCACACTAAGCCCTTTTTTTAGTCAATATAGAGGCATGATCTGTTCTTCCTAGGATTTAAATTAATTAGAGAAGCACGGGGTACCAAACCTTATTTCATAGTGACTGTGAGCTGCAGACAGGGTGGCACACATTTCTATGATTACCAAAAGCCTTTATCTGGCAATTTGCCTTAGCATTACTTAAGCTCAATCATTATTGAGTTTTTTTTTATATAACAAACTCTACCACCTTTTTTTTTTTAGCAACCCTACATTAATTATGCGCCTGCTTTATCAAAATCTTATAATCAAGTGATTCCCAAATCTATCATCAGAGCCTGAATAAAACCATATTTCTAAAGCAACCACAAACATTCTGCTCATATGCAAGTTACGGTGAATGTACAGTATCTGTGTGTAAGTGCACTGGTTATTACTAAAACCTGATGTGGCCGGTGGTCGTCGAGTAAAAAATTGGGAAGTACTTAAAATACTTCATCTATAGACTGACCCCTCCTTGACAAACTTACTTTTGATATAACTTGCCACTTACCAATCCAATTATGCATTAATGTCCTAAGAAAATGACAATTTGCTGTTTACTCCATATCTGCCTTGTCTGTCAGAAAGTCACCAATAAATGCTTACCCACTTCAACAAATCACCAAAATAATCCATAGTAAACTTCTAAGTACTTTCCCAAGAATTTGTCTCTCACATTTTTGACTGCTCAAAACTCCCACTGATCTGTTTGCCTTTCAAAAATGTCACAGCCACTCTCTCTCTCTCTAAAGGAATTTCAATTAAAAAAATACTTATATTTTTCTGCATGGGAATCAAATTTTCCCAACCAATCAAGGAACAGCCTTTCCATAGCTACAGAATAGTTTTCATGTGTTCGGCACCTGGACAGTTTCTAATAAGAAACACTTTATTGCTCCGTCTCTGATCACTGAGGATTGTTTCTTATACAGGCATATTATGTACACTTAAAACGTAAAAGTTCTGTTTCTGAAAAATGTCATGAGGATGTGTTAAATGTGTTTTGCAAACAAAGATACGGTATGACTGTATGATACTGTATGACTGTACTGTATGACACCTTATGCCTGCTTAGCTGATGCTGCACAATACATTAAGCAGTTTGTCTAATGTGTTGTATTCCTGCCCATCCATACTCTGCCCTGACAATTCTCTGAAAAAAATATACTATTTTTTTTACTCGTTGTCTCGCATCTCTAGGGATGTTCATTCAAATAACCAAGAATCTTCCATTTCAGAACTATTCCACTGCATTTGTTTATGTTTCCCCACAAATCTCACCTGGTCATAGTCACATACAGTACTGCAAGTAACCCCTTTATTTGACAATTGTAACTCTTAGTGAGTTCTTCTTCATCCACTGTAGCTGCTCTGTTTCATAAGGACGTAAAAAAAAATTGGGATGACATTAATGGTCACGGGTTTGCTTGATTACTCATTTTAGTCCTCAAAAAATAGTTCTAAATATAACCTCTTTTAGTCTCATTCCCTGCTGTTGACAAGATTTTATAGTGGTGCTTTTTAAAAAAAAATTATTGTGCATAAAGGCAGTGCTGGCCTCTTGAAACCAAGCACTAACTGACATTAAAAGATGCGGTGCTGGAGGGTGCATGCATGGCACCGAGCGCAATGGAATTGTGAGAGACAAGCTCCTGACATAGGCGGACTTGATAACGAAATTGAACAAATCAGGGCCCATCTGTCAATCCACAAAACACCTAATCCAAAGTGGGAAGACTGCTCGATGGCCGCCACTAAACGCAGTAAGACTCCTCCAGAAGGGGGTACAACAATTCTTCACAAAAAATAATACATCAACGGCATCCCAAGATGGCGACCGGAGAACGTGTGACAACTCTGAAGCAGAGTCAGACTCAGATATGGAGCAGAAGTCACAGCATTCCACAAAAAAGGACATTAAAGACTTATTCTGCAAACTGAAAACCCTGTTCCATGCAGAGATGCAGGACTCCCTGGCAGAGATGCAGGCAGGAAATTGCCTCACTTGGTGGCCGTACGAACCGCTTGGAGGAGAGATTAGATGAAGCAGCTAATTCCGAATGTGCAGTAGAAATCAAAAGGCAGGCCCAGGGCCATCTTAACAACATTATGGGCCTCCGGGCAAAGCAGTGCATGGGGCCCTGCCTACACTGTCGCTCCAAGCCTCCCACGCTCTCACTAGCAGCAGCAGGCACCGGAAGTGCTGCACTGCTAGGCTGCGAGCGGTTGTGACGCGAGCCGGGGTGCCGGGCGAGCAGAGAGCGAGCGGAGCCGGGTCTCCACTTCCGGGCGGGGGAGAGCGAGCGGTGCCGGGCGGGGGGAGAGCAAGCCGGGGTGCCGGGCGCCGCAGCGGGGGGAGAGAGCGAGCCCTCCTAGCTAGACTTAGAACGGAGATTTTACATTTTTAGCATTGGTGGGTAGGGTTGCCAGACGGCTTGTTCATAAATACTGGACACAATGGTAAAAGTTGTGATGCCCCCAATACATATACAGCTAAACCCCGTTATAGCGCGGTCCTCGGGGGCCACCCGATCCGACCGCGCTAGAACCGGGGTCGCGCTTTTTTTTTTAAATGGCCGCCGCGTGCCTGATCGGTAGGGAGGGAGGGAGTGAGGAGGGAAGGAAGGAAGAGGTGGCCAGAAGCCCTACACGTCCCCTAGCAATGGCGAGTCCAGCCGCAACCTGCTCCTTACCTCCCACCACCGGCATCCATTTCCTCCCCCCCCCGGGCCCCCACACCTACCGGCCCTCCGCGGCATAGCCCACGCGGCCCTCCGAGTCCCCGCCTGTGTGCAGTGAGTGTGTGCAGTGAGAGTGTGTTCAGTGAGCAGTGTGCAGTGAGTGCTGGGAGTGTGTGCAGTGTGGTGTGTGCAGTGTGCAGTGAGAGTGTGTGCAGTGTGCAGTGTGCAGTGAGAGTGTGTGCAGTGTGCAGTGAGAGTGTGTGCAGTGAGAGTGTGTGCAGTGAGAGTGTGTGCAGTGTGCAGTGAGAGTGTGTGCAGTGAGAGTGTGTGCAGTGAGAGTGTGTGCAGTGAGAGTGTGTTTTTTTTTAAACAGAAGCCACGTGAAAACCGCGTTATAACCGAATTCGCGTTATAATGGGTCGCGCTATAATGGGGTTCAGCTGTATATATATATATATATAAATATTTTAAAAAACACGCTCCCGAATACATACACTGGCGACACACTTTATTCGAGCTCGGCTAGTCCCACGAATTCGGGTATACCCGGGTGTATTGAGGTTTGTGACTGTTTTCTGCCCGAGTGCATTGAGGTATTTTCCAGGCAGGGATTGAAGCATTTTATTCCCGCTGGCTGCAATACTGCACAGTATATATATATATACTGCATTACAATTCATGAATTTATGCCATCTGGTAGACACGCGAAGCATTGCAGCCTATTAAATCCTAATCATTATCATTTAACAGATCAGCCGCCCGTCAGCCAGGCATGAACCCAGGCTGGGAAGGCAAACGCAACGGGGCTTGTCTGAGGTGAGGAGCGGCGCATTCCAGGTATCTGCCAGGTACATACCGGGTATTTGCTCGAATAAAGTGTGTCGGTGCAGTATAAAATATAGCCCCACCTCCCCAATACATATAAAATATAGCCCCACCACACCCATACATATAAATATACCCCTACCACCACCATATATATTAAATATCCCCCCACCGCTCCCATATATATAAAATATCCCCCCACCACCCCCATATATATTAAATATCCACCACCTCACCAATACATATAAAATATCCCCCCACATCCCCAATTCATATAAAATATACCCCCACCTCCCCAATTCATATAAAATATACCCCCACAACCCCAATACATATAAAATATACCCCTACCACCCCCATACATATAAAATATACCCCCACCTCCCCAATACATATTAAATATATCCCTACCATCCCCATATATTAAATATACCCCCACCTCCACAATACATATAAAATACCCCCCACCTCCCCAATACATATAAAATATACCCCCACCACCCCAATACATACAAAATATACCCCACCACCCATATACATATAAAATATACCCCCACCACCCCCATATATATTAAATATACTCCTACCTCCCCAATACATTTAAAATATACCCCACCACCCCATATATATTAAATATACGCCTACCTCCCCAATACATATAAAATATACCCCCATCACCCCCATATATATTAAATATACCCCTACCTCCCCAATACATATAAAATATACCCCACCCACCCCCATATATATTAAATATACCCCCACCTCCCCAATTCATATAAAATATACCCCCACAACCCCAATACATATAAAATATACCCCTACCACCCCCATACATATAAAATATACCCCCACCTCCCCAATACATATTAAATATATCCCTACCATCCCCATATATCAAATATACCCCCACCTCCACAATACATATAAAATACCCCCCACCTCCCCAATACATATAAAATATACCCCCACCACCCCAATATATATAAAATATACCCCATCACCCATATACATATAAAATATACCCCCACCACCCCCATATATATTAAATATACTCCTACCTCCCCAATACATTTAAAATATACCCCCATCACCCCCATATATATTAAATATACCCCTACCTCCCCAATACATATAAAATATACCCCACGCACCCCCATATATATTAAATATAATCCTACCTCTCGAATACATATAAAATATACCCCCACCACCCCCATATATATTAAATATGCCCCTACCTCCCCAATACATATAAAATATACCCCCACCACCCCCATATATATTAAATATACTCTTACCTCCCCAATACATATAAAATATACCCCCACCTCCCCCCACATTGTACTTTACCTATCTCCTGCAGAACACAGACAGCACAGGAATATGTCTCTGGCCCGCCGAGGTGTGGGCACCGCCCACGCTGTCCTCTGATTGGCTGTCCTCTACTCCAATCAGGGACAGCACACCGGTCCTCCTTGCTCTACCCAGCCACCGTCCTGGCCTTCCCTCTCACTGCCTCCACCCTCTCAGCACTTACCGCTCGCCTGCCCTCGCCACTAACCATGCCAGCCCTCGCGCTGCCACTGCCGCAACAATTTTATACCGGAGGACAGGCAGCAGAATTATAGGTCTGTCCGGGTGAAAACAGGACACCTGGCAATCCTATGGTGGGCATGCATGGGCCTGGCGCGTGGGGCCCGCCTCTGCTGTGCGGCCCCCGGGCAACTGCCCAGCGTGCCCATATGTTAAGACGGCCCTGGGCAGGCCCTCCAGGACCAGAATCAGAACAACCTCTGCATCAGAAAAATCGCAAAAACATTGCGGATGTCGAAGCATACCTGCTCAGATGGTTCCGCTCACTTCTCTCAGATCTCCCTTGGAGCAGTCCCGCATGGATCGCTGCCCCAGGGCTCTCCATTCTAAACTACAACCATGAGAGAGGGCCTGTGATGGGGTGCTCAGATTACACTATTGTAAGACTAGACAGGCCTTGCTGTGGGTGACCCAGGACATAGGACCCACATATTTGTAAACATCTGTACAAGTGTTCCAGGCCATCGTGCCCCTGACACTCACATGACAAAGATCCCTGGGACTTGTGGTGGAAGTCCTCCATGAGAGGGAGGTATGATAACCCTGGGGTTCCATTGCAGGATTTTGGTGAGCCGTGACTGCCGCACCTTTGCTCTGAGGGCGATCGAGGAGGCAGTGCCCTTCTGGGAGAGCCTAAGGATTGCCCCACCACAGTTTGCGGAACTAATAGCATGTAGGGGGAGTTGAATGTTTGCCTCTCTGAGGAGGCAAAGCGAACAATGACATGGACCAAACAAACATTTTTTGAGAAAGATAACAAGCCTGATTCCAAGCTGGCACATAGACTTAGACGAGGCCAACCTTTTCATGACATCCACACTATCCAAAACAAACATGGTAATCTGATCTCGAACCCAATTGAGATAGCGAAGGGATTCCATACATACTACTTTTCTTTATATGACGGGGAGAAAAAATGAAAAAAATTAAAACTTCAAGCTATTCAAGGGATCTAGAAAGATACCTTCATGAGTCGAGTCGTGTCTTTCCAGCTTGTCTTTCCAGCTTGTCCACGACTGAGCAGGAATGTCTATGTATATCTTTATTTATATAACGCCATTAATGTGCATAGCGCTTAACAGCAGTAATACATGTGACATAATCATATAAATAGCAAATACAAATAGCACATGATGGGAAGAAGTGCTTCAGACATAAAAGTAACATTTAGGAAAAGGAGTGCCTGCTCCCTGCTCTGAAGAGCTTACAATCTAATTGGTAAGTAGGAATCTCTTATAGACAGTAGGAATGTGTTCTGGTAAGTGAGTCTGCAACATGCCATGGTCAATGTATGAGGTGTATAGTATCAGCAATGCAGTTACTCATATGCTTTGTTAAGGAGGTGGATTTTAAAATGGGTCTTAAAGGTGGATAGAGAGGGTGCTAGTCGGGTATTGAGGGGAAGGACATTCCAGAGGTGTTTGGCAGTCAGTGAGAAAGGTTTAATGTGGGAGAGGGCTTTAGGCACAAGAGGTAGAGAGATGTCCATGTCTTCCCAGTGGAGATATTGGAGGTGATAAAGGAACTTAAACCAGCCAAAGCCAGGGTTCAGACAGTTTCTCAAATCTAATTTTAAATCTAATATAATTTAAAAAAACATTGCACACCTTCTCACACCATATCTACAGAAACTATTCAATTCTATACTAGAAGGAGAACATTTTCCCAAGTAATAATTTGCAGTTCCATATCTTCTGCATCCCCAAATAGGACAAAGACCTTACATGCAGCCCCAGCTACCAGCCAATTTCACTTATAAATGTAGACCTAAAAATCTTCTCCAAAATGTTACTTAACCAATTGAAAGTAGCCCTACCATGGTTTGCCACCCAGACCAAGTAGGTTTCTTACAAGGAAGACAGGTTGCAGATAATACGCGACATGGAATAGGTCTCATAGCCCAAGCAAATAAGATCAAAGAACCAGCACTTATGCTATCCCTCGATGTGAACAAAGCGTGTGAAAGGCTGGACTGAGAATTTATGACGGTCACTCTCATACAGTTTTCTACAGGCTGTGGTGGCTCTGTACACAGCTCCCTCAGCTAGAGTGCTGTGCGGAGGCACAGCCATGGACATATTTCCAAGCAAATGTGGTACCAGACAGGGATGTCTCCTCTCCCATCTTTTATTCGCCATTGACATTAGAACCCCTAGCCTCTCACATTAAATCCAATCCAGATATTAAGGGGGTCCCAGTAAATGACAAATAATTTCAAATGTCACTGTTCGCTGATGATGCCCTTCTTTTCATAACCACATTATTCATCTCTCTTCCTAATTTCTTTCACGAATTGGAGTGTTTCAGTGGGATATCGGAATTTAAAATTAACAAACATAAATAAAAAGCCCTGCTGTAAGTATTAATTTATCTAAGGAGGAGATCAAATTGATAGACATTAATTAAAAGTTTGAGAGGTGCGGAGGTGCGCTAAAATACTTGGGAACTTACTTGACAAAGGACTATGACTCGCTTTATTAAGCTAACTTCTGGCCCTTATTCAAAACCCTCAAAGCGGATCTGATAAGGTGGTCCAATGTAACATCTCATGGATTAGGAGGATAAACGCAGTAAAAAAAACTAGCACTATTCAAGATCTCCAATCACATATTAAGGCTTTTATTTGGAATAAGAAGCCCCCCTCCCCCTGATTGGACAAATCAATCCTTTGCCAACTCAAATCAGCCGGAAGCTTAGCCTTACAGTGTCTGATTTCATGTTACAGAGCAGCCCAATTTAGTCAAATGCTTTCGTTTTCAGAACTAACATGACGAAATAGGTGGAGATAGATGCAGAAATAGTGGCCCTACTCGATATAAGCTCCCTGCTTTAGCAACCGGATTCGGTCCGTAAAATGACCAAGGATACCCATCCCACGATCTCCCAAACTGTACAATTAATCTCTGGGATAAGAATAAAAAGTGATTTCACCTGTCCACCAAAAACACCAATTTTTTCCAACCCAGACTTTGCCCCCCGCCTGAGCCTCCAGGGTTTTGGGGAAGGGGGAGTCCACAGAGTGAAGTGCATGCTCTGTATAGATAAGGCTCAAGATTTCACTGTGCTAGGGGAGTACGTCAAAATTCCCAATAAAGAATTATTCAAGTATTTACAGGTAAAGGGCTTTGTCCAGCGGTTTTGCCCGCCTCCTCCTTTGTCCCTATTCAAGGAGGTCTACCTGGGGGTTCCGGCTCAAAAGGGCTACTCGCTGTAGCTCCATTTTTCTCAAATCCCCAAAAGATAACTATAATTTCATAACACAGTGGGAGTCCGACCTGAATTAAAGCTTCGAGATGGAGGATTGGGGAGATATCTTTGAGGCCACTGCTACAAGCTCCATTTGCCCATCAAATTAGTGAAAATGCCTATAAGGTATTGTACAGGTGTTATTTAACACCGATAAAACTCACTTGGATGTTCCCAGGGGTATCTTCCACCTACCTGCCTGAAAGGGTGTGGTCATAGAGCCACTATGTTACACATGTGGTGGTCTTGCTCAGAGTAAAGACATTGTGGGAAAAAACACAAATTCACGCAAAGAGTCCTGGGATTTCCCTTTCCTCTAGATGCATGGTCATGTCTCTTAAATAGACCATTGAGAGATGTAAATAAGGACTCCAACAAACTGATCTATGAAATTATGATGGCAGCGAGATGTTCCATCATGGCCTCCTGGTTGGGGGAGGACATATCAACCTTATCCCAGATCAAACAAAGAATTAGTTTCTCCCTCAAAATGGAGAAATCAACTGCTATCCTCCGATACAGTACATGCCCCAAATTCCATAAAGTCTGGCAACCCAGGCTGATATATGGTAGCCTCCCCTCGAGTGGAGGGCGGCCTCCTCTTACATGGACTCCATTTTGGTTTAGTGACCCCCCCATGGGTCAGTTGGTCAGACTCTCCCGGCCATCAAGTTCTTGTCTTCTGTTTTTGACTAATGTTTTGCAACCTCGGTTGGAGTCAAGTGTATTGATTATCAGGATTCTACTGACACTATATATATATATATATATATATATATATATATATATATATATATATATATATATATATATGCAAATATAACTGTATGCTCATCTGCATGTCTTAGGCAGGTCTGCAACCCCGCCTTTCCCCATTTATATATATATATATGCTCTGGGGGGCGATCGGTATAAGATCTTGTGCAGACAGGAGACTTATTGGATCCACCAGTTGGGGACTCTCACCCCCGGTGGACTCAATGAGTGTCTGGATGCTAGTACACTGGTCTGATCTCCTGACCTCTTGGACTCTCTTCGCTCTCCTCAAGGGAACTTATGGTTTAGTTCTCGTCTGCGGTCCTCTTTTTTCCACACTCCCTCATTTAGTACATCTTCCCTCCCTCCTCTCCCATCCCAAAATTCCCCCTGCTGAAATTTCCCCTCCTTTCCCACCTCCCCATCCATTCCCTATTCTCCCATTCCCAGAATTTTCCCTCCATTTCATCCCTACTTATCCCATATATACCTCCTACAATATTTGAAGAGGTGTTTATTATTCTTTTTCTATTTTGGTTCTTTTATATAATATTATAAATTTAAATGATTTTTATTTAGAAATTTCTTTTATTATAGGCCCTACTATGTATAAGTCACGTCCAAAACCATTATGATTCAATACCTTGCCCTTCCTCTCTTCTTTTCTCTCTTAACCCATTGTATTAGTACAGGGGTATGAGTGTGACTATTATAGGTCATTCTTTTCTTGTTTCTGTGGTAATAAGTGAATTCAATTCCTATATCTTATAATATTTGAGGTATAAAGTGTAATAAATTGAACATCGAGGAAAATATATATAATTTGTATGTATTTGCAGTATACAGAGATATTGAGAAGATATACAGATACAATCTATTAACCCAAAAGGGAATTTATTAACTTCTCAATATACATCTTTTTCTCTGTGTACACTCATGCTTTATATTGACTATGGGTCCTAAATCTTTCTCTATGTATATATGGATATGAAATTGGAATTTATGGGTAATATTGCTCTATGTATGATTGAGATCTGTTGTTTTAGATCTGAATTCATTGTTTTAATTAATGTGATCTTGCTTTTATGTGGTGATCATGTAGTGCAATGTATGGCATAGTTATCCACACTTATGGAGAGTGTGAAAATAAAATTTGTATATATCTTGTACGATTAACTTATCTTGCGGATTTTCCTATTGGGAAATCATTAAATATAGTTTGAGAATAGTGTTTGAAATTATACATTGCAGTACAATGATTGATGAATTTATATAGTGTCAAATTGCTTGAATTTTATTGCTAGTGTTAGTATTAATGTTATGATATCCTTCTTGTTCCCATATTATTGTCCATAAGGATTTTCAATTATATATCTACTTTATGTTCATTCCTTAAGTGCACTAGTCCAAATCAGCCTTTAGAAAACTAGTCCTCAATGTGATTAGCATCTATGACATGTATTAGCCCCATTAGTGCCATTCAGGTTTATTCAATCACCCGATCACGGGTTGCCTGGCAACGGACTGGTTATAAAAGGGCAGGACTTGATTCCATTCAGCATCAGCCCTTTGAGAAAGTTACCGGTCAGATGACGAAACGCGTCAGGGTACTGAGAGCGCGATTACGTCATCACGACGCCGCCGCGCACGCGCAGAAGCCTACACCAAGCGCGGGAATACAATCGGCGGCCATTGGAAGTGAGAGCTGGAGTTTGGACTATACACAGACAGCGAACGGAGCCTTATACATCTGGTTCCTGGTGATCGTGTCTGGCAGCCCTGAGGGAGTCCACGGAGACGTGTTCCAGTATCCAGAACCGGATGGTGGTGATATATTCACAAACTGCCTTTTAACTATTTGCATCCTGTGAGTGCGATTCCAACCCCCCCACCACCCACCCCCTTCCCCCTTTTAATAAATTTTATGCAATATTATGCTATGGGGCGTGCGCTCTCTCTCTTTTTCTGTCTGTAGATATCTGTGGAGGTGGTTTACCCCGTGTGAGAGCAGCCCAAAGACCCCTTTATCAACATCGGAAACCTCATCATTATGGACTAATTATTGAAGGACTGGTTGGATTTTTATTGATTTTTTTGTTTCCTTTTTTTTTTTTTTAGCACGTTTATGCACTGTTATGATAATTTTTATTGGTTGTGTTATAATAGAATTTCAAAAGGTCAC
Organism: Ascaphus truei; assembly: GCF_040206685.1. Lineage (NCBI taxonomy): Eukaryota > Metazoa > Chordata > Amphibia > Anura > Ascaphidae > Ascaphus > Ascaphus truei. The sequence continues at coordinate 73,855,179 of NC_134486.1, read as the reverse complement.
ACTAGTTCAAGAGTTATACACATTTTAAACATTACACACTTTACACAATTCTTTATTTGTTAATTATAGTTCCATTAATTTATTCATATCACAATATTATTATTTTTTGGCGCCACACTTTTTTGTTTTTATATATATATATATAAAAAACAAAGAATAGTAGCCCAATAGATAAGAAAAAATAGTAAATAATTACAAATATATTAATGCAATAGGTCTAAATGATAACAAAGGATGGAAAAATAATAAAGATAAATATATGATTGAAAAGTTAATACTAAACCACTCCTTAAACAGTGTCAAGTCCAATAATACGCTTGATTGGGTTTTTGCAGGGCAGCTTTCAAAGGGAGAACCAATTCCAAAGAAATCTAAAAAACAAAAGGAGAAAGCGCACAACCCATAGCGTAAAAACGTAAAAATAAATTTAATATAAAAATAGAGGCGAGGGAATCAAGCTCACTCACAAACGATCAAATAAAACAAGCATGTATATATAATATACATATATATCACCACCACGGGAACGGCACGGGAACTGCACGGCTATGCCTCCACAGCAAAGATGTTAAAACCGCTTTGACAAAGTCAGTTGGTCTGACGAAATGTGTCAGGACTGCAGCGCCGACACTACGTCATCATTGGAGGACGGAAGGATTGGCGAACCTCCATCCTAGCTGCACAGAGCCCCAGTATTGGTTCAGATGAGAACCTATCCGGATTGGAAGGACTTATAACGGAGGACTCCGGTGTTCAGTGTTTACACCTATACCACCATCCACGAGGTCTGATGTGGGAGACTAGCGGCTGTGAGCGGTTTTAACATCTTTGCTGTGGAAGCATAGCCGTGCAGTTCCCGTGCCGTGTTGTTCCCGTGGTGGTGATATATATGTATATTATATATACATGCTTGTTTTATTTGATCGTTTGTGAGTGAGCTTGATTCCCTCGCCTCTATTTTTATATTAAATTTATTTTTACGTTTTTACGCTATGGGTTGTGCGCTTTCTCCCTTTGTTTTATATATATATATACAGGCATACCCCGCTTTAAGTACACTCACTTTAAGTACACTCGCGAGTAAGTACATATCGCCCAATAGGCAAACGGCAGCTCACGCATGCGCCTGTCATCACGTCCTGAACAGCAATACCGGCTCTCTACCTGTACCAAAGCTGTGCGCAAGCAGGGAGACTAAAGAGCCTGTTACAAATGCGTTATTTACATCAGTTATGCACGTATATAATGATTGCAGTACAGTACATGCATCGATAAGTGGGAAAAGGTAGTGCTTCACTTTAAGTACATTTTCGCTTTACATACATGCTCCGGTCCCATTGCGTACGTTAATGCGGGGTATGCCTGTATATATATATAGCCATGCTGTAAAATGGACTACAGTCATCTCTCCTGCTGACAGTAAGGCCTGGTAAGTTATGGGCATGCCAGCAGTAATTATGGAGGTTTGCCCTCACACCCTGGTGAGGTGCCCTATGTATGGATGGGAGTGGCCACATACTCTGAATCCATAATTAGTGATGTCAGAGTTGTGCCTGCCCCCAGAGGATACATAAGGCACAGCACTGCTCAAAAGTTAGTGGTTGGAGGAGTTGGTTGTAGATGTTGAAGCAAGGAGCAAGTCTGAGTACAGACTTGGGAGGAGGCGGCTCATAAGACTGTGACCAGGGACCTGGCACAGGGAAGAGGGGAGATAGGGAATCCACCAAATTGGGAAGAGATATCTTGCAAAGGGAAGTGCGTGAGCATGAGCGGCTGAGTACAACCGCTGTGAGGGGCAGCTGGCCCACCTCACTTCAATAAAGATGATCTTGTTCAATCATACCCTCGTGTGTAAGTGTGGAGTGATTACACAGAGGAGTGCACCACAGAGGAGTTCCTCACCAGGACCATCCACAAGCGGACGCTGGGATCCTGATGAGGTGGAGGCGCTGCACTGAATATAGGTAGGACTCAAGCACACTACCTCAGCTGCCTGTCTGGGTTGGCAATCCCCACACAACATCATGCGGGAGACTCAGGAGTCCTGTTGCCAATAGGTGCACCACCAGACACTACACTGTAATGGGGACTGGTTAGACCACAGGGGCCAATGTGAGATTGGGTGGGTCAGGCTAGGTCAGAAAATCCGTTACATTTGGAGGCGCTGCTAAGATACCTGTCAACAGGACAGGCTTTTGCTAGGTCACTTGGAAACAGGGAGAGTGTCTGCTGCCACTTTGTGCTGTGTTGGGACGGACCTAGGGGTAGTCAGGGGGCTGATGGAGTTTGTCAGTTTGCAGGGACGACCTAAGGGCCTGAAAGGAGTTGGGGGTTTGGAGCCGGGCTATAGCTGTCCTAGTCACCTTGAGGCAGTGCTAGTTGGTAGGATGCCTAAAGGGATAGCCTGTTAACGTGGTCAGGAATTCTGGAGAGGGTCTGTGCTAGGCTAGCCAACAGTAGGTAGATGCCCAAGTACTGCATGGAAGGGCCAGAGTACTCTAGCCCATTCCAGACCACTTTCCGAAGGGAGCACAGACTGGGAGGAAGGAGATACAGCAGACACAGATAGAGTGAGCCTAGCCTGAGGTAGTGCAAACACGAGTCCAGCCTACATTAGGTACACAAGGTGGTGCATCAAGGTAATCTTTATTGTACCGGTGTGGTAGCTGCCCCGCAGAGAGGAGCTCCATGTACAATAATCATAAGTACAGTGAAAGAATGGCGACCGCAAGAATGGAGGATCCGCGCGGTGCGGAAGGTCCAAGATGGCAGATGGAGGGTAATGGAGAGAGCGCACATGGCGTGTGTGCGGGTGAAGAGCATGCTACGGAAATGACTTTCACGAGCCTGCTGTAGAGTGGTGCTAATGCTGTGGCCGCACCGTTTTGGTCCTGCCTAGGACCGCGGGGTGCTACCCTGGAGGACAGTATTGAGGACATTGTGATTGTGGGTAGTGGAAAAGAAGGATCTGCTTGCCAGCCGGCGAGCGCTATACAAAAAGCTACCTCAGTAGCTAAAGTGATTGGAAATGCAAACCAAGATGGCGGCTCCCGCTTCCCTGGGAGACCGCGTGGGCTCGTTGAAGAGAATCCTGCAATTGCAAAAGTTGCAGACAGTTGGCCGGGATTGGCGCCAAAGAAAGAACCCCACCCTGTTGGGGGTAATGGCGCGAAAGCTGTGGCCGCGCCCTCCAGGACTGTGAAAGGTGCGCTCTCAATTTACAGGACATCCTATTAAGCTGTGGGATCCGCCCATAATTGCTACTAGTGGGGGTGGTTTCCAGCTTTGTCAGATGAGGGTGGAGCTGTTCAAGGGAGTGGCTGGCAACTCAACCCCTGCTTGTCAGTCACGCGGAACCAGTGTACAGAACAGACCGCTGCTGCAAGTATCTTTTACTGAGACAATGGCTTGTCAGTCAGGAGTCAATACGATGGTCTCCACTCAACCATATTCAGCACCAGGAGGCTTACTGGTGATTCGGGTGGCGGGCACTGAGACTGTGGTGTGCCTCTGTCTACAATGCAGGCTATCCGGCGGTACCGTGGGCACGGCGGCGCGCTGTCCGCAATGTGGTACACAGAACTTGTGGCCTATGCCTACATTTGTGCCCATCCAGACTGTCGAACCCGCGGGGGATACGGCTAGGCTGTCCGCCGGGTCCCCCGGTGCACTGTGGAAGGAAAGTGCGGATCCCAGAGAATGGGGATCGGGGCCGGTTGCTAAGGCCGAGCGCGAGGAGAAAGGAGCGGTCGGTCAGCGTACCGACCGAGAGACTAAAAGGCGGTCGCCACAAATGGTGACCCCGAGCAGAGTGGAAGCGGATTCCTCCGATGAGGAACCCAGAGTGTCATCCAGTGCAGTGATCCGGCCCTTGGCAGTATCCTGTGGTGAAAACAGGAGGAAATTACCACTTACCGGGAGTATCGGTGAGAAGAGTCGGGTGTCGCCAGTGGAGCGGAAGGCCGAGAGGCGAAGTCCTTCCATTCCTGGGACCGGCGGGTCCAGTGGTGACAGGCGATCCACACCCACCCTTCGGAGCAGTAAGAGCAGCCCTTGTTCTCACCAGGCTCCGGTGACGGCATCCGTGGAGGAAAGGCGGTGTGAGGCCTAGGCGGTGCAAGAGAAGGCAGCGGAACTTCCGGACGTCGTCCTGGAAGAAGAGATCCCGCATGGGGATCCATCTCAAGATGGCGGAGTTTCCAGTTCCGGCGGAGGTAGCGGAACGGCCGGAGAGATGACAACGACACCTCGTCAATCGGGCAGTGCTTCCCGATCATCTGTGTCAACGAAGAGCTGGCAGGCTGTGAGAAGAGTCGAGAAGGGTGAGGCTCAGCTAGCGGAGAGTCATCGCAGTGATCCTGGACACTATAGGGAGAGAGAGCGGGTCGGAACCCCGCGGATACCCATTGCCCGTCCATATGCCCAACCCCATGCCCTAGATAAAGCCCCTGTCCCAGTCACCTTTTCCCGTGGGTCCTCATCCAGTTTGGGAATATCGGGAGGGTCCCAGGGAACCTATGAGGAACGGACTGGGGAGAGACTGGCGAGCTTTACGTCTGATGATGGGTCGGTGGGTGGAGGCTATTCAGGGGAGGCATCCATGTCTAGTTGGAGCCCTAGCGTGGCTATCGTGAAGTTAGAGGAGAGGCCAAAGCGTGTGGGGTGGCCTAAGTCCCGATCTACTGGGACATCGGGGGTATCTTCCTGGGGGGACACAGAGGAGGGAGACTCCCTAGAATCAGAGCCCGAGAAGGTTAGGGAGACCCGTGGTGGGCCCCATTATTCGAGGGTTATGTGGGATGGATGGACTCGGTTTCTACTAATAAGGGAGGATGTAGTAGATTACTGGTGGGCTAAGGGAGAATTTACGGCAGAGAAGCGGCAAAAGGAGATGCAGGAGCGGTGGTTTCAAATCTGCTACGGCAATATAGAGCCCATGGGTCCCAGTATATTGACAGATCCTGTGGACCCAGACAAGCCCCTGTCATGGGTGTTGCCAGGGAGGGCAGGGAATGCTAATTTGACACTGTGCAGCCGGGCTGAGAGGGCTATTACCGCCAAGTACAAGTATTCCCATGGCTTGGAATATCCCTACGTTCCGGAACCCCTCATGCAGGAGATCGAGGACAATAGGGATAGGTGGTTGCGAGAGACCATAGAAGAGTATATGGTAAATAAGGGGGGTGTCATTAAGGGCAGCAGAGCCGAGGAAAGGATAGCGCACCTTATGCGGGTGTGGAGTATAGGCAGGAATGTCTATAAGCATAAAGTGGTGTATCGACCTGAAAGGGGGTTGCCACGTGATTACAGTGTGACCGTCCTGGACATGGGGGGTCGAGAAGTTAAGAAACCCGATCCTCGTCACTATTATTAGGGGGAACAGGATGGCTGTTGCGTAAGTTAGTGGCTGCTGGTCAGGGCTTGCTTGGCGCAATATGTTTTGTGAATCTGTCAATGTTGTGACTAATTATGTATGTCATTTTACAGTGCTTCCTGGAGAAAGGTACTTCAAATTTAGGTCCCAGCCGGGGTCGGTGTGATTCACCAGGGGGAGAATGTAGCCATCCTATAAAATGGACTACAGTCATCTCTCCTGCTGACAGTAAGGCCTGGTAAGTTATGGGCATGCCAGCAGTAATTATGGAGGTTTGCCCTCACACCCTGGTGAGGTGCCCTATGTATGGATGGGAGTGGCCACATACTCTGAATCCATAATTAGTGATGTCAGAGTTGTGCCTGCCCCCAGAGGATACATAAGGCACAGCACTGCTCAAAAGTTAGTGGTTGGAGGAGTTGGTTGTAGATGTTGAAGCAAGGAGCAAGTCTGAGTACAGACTTGGGAGGAGGCGGCTCATAAGACTGTGACCAGGGACCTGGCACAGAGAATATCTCCCTGAGGGGAGATAGGGAATCCACCAAATTGGGAAGAGATACCTTGCAAAGGGAAGTGCGTGAGCATGAGCGGCTGAGTACAACCGCTGTGAGGGGCAGCTGGCCCACCTCACTTCAATAAAGATGATCTTGTTCAATCATACCCTCGTGTGTAAGTGTGGAGTGATTACACAGAGGAGTGCACCACAGAGGAGTTCCTCACCAGGACCATCCACAAGCGGACGCTGGGATCCTGATGAGGTGGAGGCGCTGCACTGGATATAGGTAGGACTCAAGCACACTACCTCAGCTGCCTGTCTGGGTTGGCAATCCCCACACAACATCATGAGGGAGACTCAGGAGTCCTGTTGCCAACAGGTGCACCACCAGACACTACACTGTAATGGGGACTGGTTAGACCACAGGGGCCAATGTGAGATTGGGTGGGTCAGGCTAGGTCAGAAAATCCGTTACATATATATATATATATATATATATATATATATATATATATATATATATATATATATATATATATATATATATATATATATATGTATATATATAAAAGATGTGGAAGAGTATTGTATGTATGACCCCCTCACCCCCAATCTGTTGTTTTTTTTTTACCCCTTCCTCCCCTTTTTTACTGTACTTTTCAATGTCAAAACAATAAAAAAATTATACACTAAAAAAAAAGGTGCAGTCTTCTTACATGTTATGCAATGCAAAATGGTGTTTATTTTCATTTGTCTATCTTTTTCACCCCGCTCCCTGATTTTTAAACTGTGTTTTATGACTACAAAATGAGCCAAAACATAAAATAATTTAAATGCTAATCCTCCCTGATTTACAGGCATCAGTAGACTTCAATTAACTTTATCTAACAAGATCAGCAAAAGACACCTTTTCTAATAATATCCTTTGTAGTCTGTTTGAAAAGTAACTGTGTTCTGCCTGGTTGGGTGGAACGTTAAACTACACAGCAGAGGTTGCCATGTGAACATTCTTCTGCATGCTTTAAATACCAATAAAATTAAAAATGAAAAACAGCTAGAGAAATATAATTAAAAAAATAAGTTGGCACTATGCTTTAAAGACCTCAAATTAGGCTAGGTCCCCAGTGGCAGCTGCTGCACGCGCTAAGGAGTGCACGCCACACACCAGGGCACAGCCCTCTATGGAGAACGCCCCAATCGTCGTGTGTGCGTGCACGCACAAGGCGCGATGCGCTACTACCTTCTGCAAAAGACAAGATTTTTGTCTTTTGGCACCGCGGCATTGGCCATGTGGTTCAGCCAATAAGTGTCGAACCAGCCGCGTGACATCATGGCCACGCCCCAGCCACGCCTCCCCCATCATATCTCCTGCTCTGCTCTGAAAGCACAGCCGCAGACCACAGGTCGTGGCTGAAACGTGTACACACACCGCCAGGTGCTCCGGCACGTGTGCCGCCGTGACCACTGGGTCCGTAGCCTTAGGCTCACTTTCAAGATAGGTGATTATTAGGAGGAATGGCATCTTTGTTGTAATCCTATTGCTCTGAGATCTATGCACTCAACTGAACACAAGAATCCAACATGTATTTAGAAACCTTTAAGTGTATTTTATGAAAACAGGGCAGCTATTAGCCATGGTTTTTGAGAATTTCCTTTAAAAAGTTGATGTTTGCTATCTGGGTTCCTGGTTTTGTTTTATACCGGATTGAAGCAGGGGATCTCCGGAGCTGAACATCATTAATTTGAGCCCCGGGGACCGCTTGCTTCAATCCAAAAAGCAAAAGTGGCATGGGTTGCACTTTTAAGGCCTGTAATGAGAATAGAGTTTTGTTGTGTTTCTGAGGGCCTAGGTGCATAATGAGTTAACTTTTGTCTTTTACAGATATGTTTAAATGTTGTTAATTTCGCTGTGAACAGGATACAGATGGAAAATAACTGTTATGAGAAACGGGAGTATAGCTGTACTCCCCTGGTTTTCTCTAGCTGGGATGTTGAATGAGTGCCTCAGTGTGTTCCCTGATACATTTGACCAGCACAGAAATTAGCCAGCCCTTCAATTGTGGTTGAGGCTGGAAATGGACTCAGCTCTTCGCGCAGTACAAATGTGATCACAGGAATATATTTACCAGGCATTCCATCTTAACTGATGGTGGGGCGGGTCCCCGGGTTGTTGACATCGTGAGCGATATCCTTAGTGCTGTAGAATGCTGATTTATACTCTAAACTAAGTAACCAATAAATTGTATTTACTAATAACAATGGGTGACGGTATTATTCATGTGTGCACTCGTGGCTGAAATCGACAACCCGAATCAATCTCTTGAATAAGTAGTTTTCGTGTCAGAACATTTGGCGCTGCGCGGAGGGCTGTCTTTCTCACCTCGAGTGCATGTGAATAAATTCTATTGCATACGGTTCGGAATTGCTATCATTGTTGCAGTAGTGTTCTATTGTGTATCAAAATGTTTAGCAATATTGGTATTTTTGCTACCAAGGTGGGGAGCGTCCCTGTGAAATTGCCTGGCTGGATATTGGATACCGGTCCATGGATATCTGTAGCTCAGGAACTGGGTAAACACGGGCTTCCTATACATTATGAGAGTGGGTGTGCCTTGAGTAAGATGGCAAAGAAATTAGATCTATCAAGATATGGAAGGAAAGAGCAGAAGGCAGCAAGCCAAGTGGGTTGGATCAAGCTACAGGCAGTGTGCAAGTTGCAATGTGAACTGAATGCAAGTCGGGCCGAGGTGCATGGATTCAAGACCAGATTAATGTGACAAATGACTGTTTAAGAACTGCAGTTTGGCGAGCTGAAAACATGGAGAAGAAATATATGGTTACGGCCACAAAGGTTGTGCAGGAGAGTGAGTGTAGCGGGGGGAGGATGTCTCAGAGAGTTCAGAGAATGAATTTGTCCCTGTGTGCATGCAGAAAGAGGGAGTGGATCAGCTCAGACTACTGGGTGTTTGAGATAGGTAGACAAATATGCCTGCATTTTTAACTGATGGGAAACGATTGGAAATTAGGGAGGGAGAGATTTACAATAAATGTAACAGAAATCCGGAGAATGGATGCTGACATGGCCCCTCTGGGTTATGGGATGTGTGGGAGGACAGAAGGGCTCTGTGTGGGAGGGACCTGATCAGACTCTGTTCACTGCTGGCATGAGAGTCCGGTTATTCAAAGCAGCCCTGTTCACTATGAAAACTCCCCTGTTGTCCCTTTTGGGATGGCTAATGAGAGATGCTAAGGTACTCTGACTCAGGCCCTCATTCTCTTACGTCTCGATTACTGCAACCTCCTGCTGTCCGACCTTCCTGCCTCTCACCTGTCTTCCCCTACAATCTATCCTAAATGCTGCTGCCAGAATCACTCTACTCTTTCCTAAATCTGTCTCCGCATCTCCCCTCCTGAAATCCCTCTCCTGGCTTCTGATCAAATCCCGTATCTCACACTCAATTCTCCTCCTCACTTTTAAAGCTTTACATTTTTCTGCCCCTCCTTAGATCTCAGCCCTAATTTCTCGCTATGCACCATCCCGACTCTTGCGTTCTTCTCAAGGATATCTTCTTTCTACCCCCTTTGTATCTAAAGCTCTCTCCCGCCTTAAACCTTTCTCACTTTCTGCCCCGCACCTCTGGAATGCCCTTCCCCTCAATACCCGACTAGCACCCTCTCTATCCACCTTTAAGACCCACCTTAAGACACATCTGCTTAAAGAAGCATATGAATAGCACTGGATAATCCTGGACACATGATACATAAAGCTTGGCCCCCTGCAGACGCACTTACTAGAATTCTCTCCTACTGTCTCTGTACGTTCTCCCTACCTACTAATTAGATTGTAAGCTCCTCGGAGCAAGGACTCCTCTTCCTTAATATTACTTTTATGTCTGAAGCACTTATTCCCAAGACCTGTTATTTATATTATTTGTTATTTATATGATATGTATTACTACTGTGAAGCGCTATGTACATTTATGGCGCTATATAAATAAAGACATACAATACAATACATGATGCCACTTCCCTGATGGGACAATTGGGAGACTTACAAGACCCCCCCCCCTAACATGTTGCCCACTAGGCCTGTCCAGGCCATGACAGATAAGACTGAGGAAGAAGGGGGGGCTGTCACGATGGACCCAGCTTATTACGACTTTTAATTACCGGGATCATTGATTGAGCAATCAGAGAGATAAAAATAAATTGCATTTATTCACCTAATGAACGCACACAACTATGTTACACAAAAATACAGTAAAAAGACACACTTACTTTGGAAACTGGGATAACAAAACTAATATTTCTAGTTGCAAACACACAGCAAAATAATTCCTGGCCACTTTTCCTTCCCGTGGCCTCTTGCTGTTGAATTCGGGTCACTTAGCCTCTGAGAAATGTAGGCGATTTACTCAGAGCTGGAACTTCTCAAATGGGACTGAATCTCAGACGAATCACACAAGATGGAACTGATGGACTCATGAAAAACTTAGATGGATCTCTTAGAACTGATGCATCTTGAGCGGGGTGATGGTGATAAAACTCCTCTTCACCCCCACCCCCTCCTTCTTGATGTTACAGCAGAGAACAACTTCCACATGGCCTGCACCAGCTTATAATACCACCTGGCCAAACCCCCTTTGCTCAGTGACAGAATATCTGGTTCTGGTCAAAGAATCCCCCCCAGTTGCTGGCCAGCTGTTTAACCCTTTTGAAGCTCTAACTTTTTGTATACATCCTGGAGGGCATCTCCCCGGGGTCCCTTAAAAGCCAGGTCTTCGGAATGGTGGGTCATAAACTAGCGGGGTGAATCTTTTAATGTATCCTGTCCCCTTCCTGCCATGTAAATTCCCCCACCTCACATAACTGTAACCTACACAAGGGCTATGTCCGTTTATGCATTTACACACATGGCACTATTAATAAAATCATAACAGTCTACATGTCTCTCACCTAATCGTTTGCATACAACAAATTAGAACATTGGGACCTTCCTTCAAACATATCAAGCTTGGGGGATGGTTAAAACCCCCATTCTCTTTTCCCTTATTCAAAAACATTGTTACCATACTTCATACATTATATGATTTTCCCCCTGAACCCTATTTTAATCAAACAAACCTCCGTCTTATACCTGGCTGGAGTGTGGGGATATACCTTAACCCCATGTCCCATTTTTACCTTTTACACAAACAGCAATTGTCTCATATTTTGCACACAGTCACAGTAATGCATACACAATGCCCGGGCCCAAGAGCTGACACTCTAGGACCCTGTGACAGGGTAAATAAAAGCCACCAGCTATATGCCTGGCAGAGATATGTTTAGTCTGCAGTGCAGCAGTGACTAGGTTAACTTCAGCTGGGAATCTCAGGACAATTAGTTGCATCCCAGCTAATCCCAGCCTAATCAAGGTGTGTTAAAAACCCCAGGCTGTAGACACATGCTGGCTAGCTGTTGAGGAGAGAGGAGTAAGCTACTGAAGAGATTACTGATAGAAGGTCTGTCTTTTTGTATGCTGTTTAATGCAGGGAAATCCCCTGAAACTCTGGAGAGAGAACAGCTTGATTTAAGGTCTGTTTTGCAAAATACATGTTTTATGGACTGTTGTGTTTACCATGCTGAATCGAAGCTATTTTGTTTACCATGCTGAAGACAAGGAATTTTGTTTTGTCTGCTGAAGAAAAGCTATTTTTGTTTTGTGTGCTGTATAATTTAAGGCTAAATAAATAAGCCTTATCAAGAAAACCCAGCGTGTGTAGTTGCATGTACCCTGCAACATATGGTGTCAGAAGTCCTGGGATTTTCAAAAGGCTCCTGCAGTTAAAGGGCCACACACACACACACAAGAATGGAAGATTTTTTTTAAGAGTTTCTGTGCAAGTAGACCAGACAGCAGGGACAGTTAATGCAGGAGCAGACCAAACAGCAGGGACTGTTAATGCAGGAGCAGGCCCAGCTGCAAGAGGAGAGAGATGAAAGACTACAGGCAGCACAGGATGAGCAGATTGCCAAGCTGCTGACCCAATTCCAAGGGTCTGCCAGTCCAGAACTTGCAAGCAGACCCCCGGTACTCCTGAGGAAAATGGTTCCGGACGAGGATCCAGAGGCTTTTTTACTGACATTTGAAAGAGTTGCCGAAGCTCAGGGCTGGGCTACAGATCGCTGGGCAACTGCTTTGGCCCCACTCCTCATAGGAGAAGCCCAGGCCTCATATCAAGGCCTCCCAGCAGATCAGGCAATGGACTAACGACAAGTAAAAGCCGCTATACTGGATCGCTTAGGTCTGACCCTAGAGACCTACCAGCAGCAGTTCTGGAACATGAAGTACACCGCTAAGATGAGACCCCGGGTCCTCGCTCAGCGATTATTGGACTTGTGTACGCGCTGGATAAAACCCGAGGAGTGCACTAAGGAGGCAATTCTTGAGCAGGTGGTTTTGGAAAAATTTCTACAAATAATACCCCCTTCCGCATGCTCGTGGGTAAAACGCCACGCTGCTGAAACCCTAGCTTCGGCAGTCCGACTCGTGGAGAACTTCCTTGGGGCTGAGCAGCAGGCGAGTGTCCAGGACCCGACTCCACCGACACTTGCGGACGCCCAAAGAGGGAGGTCAGATCAACGGGAAACCTACGTCCCATCCATACGCAACCGTCAAGCCCAATGGAAGGAGCAGTCGTTCAAGCAAGGACGGAGTCCAAATGTTGGTACCCGCTGAGACCCTCATCTCCTTCCTGATGTCGGCTCATCGCAAAATGAGAGGAACTTCCGAGGACGTCGCCCACAGATGCTAGATGCCTACTCTCCAGTATCCGGTCCAGCGGAGTGCTATCCAAAGCCCCCTCCTGCGAGGGAACCCTCTCCATGTTCCGCCTGCGGAGAACAAGGCCACCGGTATGTGGACTGTCCACTGATGGATTGTTCATTCAGCAGGACCGTCGCCTCGGCCTTCACTGGAGAAAATTACAAGCCCTGGCTACTTCCAGCCCTGATTGGGGGATAAACCGTCCAGGCCCTTGTAGATTCGGGCTCTGGGAAAACTCTGGTCCTCCAGGAACTGTTACCGCCTAACGTGTGTTCTTTTGACTCCCCATGGAGTATCGAATGTATACATGGCGATGTAAAACGCTATCCGGCGGCCAAAATCCAGCTACAGGTAAAAGGTCAGGAGGCTTACCTCGAAGTAGGAGTCGCTCCTTGGCTCCCTGCCCCCGTTGTGCTCGGCCGGGACTGGCCTTTTTTTCGGACATAATGGCTCCAGTCTCTCACGAGGAGCCTCATTCTATGGCTCAGGAGAACCCAGGTAAACTGTTCCCCTTCTCTGCAGACCTTTTTCCCAGTAGACACCGGGTTCAAAAGACTCGGAAGCAAAGACGCTCTGACAAACAGGACTGGTTGCAGAAATCTGGGTTTCAAGGTGACCATTCGAGTAGTCAGAGGTCACAAGTGATGGCTGGGGATGGCCAGAGGGAGGGGGATATGGGCCCTGAAGATTTACCAGACCTGTACCTCCCTGACTTTCGCCAGAAGCAAAGGGAAGACCCAGTCCTTGCTAGACAGTATGACAAGGTGGTGAAAATTGATGAGCATATTTTAAATGCACAGGGTGTGATAGTATTCCCCCATTTTGAGCTATCAAATGATATCCTGTATAGGGTGAATAGGCAGACACAAACAGGGGAGGTCACCAGAAAGATATTGGTTCCCAAGGCGTTTGTTGAATCTGTGTTCACTCTAGCCCGTTCTGTCCCTTGGGGTGGTCACCTGGGCAGGGATAAAACATTGGACCGTATTTCATCCCGATTATATTGGCCAGGGATGCATAGTGATGTTGCTAAGTTATGTGCGGCATGTCCGGAGTGCCAGCTAACTAGTCCAAAAGGACAAAAAACAGCCTCTTTGGTTCCTCTACCCTTGGTGTCAGTTCCCTTTGAGAGGATTGGGATAGACTTGGTAGGACCTCTAGAACCTTCTGCAAAAGGACACAGGTTTATTCTTGTAATAGTTGATTATGCAACAAGATATCCTGAGGCGTTCCCCCTGAGAACAGCAACGGCGAAGCAAGTAGCCAACAAGTTGTTGGAACTGTTCTCAGAGGTTGGACTTCCCCAGGTTATGTTGACAGACCAAGGCACAAATTTTATGGCTAAACTGATGCAGGATGTCTTAAAGTTACTAGAGGTCAAGTCTGTTCGGACATCGGTCTACCATCCACAGACTGACGGATTGGTGGAAAGATTTAACCGAACTCTAAAAGGGATGCTGAGGAAATTTGTAGATTCAGAGAAGAGAGCCTGGGATAAACTTCTCCCTTTTCTGCTGTTTGCAGTGCGGGAAGTTCCCCAGGCCTCCACGGGATTCTCTCAATTTGAACTGCTCTATGGCTTCCAACCCCGGGGTATTCTAGACCTCCTAAAGGAATCCTGGGAGGAACAGCGGTCCTCTTCTAAGAATACCCTGCAATATGTACTAGACCTTAGGAAGCGCCTAGATGTGGTCGGCCATTTTGCTAGGGAGAATCTTAGATCAGCCCAGGACAGTCAGGAGAGACATTACAATCAGAATGCTTGCATGAGAGTGTTTCACCCGGGAGACCAGGTGATGTTATTGTTACCCAGTTGCGAGAGTAAACTCCTGGCCAAATAGCAGGGCCCATTCGAAGTACTCCGCCGTACGGGTGATGTGGATTACGAGATCGCTCAACCAGGGTCCAGGAAGGGTAAACAAATTTACCATGTGAACTTGCTGAAACCCTGGAAGATGCAGCGGTCTCTATTCATCCACCCGGTGGAGGAGGAAACGGACTTGGGTCCTCAGCCTCCACGGGAGAACATCGTGAGTGACGATAAAATCCCAATGGGTAAACAGTTGTCCTCTGAACAAAAAGGGGACTTGTTAGCAATAATTACACAATTCCATGATGTTTTTTCTGATTTACCAGGGCAAACTAACTTAATTTCACATGCGATCGAGACAGCACCTGGGGTAAGAGTACGTTCCCGGCCTTATAGGTTGCCTGAAAGTCGTAGGGCTCTGGTAGAGAAGGAGGTACAAGAAATGTTGCACTTAGGAGTGATTGAGGAATCATGCAGTGAGTGGTGTAGTCCACTAGTTATGGTCCCTAAACCCGATGGGAAGGTAAGATTTTGTGTGGACCTCCGAAACGTCAATGCGGTATCCAAGTTTGACGCATATCCGATGCCAAGGGTGGACGAATTAATTGACGCCCTTGGTAACGCGGAATATATATCCATGCTGGACTTGACAAAAGGATACTGGCAAATACCCTTAGAGGAGAAGTCCAAGTGCAAAACAGCCTTTGCCACTCCGATGGGTTTATACCAGTTTGTGACAATGCCATTTGGAATGCATGGAGCCCCAGCCACATTTCAGAGACTCATGGATAAGGTACTGAGACCCCATAGGACTTATGCCGCAGCCTACCTAGATGACATTGTCATTTATAGTAAACACTGGCGGGCCCATCTAAATAGGCTGAAAGCGGTCCTCAAATCTCTAAGAGAGGCAGGGCTCACAGCCAACCCTAAGAAATGTGCCTTGGGTAAGGCGGAAACCAAATACTTAGGCTATGCAGTGGGAGGTGGAAAAGTAAGGCCACTAGCCGACAAGGTAGTTGCCCTGAAAGAAGTTCCGACCCCCCAAACAAAAACGCAGGTACGCTCTCTGCTGGGTTTAGCAGGGTACTACTGGCGGTTAATCCCAACTATTCGGAAGTGGCAGCCCCTTTAACGGACCTCACAAAAAAGTATGCCCCTACACAAGTATATGGTCAAGGGATTGTCAGAGAGCCTTGGAGGACATAAAAAGGTGTCTATCAGAGGGTCCCATCCTTAGAAGCCCGGACTTCAACAGCCCTTTTGTAGTGCAAACAGATGCATCAGAGATAGGGCTAGGGGCAGTGTTGTCACAACAGTTTGAGGGAGTTGAACACCCTATCCTTTTCCTGAGTAGGAAATTGTTCCCGAGGGAAAAAAACTACTCAGTGATTGAGAAGGAGTGCCTCGCAGTAAAGTGGGCAATCGAGGCTTTGATGCATTACCTGGCAGGAGTCCATTTTACTTTGGTGATGGACCATGCTCCACTGAAGTGGTTAAATAGTTTGAAGGATTCCAATGCTAGATTGACTAGGTGGTATATGGCCCTCCAACCATTCTCATTTGAGATTAAGCACAGGCCGGGAAAAGAGAACGCAAATGCTGACTTATTTTCTAGAGAAGGGGTGGATGGTTGGGCTTCAGCCGTGCATAGCCCCAGCCACACACTAACAGGGGAGGAATGTGACAGGGTAAATAAAAGCCACCAGCTATATGCCTGGCAGACATATGTTTAGTCTGCAGTGCAGCAGTGACTAGGTTAACTTCAGCTGGGATTCTCAGGACAATTAGTTGGATCCAGCTGCCTAATCAAGGTGTGTTAAAAACCCCAGGCTGTAGACACATGCTGGCTAGCTGTTGAGGAGAGAGGAGTAAGCTACTGAAGAGATTACTGATAGAAGGTCTGTCTTTTTGTATGCTGTCTGAAGCAGGGAAATCCCCTGAAACTCTGGAGAGAGAACAGCTTGATTTAAGGTCTGTTTTGCAAAGTACATGTTTTATGGACTGTTGTGTTTACCATGCTGTAGCGAAGCTATTTTGTTTACCATGCTGAAGACAAGGAATTTTGTTTTGTCTGCTGAAGAAAAGGTATTTTTGTTTTGTGTGCTGTATAATTTAAGGCTAAATAAATAAGCCTTATCAAGAAAACCCTGCGTGTGTAGTTGCATGTACCCTGCAACAGAACCCAAAACACGGGTCAGGGGTAACCAAGTGGACTTGACCTTTATTATAAGCCTGGTTCTCTCACATGACTTGGGCTGTACCCAGATCAGAGTTACACGTAAGCAAATGTGGATAGATCTATTGAAAGCAGGGCATTAGAAATAAAGTATAGATAGCAGACCCACATCTGACTTATTGACATTGTGGAAGAGGTTAAAACGCGACCAGCAATTTATCCAATGACCAGATCCGCCCAAGGTTTATAAGTCTCTTCTGGTGATGTCACTTCCTGGTTCCGGTCGTGTCCTCCAGGTTACCAAGTGTATTTATACACTTTATTACATACTATTGTGTTTTGATTGATTGCTCACATGTGTTTATATTGAAAAACACTTACCTTGCACTTATAATTTCATATATATATATATATATATATATATATATATAATTATAATATAATAATTATATTATAATAATAGATTATAATATATATATAAAATATATAATTCTCCGAAGCACAGATTGATTGGCAGTCGGGCTTCCCACACAAACATTCAATGCTTGAGCTGCTGCCTGAATGGCAGTGTTGTGGGTTCTAATCCTGATGGGTTGGACACTGGTACCCCCTTCATCACGAGGGCCGTTAAACTGATCTCCTTAATGATATATTTTAGTATAGCTTTTAGGATGTGTTACTCATTTAAATATACTTTATATAGTCATTAGCATATCTCCAATGGTACCTCAGGTATGTTCCTTTTTCAACACAGGCATCTCTCCCTAATTTATTTGGAATGAAGTTTGAGGGGACATATAGACAATTGCAGGTACTATTAGGTTAGGAAGTTTCCTCCTCCACGTTGTCATCCTCTTCCTCCATGCGAGTTGTTTAGAAGCAATTTAGCCTTTTGTACTTCTCGAAGTTACAAGAATACAGCGAGTTTGCAAAAAATGCAATTTTAGTCATTCTGCCTGGAATTGCACTGCCAGAATGAAAACAGTTCCTAAAAAGTATTTTTCGCATTGTTTGGGCATGTGAGGAGGGCTTAAAGAACAACAAAACATGCAAATTCGCTTCTAAAGTGTACTTTAGAAGCAATTTGTCACATTTCAGAGCTACTAGAATAGGCCCCATAGAGGATATATCATCCCTGCATTGGATGCAGAGGAATTCACCCCTTTGAATTCCCTAGAGCTGAATGATGAAACTGAAAATAAGATAGGTGTAGATCATTGTGAATACCACCCTATTGTAAGGCCATCTTTACAAGAGCTACTTGTTTCCCGTAGATCGCAAAAGAAACAGGGGGAAGTAACAGTAGCGCCACAGGAGGTGTAATCACCGTGAGCTAGAAGGGAGATTAGGCCACCTATGAGACATACCTAGGACTCTTCTGGGGTGTTTACAGATATTACAGAGGTTAGTATACAGTAGCTAAATGGGTGATCTCCATGACACTAGACCTAGGTACAGTAAGCCAGGGAGGTGTGGGACAATGTGGTACACTAGTGCTGCTGTGTGTGACAACTATACATGTACTGTATGGGTTCTACTGTGCCTACGATATTATGAGAAGAGGCATTTGTTAGTTTAGTGTGTTGTGAAAGTGATGTTCCTGGCAAGATTTTATGAGGACATCAACTTCTTTAGCAGGGGGAGGATGTTACTCCTTATAAAATTCATGCAGCACTCAGACACAGTGCCCCCTGCAAGCCTCCTCTCCAATGTGCTCTTAGCATGTGTCTCATGATGGACACGGCATCAGCCAATGACAGTAGAATTGAGAGAGCAGGGACTAAAATGGAGAGGAGTCATTAAAATGCCCGGACAGCACACCCAGGGGCAGAGCTTCGGCAGCCTGAGGGATCTCAGGACTAATGATGGGGATAGCCAGGCAGTGATCTGCACGAGGTCAGTGGATGCAGGCTAAAAGCAGTGCAGGTTCACTTGTGAGTCGGGTGCAAGAGAAGCATCCATTGGCAAAGAGTAGGGTCAGAAGGATAGCCTCAATGTAAGCTAAGGCAAGGGTACCAAATCATTTGCGAAGTGCAGGCCTGCTATGTGAATACACAAATTCAGAGCTCCAAAAGTGTTCCAACACTTTCACACAGGCCCGTATATCTAGGGTCACATGGTATTAAAGAGAGAAACACAAACACACATGCACGTAGTACTTTGTGAGGATTGTTTATGGTGTTATGTATTGTATGTGCATTTAATGACACTCCAGATGAGGATCATATTTTTGGGGGGTTATATCAACACAATTACCTTATAAATACCTTTAAGCTGTACACCTCCCCATTTTCTGACTCATTCTGACCTATGCCCACAGGTGGGGTAATGTATATACACACATATACCCATACTTACATACACATATACACACATATATACATAATATATAGAGGACTAAGCCCTCGATTCAGCAGTAGGTGTTAGTCTGAGTTAAAATTGAGGGGATACATAAGAAAAAGCATTATTATTATTCAAGGCTGGGCAGTTGATAAGTCCTGAAAGCTGCCTCCCCTTCCCCCTCTCACCCCCCACCCCCCAACTGGGGGAGGAAGTGGGATTCCCTGATTTGAATTGCTCTGGGCTTAGATCTGTGGGTTTAGTTCCTGAAAGGCTGAAACTAAACTAAATCTAGTCTAGATCTGTTTAGATATAGTTTATATTGAAGTCAATCTAAAAACTGTTTCTGCGCCAAAATAGCTTCAGGTCCCCCTCCTTCTGCTATCTGCTATCCATCCAATGCTCTCTCCCCCTGTGGCTTGGAGAGGTGATTGCAGGTCAAGAGGGGGCTCCTCCCATTTAAAAATGACTCCCCAGTCAACCCCCACTTCCCCCCAAAGGCCCCTTCAGGAATTGAAGTATATAACTGCTTGATACTGAATATCATTGCATTTTTATTTATAATCAAAACTAGAAGTACATACTGTAAGAGTCCACAGCTAGTGTACATTTTGAATTCAATAAAAAACTTGCTAGATAACGACTTGCTCTTACAAAAATCAATACATATATGGCAAGCTTATGAATGTCTTTTGACATCCCATCCCATTGTCCCATGCTGCTCAACTGGCATTATTCTTAGGAGCAACCAGAAGCACAGCCACCCAAAAGCGTTTTGTGTGCTATAGTATCTTACTTTATCAGAGGCATAAGATATTTCAAAATCATTTACAGGTACAGTACAGTACTTAATTAAATTCATTGACAAAAATCAGTTTAACAATTAAATAATTAACTAATTCTATGACTTTTAAACATTTATTACTGTACGTATATATAAAAAGAAACTAATTTTATATAAATAAATATTTTTTTATTGCTGATTTAAAAACATTTTGAATTCATAAAACACATTACAAACATTTTTACACACACACACACACAAAGATGAAAAAAAAACATGAATTAAGGCTACACATTAAAAGAGATATATGTTCACAAATGCGACACGGTCTTAATTTAAAGGGGTCTTTGCAGCCCTCTTTTTTAAAGGGGTACATTTCATTTCCAGGTACATGCTACTGTATCAAGTCTCTGTTTCACTATTGTTTTCAGAATCATGGAAGTGGATCAAGCAGGAAATAAACCTATAGGGTTAGGTGTCTACAGAGCTTTATGTATTGTTTAAAGTGACGGTGCCCTGATTCAAGCACAGCACACCTGCCTTTTTATGGGACTTAATGTATCCCCTCTTTATTTCCCTAGATCAGTAATTGCCAAACTCCAGTCCTCAAGTATCCCTAACCGGTCAGGTTCTAAGGATAACCTTGCTTCAGCGGAGGTGGTTTAGTCAAAATGACTGAACGACTTTTTAAGCCACCTTTGCTCAAGCAGAGATATCCTTAAAACCTGACCTGTTGACGGTTCTTCAGGGCTGGAGTTGGGAACCACTGCCCTGGATGTTTTAGTATGTAGATACTATGGCAGGGGTCTGAGTTCACCTCCCTTGTACTTAAGAAATAATATCCAGCTGGCAAGGGACCAGGTTGGGGTCAGATAATGCAGTGGGACAAGTATTCTATGAATAACAATATTATATATTTGAGGACACAGAAATCCTAACAGTGGACCGCATAATCAGAGGACTATGAACAATATTTATGACAACCATACAGAGGATAGTAATGAACCCCGCTACGCAATTGTCCCACAGTATCATTTACTCAGTCCCTGTGATCCAAGTACTTACGAATGGGCCACTGTTGGTGCCGGACCAACGTTGGAGCTCGTGTGGATTATTGGTGTGTAAATAAGTGCAGGCCTGTTACTTCGCAAAGATTGGCGGTAGCTGTGCACGATGAAAAGGATACTGAGTGTCGTAGGAGCGACCCCCTGGATGTGTTTCCAGTTGGTTAACTCACAGCTTCAGGACCCCCAGCGTACTCGGTTTCCCTTTACAGAGACGATGTACTCTTCTGGATTGTACCTGTTTTTTCAATTATGTGTTGTTTTGCAGACTAGGAAGGCTGTGCCACCACGCTGTATCTCTTGCCAGGCTCTTGGGGACAGTTCCTCTCTCTTATTCTCTCTCTTTCCCTGCTCATATGGTCCTCTCTACCTATATCTCTATTAACCCCTCCTTCTGTGATGTCATCCTTCTTGATATCCTATCATCTCAGCGCTTTGCTTAGCTCATAGTTATTGGCTGGAGGGCATGTCAATCAATATACGTGTGTGTGTTCAGAGGTGTGTTAAATTAATGTTGGGAACATTAACTAAATGTTTAAACTAGGGCTATATGTTTACTGTTCTACTGAACTTCTAATTACTGGGTGGTAAATCTAAGCATGATAGAATCTTAGATAGAAGACTATTTA
Source organism: Ascaphus truei (assembly GCF_040206685.1). NCBI lineage: Eukaryota > Metazoa > Chordata > Amphibia > Anura > Ascaphidae > Ascaphus > Ascaphus truei. The sequence continues at coordinate 73,833,695 of NC_134486.1, read as the reverse complement.
GAAATCATTAAATAAAATATTAACTATAGTATACCTTAAAGCGCCAGCATCACAAACATGTAGAAGTGTACTACTGTATACTCGTGAATTGCAACAACACACATCAGTAACACTTTCTGATATTTCTGAAGTACAGCAAATTGATAACAGAAATATATTTGCATGTCTTCTACTGCAAAGCTTCTTGTTTCTGCAGAAAACAAAAAGTAAAACAAATTATTTTAGTTCCAATTTTAATTAAGTGTTTATATAAGGTCCTAACCAGATAAAACAGACAGAAGTGCTATGTACATTAATGGCGCTACAGTACATAAATAAAGACATACATACAGATTAAAACCCTAGATAAGGACTCCCATGTTTAGTCTTCAAAGTCAACAAACAGGTGAGACTTTCTATATGTATCTAATTAAATTTAATTAACCAATCAGTCTTTCACTCTGTATCACTTAACCATCTTGCTTAGGTGAGTGCTGGCCTGAAAACATGGCTTGTTGGTTTCTCCTGAGGATTGAATTTGCGAATCCCTGCATTAGATATTTAGCTCACATTCTGATGACTTGGTTTACTATTTGTTACAAATGTTAAGGAATCTAAGGGGGTTATTCATTGAACTGAGATAGTGCCGATCGGGCCACTGCGCATGTAAACGGTCATTGAAATCAATAAATAGAACAGTGCCGTTTTATTTTTGCTGTAAAATGTACAGTATTGCACAGAATTTACAAATGTTAATTCTTGCTTTTGCTGTAGGAATTGGTCGGACTTTAAAAACTACTCAATAATTAAAGCGATACTTTCTTCAAAACAGGTTTGTTGTACCCAAGATTGAAGACTACTTAAGTTAGCATTTTGGTATACTGTCAGAAGGGATTTGAGAGGTCCATGATGCATCCAAAATGTTCAAACTAATACATGTACTGTATACTTATGCAGAACATTGATCCATTAAAAGGTAATTAAATCCATACTTCTCGAGAACCAATATACAGTAATTATTACCCACTGTGTATGGCCGTTGGTGCACGTGTATACCTTCCTGGTCTCCGTCCAGACCAGGGTAGATGGAAGATGATGGGTCCGCAGGCCGCAACGGGATCCCACGATGTGGTCTACCGGATCCTCGCCTGTCTGTAGGCATCCGCCTCTTGAGAGAGCTCCAGCTGGAGTGTCCCCCCCTAAGGCAGCACTCTATCACTATATATCACAAGGGAAGTGTCCCTATCTGGGGCCTTCCCTACAGTCCCTGGTAGGGACTCAGAGCCTAGCTGTGTCCTAAGAGGCAAACCTAGGCCTAGTCCTGGGAAGCACTGCTCCCTGGACACTACCTCTCTAGTTGGCTCCTTCGTCCGACTGGCGCAGGATCCTAAACGCACCAAAAGTATCTTTTTCCTATTGCTGTCAGTCCTGGAGCCCTATTGGCTGCTACCATCACATGAGATGCTTGCCCCTAAGCCTTATGGGACATGTAGTCCCATGCTCTCCTATGCAGAGCCATCTAAGATGGCCGCCACAACTTCGAGGCAATTGCACAAGCGCATAGCTCCTTCTGCGCATGCGTAGAAATTCAAGATGGCGGTCCCCGCTTGTCGGGTACAAAGCGAAGCTCAGAAGCACCGGAGCGCTCCCTGCAGCTAGTAGGGTCTGTCCATAGATCTGGTGGCACCCGAGCATGTCTGCAGCCGTTCCCCTCCCGGCTAGGAGGTAAGAGGGGGACCTGGCTTCATCCTCCCCCTGGTGGAGACACCAACGTCCCAGCTTGGGAACAACGTATATCACACAAATTTATATAATAAAAATGCATATAAATATATACAACTTAATGGGTATAACACTTTAAAGGATATTAAACACTTCAGTGAGCACGGTTATTATAGAGGCAAACTGGCTCCAAGATAGCTGCTGAGACTCATAGTGAGGTGCCCCTAATTAATCATATGCCACTATAGTGGGAGGGCATCTCACTCGCTGACTCCTGCAAGTCTCTTCTGCGGTGTCTTCCTCTTGGGAGGTACTATTATGGGCTTGAGGCCCTGACCCTCTCATAAGGGGTGAACCAGTCTCTACAAAGTCTCTGGAAGGGACAAAGCTCTGGCTTCTTTGGTCAAGGGGATGGCTTGTTGAAGCCACTGGTGAAGATACTTGGGGCATTGGCCCATTACCCAATGCTTCCTTGGGTGGTGCCCACCAGTCTCCGTCAGAGTTGGTAGAGGTTCCTTCTAAAGGTTTTTGCATTGGTCCTACTACTGATGCTGGAGTCTCTGTGGATTCTTCTGGCTCACTGGCTGCTGCCGTTGACTTGGGTTCAGGGTCACTGTCACCCAGTTGAGGAATGGGCATAAAGTGATTGTGGTGCCAGACATTTACTCTGCCATCTGTGTCTCGAATTCTATAGACAGGGAGGTCTGGCATCTGTGACTACCTCAAAGGGACCGTAGCGCCAGCGGTTCGCTAGCTTGTGTTTGCCGGAGACTCCTAGATTGCTCAGGAGAATGGCATCTCCAGGCCAAAGTTCCTGATAGCGGACCTTGTGGTCATACCCCCACTTGTTGCATGCATTCAGTTGTGCAGTGGCTTTCTCCGTCAACTGGTATGTTCGGTGAAGGCTATCTTGGAGCCATCTCACATATTTGTAGTGAGTCATATTGGTTACAGCATCGGTAGATACCCCTCTGGATGGTATGGAGTGGTCCAAAACTTCTTGATGTTGAGCAAGTTAAGAAGCTCCTTGATCAGCTTGCTCTCGAAGTTTCTCCCTTGATTGGAACACATCCGATTTATCAACCCGTAGTGGATGAAATTCTTCTCCCACAGCACTTTGGCTACTGTGAGAGCTTTCTGATCCTTGGTTGGGAAAGCTTGGGCGTATCGGGTGTAGTGATAGGCCACTACCACTACCTGATGCCCTTTGAGTAGGACTCAATACAGAGAAAGTCCATGCAGGCTAGGCCATGGGACCAGAGCTCTTTAGGTGGCCCATTGGGGTAGTGTATTCTGCTGTGCACACCGCAGGCCCTTTCAACAGTAGCACTCTACTGACTCCCTCATTTTGGGCCAGAAGAACCGGTCTCCCACTAGGCCGAAGGTTTCCATGCTCATCATGCAGTGATCATAGAACCTGGTACACCAAGCATCGGGGCTGTACCATTTGTCTCCTATCGGGATGGTTATGGTACAGGACGATCCTGTAGAGGAGGCAACGCTGCATGTGGAACTTGTCCCATTCCCTCATGATGACCGCGACTGTGTCGGTAGGGGCACGCTTCAACAAGGAGGAGTTGTTCTGCTGGATGGCCTGGCATATAGCAATAGCCACTGGATCCCGCATCTGGTACATCACCAATTGTTTCCAGCTGATGATGGTATCCTGTGTTATTGACATGCCTTCGGGATGGCAGTAGGTGGTAGGGATTGCCTTGACTGACATCACAAACTCATAGTTCCGAGAATGCCACCTTGTCCTCCACTATGGCGGCAGTCAAGCACATTGCCCGGATCCCAGGTCCAAGGATTTCTTCCCACGGGCCGTTGTCCGGCGTGGTGTTCAGTCCAGGTCTATGGGACAGGGCATCAGCTCCGATGTTTAAGGGTCTGGCTTATACTTGAGGGTGAACTGGTAGTTTGATAATGCCGCTAGCCACCGGTGACAGGTAGCGTCCAATTTTGCAGAGGTCAGTATGTAGGTCAGCGGGTTGTTATCGGTTTGTACCTCAAAAGTGGCTCCGTACAAATAGTCGTGGAGTTTGTCGACCACCACCCACTTGAGTGCGAGGAACTCCAGTTTGTGAACTGGGTAGTTCTGTTCTGATGGTGTCAAGATTTGGTTTACATTCACCACTGGCCGGAGGTCATCAGGGTACTTTTGATTCAGTAGAGCTCCTAGTCCATTAAAACTTGCATCCACATGCAGGATATACGGCTGCTCGATTGTGATTGGTGCCCATGGGGACGTGGCCTTCTGTTGAGGTTCCTTTGTGTAGATCTTCAGGAGATTGTTGAGGACCTTGGCTTTGCTGGAGTAGCCTTCTACGAAGCGGCGGTAGTATCCACAGAACCCCAGGAAGAATTGCAGCTCATCACGTTGTCTGGTCTGGGCCAGTTCACTATGGCTTTGACCTTAGCGGGGTTGGTAACCACTCTGTCTGCGGACACTATGTGACCCACATAGGTGACTGACATGCGGCAGAACCGGCATTTGTCTTACCAAACACAATGATATCGTCCAGGTAGACTAGGAATTCCTGAGGATTCATATCTCTGATGGTCTTCTTGATCAACCTCTGGAATGTCGCCGGATCACCGCAAATGCCTTGGGGTATTCGGGTGAACTGATAAAACCCGAGGGGGCAGACAAACGCTGTCTTCTCCTGGACTCCGGAGCTCATGGGTACCCAGATCTCAGGTCCAGCATGCTGAACCACTGGCTTCCTGATAGGATGCTAAGGATTTCTTCTATCCGTGGCAGGGTGTACTGATCTGGTACCGTGCGACAGTTTAGGGTGCGGTAGTCTAGGCATAGACGGATGGACCCATTCTTCTTGCGTACTACCACGATGGGAGAGACATAGGGGCTACAGGACTCACTTGCAAGTAACAAAGTTACTATTTGGGACATGCCAGCTTCTGACAGCAATAGCAGGGGAGGGAGGGGGGGGGGGGGGGAGAGCCTGCAAGTGCTGTGTGTGAGAGAGCCTGCATGTGCTATGTGAGAGTGCCTGCATGTGCTGTGTGAGAGAGCCTGCATGTGCTGTGTGAGAGAGCCTGCATGTGCTGTGTGATAGAGCCTGTGTGAGAGTGCCTGCATGTGCTGTGTGAGAGAGCCTGTGTTGCCGTGCTGTGAGAGGAGAGGAACAGAAATGCCGCGCTCCCCCTGCATCTCTGAAAGGTGAGTTGGCAGGGTGCCAAAAATTCCAGGCATTACTGAATGAATAATGCCCAGAATTCTAACCAATCAGAGGGCAGGGATTTCAATAATGTCCGGAATTTTACTGCTTTAGCCTATAATTTTAAATAATTTAAAGAATGATCTGGTTGTGAGAAATTATGCCCACTGGTGAGCAGTATCTTCCTTCTTCATGGTGTTGTATAGAGTGTCTGTGCATATTCATTCTGCCTTGAAACTTTTGGCTGGTTTCGCCAATGTAGTATCTTTGGACACACACACACACACACACACACAGTAACGTACGAGCTCACCACAAACCTGGACCGGACCGCGGGGCTGAGGTGGGGATAGATATACACCGACCTTAAACCACGCAGGCTGATCCGGATTGCGCAGTTCGTTGTCGTACGTAGCAGGGTCGGGACTGGAGAAGGCAGGATAATCCGTGGACAAGCCGGGGTCAAGATAGGAGAAGGCTGGGTAAACGATATCCATGCTGGGGTTCGGCAACAGGACGCTTGAGCAAAGGTGCTCCAACGTAGACAGGAACATGAACGGGGGATCCAGTGCTTCAGCACAAAACAGCACCCCCTAGCCGGGTACAGCTGTGAGTAGTGGAGACCACTGGGGGCAGGAGATTGCAGCAGGAAACGGGAACAACGATGCAGGCCTCTGCAAGGAGAATATGCAGCAAGTAACAGGAAGCACCGATGCAGGCCTCTGCAGGACTGGAAGCAGGGAACAGGTACTGCAGACAGGACAAGAAACACTGAGGCTTCAGTGTAACCGCAGCCGCGCGGTGGGGTCTGCCAGTAACTGAGAACTAAGACAAGAAGGCCAGGCAGGCCAAACACAGTAGGTTCAAAGGGGTGTTTCCTAGAAGCTGCAAGGTTCTGTAAGGACAAGGTTTCAGCAAAACCCAGGAGCGGATTACACACACACACACACACACACACACACACACACACACACACACACACACACACACACACACACACACACACACACACACACACACACACACACACACACACACACACTTTCGAGATACACTGATCTTTTCTTCCGACGATGTTACAATGAATGAAGCAAGCAAAGGGTATACTTAAAAACAGTGTCTCTTGGAATATTATCTGTGCTTGTCCCTCCCCCGTGTGTGGATGTGATTTATGGCTAGAGGTGTTAAATGGTTCCTGAAAGTTAGTGATGTAAGAGTGTGTGTGTGTGTATCTGTGTGAATATAAATGAATGGAGAGCCTGCTGGCAATCCGTCATGGCTGCCCAAGCAGTGCACACGGTTCTCTTCCAATTCCAATGCTCGCGCCGGAGAAAAATATTAAAAATCCCCCTACCTGATTGGACTGACGCGAGTTGGCGAACTACCAAGACTTTTTTTTTGGCATGTAGCCAGAGTCTATATGAGCTGTAGCAGTGAAGCCCGTCCTTCCTTCGCAATCCTGTTTACAGATTAAGTATGTAATCTCCCATGCCCTCCTTTGTCTCCTCCCATGCCTCACCCATTGCTTCACCCCTTGCCTCCTCCCCTTGTGTCCTTTGCCCCCCCTTGTGTCCGATGGCCTCCCCTAGCCCCCCCCCCCCATGGTCTCCCCTGGTCCACCTTAGCCCCCCCCTGGTCTCCCCTAGCCCCCCCTGGTCGCTCACCGCCTCCTCCTGCAGCACAGAACAGAGCAAGGATCACGGGCCAGTCAGGTAAACACAGCTACATCTGTCACATCCATACAGCTCAGCATTAGCTTGCAATAAATAAATACATACTAATAATAATTTCCCTCCTCCCCTCATCCCCCTATGGGACCCTCACCTCACCATGCACTGCTCTCCGGCTGCAGCTGCTGAGCTTTGAGCTGTGAGAGGAGGTGCTGGTTGGGACAGCAGCAATCCTGCCTCGTGCTGACTTAGGATAATTTTCTTGCAGTAGGCTTAATTCTTTTTACCCAAACGCAGAGAAGCATAAGCCTGCAAGTCCCTCACTATGCTGCGGGTCTCTGCATATGGGAAGGTTACTGTAGTACAGCAACATGTCCCTGTGACATCCAGATTGCTTACACATCTTTAAGGTCAAATGAAGGGGAATTCATTCACTTTTTTTGAAGTGGTGGAATGGGATAGATTATTGGTCAATGCACAGTGCTTAGCACCTCTTGAATGCCAAATTAGGGTGAAAAGACACATTTTTATTTCATTTATTTTTATTATGCGTGGTTTGCATTTGTTGCTTATGCTTTGCAGCATTTCATGTCTGCGAGCTCAGTGCAAAAAACAATTACATTTCCCATGAAGAGGTTTAATAGTGATATTCCAGTTTAGAGCAAAGTCAGACTTTGAGAAACTGTCAGATCCCCTGCTGGGGTAAGTAAAGAAATGTCAGATGGCCCCCCCTTGTGTCCGATGGCCCCACCCTGGTCTCCCCCGCCCCCACCAGTCTCCCCTGCCCCTCTGGTCTCCCCCTGTACCCATCCCCCCTGGTTTCAACCTGCTCTCTCCTGGTCCCCCTTGTCCCCCTCCTGGTCTCCCCTAGCCCCCCCTGGTCTCCCCTGGCTCTCACTCGGCTTCCCCCCTCCTGGTCTCTCCTGCCCCCCCCCCTCTGGTCTCCCCTGGTCTCCCATGCCCTACCTTGTCTCCAGTCAGTCACCTACCCACCCAGTCAGTCACCCACCCAGTCAAGTCAGTCATCCACCCACCCCCATCACCCACCCTGTCCCTCGGTCTGTCACCCACCCAATCCCTCTTTCTGTCACCCACCCCGTCCCTCTGTCTGTCACCCACCTCGTACCTCTGTCTGTCACCCACCCGTCCCTCTGTTTGTCACCATCCTCTCTAACTGTCTCTCTTTGTCTCTCTCTCACTGTCTGTCTCTGTCTCTCTCTCTCTCTGTCTCTCTTTTTTTCTCTCTGTCTCTCTCTCTCATTTTCTCGCTGTCTCTCTCTCTCTCATTTTCTGTCTGTCTCTCTCTCTCTCTCTGTGTGTCTCTCTCTTTCTCTCTGTCTCTCTCTCTCTCTGTGTGTCTCTCTCTGTCTCTCGCTCCATCTCTGTCTCTCTCTCTCTCTCTGTCTCTCTTTCTCTATCTCTCTCTCTCTCTGTGTCTCTCCCTCTCTCTGTCTCTCTCTCTGTCTCTCTGTCTCTCTCGCTCTGTTTCTTCTGTCTCTCTCTCTCTGTGTGTCTCTCTCTGTCTCTCTCTCTCTCTAACACACTTTCTGTCTCTCTCTGTCTCATACACACACTCACACACACTCTCACATACTCTCTCTCACACACTCTCTCTCACACACACTCTCTCTCACACACACTCTCTCTCTGTCTCACACTCTGGATCTGGATATCTTATTTATCCTATATATCTTAACTGCCCTATACCTACACCGAAATAACCTATACTGCTTTATTCCAGATATGACTCCCAAGTTTCACACAGGAGACATCAGATTCCCCCCTAACCCAGAAGACAGGTAGGGAACACCTCTTCTCCAATATATAACATTGCGGGAATGTGGGTACCTGGAAATTGTGGGACTGCGGATCAGGTAAGATCCCAGGCGGGATTGCTGTTATAGAAAATTGTGAAGAGGGGGCATCCAGACACTGGTTAAGGGGTTCAGGAAACTAGTCATTCACATCTGGCTTTTTTTTTCTAGATTAGTGAGGTCATCCGACATATATACACACACACACACACACACACAACTATGTAACAAGGACTATTGTAGTAAAGTATAAATGTAATACAATAAATAAGCTTACCGTATGTCAAAAACTAATAGTATTGGTTCTTACTAGGAATTTATTAAATTTAGTTTTTAAAAGGTGGGGCTGGGGGTGGGGGCGAGTAGATTTTTTGGTTTGGCAAGTAGATTTTTGGGTGATTAGTCAAGCACTGTATATATACCGCTCAACCCACCTTATAATGCTGTGCTTGGGGTCCAAAGAATCACATCACGTTATAAGCGGATCGCGTTAGAAATAATATACAATTGTATGCATTGTACAATAAAGTATTTAAGATACCAATAATCGTGTTGTAAAGTATTCATAAATCCGAAAATTGGGAGCCACGCTTGCATCGCGTTATAAGCGAATTCGCGTTGTAACGGATCGCGTTATTATGGGGTTAAGCTGTATATATATATATATATATATATATATATATATATATATATATGTAATTGTATGTTCACAAGTTTATGGGTGTGTTTATATGTCAACAAATGAGTGGTGTCATGTTGTCTGCGTCTAAAAATGGGACGCGCTTTTATGAGCATTTTCACTGTGAGTGACTGTGTACAAATGTGGATCTATGTACAGTATATGTTTCTGTACGTGTTGATTATTGCATACTGTACAAATCTGTACAGTATATACAGATGTACAGTAGCAGACATTATTACACCGTTAACACAAAGCGCAAGTAACGCTGGCACGTTACTTAACAATAGTGCTATTGTAAACAACGGTTAAAGAGATGACACTGTTATTTACAGTAACATGTTATTTTGTGCGTTAACTCACGTTAACAGGGGTAGTAACGTCTGCTCCATTTGTAGTATATGAAACTGGGAATATGTCCGACCTTTAAAGTCTCTTTGAAGGATATGTCTGACTTGACAGCATCAATTTCCATAAATTGAGAAAGATATTGTACTGTAGGATAATCTAAACATAATGGCATTTCCCCCCCCCCCCCCGGATCATTCAACCTTGAATAAGCTTAGTGAAGTAACCTACCAAAAGTTTGTGTGATGTGGTAGAAACACAAAAGACAGGCAATATTTTCCATCTGCCTGCAGTTCACATCAAAATTATTGTGCATACCCACTGATGGGTAGGGCCCTGGGAGGTACCACATGTACTACAGTACTTGGAAAAATGTCTCAGGATTTTTTTCTATGCGTTATAGAACTTGTTCTGATTTTGCTAAAACGTGTTAATTGGTTTTGTCTTATGGAGAAAATTTACTTTTGATTTAAACTATCAAAATGTCACGCAATTTGGTGTTGTTTTTTTACCCATGTAAGTACTGTACTTGTGCGATTTGCACATTGTTTAGTAAATAGAATGATAATAATAATAATAATAATAATAATAATAATGTGGCTTATGAAGACAGCTGGACAAGTACTGTAAATAGAACTTAAGGAATCATTTTTGACAAGACGTGTGTATGGATTCAGGTATATGATAGAAAGATGTTACTAACTGGAACTGATTGTCTGGTATACTGGTTGAGAGTAGAATCAACTCAGATTGTGCTATCTCATTCTCTACTGTATGGTGCCTACCTATTATATAAAATATCTACCCGGACAGATTGTGGGCTGTTTATGCCTAGTAACTAACATACAGTATACACAAATGAAAAATATATTACTTTTAACATAACTAAAAGATACTGTACGAGTGTTAAAACACACACAAGTGGAACTGATTGACTGGTATATATACAGTACTGAAAGAGAGTAGAGACAGGTCAGATGGTGATATCTCATTTTCTATGCCTATTTATTATATACACAAAATAATATAACTAATTATTTATAGGTCAATAGATAACGGTAACACAAATGGAACTGATTTACTCGTATATACTTTAGTGCTGACGAGTATTCTAAAACAAATCTGGTGCAATCACCAACAAGACCCAGGTACATGCTGGGTACATGCTGCAACATTTCAGTGACATTTCTGCAGACAGACTAATGGCCCATCGGATTAACAGCGGGGGTCCCTGGCAGTCCCATTCAAACTGAATGGGACTGCCAGGGACCCCTGCTGTGTTAATCCGATGGGCGATTAGTCTCTACAGAAATGTCACTGAAATTTTGCAGCATGTACCCAGCATGAACCTGTGTCTTGTTGGTGATAGCCCCAGATTTTCCAAGGCAAGTTTAAGGCAAGTTTTAGAATACTCGTCTGTGCACCTGTATATATATTCTGAGAAAGTAGGAGATAGGTTAGATGGTGATCTCGCTATACTTAGTAACTAATATACGGTATATTAAAAATACAAATATATTTTTTGTATACATATTTGTTTTAACCTACACATAGGGGTTTTGTTTTTACCAACTGGAATTCATTGACTGGTATAATATGACTGGTAAAGGGTAGAGACATGTCAGATGATAGTAGGTATCTCTCTATTCTCCCATATTGTAATTTAAATAAAAATTATATTACTAGAAAAATTAGCAAGTCCAAGGTAACCAACCCCACATGGAACTAGTCTTGAACTAATTGCCTGATGGTGGGTGGCTGGTCTCTGCCTACATAATTATATCATCCAATACCAGTCTAGTAGTAATAAACTAATGAATTATAAATAATTTAAGATAATTATGTTTGTCTCTCTCTGCACCTCTCTGTGATTCTGTGCCAGCCTCTGGAAACACTCTAACCCTCCCATCTCCTGCAGACGCCAATGCAAAATTATGGCGGGGAAAGGGAGGGGCCAATTTATAGGAAGGGGAAAATGCTGCGAGTTCTGAGTTGAGCAAGAAATGAAAAACAGGTTTTGCTTTGTTTTTGGTTGGGTCCTATCATAAGATATGAGTCACAAGTTACTTTTCCACCCCTGACCTTACACCTGCTGTACAGACCAAAGTTTCTGAATGTCTCTGCTACAGTATATCATCCTGGATGGCCCTCCGGCAATTTAAACTTAACATGGCAAAACCAGAGCTCCTCATATTTCCTCCTAAACCTGGCCCTACTACCTCCTTCGACATTACTGTTGGAAGCACTATTATACACCCAGTATCAAAAGCACACTGCCTAGGGGTCACACTCGACTCCTCTCTCACATTCAAAAGGTAGCTAAAACCTGTTGTTTTTCCTTTGCAATATTATAAAGATACGCCCTTTCCTCTCCTGCTCCACTGCTAAAACTCTGACACATGCCCTCATTCTCTCCCGTCCCGACTACTGTAACCTCCTGCTGTCCAGCCATCCTGTCTCCCCTACAATCTATCCTTAACGCTGCTGCCAGAATCACTCTACTCTTTCCTAAATCTGTCTCTATATCTTCCTGCTGAAATCACTCCCCTGGCTTCCTATAAAAATCCTGGACCACACACTCAATTCTCCTCCTCACTTTAAAGCTTTACACTGTTCTGTCCCTCCTTACATCTCAGCCCTAATTTCTCACTATGCACCGTCCCGACTCTTGCGTTCTGCTCAAGGAGGTCTTCTCTCAATCCCTTTTGTGTCTAAAGCCTCTCCTACCTTAAACCTTTCTCACTGACTGCCCCACACCTCTGGAATGCCCTTCCCCTCAATATCCGACTAGCACGCTCTCTATCCACCTTTAAGACCAATCTTAAAACACACCCCATTGAAGCATATAACAACATTGACCCCTTGCAGAAGCACTTACCAGAACACCTTCCTATTGACTCTGAATGTTTTTCCTACTTACCAATTAGATAGTGAGCTCTTCGGGGCAGAGACTCTTTTTCCTAAGTGTCACTTTTATGTCTGACACACTTCTTGCCATTATGTGTTTTTTGTATTATTTATTATTTAGATGATTGTCATGTATTACTGCTGTGAAGTAGTACAGTATGTACATCAATGGCGCTATATAAATAAAGATATACATACATACAAACATACATACTGTATAAGCTACATTTTCTTCGATTCATGGAAGTTCAAGGGGGTTGGAATTCCATCATCTAGACTCACTCATCTGCAATGTTCAATGGTTACCTGTGGCATCCAGTATCCTCATTATTAATACGTGTTGTTGATGGGGACAGCAGAAAGTTTAACACTTCATTTTTTTTCTGAATTAGTACTGTACATTATGTTTTTATGCTAACTTAATATTTTACAATGAGATTTATCAAGAGTTTGTGCACTACTACAGTATACAGCAAAGTATTCCATCTTGTTAAAACCCTATAAAACAATAGAAAAAGATTGCTGAGAAATGTGCTGCCATTACATATTTTTAATTTTTCAGATATTCTCACATTGTTTTAGACTGCGTTATTCTCTTATTCACATATGTGTTCCCCTTCACATCATTAGATTTCTATTTTCTTAATTTACGCCGGGTTTAAAGATAATGAAATATTAATATATCATATCATAAGTACTTTTCTGGGTAACATTTGTAATATTTGATTAAATTGTACTTGTTAATATCCCCCATTATCTCCAATTAACTTTACTAACCCACCCTGTACTACTTCATCATTTTCTGTATCTTATTGAATACTATATATACACACATGTAGGTGGCCATTTGCCCCATGAATTGCCCATTGTGGTTTCTTTTTGGAGAATCTGTTGGGATAAAACTTGTTGAGTATCTGACAAATTGGAGTCAGGTGTCAAATTACATAATAAAAAAACCTCCTGATTATAAGGAGGCAGGGCCCATACCCAGGGCACCCAATACCCCTCTGGTCAGGAAAGGGGGGAAATATATTTAAAAAGGGGTTGGCTGCTTACTTTGCGAAGCTTGGAAGAGTTGCGGACCTGGCTATTAAGGAAGTGTTGCAGAGGCTCCATGAGTAGGATTGGCAGTGCTGATTGACTGCACACCTGCAAGGATGGGAGCGGGGCTTCAGCTGCCATGTTTACAGAGGACGCCGTAATGTGGGAGGAGTCTTTGAAGATGGAAGTAAGCATTGGGGCAAGCCAGAGGAGGTCTGCTGCTCCCCCCCCCCCCGGGGAATGAGGGCTGGGAGCGGAGAGGAGGTCAGGAGAGAACAACCCTGATCGTGAAAAAGAAAAACCCATAAATCAGACTGGGGATGGAGTTAGCACCAACTCTGGTCATTCCACTTCCAAAGCAATTACAAACCATATTGTTTGCCAGGTTTTCTTTAGACGCAGTTTGCAAAAGAGAATACAGTTTTTTCAAACATTTCTTTCCGCTCCTTCTGCACATGTCAACACGTGGGGTTTGGCAATGACAACTTCAAAGCTGCCAGAATAGGCACCATTGTGTGGTAAAGGGCATGAGGTCTAGGAGGAATGGCAAGTTTAAGAGAATTTTAATCTGTTTAGGGGCAACTGATGTAGCCAAGGCTTGCATTCAGAATTATGTTCATGGATAGGGTTTTTTTGCAGACGCTTGTCAAAAAGCGCAACAGTAATTAGGAAGCAAGAATGTTTTTATCAGGATAACTAAGGGTTTAAGAAGGATATAGAAATTAGTTATTTACAGAAGCATCGGTGTGGCTTAGGGCCTATTTCCAGGGGAGATGGGTCCATTGATTCGTGGCCAAGAGAGCAAAAAGTGACTGGGTTGTTGAGTAATTTGTTTCTCTTAGAATTATTTAGTTTGGTGGTAGTAGTGGAGCTTTGGTGCTAGCAGACAAAAAAGTTATCTTTGGGTCAGATACTGTAACATAGAGCTGTTTTTGCCTGTAATAAAATGGTGCTCATCTCAGATAAAGTAGGGGTATATAGTCACAGAGTCCTGTTTAGAGTAATCACAGTTGGGATGCAGGCTGAGGTTAAGGCAGGCAGAAAGATGCAAGGTCAGGGTCACAGGCTGGGGTCGAGCATGGGCGAAGTGCAATGTCGGGGTCACAGGAAGGGGTCGGCAACAGGGAATCCACAGCCAAGAGGACGGGAGATACAAAGTAGCACGGCTGGAACTGCAGACAAACAGGAACCTTTGTTTGGCAACTTCTTGTAGGCAGTGCAACCATAATTAGGAGGCTGCCAGGAACCAAGATGGCCGCAACAGCCACATAAGGGCAAGTTCCTGAAAAGGCCCAGACCTGAATCCTGACAAGTAAATAACTTATTACACATACTCAGTGTTTAAGTTACTTATTAAGGGTTCTGATTTTACTGTGTTTGAAAGAGAATATACTGTATATATATATATATATATATATATATATATATATATATATATATATACTAGATTATCCCCTGAGGAAGCAATAACGGTGAAGCACGTAAGGCGACTGTCCAGTGTACAGAGAGCAGGAGTGAGAGCCTTATAGCCGATTGCAAAACAGAGCCGGCATCCACAACAGAGTAGCCGAGATTTCACGAGCTCATTAAGATTAAGATTTGGATTGTGGGGTATCCCACATCTATTGGGTGGAAAAAAGAGCATCAGTACAGCATGCAGGAAATTATGAGGGTTTACATGACGAATTGATGATAGAGTTCAGTTTTTTTGGATGGATTAACAGTTGTAGTGCTAGCTGGGGTGCTGCTGCTTCTGTTAGCATTATCTAGATGAGGAATTGACCAGATATATTGGTATTGCATGCAGGGGGGAATGACTTTGAGAAATTATCATCCACCAAATTGGTAAGAGATGAGAGGGGACTTTTGAGTTGATAACAATTGCAATTTCAGGACATAGTTTTGATATGATTATAAATAGTGTAGAAGTGTCATTGCAGATGGGACCTGAAGTCTTTTGAAAAGTGCAGAATGAAGCTAAACAAAGCATTGCAAATCTTTGTGGTAGAAATGTTTTTTTTTCAATAAGGCATAGGGATTTAGAAGGGAAGTGATGAGGCTTTGTAGGAGTTATGGAGTATATCTTTCTGAAGTAGGAGTGGATATCTTTAATCTAGGTTTGGCAGGGGGTCTGGAGAAGGTGGTGACATTTGGGGGGGACAGGTCAAAGCCAGTTTAAGGCATTAAATAGAAAAGAATGACGCTAAAAGAACTTGTAGCAAATGGCAGAGTGTATCGTTTTACTCTATATTAGACAAAATGATGTCTGCTGCTGGAGTATATAGCAGGGTATATATTCCTGCGCATGAAATCAAAATTTTAGAAAAAAAGGGACCCTAGTTTCAGAGTTCAAGATAATTCATATGAGACCACACTCTAAATGTGTGCAATACAAATATACTTTAATTGTATTAAAAAAGAAAAAAAGAGCTTTCTGTTGGGAAAGTGGGGGATCTCCTGTATATGTTTATAAATAAAGCTATGCTGTTTTACACCAATTTTGTGTGGTAGTGGTTATTAAAGAACGGGTGTATTGAGGCTTCGCTGGTCAAGAACGGCTACGAGCCTAGAAGGCTACAAATAGGTGTGGCTACCAAGACAAAATGCACCTAAACAAACTGCGCTTCTCTCATAGTAAGCAGAGCTATATAAATGATACATTTGCTATTTGCCATGTCCAGAGTTTTGAATCCGTATATCTTATTTGCATATAGAGTACTTATTCAGTTATAGGGAAATACTAGGGACTTGGGGAAATATTCAATAAGCACTGGTGTAATTGTCTGAAAACTCCTGTTGACTTCAATGGGAGTTTTCAGCTGATCACAGTGCAATCATCCACTTTGGGGCTTATAGAATAAGCTTCTTACTACATTATGTTAATAAACATCTCCAAACACTGGCCACATATGGATAGAATTCAAAACGGAAATTCTAGTAATTGCTACAGGGATGAGTTAGGAATAAAAGCCATTAAAAAATCTGAATTCTAAATATTAATACAGTACAGTTCTTATTGGCATATACATAGTGCAGGGGTGCTAATAAGCGAATTCCTCAGGGGTTACAAACAGACCAGGTTTTCAAGTTACACATACAATACATCGAGTCTAAATTAGCACTAAGACAAATTCATCGGGTATGGAAAACCTGGTCTGTTAGTAGCCCTTAAGGACTGAATTGAGCATCCAAGAAAAATTAAAAAAAACTTAAAAGTAATGTAATTTATATTTATGTGAATTTAGACAAGAACATTGATTTAGGAAGTCAGATAATACCCATTCAAATAGCAGCAGCAGCAGCAGCAGCAGCAGCAGCAGCAGCAGCAGCAGCAGCAGCAGCAGCAGCAGCAGCAGCAGCAAACTGGTTTAGTATGGGGTTTCTTATTTCCTTTTATTTGTTAAAATAAATGCTCGCTTTTGTCATTCAGATTTTTTTTGTTTGATATAGCCCTATTAACTGCTCAAGTTAACTGAATCATTTTCTGTACTGCTTCTTGCTGCTATGTGATCAAAAAGCTAAAATGACAGTACAAAAATAAACAGAAAGGCACTTAATCTAGTTTGAAAAACCCTGCTGGTAATAACTATACGGAGTGTATGGTAGCCACTAAGATTTCTTTTTTTCTTCTTCATGCCCTTCTTTAAAATCTGTTTTTCAGAAACACTCTTTGTCTGTAGCTGAGAGGTAATTACTGCATTTGAAATTGTAGACTCAGCTGGTGACTCTGGGAACTTGGCTATATAAAATATTCCGTAGCTGCACTGCAGCACAATGCCAGCTCTGTGTTCTGATTAATTAGCCAACATTCCTGCTGTTTTTTTAAAAGTATCTGTAAATTACAAACACGAATTTTACTAGTAACATTTAAAATGTCTTGCTTCTCAATGATATGTGTATATTTGGGGGGGTTTCATACAAAATGTTTATTTTACCAATTAAAATAATATATGACATATACTGTATGATACATAGTAATATGTAATTACAGTAGCTACAGTATGTCATTTTTTTTACCCAACAATAATGCCTTATATTGGAGCAGCATGAAATAATTCATAGATGCCGATGTGAATTTTTTGTGATAAAAACATATTTTAACCAGATGTGATGCATCCATTTGTAATTATTTATGCTAGTGCAATAAATGATATCACACTGCCTGGAAAACATCATGGTATAATGTGATAAGGAAGCAGGAGAAATTAAGTGTTTATATCCTATGGAGAAAATGACAAACAGATATTTCAAGGCTCTTCTATTATTGCTTTTTTTCTTCAAATTGAAACTTACAGAGGAGCAGTGATGTGTCAGAATGTAGAACTTATCTGAGAGCTACCTCTACTGGCAAGTAAAGTGAAAGCACCATAGTCTAAGGCAGTGGTTTTCACATGTTGTTTTGGATAAGGAGCCCTATAAATTATATTGTGAAATTCTAGGGAACCCCATCCTCTCTAATAGCGTGTCTGAGATCAGATGCATTGTAAGGAACCCCAACCCTCTCTAATAATGCGTATGATATCAGATGCATTGTAAGGAACCCCAACCCTCTCTAATAGCACGTCTGTGAACAGATGCATTTTCACTTGAAAATGTTACCAAATACAGAAGAATTTGACACAGGCCCGCAAACAGATTTCCCTGGGCCCACGACTAGAGTTATGACCGCCACCCCCCCACCCTGTGTTGGCGGTCTTGTGAGCCCCCTCATTTCACACCTTGTGAGCCCCTTTCTCTATGCCCCCCTGTTCTGATTTATTTCTCCCCTTCATATTTCTCTTAGCCCCCCTCTTTCTCACTCCCTCCTCATTCACACTCTTACACCCACACTCTCCTCTCACTCTCCCCCCATCAATTACCCTACTCTCACTCAATCTTGCTTCCTCAATCCCCCCGCCCACACTCATTCCATCGCCCCATCCCCCCCCCCCGGCCACACACACAATTCCAGCCATAATAACTACCCCCCCAAATACATACAACCTCCCTTTCCCCCAAACACATGCAAAAAATCCAAATACTAAAAGAAAACCCACCCCCCAAATACATACAACCCTCCCGACCCCCAAATACATACACCCCCCCGCCCACAAATACATACGTCAGAGAGACCCCACATGTTAACGTCAGAGGCTCGGTGTAGGACAGTGTTAGTGTCAGTGTGGGAGGCCTGCAGCTAGGTAGAGCCAGGGCCCGGCAGCAAATAGTGGACTGGCGACCGGGCAAAAAAGTTTGGCCCAACTGCTTTGTCCAGCCATTGTGTCTCCCATCCACTGTGCCTGGGACACTTCTTCTAGCTCTCCCCCCTGTCAGCGACCCTGCTTAGACACACTATTAGAGAGTGTTGGGGTTCCTTCCAATTGTTGTGATCTCAGACACGCTATTAGATAGGGTTGGGTTTCTTTACAATGCCTCTGATCTCAGACGCGCTATTATTGAGGGTTGAGGTTTCTGACAACGCATCTGATCTCAGATGTGCTCTTAGAGAGGGTTGGGTTTCCTTACAATGCATCTGATCTCAGACATGCTATTAGAGGAAGTTGGGGTTCCTTGCAATGCATGTGATCTCAGAAGCACTATTAGAGAGGGTTGAGGTTCCTTACAATTAATCTTATCTCAGAGATGCTCTTAGGGAGGGTTCAGTTTCCTTACATCTGATCTCAGACGCGCTGTTAGAGATGTTTGGGGTTCCTTACAATGCATTTGATCTCAGACACTATTATTGAGGGCTGGTGGTTCCTTACAATGCATCTGATATCAGATATGCGATTATTGAGGGTTGGGGTTCCTTACAATGCTTGTAATCTCACAAACACTATTAGAGAGGTTGAGGTTCCTTACAATGCATCTGATCTCAGACTTCCTATTAGAGAGAGTTTTGGTTCCTTACAATACATCTGATCTCAGACTTCCTATAAGAGAGGGTTTGGGTTCCTTACAATGCATCTGATCTCAGACACGCTATTAGAGAGTGTTACCATTCTGTTAGAGTTTCACAATATAATTATAGGATTCCGTAACCAAAAAAAGGTTAAAAACATTGCCTTGTTCATTAAGGGACATTGCCACAGGGACTTGATTAATATAGAGAACAGTGAAGGGATTTAAAAAGTGGAGTGAAGGTGATTGGTGAAAGAAACAGGGAAACTGGTAAGATACAGCACACATGGAAGGAAATAGTGACAGAAGTAAGATACAGAGTAAGTGACATGGGTAGATGGGGTCATAAACTATAGAGAATAGGTATCCCCACTGTGAAAGCACTCTTCTCAAGGGCACATAACAGTACACTAAAAACCATAAGGAATATACCTTATATAAGGTGGTAGATTCTCATGTGAAGTAATGGATGTGTGTAATGTATTGTTTAAAACCAATAAGCTTTAATAGGAGCTATGCTCAATATAAAATACTGGGGTATGAACACATCATCAGAAAATTAATGTATTCGGGTCAAAGACCCTGGATACTCGTAAATGCCTTGTATGACGCAAAATATTAAAGTTCTGCAGAACCATTTGTCTCTTTGTCTGCATGGTATTCACCCAGTGAATGTCTGCGCTTGCAGATCACTCTAAATGTTGCCAAAGTTTGTATCAATGCTGAATTGCCACACAGGAGTTACTTAGTGGTCGTTGCTAGCTGACTCAGTATGTGGTCGCTAGTAGGAGACACTGTCACTTTATCAAATCAGGCTTATCTAATAGATACATTTTGGTTGCTTGTTTGAGTCTAACCACTGTCTGTGGCAGTATTTTGTAACCAAACACCGACAGTAGTCACTGTAACTAGCTGACTTAGTGTGTAATAGCTTAAATCAAGGCAAATAATAGACCAATTCGAAGTGGTCTATCATTTGCCTTGAACTAAGCTAGAGACAAGGGGAGAGACTCGGGTACTGGGCAGATACTTATGGTACAGCGGAGTTAGACAGTGACAGGCATGAGATATACTGTGAGATTCGGGGGGAGAGATATAGGGGACAATGGGATGGATGAAATATACTACACATGATAGAGAAACACGGAACAAGGGGAGATGGACATACGAAAGTAGGGATGGGTAGTAAAGAGACATACTGTATAACTCAGAAGCAAAAGAGAACCCCTTCTTGTACTGTATAATTAAGTGTCTATTCCAAGTTTTCGGGAGACTGCCTCAGCTCTGTTTTGCATTGTTCATGTATTTGAGCTTCTCCCTCCATATACCACATACGTGTGTGTGTGTGTGTGTGTGTGTGTGTGTGTGTGTGTGTGTGTGTGTGTGTGTGTGTGTGTGTGTGTGTGTGTGTGTGTGTGTGTGTGTGTGTGTGTGTGTGTGTGTGTGTGCACGTATTACTACTACTGTGTGTGTGTATTTAATTACATTTCATCCAGTAGGTCTACGTTTGCCCCTCTAAGCTAAACCTTACCTGTGTGTATGTGAGAGCGGGATGCCAGTCTGTGTAAGGAGAGGTTGTCAATGTGTGTCGTAGATACAGTGACACTGATTTGAAGATGGGAGGGGAAGAAATGTAGCCAGAACACCATCCCCCGCACTCCTACACCTGACAAAATTCTGTCTCCTAAAAATTCTGTCTGGCTCCTAAGTATTTTTCATTTTTGTCCACCCTTGCATATAACTTACTTCAACATCACACATGTCTTAATTCATTAATACAATTCTTGTGCTTCCTCAACTAGTTACACTATATTATTAGCGTCCCGATCCCATTATAACTTTAACAGACAACAGACGTTTTATCAATGGAGGCCTGATCTGCCTGAAAGTAGAAACATAGCAACATTTTCAGCTCGCTGCCATTTAACTAGACCCTCAGCACCACTCCATCTTGACCCAGCCGGTACCTGACATATCATGTCTCCTGATGGTCAAGCTCATTTATTTTCTAACACTTATTACTATTACTCTAGAGTAGCTAATTATTTAATGTCAATTTCTGTAAGAAGATACGATTATTTGTTTAATGACTTCTCATTTTGTAAAAGGTTGTCAGATCCTGTTCCTCAAGGAATAATAGAAACGTGTATCTGTAACAGCAACGCTGTGTCATCATTTGGGCCAGAAAAAAAGCTTTAGGATATGTGGAAATACTGCATTTCATTGTCTATACTTTTGCTGCTGTGTTGACGTTCCACACCAAAGTATTTTGGGCCATATTTATTAAGCAGTCTTATGTTATAAAACGCCATCTGGAACTAGTAGACTCCTTACAGCCCATTCAGAGTCCTCCGTGTGCCGGACACTAGATAGAAAATATGGACCAATATTCCAAGTACTATTGTACAACATTGTGGCCAAAGACATTGCTCAAAATGTTATTTTGTTTAAACAAAATCCAACATTTTAAGAAAGAATATTGTTATAAAATGTCACATTTGATTAATAGGAATTAAATGGTGAATAGAATTGGAAAATATTGTGATGAACACATCATAGAACCTAAGGTGAACAAGGATTATTTACTTTCTGGGAGTATACAGCCGCGGCCCCTTTTAACCTCCTAGATACCCGTAAAAATTCGGGGATGTTCTCCGTTTGTCACGGAGTCAGCCGCATTTTCCAGACAGCGCTAATGGCGCTTAACATTGAAAGCGCCCGCGGCGCCGAAAACGACTGAAAACATGCCGCATCTGCCCACGATTTCAAAAATCGCGGGGAAACGGCCGCAGGAGATTAAAGGCGGCCGCCACTGTAAAAAAAATCATGATTAAGGGGTCTTCATTTTCACCTGCAGTCCCATGTGAATTTAGCCCATAGACTGAAATCTAGCAGTGTTTGTTCAAAATATTATCCCAAGCTATCCTGCCATAGCACCATAAAGATATATACTTTACAGCTTCACTTGACACCATTATAAATATGCATTTATTTAACAAATGCTCTAAATCTTGCTTTATTGAAATATGGAAGGATAAATAAGCCCATCTCCAAGAATATACCTAACATTACAAAAGATCCACCTTTTGAATTTCACTTACCTATTTGCCAACTTCTGTGCTGTGACTTTGCTGAACGTAAAAGTTGGAACCTGGTTAGGGCTTGCTAGGTAGCCAGGAGTTCATGGGAAAATTAACCTACATGTGGTCTCAATCTTTCCAGTGGATAACCTTCACATTACCCTTTAACAGGTCATCTGATAAACATCAGCTCTGGGCTTTTCTCATAAATGCAGCACCCTCAATTGCCTTAGGCTTCTATAGTATGGCATGAGAAGGTAATTAGATGCATGTATTTTGTGAAACTACTTTTGAAAATAGTTCTTAATGGAATGTATCCCCATTAAAAGATTACAGACATTTTAAGTCATTATGAACAGATACATGAAATAAAAATAAGACTTTGAAACCTAGATAAGAATTGTAATTCTCTGTGATGCACATTTATTACTGACATATTTGTACAATATGAACACCTATAAATCTTTTTGAACTTACCTCACTATTGCTCTGGTATGCACTTAAATATTCTTGATGTAGTTTCAAGTAGAAAATAAGCACTTCTTCTTTAATGAAGGAGTAGTCAATATTTATATTTTCTCTAGATTCAGCATCTTCGGTGCTTAAATACAAATAAAAGACTAAGATTATTAATAATTCAGACACTGCATTTTATTAAAAAAATAACTATGAGTAGGTCAAGGGAACATTACAGTACTTCCATGTTGAAGTTTGTGTGCAAAAGATGCAAGGTGCTTGATTTCAGTAGTTGCTAAATAAAGAGTGCTGAACATTCAAAATAAAGAATCTAGGAATGTAATATTCTAAGCTTCATTTTAATGTGTTGTGTGCCCTTGAGTCTTTGTTAAATGGAAGAAGAATATGTGAGTAGGCATCATATACCAGCCAAGACGTGCTTCATAATTGCAAAAGACACCTTCACTTAGAGAATTTCTTTTTCATTTCATGTTGATCATCCCAAAGAATGACAATGTAAATGGGCCATAACTGGACATACTTACTAGGCAGTGTTACTCTATAAAAACAACTCAATTTATTTGCATTGGCTATTTTTTACTTCTGAAGTTTTGATGTTCATCACATACTATAACTACAGCACTTTGCAGAAGAACAGATGTAGCAAGACTTAATGATCACAGCACAAGAACAAGCTGTGGTCACGCAACCATGGCGATCTTGGCACCTGAGGATTACCCCTGTGGGTGGTCCGATCCAGAAGCATGGGCCCCTCGCAGCCCAACAGCGGCAGACACAATCTCTGGCCCCATGGTGTATCAGTCAGCGCCCTGTCACAGTGTCACCCCCCTGCAGCGCCCTGTAAGTGTCACCCCCCAGCAGCGCCCTGTCACAGTGTCACCCCCCAGCATAGCGCATCCTTACCCATAGACCCATATCGCGGCTAAAACTGGTGCACACACCGCCGGGCACTCCGACGACCATGTGCATGCAGTGACTGGGGCCTTGGCCTAAGTGTTTCTGTGCTTTTCTGGAGCCTTAATCAGACTAAAGACACTATAAGGGACAGAAGTGGGGGTATATTTTCAAGCCATTGTATTTATGTTTTGCATGTCTCTATAAAGTGCTTTTGCGTGCAATTTTTTTTAACTGTGTTTTAACTTGCCACCCTCCTTTTGAGGCTTGCTACACAAGTAGCATTAACTAGAATGTGCTCCTATTTGGCGAATGAGATCCACAGTATTACTGTAAATGACTGAAAGGCAATAATTCAACCCCTAATAATAATTAACGATTAAATAAAGTTAACAGCAGAAGTTCAGAAGTGGGTTGAACATTTTAAGTACAAATTAGACAAAACAAGGCTTGGCAAAACTCACTAATTTTCAAAGATTTAATTAACGGTATTCTCATTTTATCATGTGTGGTCTCATAGGGATATAGTCATTTTACTGAATGGTTGTGGCTGAGTGATAGTTGATGTTGAAGCGCAGTTAATATACATACCCTATAGCAGTGGTTTCCAACTGAGGTTCTGGGGAACCCCCAACCATCTCTAATAGCACGTCTGAGATCAGATGCATTGTACATTCTTCTGTATTTGATGCAATTTTAAAATGACCAGAAAATTGCAGGGGACCATTTAGGGATGCCCAGGGAACCCAACCTTTAGACTCTACTCCTTTGCCTTATACTGTATTAGCATTTTGCAGTACGGGGTCTCCAAACCTCACTTATTTGGGATCTTAAGGTTTCTTATATTGAACTTTGATTGTTCTTAACAGAATTTTTTTTTTGTAAATGTTTCTTTTCTCTGTCACTTTGTCTTTTTTTTGTACCTTGACAACTGCATAGAAATACTGTAGGTCCTTTTTCAAGCATGAGGTTCAAAAATAAATAATACCTTCCAGATTACTTTGCAGGACATGCCAGTGTTAACAGTTCAAGGTGTCCTCTCTACCACTTGCTGTTACTTACACAGCAGAAATCTTCAACAGTCATGATGTCAACAACGTGAATGCAGCTTAATGTGCAAAGAGCCCAGTATACTAAACACTGAAGAAATCTATAGTGACATCAAAATATCCTTCACAATGGCAGCTACTGAGGAACTAAAGTTTGAGTGACATTTGGCGCTATAATGTATTCATTTGTCAAAAGGCTTTATTTTGGACAAATCAAATTCCATAAAAAATATTTTTCAGGGTTATCAATTAATTTGACACTTTAGTAAAACAGGGAATACCCTTCTAATCAATATATTGTGTGATATTTCCTTAGAATTTTGTAAACAAAATATTTCGCATCTATAATTAGTTTATCAATATATTTTAATAATGATATTCATAATATATGAAAGCAATATGTTTGAGCCAGGTCTGATAGTCACAGGACTTGAGAATATATCATATATTTTATGTTTAGTGTACATTTTATAGCAAATAAAAATTCCACTTATAAGCACATTCACATCATAGATAGATCCACAACCCTGCCTTTCCCCATTATATTTTAGCATACAATGCTACCACTGCAGCTAGGGATTCTGGGTAATGACATACTAATGAGCACTCACAGTGTGTCACATTTTGCTTCTTATCCATTTTAACACAAAGCCCTACAGTATAAGCCCTTAAAGAAGTGTAGGGTTTTTGTCACTTTTGTGCTCACCATAACTTACTCTGTGTCTGGTTGAAGCCACTGCCAGCTTTTTTTATTTGCTGTTTGGCGGAGGTTTCTTTTGTCACTTTTTTTACTCACCATAACTTACCTTGTGTCTAGTTGTGTACATTTGAATAATTCATGTATTGTGCTGCATACATGTTGTAAAGATATATTTGGTAAAAGTAACAGTTTAAACAGTTTGCTATAATAATATTCCCACATCTTAATACATATATTTCATATAAACAAAATATATCATTAAACACAAGGGGGGTTATTCATTAAAATGCAATGGTGCAATCTGGCACTATAGCACAAAAACTCTTATTGAGTCTGATCAAGACTGTTGTACTTTAATGAATAACCCAAGCATGGATGAGGTTGGGTGCAGATAGTCTTTATCTTTTTAAATGAAAATGTATAATGCATTGTGTACTGTATAAAACAGTGGGGAAAAAAAGTGTTAAGCAGTTTACCAAAAGTAAATTACATGTACTGTAGGAAACTGCACTGCAACAAACAATGGCACATGTTTCTGCCTCTATATTTATGAAATATGTAATGGTTTTTTTTTATACCACCCTGTAAGCAAAGTCAAAACGGATTTTACATATAAGCAATAGACAGCCTGTCATTATGTAGACACCCTTTGTAGATCTGGAGATTACGTACATAACTCAAATGTCTGTGGCTGGCATTCTTTATTATTTGTTATTCCATTTCTTGCCACCATGTGTCGCTATATGCACAGCACAGTAATAAAAACAAAATAAATACATCCTTGCCAACTATCAAATACAGTATATTGAACAAATAGAAAGCTCCGGTCTTAAATGTACAGCATGTATTGTGTAAGTAACACATTATAAGATTTCTCTCTTCAGGTACCTTTGACATTGCTCTGTTCTTTCTCTTTTTGTTCTCTGTAGTTTTTCAATAGTTAATGTTTTTTCTTGGATTTCAGTTTGAACCCATTTAAGTTTTTGCTCTGAGGCTGGGGAAAATGTCTCACAGTCAATGATTTTTATTTTCGAGTTCCATGACAGAAGACAGCCTGGGAGGTTTAATACCTATGGAGATATAAGTCATAGGTATCATAAAAACAGCTTGAGTGATTTTATAACGTAAAAATACCATGTAATGGCAACTGAATATAATGCATAGTCTAAAGAAACCGGTTTAATTCATTTTCAAAGCTGACTTTTAAATGACTTCTGTTCTAGTAGTCTTGTGTTTCATTTACAGTATATCAGTTACTGACTTCTTTAAGTGAATAAGGAATATTCACAGTGCTTGTTATATCGCCTAGAAAACCTGCCTGTATTACTCATACAAAGAACAGACAAAAAAAATATTAAAAGGCTAATGAGACTTACATAGTTACACAGTTACATACTGTAGTAGATGAGGTTGAAAAAGACGTACGTCCATCAAGTTCAACCTATATTAAATTGAGACAACTGATACTTTATCCTATATCCGTAATTACAATATATTGATTCAGAGGAAGGCGAACAAAATCCCCTGTGAAATATCATCCAATGATATCTCTAAGGGGTGTAACGGTGTTTCCCCACCAAATGGCACATTCCCGTGTTACCAGATGTATGGTGCATGCTGCCTGTTGGCTCACAGAATGCTGAATGGTCTGCTGATGGTTGTGGGGACTGCAGGACAGACTGGGGTTTATACCTGGCATTTACTCCATGGTACCCAGTACCTCCATCTGCTGCAGGATCCAAATGTATGTAGGCTATCTCCCACAGTAGAAACGGTTTCCTCTTCCCCCAGAAACATTACACACCAGGCGGGAGGTATAGATAACTGGAACCGGTTTTATTCTTCTGCAAGCACAGTATCAAGGCAGTCCTGCCCAATACACTCACTGATCTGGTCTGGAAACTTAGGATGGTCCCTGGACCTTCACTATAGGTCAAGGGTCCCCGCAGCAGTCCCTGCTCTTCCCTGGCCCTCTAGCAGGACCAGGGGAAAAAGTAATCACACTCTCCCCCTTAGGGAAGAGGACAGGGCTTGCCAGTGCACAGCAGCCCTGCATGATACCTTGTCTCTCTCAACAGTAGAGACACTAATGAATTTGTGGTTGCAACTCCCTTAAGTGCAGTAGGGGGAAGGTACTAAGTCTGAACCCAGGATTGAAAAGAACACAAACTTAGTCCCAACTCCTCCCTGTCACTCAAGGAAGCTGCCTGTGTGGGAAAACCCCATAATTGGTACTGGCACTGCCTGCGCTTACCAGGGCTTGCGTGCCAGGGAGGGCACACTGGTAGCCAAACCAGGCATGGCTACAGGGGGAAAATAAATTCCTTCCTGACTCCAGTAATTGGAGATTGCTCCCTGGATCAACATCCTTCCCATGTTTACTTATTTGGTATATCCCTGTATACCTTTCCTTTCTAAAAAGATGTCCATTTTTTTTAAACATATCTATTGTAGCTGCCATCACAGTCTCCATTGGTAATAAATGCCACATTTTAACTTCCCTTACTGTAAAGAACCCTTTCCTTTGTTGTTGGTGAAATCTCCTTTCCTCCAACCTTATGGGATTACCCTGTGTCCTTTGTACTGTCCTTGGTACGAACAATTCCTTTGAAAGCTCCTACCAAAAAGATTGCACCTCTCAGAAAAGGAGTCACAGTGCTCTAAAAACCCCAAACCCTCCTTCCTACACCACTTTTTTAGCCATGCATTAACCTCCCTAATCTCTGACTGTCACCCTGGGGTAGCGCATGACACTGGTAGTATTTCAGAAAATACTAACTTAGAGGTCCTTGCCTTAAGCTTTTCACCTAGATTCCTGAAATCATTTTTTAGGACCATCCATGTTTCTCTAACTTTGTCATTGGTGCCAACGTGTACCAAGACCACCGGGTCAGTCCCAGATTCTCCCAACAATCTGTCTACCTGATCCGCAATGTGCCGAACTCGAGCCCCTGGGAGACTACAAACTGTTCATTTCATGTGGTCATGGCCAGTGGTTGACAAATCACCAAAAAATCTACTCGCCACACAAAAAAATCTACTCGCCACCTAGTACCAAACGTGTGCTGCTTGGGCCAATATTTACTCGCCCGGGGGTTAAATCCACTCGCCCGGGGCGAGCAAATGTATAGGTTTGTCAAACACTGGTCATGGCAACAGATTGCCCTTCTACCTTCCTAATAATGGATTCCCATTCCAGCACAATCTTTCTTGGTCTACGAATATCCTGAGTCCCCTCTATGCTGGAGGAACTATTCCCCTGGCTGCTAGAGGAATTAGTCTTCCCCAGCCTTGCCATTCCTGCACTGACACTCCCAATATCTTCACCCAATATGGCAAATATATTGGGATGGGTCAGCTCAGAACTGACCTGCCTCTTCCCCGCTTCCTCTTCTAATTGTTACCCTCACTTCAGTCATGGACAAGTTTTATTTTATTGGTAGATCCACAGAAGTCTGTTAAATGTTTTATCATGATGTTACCCCCATTTAATGTATCAAAAGTCGTAACACATATCTACAAAGTTGATTAGCGTTACGATGAACTCGCGTTAACCCAAAAATATCGGATCGCTAACTTTTAACAAACGTCTGGTTTACGCATATGCAACTTATATGCAAATCATATGCAAATGAGCTGTTAACATAACATCGTAGATCCACATACCCGTTATCCATTATACACATACTGTATACGTTAATGTTAGTGCATGGAAATGACCTTGCTATAATTAGGTTAATTCCAAGACCTGTCATTACTCACATCCAGACCATAAATAGTGTTATTTTAGGGAATATCCTACAAGCACAGATGGCAGATCTAAAGTGCTACCCAAATGATTGTACTGAGTCTAGGACTTAATCTTTTCATTATATGTCATACAAAGATATATATTATGGACCATATAAATGTCTGAAACACATCAAGAGATGCATCTGATGTGTCATGAATTTCATGTAATAAACTATGCTTTGAGTTTTAGTGATTAAAGTGAATGTAGGATATGTTTGTCTGACCTGATATGGTACATAATATTGTCTACATCTTCTAACAATAATTGCCAAGAGACAGGAGTTGGTAACAAACATTTTATTAACACACATACTAAAAAAAAAAAATGGAAAATAACCACAAAACTATATACAAAAAAATCATCTCCTCTTTTTGGGAGCAGAAGTGGAGGGCTCACTAGGCCCTCTGGTGTGAGTTCTACCATGTCCCAAACGACCAGTGGTTCTCGAGATGGAGTGGCGGATTGCACTGCGGATGGAGGAGGGAGCAGTACCAATGAATCCTCTGAGGTTGGCAGGGACTCACTGGATGCTGCAGATGTGGTTAAAATAGATGGGGCGCTCAGCCTCTCAATCCCCTGCTGCACTGCAAATGTCAACCCATTAACACCAGCCGCAATATGAAAAAAATGTTGTATGGTGCTCTATAGTAGGAAAAACCGCATTAAAGATGATAAATTCATAATAAGAATGATTGGAATAGTTAACCCCTTGAGTAGATATCTATGCAGAACAGATGATTGTCCCAAAAAGATGTGTAACTGGTATATTATAATCCCACAGAGCACAGTAGTAAGGATACAATAATAACACCTGCCGGTGACCAGTATTAGTAAAACATCAAATTCCTCGGAACAATACTATGGCATCAATTCAGTATCCAAATGAGAATGTAGACCAACTGGAATAAACTCACATAGGATGAATGTCCTCAATCAGAAGTGAGTCCACGGTATCCATTAAATAAGCTTCAATTTTTATTGTGGGATCGCACTCTTGTTGTTATTCACTGGCTTTCCAGCACTGGATGTAGTGCTCCGTTTTTTTTGTCCTTCTGATCATTAACACCAGCTGTCAGCTGGCCAATGCTTTGCGTCCCAGCACTGTTGTGTTGGCGCATCAGGTGGGTGATGACCTTGAATTGGGGTGGTGTGCGCCATGGTCACCAGCTGATGGGTAATGCATGAGATCAATATTTATTGTATAATAAATGTACTATTGTTTCACTTACGAGGTTGATCCCTCTTCAGATCTTCTGTATCGACCATGCCTGGAAGTCCCACATCCTGGGAGGTGGATATGACATCCATTAGCCGCTGCTCAGCATGAGGTCAAGGTGTGCAGTTGGTTCCCCTCCTGTCCTTCTGCTGTGGGCTACATTGTCAGCAAGCTTGCACTTCAGGTTGCGCTTGCTGTCAGCCGTGCACTTCTTCAGCATGTCCACAGTGCAGACAGTGTTGCCCAGGGCATCGATTTGTGTCAGGATTTTGCCTCAACTTCTGCATTAGAAGCAGGAGCAGCAGTACCAGCAGCAGCAGAGGTAGATGCCTACTGTAAGGATCCGTGCTGCGGGTACACCCGCTTCCAGCACCTCCTTACCTTGTCTCCGTGCCGCCCAGGCTCCCCGGCGGCGTGCCTCACTCCTCGCGGCCTCCCCCACGGCTGCTCCTGCACTTCCGGGTCGCGCGCGCGGACCCAGGCTTTCATTTACTGGCGCCGTGCACCTCACTCCGCCTCCTGAGGTGCTGCACGCGCATCACACGCTTCCCTGCCCCTGCTCCATCAGGTCCGCCCCCCAGGCCCTTCCCCCCTATCAGATCCTTCCCCGGGCCGCTACTCCGCTCCTCCCCTTGCTCTGATAGGCCCCAGCTTCCCAGGCACTTCCCCCTATCTGGTCCTCCCTCAGGCCGCTCCTCCATTCCTCCCCTTCCTCTGATAGGTCCCAGCCCCCTATTTTAGTCTCCCCTCACCATTACCTCCTTGCTCTGCATAGCTTCTGTACCTTGGTGTTGTCTGCTGTTGCCTGGCCCCTTTTGTCTTTCAGTTCCTGTTCCTGTCCCTGGATATTCTGCTGACTTCCCTGGATCTTGACCTTTGGCTTTGGACTTTGTTTACGCTGCTCTCTGGAACCCCTTGGATTTGGCTTTGGACATTACTACCCTGCAGACTTCTATATCCCCTGGACACGGCTTACGGACACTCTACTACGCTGCTCTCTCCAGTCCACGACCCAGGCTTACGGACACTCTACTACGCTGCTCTCTCCATCCCACGACCATTGGCTTACGGACTTTACCTTTCTACGCTGGAGTTGTCAAGTACGGTAACCTTTCTATTTTTTGTTACCTGGACCACCTAGGCTACTTCCACACTCCGGCCGTGCCCCTGTTTACTGCTACTGTAGGTGTGTGGTATTACTCCCTCCCACCTCAGTCCCGGGGTCTCGTCTGGCTTGTGGGCAGGCCGAGCATTACACCTACTCAGCCATGTTGACATTTGGAAGGTCTTTCTGATATGGCTGAGTAACTTCAGTATGCAATGTGTAGTTATTTGAATTTGAACGCACTCATGGCCGCTAGCTTTAGGTAACGCACATGTGTAAAGCATCTGTAATGCATGTGCGTTAATTGGAACTAATCAAAAATAGAAAGGCAGCGGGCTCTCCAAGAATAAAGAAAAGGGAGGTTTATTGAATGTACAACACGTTTCCATCTCACCAGGGACCGAAAAACGTTAGACTAAAAGGGCATTCAAGCAACCGTTTTTCTTTATTCCTGGAGTGCCCACTGCCTTTCTATTTTTAAACTATTCTCTAACAGGATCTACTACAGGATCAGACCTCTGTCAGCATTTGATGCACCGCAAATTCTTGATCCGGTACTGTGAGTACTATGAGAAGTGCATGCCCTACAAACCTGTTGTTTTCAGTATTTGTTCATTGGAACAGACTTCGTAGTTTTGCCAAAGCGCAGGTGCGGTGTACTGGTTAACGCGTATATAAGCAATGAAAATCCCTGTTAATACAAGTAACGCAATAATGATAGTTTGCCGAATGTCAGTTGTTTTTGAATATCATTAGCTTTGAGTATACCCGTTAAACTGAGGAAAACTAAGGGATATTATCTATTTAGGTAATGTCATGGTACTGTAGTAGCCCAGATTTAACTGATCTCTGTGTATGTACCCGTTAGTTTACCTTGTGCTACTGGATCAGAAGAAATGATAAGTAACCATTATTTTAAACTCTGGTGCGCAGTTCTGTTTGATTTTATTAAATAATGCCAGAACTGCCCGCTGGGTTTAAAGCATTTTGTTTTCTCCTTTTCAGCTGTTTTTATGTAAATACATGAGTAATTACCATTTGGAAATACATGCTCCACACGCAATTTGCATAGCTGCGACTGCTGACAGAGTCTGTATTGAAAATAATATCTTAAGTTAGTGTAGCATAAGGCCCGTAATATAGTGGGCGCGTTTGTTCCGCCGTGCACGCGCGCAGCACTTATAGTTGACTGTGGATAGTTAGACGTCCAATACTAGGGCCGCGCGCATGGCAGTGAGCGTGGAGCCGGCCGATAGGGGGGAAGACTCAGAAAATAATGTTTTCGCGCTGCTACCGCCGCAATGTATGAGGCTGCAATGTATGTATGTATGTATGTGTGTGAATGTGTGTATTTGTATGTGTGTGTATGTGTGTGTATATATATTTATCAAAGTTGCACAATGTTAATAAATAATTTATTCTTACAACGTCTTTTTTTAATTAAAAAAATATTATATAATAAATTATTAACTTTAACACACAGACACACAGACACACACACACACACACACACACACACACACACACACACACACACACACACACACACACACACACACACACACACACACACACACACACACACACACACACACACACACACACACACACACACACACACACACCAGTGGCACACAAACACCCAGACCACTTCAAGCCTGTCGCTCACAGCAGCACGGACCCGAACACACAAAAAGTGTGAGTCACGTGCACGAGCGTTCACACAGGCGCGTGCGCATGCTATAAAACGGGCCTAAGAGTAGGTGCTACGCTAGCTCCGTAAATTTAAATGATCTGTTTGAAACAAATTCAGTTTAAATTGCATTTATTATATATTCAAATTATGAATTTAAATAATTATTTTATTTCTCTCTCACTTTGACCTTGTGCCCGCCTCTGCAGGCTGTATACACTAGCACCCTTCCTTCCTCTGCGTCATCTGACAAGAAAATGGCAGCAGGAAAGGCCAACTTTTTAGACTTACTTGTGAAGCGGGAAATACTGAGACATTCAAGCAGCGCGGGAAATGTACACAAGGTTTTGCATCATGTTTCATTTGGGCCTAGCACGTGGATCTGAGCCTCCAATTAAATTATGCTCTGATCGACGGAGTCCAAACCATATAAAAATGGTATGGCCACATAAAACAGGTTAATGGCTATTCTCTTGATTTAGTAAAAATAATGCATGCAAAGATACCTATGGAAACTAACTGCCAAACTTGAAATTTTTTTCCCCATAACATAACACCTACTGTAATAAGTGTAACATGGCTGGACCAGATTGCCTCTCTGCCTCCTGTCATGTAAGTCCTGATAGCTACAGGCTGTGGCAGGTAATCACGTGGGCATCGACTCCACTCATTCTGACTCCCTGAGTGACAGAAGTGGTGGTGAAATACAGTAGGAATCTGTGTACAGCATACCATGGTGCAGATCCTCTGCCTGCCCCTTCTGAGCGTCAGGGGGGAAGTGCAAATTTGTAGTTAGTCTGCGTCCACCCCTCCTCCATAGGCTGGCTGGCCAAAGAAGATCTAAGGCCTCACTATTAGAAGAGAGCAAGCACCATCCAGAGGCCTTGAATCCTCTGTGACCCATGCATCTGCTGTGAGACCATCTGCAGTGACTGCAACAATAAAGCCCCTTTTTTTTTATATATCCCTCCTTGAGTTCTCAGTCTATTGTGCAAGGGGGGGGGGGGAAGAAGTCTGCTCCAGTGGGAGACTGTCTGGATATCCTGGAGCCACTGGAGTTGGAGGTGCTGTCACCAGTAAAAGGAACATCAAGATCATCAAAAGCCTGTCCTGTTTCCCCACTACATCACGGACACTCAGCTCTCCTGGACCCTCGCAGGTATGTCAGCACTACAACAGCAGTAGCCATAGCAGTATCTT
Organism: Ascaphus truei; assembly: GCF_040206685.1. Taxonomy (NCBI): domain Eukaryota; kingdom Metazoa; phylum Chordata; class Amphibia; order Anura; family Ascaphidae; genus Ascaphus; species Ascaphus truei. Next base: position 73,799,266 of record NC_134486.1, on the reverse strand, counting down.
CCAGAGGGGGGGGGGGGGGGGAGGGGCTACATGTGTTACATAAGCAAAACTGCACATGCTTACAATTTCAGCAGTATTTAAGAGTACACAAGCATACAGTACACAGCACAGCATACATAATTGAGCGTGTACTTATCTATGCATGTTTTAGTGTAAAGTGAACATATATGTGTAACGGGTATTCCCCCACCCAATCGCATATAGAGTGTATGTGAGGGGGAACCTATATGTTACCAGGTGTGGTGCAGTACCTGTTAGGCTCACAGGAGGTCTGAGCCTCCGCTAGTGAGATCCTGGGGTGAATCCTCTGGAACGATCTTATAATTACAACGCCTCCACCTGTGCAGGATTCTAGGAGTGTAGAATGTCCCCTACACAGGACCCACATATATGAACCACATACACCAAGGTATATATAACACAGGTTTACTATATGGGCAAAACAATAACATCACATCATACTGTATAGCAACACAGCCGTATTACCCCCTGCCACTAGCTGGCAGCTATAACCTTGCCCCTAACTGGGCTATACCTTTACACCCCCTTCCCAACTCCGTGTCCAAAGAGTCCAAGCCCACCCAAGTGTGTGAACAGGCCTGTCACATGTGAGGAGCAAGTTAAAGTTGGTGCACGTGTGGAAGGTTGTAAATACCTGCCCAGGTGTCCCTGCACCTGGGTGTCTTCGCAAAGGGTCTACCGGCGCCGCTTGGTCCAGCACTGATCTGTACCTCCGTGTGGGATGGGGTCCCGCCGGACATCCCCCATAAGGACAGTCTCTGGATCAGCAACACAGCTTACAGGAACATGCAGCAAACCCTTTCACTGGGTCCCTGCACTAAGGAACTCCACAGGGTCTCTCCCTGCTTTAAGGAACTGCACAGGGTCTCTCCCTGCTCTAAGGAACTGCACAGGGTCTCTCCCTGCTCTAAGGAACTGCACAGGGTCTCTCCCTGCTCTAAGGAACTGCCCAGGGTCTCTCCCTGCTCTAAGGAACTACACAGCTGAAGGGGCACAGGGTCCTTACCTAAGGGCCTGTCCCTATGAACACCCACCCTCACTAGTGGGGAGTCAGGGCCTCAGCTCTAGCCTGGGGATTTCTGGCCTAGGGCAGAAGCTCGCAGCTCTCTGCCCCCCTTCCTTCCCCCACTGTCTCCTTAGCCTGACTGACTCACAGCACATTGCCCATACAATGTATCCACTCTCTGCAGGGGAAACTGCAGACACTATTGGCTGCCTGCAATCATCTGACTCACCTGCTTCTAAGCCTGCTGGGAGTTGTAGTCCCCTCTGGGGCTTTTTCCTATGAGGACCGCATGGGCGCCTCTCTAATGTCCGCCCCTCTTGTCCTACCTGCGCCTGCGCTATCCTAATGGCCGCTGTGCCACTTCCCTGCACATGCACAACCTCTAGGGGGCCTTCCTGCCGCCCTACACCCCCCTGCGCTACATGCAATGGCCGCCGCAACTACAAAAGCGCACCGCGCATTCGTGAACGTGCACAAGATGGCGGTGCCCTATCACCAATGTCGACGGGAGCCCCTGCAAATGGCCGATACGGTGCGGGGGTACCCGCTACTCTGCGCAGGTGAGGAGGGCCAGGGGGGACCTTGCTACACACTCCCCATGGTGAAATCCCCAATGACCTCGCTTGGGACAGCGTCACATTACAGAAAGTTATACAATAAAAATGCATTGCATGAACTGCACAACTTAACATATTGACTTTAACATCACTGGTACATGGCATATCACACACAGTAATACCCGAGGCCAGCTGAAAAATAGCTGTTTGCTGAGACCAATTGTGGGGTGCCCCTAACTGATTGTGTGGGGGTACCTCACTTTGACTTTTGTGAGCCTCCGGAAACTCATGGTCAGATGGAACAGTCACTGGTTCAGTACTACTGTACTTCCTCCCCCTGGTGGAAGGAATAGCACAGTGTCTCTTGGCCAGACCTTTACCCGGCCATCTGCGGCACGGATGCGGTAGGCCAGGAGGGGTTGACCTTTACCTCGGTCCACCGCATGGCGAATGAAATGCCCAATGTCGTACTTAGAGGAGGCAAATTTCACTGGATCACTCACAATACAGTCCTTGTCCCTAAATAATACTTGGGAGGCTTCCACTGGGAAGCGAGCAATTAGCAATGTCTCTGTACTCAAAGTCTCTGTTACATCCTGCAGGGGGTAAAGGGTTGATACCTTACCACTGCATTGATTCACGGTGTCCAGCAGGTCATCAGGAACGCTGACTGTTACCACCTCAGCTGCACTGGACATCAGGGCAGAGTTGAATTGTCCCTCCACTTGGCAGGTGGCCGAGACACACTGTTGATCCTGTACTGCCTGGTAACGGTCATTTTCTGGAAACTCCGGAGCGTTGGATCCCAGTCCTGGGACTGTTTGAATGGGAACGCACGGGCTCCCAGGTTGATGCGAGTCGCCATTTTGGACTGGGTCCCGCACCGTAACTTCTTCTTCTTCTACGTCCGGCGCCTCCATCAGAGCCTGTGGGGAGTAAGAGGGTATCTCACCACTCCACTGGCTTGCGATGGGATCCTCTTCCTCCGGTCTCATCTCCGGCTGTTCCTCCAACACACTGGGAGTCACCACAGCCATGGGACTCTTCCGCGGTTTCGGTCGCAACTGATCTTGCTGACGGAGAAAGTCAATGTACAACGGGCCCACCGCCAGGTCATGAGCAATCTCACCTTGGGCCCACGGGCCAAACGCAGAGCACGCGGCAGCATCTGGATACACCTCATCTAGGGCACACGGACCCACAGCAGGCTCTGTATCCGCAGTAGATGAGGTACTTGGCTCTTTAACTTCAGCTTCACTTGAGTGGTCCGACGGCTGGCGCATCACCACAGCTGGTTGTTGGTCGCTGGAATCACTAAGAGAGGATGGGGGTAGAGACACCTTACCCTGTGATTTCGGAATCTGTGGTTCAGGTATCTGCAGTTCTGAGTGTGGAACTGAGTCTAGAACCGGGGTGCACAGACACCCTGGAACATCTGCTATAGCACACTGACTCAGCGCGGCCACAGCGTCGCAACTGTCCATTTTGGTCAATGTAGCTTGAAAATCTTGCGGTTCTAGAGCAGAGTCTAGAACCGTGGTTAGTGCACACGGAGCCTCTGAAACCTCCGTGGTTGAGGTAGGGGAGTTAACAGCATCGATCACCCCGGTGGAGAGACCAATCGCACCTTTATCTGCTGTTTCCGGCTCTGGAACCGCGGTTAGAGTGCACGAGCCCTCTGAAACTTCTGGGAGGGAGGTAAATTGATTACCTGCATTGACTGGCCCAGTATTGAAGCCGATCACTTCTTTCTTGGTGGGTTCCGGAGTCTCCAGCAGCACTTGCTCCAGGAACTGAGCACCGCAGCCGAAACAGTAAGTTCCCCAGATCAATTCACAACCTGGGAAATCACATTTGGAACATGGACATTTGAGACACTTCTTCCCTTCCACTTGTACCACCAAAACCCCGGTTGGTAGCTGATAGGGATCAAAGTCCACACCAGCAGGTATATCCAAGTCCTTTTGTAAGCATGGACACAAAAGAACGATTGTGTTCACTCCTCTTATTCGCCAGGCTCCATACAACTGAGGGTGTGATTTACTGCATCCGTTACCTCTCTTATGGTGAACAGAAGTTGCTGATTGCTGCTCAAAGCGTTCCCTCCCCCTGGGGGACTCTAGAGGAGGGGCACTTTCTATCAAGGAATAGTTCTGTCTCTGTGCTGAGCCACTTATATGGCGGGGGCGGGGCCTAGGTTTTCCCCGCAGCCCAGGACAGATTTTTGCAACATATTTTGGTGCAGGCTGGCAGTCAGCAGCACGTGTGCTCTCCTGATTTGGCGGGAGAAGCCATTTTAGGTGGGGCTCACTGGATGAGGAAGCCTCCATTTTGATCACAGTTCTGTTAATTTCACTAGGGCTCTGTGGGTATATAAGGGAGTAGCCTTCTGGTGGGGCCTCTGGTAGATGTAATACATGAGGGACAGTCTCTGAGCATATGTCATGCTCGGTGGCCAGTAGTAGGATAGTCCCCCGGCCGTCGGCATTAGGTTTTCAGTCTACAAAACGGGCAGTGGCCAGACCAAGACAGTTACGCACATGCTTGTGCACTGTGAATACCCACGTGGAATTGATGGATACTCCGGCCACGGCAACCACGCGCCTTGGGGATACCTGCTGCGCTAAGGCCCAATCATGGACCTCTTGTTTTGATGGCACGGACATGATGGAAAATTTGGATGAACAATTTGACACAAAAATAAAATAAGGCACCCCAGGTCTGCGATCTCAGCAGCGCCTCAAAATGTAACGGGTATTCCCCCACCTAATCGCATATAGGGGGAACCTATATGTTACCAGCTGTGGTGCAGTACCTGTTAGGCTCACAGGAGGTCTGAGCCTCCGCTAGTGAGATCCTGGGGTGAATCCTCTGGAACGATCTTATAATTACAACGCCTCCACCTGTGCAGGATTCTAGGAGTGTAGAATGTCCCCTACACAGGACCCACATATATGAACCACATACACCAAGGTATATATAACACAGGTTTACTATATGGGCAAAACAATAACATCACATCACATCATACTGTATAGCAACACAGCCGTGTTACCCCCTGCCACTAGCTGGCAGCTATAACCTTGCCCCTAACTGGGCTATACCTTTACACCCCCTTCCCAACCCCGTGTCCAAAGAGTCCAAGCCCACCCAAGTGTGTGAACAGGCCTGTCACATGTGAGGAGCAAGTTAAAGTTGGTGCATGTGTGGAAGGTTGTAAATACCTGCCCAGGTGTCCTTGCACCTGGGTGTCTTTGCAAAGGGTCTACCGGCGCCGTTTGGTCCAGCGCTGATCTGTACCTCCGCGTGGGATGGGGTCCCGCCGGACATCCCCCGTAAGGACAGTCTCTGGATCAGCAACACAGCTTACAGGAACATGCAGCAAACCCTTTCACTGGGTCCCTGCACTAAGGAACTCCACAGGGTCTCTCCCTGCTTTAAGGAACTGCACAGGGTCTCTCCCTGCTCTAAGGAACTGCACAGGGTCTCTCCCTGCTCTAAGGAACTGCACAAGGTCTCTCCCTGCTCTAAGGAACTGCCCAGGGTCTCTCCCTGCTCTAAGGAACTACACAGCTGAAGGGGCACAGGGTCCTTACCTAAGGCCTGTCCCTATGAACACCCACCCTCACTAGTGGGGAGTCAGGGCCTCAGCTCTAGCCTGGGGATTTCTGGCCTAGGGCAGAAGCTCGCAGCTCTCAGCCCCCCTTCCTTCCCCCACTGTCTCCTTAACCTGACTGACTCACAGCACATTGCCCATACAATGTATCCACTCTCTGCAGGGGAAACTGCAGACACTATTGGCTGCCTGCAATCATCTGACTCACCTGATTCTAAGCCTGCTGGGAGTTGTAGTCCCCTCTGGGGCTTTTCCCTATGAGGACCGCATGGGCGCCTCTCTAATGTCCGCCCCTCTTGTCCTACCTGCGCCTGCGCTATCCTAATGGCTGCCGCGCCACTTCCCTGTGCGTGCACAACCTCTAGGGGGCCTTCCTGCTGCACTACACCCCCCTGCGCTACATGCAATGGCCGCCTGGACTGCAAAAGCGCACCGCGCATGCGCGAACACGCATAAGATGGCGGTGCCCTATAATGTCTCCGGGAGCCCCTGCAAATGGCCGATACGGTGCGGGGGTACCCGCTACTCTGCGCAGGTGAGGAGGGCCAGGGGGGACCCTGCTACACATGTATAACATTTTCTTTGAGTAAAATATTGCACTCAGTAAATTATTACGGAAATCTTGATGTATTCCATCTTAAAATTGTGATAATAACATCCTTTTTTTTTTTTTTTTTTACCGGGTGCAATGTTAACTCACTTTTAACAGAGTTTGATTTATCTGGACCATAAACTCAACCAGCTTGTACAATTTTTATGTTGGCCTTTCTGTCCCATAAGTGTACTTTATAGGAACAAATCCTTCCTAAGCCCACTGGACAGAAAGCGCATTGCACAACAGATGCTAATGCAAATTATAGACTATTGGGACATAATAAATGGAACAGCACCCCAAACTCACCTTAGCAAACTAGACACCTGCTACAGTATGACTCAATATGCCGATTTGTCCTACAATGTAACTATGACACACATCAGTGTAAATTGGTCCAAGAACTAGATTAGCTATCCCTTGAGACAAGGCGCATAGTACATTTTTCCTGTCTTGCCATCAAATACTCTCTGGGCAAGCTACCCACCTACAGTATCGGAACAAGCTCCTCACCCCTACCACATGCAGCACTTGTGATCTGACTCCAAAAACTGTTCATGGTATCAAGGTTCAACAAGGAATCCGGCCTCTCCTCCTTCTCTTACCGTTCACATCACGCCTGGAACAACCTACAGTACTGTACCAAAGCCTCTCAAAACCGCCTCTAGTATCAGTAATTTCAAGACTTCAGCTGTCTCTCATTTTAAGCGTGTCTGTAATCTTGTCTTTAACTTACATAGGCCTATAATCATTCATTATCTCTAACAGTCCATAAAATGTTTGAAAATTGAATGTATAACCTCTGTTAATTTATTGTAACCATGTATTGTCATCATAACTATGCCCTGGACATATGAAAACGAGAGGTAACTCTTTTTTTTTCCAAACGTTTTTATTGTTTTTTGTGGTATCACATCAAGACTTTGAAACAGGAAGAACAATGTACATAGATTACATCAGAACTATAGAGCTATCTTTTTGATATTTAAATATATATATTTGACATATAGTAAGGTCTTAAGATATTTCAATAAAGCCAACATAAACTCCATCTTTACTTTAGAAAATTTAAATACTTCTGGGCCTCCAATCGGGAGGCAGCTAACTTCAAAGTCTTTGAGTGCTTTTTTACTTAAAAGGGGTAACTCTTAATGTATTATTTCCTGGTAAAACATTTAATAAAAAAAAATTATTATATTTATTAAAATTGTACATGCAAATGACACATCTGCTGTTTTGGCCGTGGCTCACGAGGCAGTAAGTCTTACTACAACTGTATGTCATGTGATATATCACATAAGCGAATGAGAAATTCTACCCATTTGTCCCTAGTAAATGTATAGATTTCTGTAAAATGTTTTGTATTATTTAATTTTAATTGCAATTCTAATGTAAAGTAATATTCTAATTTGTGTTTCAAGGAATTTCCCCGAACCTCTACGAATCAACTGATTCTATACATTAGCTCAGAAAATACCCATGGCTGTAGGTTATGTCATAATACTTACCTGCTGGTGAAATATTCTTAGTGGTGCTAAACATCTGTTTAATTGAACAAATGTTTCTTCTTTTTGCTTCAGCTCTTCTTCAAGGCATTTTATTCTGACTTTCATGTGATTTAAATGTAGAAATGATTCTTTAGATTGTGTTTCATGACACACACAATATTTTGAGTCTCCTTGTCAAGAAGCAGTGTTTGCCTGTGAAGCAGATAATTGAGGAGATTTGTATGCATTATTTAAAAAATGTACTCTACATTAAAAAATTCTTGCTGCTTAGATTATTTGTTAATTAAGAGTTTTGACTTTAAATTTGAAAAACTATTAAAGACAACTTAAAGCTGCAGTTCATGCAATATCCTGCATGTTTGTTTTTTTTAATAAATCAGTTCTGTAGTAAGAAAAAATACTCTTAGCATTTTCTGTTTTAAAAAAAAGCAACTTTGAAAGACCAATTTTCTTGTATTCTATTTTAATAAGCATGCTTGTTCCTATAGCAACGATTTACATTCCCCATATTTAAAGATGTCGCCAAACTTTGCCAATCAATAGACGGAGAACGAATTGACCGGCAGCTATGCAGTTTTTTTTAGGTAAGTAGAGATTGCACATCTGAAACTATTGAAGTAAAAAAAACAAACGGGAGCCTGAACTGCAGCTTTAAATACACCATAAAACAACCTCCAGAATATGCAATACATTTAGTCTACGTGAGAAGAGTATTATGTACTGATTACAGTTTTAATATGACTTCAGACTGTATTATAAAGCTGTTTCATAAAGTACAAAAAATGCTAACATTTTAATATCTCTATAAAATGTTTCAAAATAGCATTTTTTAATGAGTAGAAAAATATTGCATAATTATGAAATGAAATATTTTCTCAGCAAGATAAATTATATACAGTTGGAAGAATAACTGCCCCCGACACCTGAGGATTAAAGATGAGGGGGTCTGATCAGCATGCGCACCTTGCAGCGCGACCGCGACAGATAGTGTCCTCCACAGCCACAGATTCTTGCTCTCTCGGCCGCGGCTCCAGAGACAGTAAGTCTCGCTACTTCTGTAGTATAGAAAAGTTTATGGACAAAGAAAGTAGGACTAATCCCTTACAGCTATTTTTATTGAGAGCAAAACATAGTTGGGTCTCAATTTTAGTACATCTTAGATAGAGATGTTCGAACTTGCCCAAATAAGCTTAGCCTATAGTATGTTAGAACTTTTAAAACAGACAGAACGAGTCAGAGGACTATTTAGTAGAGTACCTATTGATTTATATAGGTCCACATACTTGTGAACACAAGGTATTTCCAAGGATCAGACTACAGCTACATTTGTAGCAGCAACAGGTCTAAAGCACGAGCTTCTCAAAATGTTATATGAAAAAACAAAAAAGATATATAGTACAAAAACATTTTAGTCAAAAATGGGGAATGGTCCAAAAATTACGAAATTCCCACTCACGTGGTCTATGGGAATATTAAAGCGTTTTCTAACACAAAGTGGACTCCGTAAAGTAGAGGGGGGGGGTGAGGAGGGGGAGGGAGGACGGGAGGGAACAACTGTCGCTTCAGCCTAATGAAAAATTAATAAATAATAATACATAAAGGCGCAAAGGGAATAAGGGATAAGTAATGGAAACTAAAGAAAGCAAACCCTATTGCAAGCACTCAATATGTTGCAGATTGTATGATTAGTTATTTAAGATAAATTTGAATGATATTAAAGTAAAATATAACAAAGTGAGTAAGTCACTATGGTGATCAAAACACATACAACAAGACAAACAATGTGTACATAAATAACAAAAACTGAAACCCAAGGTGTAATTAAATAATGAGTGCCAATACTCCAACTAAATAATGAGACTTAAATAAGTCACAATGAATAGTTACTAGCCCTTGGGTGCAGCACTAATAATGTGAGTTAAAAAAACCTGTTTAAGATGAACAGGTAATAAGCAGACTGAATTGTATATATATATATAATTATATGGCTAATACAGTATTGTTCCTCGAAAAGCAAAATAATTACCAGCAGTGGTAGCTACTCAACAAAAGCAAAAGACAAAATGTAGTGCTAAGAGGCACGGATCAGTGTCCGTATCAGTTTATAGCCCCTTAGACATAAACTGGGGCCCATTAGATCATCGCTTCAAAGACGGAATTAAATACTTTTTGCCCTATAGTGAAGAGACTGTGACAAATTACAAGGATAATCCAATTGATTGTGTCCTGGCAGTGTTGGCAAAGGAGGAAAGGCAGAGAGAGAAGGCCAATGAAGGTTCACAGAGGGCAGTCTCAGTGGGCATACATTCAAAACAGTAAGCGACAACACGGTGGTCATCATCACCACATTCTTCCTTGGTAGTGCTGCGGGTGTGGGTAGAGGTGGTGGTGGCAGTAACAACAGCAGGTCCTGGCATATCACTTTGGGAAATGTTCTATCACTATGGCAAGGTTCGCGCTAGCGCAAAAGCAGCAGACACCTCTAATACTACTAGTGCTACGGTAATGGTGGAGGCATATATGGGTGATTGTTCAGTCCTGCTTAGTGATCCTCTTGAATACTAGGCTGCAAAAACAGAAACATGACCAGATCTTGCAAAGTTGGCAGTGGAGTGGCTGGGTTGTCCTCCTGCAAGTGTGTTGTCAGAGAAAGTGTTTAGTGCAGTTGGTGCAATCCTAATCTGCCAGATGAAATTTTCCCATGGTAAAATTGAAAGGCTTTTATCAAGATGAATCCACATCTGATCCTCAGAAATATACAGCCCATACACCAAGCATTCAAAAGGCTCAGGAAAAGCGGGCAATTACTACAGCATTATTATTATTATTTTTATTATTAATATTATTATTATTATTATAACATGACCAGTGCCACCACCATTCTAACTGTACAGTACTATAACACTTTGAAAAGAACATGAAACAATAGCTGTCTGCCCATCACTATTATCAGTGCCTCTGGCAGAGATGTTGTCAATTAGCAAAACTAGTACCACTAGTGGCACTGGCCAGTGTGTGGCATTGGCAGATTCATTTATAAAATGTTTTACCAGGAAGTAATACATTGAGAGTTACCTCTCGTTTTCAAGTATATCCTGGGCATAGAGTTAATAGATTGACATTGTCACAGCACTTGTGTATGTATTGTGACAGAAACCAGGGGATGGTAATAAATTCCGTATATAGGGCTCCCAGGATACTAGACAGTTTCTATCCTGTTTGGCCTGGGAGTGCAGCCTTATAATACATACACTCCATCCCACAGTTTGGCAAGCGCTGGAACTGAGGGATGAGAGATCCAGACCAGAGTTTGTCTGCTGCCTGATTTCTGTCACCTGTCATGCTAATTAGGAATCAGGTATGTAAGACTGATTTCCTGTTTGCTCTGGTCTCCACAAGAGCCAGGAGGCTGGAAGGCTGCTGAACTACAGAGGGGAGAAGCCTCTTCCCCAAACAGGTTCAATCTTTCTGTTCATTTGTGTAAGACTGCAAAAGTACCTTGTTTTGTTGTTGGGAGTGGAAAAGCCACTTCCAACCCCGAGTCAGGGATATCTAAGTTAAGTTATCGCTCAGGTGAGCAGCTTTTGTTTTGATCTGTTTTCTGTTGTATGCACTGTGGCAGTCTCAGTGCCTGGGACTGAATAAACCAGGCATAGCCTGTTTAAAGGAACAGTACGTGACGCCTCATCATTTAACCTACCCTAAAAGACCGTGTTCTAAACAGTCCCGGACAAACGACGGAGCCCCGGAGTAAGCCGTTTGTCACATATGGTGGAGAATGCGGGCAGAACACTAGGGGGTCTGCGGGTTGAAGAACTTTGAAAGAAAAAAAAAAAAAAAAAGTTTTTTTCATCCTCTGCAAACAAGATGGAAGACGTGGTGGGTGCGCTGGTACGCAATGTCGCTGCCCAGAAAGACGTGAATGAAACCCAGCAACAGCTGTTAATAGCCCAGCAAGAAACTAATGCAAACCAGCAGCAGACGAATGCAGCCCAGCAACAGCTGCTAATAGCCCAGCAAGAGATTAATGCAAACCAGCAACAGGCGAATGCAAACCAGCAACAGACGAATGAAGCCCTGCAAAACGCGAATGCAAACCAGCAAGAGACAAACCGCTTGCTGAGAGAGGAGCAACAGCGGTTCGCTCAGGGCTTACAGCAGGAACTCGAGATCCTGAGGGGGACTATCAGTAACCTTCCACTGGCAGCGGCAGCCCCAGTTCCGAAAATGACCAGGGCAAGCCACTACCTTCAGAAGATGGGACCCTCGGATGATGTGGAAGCCTATCTTCTCACGTTTGAACGCACGGCACAGAGAGAGGGATGGCCAGAAGCTGAGTGGGCTGGTCTAATCGCACCCTTCCTAAGCGGCGAACCCCAGAAGGCTTACTTTGATCTAGAGCCAGCCGAAGCAAACGTCTATGCAAAATTGAAGTTCGAGATCCTCGCCCGCCTCGGCGTAACCACGGCTGTTCGCGCCCAAAGGTTTCACGCATGGTCCTTCACGATGGATAAAGCCACCCGAAGCCAGATGTATGACCTCATCCACCTCGCCCGGAAGTGGCTACAACCCGAGATCAACTCAGCCAGCCACATCGTGGAACGGTTGGTCATGGACCAGTTCTTGAGGAAACTTCCCTCTGCCTTACGCCGTTGGGTCAGTCGGAGTGACCCCCACAATGTGGATGAGCTTGTGGCCCTCGTAGAAAGGTACAATGCAGCAGAAGAGCACCCGCAACCCACAGTCGTGGAGCAACCCCACTACCCGAGGTTCCAGGACTCTTCCAGAGACGGTAAAAGGGTACCGGGGTTAAGGGGCGCTGAAGAGCGGCGACCCCCTTCACGCAGCACAAGCAACAGTGGTTCGCACACTAAGGGCAATAGCCAACATGGGGAGCCGGGAAAAGGCTCTAAGTGGGACACAGACTATGTACCTAAATGTGTAAATTGTCATGAGAGGGGCCACACAGCAAAAATCTGCCCACTAAATGATGAGCCCATGCAATGCAACAGCGTGGAACCTTATTCGCTGTTGTCCCAATGTATGGGCCCTAGCCCAGAGGACCCCTTGAATAACCATCTGTGGGCATTTGTAAAGGTTAATGGTAAGAGGGTTCGGGCACTTCTTGACTCTGGGAGCATGGTCACACTAGTGTCCGAATACCTCTTGCCCATTAAGAAGAAACAGAGAAACAGTTCACAAAGAGTGGCAATTTGTTGTATACATGGGGATAATCATGAATATTCCACTGTTGATGTTTTTTTTGAAACAGAGTTTGGTTCTTTAGATTTCAAGGTGGGTATTGTACCCAAACTGGCACATGATGTGTTAATAGGGACCGACTTTCCCCATTTTCTAAAAATGTGGTCCCCTGCTCAGAATAGCGCCCAGAGTTCAATAGCGGACCATAACGAAGTATTAGAAGAAACAAATCCTTTCCCTTTTTCAGAAATGGAGGTTGACGAGGGCCCAAATAAGAAGGGGGAAAAGGAGGAGTGCTGTAAAATTCCCTTCCCCATCACTACTTTGGTAGGGAATACCCCAAATCAAGATGTTGAGCAGACACTTACCACCCCAGAACCGGATAAGACCCTCGCTGACCTAGAGGTCAGTCCTGGGAGTTTTAAGAAGGCCCAGTGGGAGGACCCCACATTAGCGGTAGCAAGGGGAAATATACGGGACCAGAATAGTACTCCTGGCCAACCAGATAGGTCACTTGCTTACCCCTACTTCGAGGTAGAGAACGACCTAGTATATCGGGTTGATAAAAGGAAATCAGTTACAACTAAACAATTGTTGGTACCACGGACATTCCGTAACGTAGTATTACACCTCGCACATAGTCATCCATTGGGGGGACACCTAGGGGTGGAAAAGACAAAAGAAAAGGTTCTCCGAAGCTTCTATTGGCCTGGGGTTCTGGCAGAAATTACGAATTATTGTTCCTCATGCCCAGAATGTCAGATCACCGCCCCGTTCAAGGCGTACCGCAGCCCATTGGTACCCCTTCCCATAATAGAGGTACCATTTGACCGGATTGCTATGGATCTAGTAGGACCCCTAATAAAGTCTGCTAGGGGACATCAGCATATATTGGTAATATTAGATTATGCCACCCGATATCCGGAGGCAGTTCCCCTACGTAGCACCTCAGCTAAAAACATAGCAAAAGAGTTAGTAGTTCTGTTTTCCCGGGTCGGGATTCCTAAAGAGATTCTATCTGACCAGGGAACACCATTTATGTCCCAAGTAACAAAAGAGCTATGTAAACTCCTAAAAATCAAGCATCTCAGAACCTCAGTCTATCATCCACAAACAGATGGTTTAGTGGAAAGGTTCAATAAAACCTTAAAGAGCATGTTACGGCGGGCGGTTGATAAAGATGGGAAAAACTGGGATTGTTTGTTACCGTACCTGTTATTTGCCATTAGGGAAGTTCCCCAATCATCCACAGGCTTCTCCCCGTTTGAACTATTGTATGGCCGACACCCAAGGGGTTTACTGGATATAGCCAAAGAGACTTGGGAACACGAGGTTACCCCTTACAGAAGTGTAATAGAGCATGTTGCCCAGATGCAGGACCGCATTGCTGCAGTCCTACCCATAGTGAGGGAACACATGGAGAAAGCTCAAGAAGCACAGAGGAATACATATAATAAGGGTGCTAGGGTCAGAATTTTTTCTCCAGGTGATAGGGTACTAGTTCTGGTTCCCACCGTGGAGAGTAAATTCCTTGCTAAATGGCATGGGCCATATGAGGTCTTGGAAAGAGTGGGAGAAGTAAATTATAAGGTAAGACAGCCAGGTAGGAGGAAACCTGAGCAAATATACCATATAAACCTACTCAAGCCCTGGAAAGATAGAGAAGTCTTGTTAACCCTAGTACCCCCAGGTCCGTTAGAGAATCAAGAAACTGACCCAGAGGTTAGCATAGCTGAAACCCTGTCTGTTCATCAGAAACGAGAGGTTCAGAATTTAGTTAGAAGAAACAAAGAAATCTTCTCTATACGGCCAGGTCGAACTAGCGTAATTGAACATGACCTAGTCTCTGAACCAGGGGTCCGAGTTAACCTTAAACCGTACCGAATCCCAGAGGCCAAAAGAAAGGCTATAAGTTTAGAGGTTAAAAAAATGCTAAAACTAGGTGTAATTGAGGAATCCCAAAGTGGGTGGAACAGCCCTATAGTCTTAGTCCCAAAGCCAGATGGTACAACAAGGTTTTGTAATGACTACCGGAAACTAAACGCGGTGTCAAAATTTGATACTTATCCTATGCCCAGGGTAGATGAACTTGTAGAGAGACTGGGCAAAGCCCGATATCTCACAACCCTAGACCTAACAAAAGGGTACTGGCAGGTTCCCCTCACAGAAAGGGCAAAAGAAAAGACAGCCTTCTCAACCCCAGACGGCCTCTTCCAGTATAAGGTGTTGCCTTTTGGCTTACATGGAGCTCCCGCCACATTCCAAAGAATGATGGATAAAATTTTAAAACCACATGCTCGGTATGCTGCCGCCTACCTGGATGATGTGGTAATCCATAGTGAAGATTGGCAATCCCACCTTCCAAAGGTCCAAGCTGTGCTTGACGCAGTCCGGTCTGCTGGACTAACTGCTAACCCCGCTAAATGCACTATTGGTCTGGAGGAGGCCAAGTATCTGGGATATTCTATTGGCAGAGGTTTACTCAAACCCCAAACACTCAAAGTGTAGGCGATACAAAATTGGCCAAGGCCAGTTACAAAAAAACAAGTAAGGACCTTTTTGGGGTTAATTGGGTACTATAGAAGGTTTATTCCCAATTTTGCAACTAAGGCAACCCCACTAACTGACCTCACAAAAGCAAGAGGACCGCTAATGGTAAAGTGGTCCCCCGAAACCGAACAGGCCTTTAGAAGCCTGAAAGAAGCTCTCTGTGCCCAACCAGTGTTGGTCACACCTGACTTCTCCAAAGAGTTCGTAGTCCAAACCGACGCATCTGAGGTAGGGCTGGGGGCGGTACTCTCCCAGGAGTCTCAAGGTGAGGAGCACCCCATCCTTTATTTAAGTAGGAAACTAAATCCCCAGGAGAAAAATTACTCCATAGTAGAGAAAGAGTGTCTCGCAATAAAGTGGGCTGTAGAGACGCTCAAATACTATCTGTTGGGGAGAAAATTCCGGTTGGTCACAGATCATGCACCTCTTACCTGGATGTGTCAAAACAGGGAAAAGAATGCTAGAGTGACCAGGTGGTTCCTAAGCCTACAACCCTTTAAATTTTCTGTGGAACACAGGTCAGGGCACAAACATGGCAATGCTGACGGGTTGTCAAGGATGCACTCCCTAATATCCATGGTCGCTCATCCCTCGAGGTCTGAGCTGGGGGGGAGGATATGTGACAGAAACCAGGGGATGGTAATAAATTCCGTATATAGGGCTCCCAGGATACTAGACAGTTTCTATCCTGTTTGGCCTGGGAGTGCAGCCTTATAATACATACACTCCATCCCACAGTTTGGCAAGCGCTGGAACTGAGGGATGAGAGATCCAGACCAGAGTTTGTCTGCTGCCTGATTTCTGTCACCTGTCATGCTAATTAGGAATCAGGTATGTAAGACTGATTTCCTGTTTGCTCTGGTCTCCACAAGAGCCAGGAGGCTGGAAGGCTGCTGAACTACAGAGGGGAGAAGCCTCTTCCCCAAACAGGTTCAATCTTTCTGTTCATTTGTGTAAGACTGCAAAAGTACATTGTTTTGTTGTTGGGAGTGGAAAAGCCACTTCCAACCCCGAGTCAGGGATATCTAAGTTAAGTTATCGCTCAGGTGAGCAGCTTTTGTTTTGATCTGTTTTCTGTTGTATGCACTGTGGCAGTCTCAGTGCCTGGGACTGAATAAACCAGGCATAGCCTGTTTAAAGGAACAGTACGTGACGCCTCATCATTTAACCTACCCTAAAAGACCGTGTTCTAAACAGTCCCGGACAAACGACGGAGCCCCGGAGTAAGCCGTTTGTCACAGTATATATGTACTGTATGTCAGGCTCCTAAATCAGCTACTGTTCCATCTCTCCGTAACACACGGGTGGGATGGAGGCCCCCAAAAATAATGACATACTCCTTTTTGTAAAAATGTTGCTCACAATAATTAGTAACTCTTTGAGTGTTATATCTGCGTAAATTAATGCATTTTCCACTCCACTGCCACTAGTCTAGTAGCACTGAGTGACTCACTTGATTAAATAAGTAACAACAACATTAATTAATACATTTTAAAAAACAGTCAGAGAGGCTGACTATCTGAGATAAATTAAACGTAGCTAATATTTGTGGCTGCAGAATTAGCCACAATCTCAGACTGACATGCATGCCAGTTGCCACTGAGTTTGTCAGTGTCATTGGCTTCTACCACTTCAAGTACCACCACCATCATTATCCTTCATTGTCATCATTATCTTATTGGCAAAACCCAAACTTTAAAATATTACATCATCTTGGTTATATTTAATTTGGACCATCTAGTGGGGGCCTAAACAAGTCAGCAAAAAAACTGCCATACTATGCAGGGCAAGTAGTGCTAAACCCATCCCTAACATCTGTCAGAATGGCCAATTGACAAGTTGTGGACAGGACGACCAGCAACCAGGGCCGGCGCCAGGGTTTCATGCGCCCTAGGTGAAACTTAAAATGTGTACCCTAAAAATAAAATAAACAGCGGTGTAGCTATCGGGGCGCGATGCAAAGTAAAAATAATAGGATGCCAAAATACCGGACAAAAAAAAGAAAAATAATTTAAAAAAAGATAAATAAAATAAAAAATAATAAGAGAAAAAAATCATAATTATTATTAATGTGCCCCTAGGACCTTTGCGTCCTAGGCGACTGCCTAGGTTCGCCTAATGGATGGGCCGGTCCTGCCAGCAACCTATTACATGGGTGGGTGTGAGGGAGGGAGGGCCCAAGGACATACTGCTTTTATTTAATTAACAGTTTGCTCACAATAATTATTAACGTGTGAACACTAAGTCAGCACTCTTCGGAGTGTTATATCTGTGTAAGTCAATGAATTGTCCACTGCCACTAGTCTAGTAGCAATGAGTGTCTGACTATGAATGAATATATTAGTAAATTCAATCTAGTAACAACAATATGTAAATAACACAACAGGTCATAGAGGCTAGACAGAGTCAGACATAAACTACAATTAGGTAAGCTTTGCTCTGCATAATTGGTCCTGACTTGTTTGCCACTGTCACTGCTGTGAATAGCTTGTGTATTCAACCACCACC
Organism: Ascaphus truei; assembly: GCF_040206685.1. Classification (NCBI taxonomy): domain Eukaryota; kingdom Metazoa; phylum Chordata; class Amphibia; order Anura; family Ascaphidae; genus Ascaphus; species Ascaphus truei. Next base: position 73,781,706 of record NC_134486.1, on the reverse strand, counting down.
ACAACCAATAAATTATTTTCCTTAATATTTATCTCAATGACATTGCAAAACCAAAACGGTCAAATATGGCATCATGAATGAGATTGGTTATATTGTTTTAGACCGACCATCAAGTGGGGGCCCAAGCAAGCCAGCATCCAAACTGCTGTGCTATGCCAGACACTGGCACACCTTAACATCTAGTTTTGAATTGGCATTTGGCACTATAGACTGGCTACCAGCCACCAATTACATAACATTGAAGTTGGCGTTGGATTTGGCACACACAGTGCTTGGCTTGTTTAATAATATATGTGGATGTATGTTCTAAACCACAGTTACTGTTCCATTTCTCAGTAATGCATAGATGGGTGGAAGAGCCCCAGGACATAAACTTTGTTTTAACTTATGAGGGAAAATGGTTCTTTATTGAATGCACTGTTCCTGTTAGCTTTAACAATAATATTGACAACTACTGTACCTCATTGTTGGAAAAGTTTTTCACATCACTATAAAATGCTTTGGATTTCTTAATCTTCTTGACAACTGTCTTATTGTTTTATTGTTCTATTGTGCTCTCTAACTCCACCACCACTAAATTATTTTGCTTATTCATCATCAATTCAACCCACCACAGGTTCTATCTCTAGAATAGGGCTAGAGAATATCAGTGATGCAGTCACTGATACTCAAAATCTCAATTTACAAATGAAATAAAGAAATAATATTGCATTAAAAAAGTAATCTATTGCTATATAAAAAATATCAATTAACATCTTCACTCCTCCTCATCACTCGGTACCTAAAAAATAAATAAATATTTAAACCACATTAAAAAACATGTGGACACAACACCGGGTCAGGTCTAGAAAATATATGGAAATAGATTACATTAATTCATGAAACAACAGGCTAAATACTGTTGTATACTGTAATTAGTATGGAGTTGTTAAATCCGTTTATATCTAGCAAAACTCCCAGCAATTGACATGAAAATGCATGAAGTTCACCAAAAAAAGTTGACTAAAAAGTTCTGTCTTATGAGAACCGTCTATTTCCTTGAATCTTTGAACAGATATGGGTAAATAACCCACAGATGTCAAAGCAATGTGATTTTCTGTTGATTATGTTTCCAAGGGAATTATTGCACAAACTCTTCTCTGTTGTTGATATTTAGTATGTGTTTACATAAGTTGAATGTTGATATTTAGTACAGTATGTGTTTTACCCAAGTCGAATGTTGTTATTTAGTATGTTTTTACCCAAGTCGAATGTTGTTATTTAGTATGTGTTTACACAAGTCGAATATTGTTATTGAGTATGTGTTTACACAAGTCGAATGTTGTTATTTAGTATGTGTTTACATAAGTCGATTGTTGTTATTTAGTATTTGTTTACACAAGTCAAAATTGGTTGTTTACAAATTCTGCAGTGTTAGAACTTCCCAAATTGTATGGCTCTGTATGCCTTTTTTTGTTGGACTCGACCACGCTATTTCCCTTTCCAGTTTTAGAATAATCACTGACCTTGTAAAACTAATTATGTGGGCTCGTCAAGAGAAATGGGTGAATCCGCCCAAATCAATTTCCTGGATTTTCTCACATTTTCCTCCCAAAATTCATTTTGTGGTGTAAAATCCACAAACGAATTTGTTCAGTTTAAATCTGTGCGGATTCATCAAAACCTTCATAGGATACAGTCTGTAGACGGATTTGTAAAATCCAATCCGTGGATTCATTAAGAATCTTCCAACGGATTGGTGAATCCATGGATTGGATTCTACAAATCCGTCTATGCCTTGCAGAATCTATGGAGTCTATTGGTAATAATTTAAAAATCCACAAACCGCTAATCGCCCTTTTTGAGATTGATACGCTGAAATCTGTGAACCAAAAGAACCAGCCAATTAACTGCATATCCCAATTCACCCCAAAAATGTGCCCATCTCTGCTCGTCAAGCGATCAGTTCTTAGCCCTTTTATACTTTTTATTCTTGAAACAGATTGCCCATATCAGTTGTTTCAAGAAAACTCTGACATAATGGCGGTTTTGATTTCATTTACTGAAGTGCTTTCCCAAGGTTCCAACAGATTGTACTCTCATGCTGCAGGTTCCAGTCTTATGCTTTGATCGATATCTCCTCCAAAGCAAAAAGGCCAACACGTATTTTGCCCCTTGTCACTGATGGCTTCTTCCAGGCTGTATTACCAATCTTAGTAACCGGAAATGCAAACTGACATATTATACAATTTACAGATACCTACTGTATATCTTAACCAATAATATACCAAATTCCAAAATTACATATAATTAACGGAAGAATATCGTCAATTTTTTACAAAATGACGTTCACCATTTAGAGTAACATTGCAAACTGTAGTTCTTCATTTAAACCATTCTCTCCCTAAGGCTTCTAGTTGATAAATACACCTTGATTCATGTTGCAGGATAGTCTTGTCCCAATCTCCTCCCGTATGATCCTTTTTATCTGTTCAAAACCCACACATTGTAAAGTTCTGGAGTTCCCTTCATGAAATTCATCAACACGCTACACTACTTTTATCATTGTTATTAAAAATATTTCTATGATGCTCTAATATTCTAGATTTTATATCTCTTTTAGTTTTTCCCACATATATTTTGGGGCATTTACCAGCCGCATGGAAACTGCAGCTGAAAGGGAGCCTGACCGGCCAGATCATGGCTTCCCCACAGCAACAAACTCAGTAGACTAATTTCCCATACATAAGTATTAACACAGCAGGAGTCCCTGATTTTAAATGGGACTACTGCTGTCTTAATTCTACAGGGCTGCCGCCAATCTGAAAGAGCTGCGCAGTGAGAGCAGAAAGAAGTGGTCCCTCTCTCTCTGCACAGCTCTAACAGGCAATCACGCTGTTTTTATTTTTATCAATTTGAATTGAAGCAGGTTAGTTTTCCCGGGAGGATTGTTGGAAGGGTTAACCTGATGGTAAATTCCCTCCACCCCCCTTGCGCTGCACTTGGTTGTGATCAGGCCGCACTAGTGCCGCGGTTCACCCGCTCCAAGTGCAGAGCAGGGAGTAGATGAATCTGGCTGCATCTGTACACTACTCCATTACTTTTACAGTTTATAAATGACTATCGTGTCATTTTTAACCCCATTTGCATCTTGAATTTCATTTGTCTTTTTCATAAATGTACATGCTTTACAGCTACCACAAGGGAAAGTTCCTTTGGCTGATAGATGCAACCACATCTTAGACTGATCATTGCTGCGGAGGGTAAAATTTCTTCTTACAAGCCAATCCTTCAAGTTTCTTGATCTCCGTGCTGTCATTTGGGGCAATGTCCCCATGAATTGTTTCAGTTCAGAATCCTGTGTCATATTCCAATTATCGCAATAAAGATGGTTGTTTTAAGAAAGAGTTTAACCTTCTCCCCAAACAAGAAAAGTGATCAGTTTATTCCTATGAAAGATTTAAGTCTACTTCTGCATAGGTTACTCATGAAAAAAATCTATAAAAATAGTCAAAATAAACAAAAAACATTTAATATGAATAAAAGAAAAGCCATTCTCGAACTAGAGGATTTGCTTTATGAAATTTTGACATTGGATGACTAACATTTTATGTTGCTTGATAGCCTTGAATCAGAAAATGGGATGAAGATATAGTTGCAACAAATATAATATGTACAGATGCTAGCAGCAATGATCAGTCTAAGATGCGGATGCATCGATCAGCCAAGCGAAGTTTCCCTTGTGGTAGCTATAAAGTATGTAAATTTATCAAAAAGACAAAAGATATTCGAGATGCAAATAGAGTTAAAAAATACTCTATACAGTCATTTATAAAATGTACAAGTAAAGGCGTAGTGTATATGCTGAGATGAAACGGAGAATTAAAAACTAGAATATTAGAGCATCATAAAGATATTTCGAATAAAAATTAGAGATGGGCAATTTTTGTTGTTGATTTGAATCTGTCTTGGATTGGCCGGTTCCTTTGGTCCGCAGATTTCCGCTGACCAGTCTCAAAAGGGCAATCCGCCATTTCCAAAATTTATTTTTCTATCACTGAAAATCCACACAATAGATTATTAATTAGAACCAAAAACCGTAATCCGGGATCCATGGATGAGGAGGAGCTGAAGAGTACAGGAAATTGAGGTGCAGCCCCCAGGACATACTACTTTTTTTTTTTTAAATCATCAAAATAATCATAAAAATAATAATTATTTGTATTATTATTATTATTGTTATTATTATTATTATAATGGGTTCTCATCAGTGTATATGAAGATTTGCATCTCCTGAAATGCTGAGCTATACAATTTTTGGGTAATCTCTGGCAACAGCAGACACGAGTCAAAGCATCTAATTACTACCTAGTTTTAATAAATGCTTTTGAAACTGGAATTCTGGCAGCTGGCTAGCTGCTGGCACCACACAATCTGGGTTTTAATTATCTCCATGGCTAGCCTGCAGTTACTTACGTAATGTTACCCCCTGTCATATGATGATTTATTAACCACCATACCATCATCCACATCATTATCTTATTGCCAAAAGAAGCAATTTTGGCATCATATATTAGTCCTATTTGAATGTTGAACATCTATTGGTATTGGTGTCCCAAACAAGCCAGTCCTTTAAATGCCATCGGTGCTGTGCCAGGCAGGCAGTGCTAAATCTGTCCCTAACTTCTCTCTCAGAATTGACAATTGTAATCTGGCAGCCAATCAACATCAACATAACATAATGGCCATGTTGTATGTAAACAAATACAACCAGCGTCTACATCAACAACATGATTGATAGACATGAAAATATATGCATGCAAATTTTTGATTAAAAACGAGTCCTGATGTTTTATTAAAAAAATTACATACAGTAATGTGATAGAGCAGTTGCCACCTCCCACTCTCCCTCCTATTCCCAGGGCACTAGAGGTTAGGTATGTTTCAGGGGATAACGGTTTTAAACTACGGTAGGTGTAGCAGTGAAACTAGGCAAAATACGGGATGTCACGATTGACACATAGTCCTTGTCTAGCACACATACTCTATTTAATAAATAGTCACATTTTCTAGTTCAATGTAGGTATGTGTGTAGCATTTACAGTATTTGATTGTTGACAGAAAAAAATATGCTCACTGTACGCAATGTTACATTTTTTATTACAAAAATGATGTTACTCCGCTGACTTATTCTTCAATGTGAGGGGAAATCCTGAGTGACGTCTGGTGCGGTATCTGATTATACAGTAGTAGCACCATTTTGAAGCTCTTTCAGTACCAGGGGAAACCGGTTTACAGCTTTCTGATCCATCACAGGCTTATCCGTAACAAGCAAACCCCACTTATCAGTAGAGGTGTCATTTGCATTTGGTTCAGCACACTTACATTCCAGTACATTCATTTGGTTGCAGTTCTCATCACACCTAAATGTCACTCGTGGCCTCTCTTTTTCGTAGTTGTCAAACCTGTAGTCTTGTGCCTTTTTCCCTTACAAAGAAGAGAAGACAACTAGTGTTGCATCTTTAGGGCCATAATCACAGATACAGTTCTGTCTCATTATAGACAAAGACTGGATCTTTATAGCAGTTATTTTCATCGTAAGGAATTTGGATTGGGCCATGGTGGCATGATAGCATAACTGGATTTTTATTGAACTTCTCAGTCATAATTCGGTTCTTCTTTCCTGAAATTTGTGGAAAGCCGATTGTAGCACTAAGATGTGATTGCAGGTGCACTTATAGCAATGCACAGCTTGCTTGGTTGTTACAAGGACCCATATCTAGATTGAAACATACAAACAACTTCCTTCATTTTCATGTAGCATCTTTGCTACAGACATTTCCTAACATTTGACTGGAGTAAAATTACACATTACTTCAAATGTTCATAATTCTTTCTTTGTGGTTGCATTCTCCAAATTGACTGGAGAAGGCATGCTGCATTATTCTGGCTTCACAGCTAACGAGCTTCCATTCCTCTGTCAGCAACCTGTATGATGAGTGCTGCAGAGCATATGTGCAGATACCTTCCTTTCTCCAACCTTCCTTGGATAAGAGCTCTGTAATATTTCAGGAGGGTAGCATGTTTCTTTCTTTCTTTTTTTCTTTCTGACTCTGCTCTGAGAGAGTTCCAACTGAAGACAAATGGAAGTATCTATGAAACGTGTTGGATGTGGACTAGAAGCTTAAGTTCCTATACTTTGTATTAGCAATTCAGCTATTCAATTCCTTGCTGTAACATTCCGGGCTTTGTGTACACGTTCGCTGTCTTATTGCTTCTGCAACACAGTGGTGATGTCACAAGCCACAACCTACTGCTATTTAGAACAGCTGTTTGTTTGTTTTCCCTGTCGTAGAGCGACTGACGCCGTGTCGGCAGCTTCTTCTCCGGTGCTCCGGAAGCCCTGGACTCTCTGAAAGCCAAACATAAGTTCCTGGAGAAAAAAGATATTTTACCTGCCGGTGAATACATCTTTACCTCGGCTGTTCCAGAGAAGTTCCATAGCCATCGGATCTTACAACTGACGATGTTGTCCCCCTGTGGTACAGCTGCGGCCGCCTTTATCCTAATGTGGCCGTAGAGGCGCAACTCTGATCACCGCGGGCAAATGCAGTATATTTTTTTCCCCCGGAATATGTTCCGGTATTTTAGCGCTCGTAATATTAGCATATTCTTAGCGCTGTCTGCAATACTGCAATACTGTCTAAAAACTCATGTGGGCGTTCGCGAGCTGTTGTCTTCAAAGTTTAATTCTGTAGCAGTTCAACATACGTCAGTACACAGTCTGCGTGTGTGCGCGCAGTAATTGTAAATTTGCATATTTATACATGCATGTATGTCTCATTTGAACATTGTTGAAACGCATAGGCGTGTACTGTAACAGTATCACATTTTGGCGTATATAGTGCTCTTCCCTCGCTCGCCCCCGCACACACACACAGGATAATGTACTGCACTGCAGTATTTCAACTTCTTATCTACAGTACACCTCTCCAACGCCATTCCTTTGAACGGATGGCTTTTTGGTTTCAATCACATTCCTGTCATCATATTCCTGGGTGTATAACGTTCAGTTTTGATTTACTGTATTCTTCTGTGTTGATTATTAATGCTCATTGGGGGGGAAAAAGTTCAAGAGTGACCAAAAATTATTATTTTTTTAATTTTCCTATTGTTGTCTTTGAGTCACCTCTCTGCGCCTGCGTGTAATCCTCTTTGGGAAGGGAGCTGTAGTTTATTATTACTGCGCATGCGTGAATTGCTTGCGAAGTTCAAGAGTGACCAAAAAAATAATAATATATTTTTTCTCGTAATTTTTTATTATTATTTTCTCAACATGAATGAATATGTTCTTGCCTCAACCATCTCGACATTACGATATTCAATCTGTGCTGTAGCTTTTGACTGCGACACTGTGCATTTGACTGCACATGATTGATTTGTGTGATTTTTATGTATTTGGGGGTGTGGGGATCAAATTATTATGATGACCTGCCTGTTGAAAATATGTCATGTCTTTGAACTAAAGTAGAGCTAATTCTTCATGCAGCTTTACCCCCCTCCCCCACGCACACACATACAAGGCTCGCTCAAGGATTTGAACGTCTTATCGACACCTCTACAAAACCATTCATTAATTTTCCTATTGTTGGCTCTGTAATCCTCTTTGGGAAGGGAGCTAGCTGATGATTACTGCGCATGACTCACCCATCCACACCGCCAACCCTTTGAGGCTTTGTTTACGGTAACGCTTCTGATAATCCCTTCTCGAATTTGATATGTAAATCTGATTTGCACAGCACTGTGAAATTGAGAGTTAAAAAAACCATAATCTGATTCATGTTTTTGATGCAGTAAATTACCAGTTTTTGTCAATCTTTATTTTTCTTTGGTGTAGGGGGGGAGGGGGGAGTGTCAATGATTATGATTATCATGAATGTAAAGAAATATTTATTTTATTTTATCAGGAACAAAAAATACAAATATACAAATAATCATGAATAATACAAAATGCAGTCTTTATTCAGTTCTTCTGTCAGTTGAAAATTGAGGGCCGGTGGATAATCATGAATAATGCACATTGATAATAATATTAATTAATAATATCTAATATATAATAATATATATAATAATAATATAAAAATTTCCATCTTTATCTTCTTCCTCATTCTGTGTAGTTCATTGAGAGAGGGGAGGTTTTGTGTAAATCATGACTGCACTTTAGATACACTTTACTGTACACACAGTTCACACAATGTACACATGATACCCCCCCCTTTCCATCCTTTTTTTCTCTGAAAAGACAAGAAAATAAAAAATTAGTGCAGTTAGGTGCATATTATGGCATTGTGTACTGTATAGCTACTCCATATTGGACTACAGTATGCAGTTAGTACTGTCAAACTAGTCTATACTGTAACTACTGTATACTGTAACTACTGTTAAATACTTTGTAACCAGTTGGCTAGTGCTGCTCTCTCAGGAAAGAAAACATCTGTGCCATACTTACCTGTATCATACAGTACTGTACTTGGTGTGCCTGTACTTACCATTCTACAGTACAGTACTATACCATGCTACCTTCCTTATGCTTGCCCATTACGCTCGATCACAATGGGCAACACAGTCGCAAAATGGTCAATATATTTATTGCATCGTTCCACGGTGAGTACATCGTTTCAAAAACTCATTATGCCTTGCGCCAACTCATCCTTTTTGGAGGGTTTCACGACTTTTCAGATATGATCCTTCAGCTGATGCCAGAAAATTTCGATAGTTTTGAAGTCTGGCGATCTGTCATTGGAGGGGGAAAAAAAGGACAATAATTTAAAAAGATACACAGTAAAAACAGTGGGAAAAATTGAGACACGGTTACCGCACTCAGCGGCAACAGCATGCAGCACTTACCCAGCATCTGGCAGCTCTTCTCCCTGTCTCTGCTTCCTGCTTCTGCTTCCGTCTTGCGAGAGCAAGGTCCCTTAAAGAGACAGTGTGTCTGTGTGTGTGTGTGTGTGTGTGTGTGTGTGTGTGTGTGTGTGTGTGTGTGTGTGTGTGTGTGTGTGTGTGTGTGTGTGTGTGACTGTGTGAGACTGTGTGTGTGTGTGTCAGTGTGTATGTGTGTGTGCTGTGTGCTGTGTGCTGTGTGTGTGAGTGTGTGTTTGAGTGTGTGTGCAGTGTGCTGTGTGTGTGCAGTGTGCTGTGAGTGTGTGCAGTGTGCTGTGAGTGTATGCAGTGTGCTGTGAGTGTATGCAGTCTGATGTGAGTGTGTGCAGTGTGCTGTGAGTGTGTGCAGTGTGCTGTGAGTGTGTGCAGTGTGTTGTGAGTGTGTGCTGTGAATGTATGCAGTGTGCTGTGAGTGTGTGTAGTGTGCTGTGAGTGTATGCAGTCTGCTGTGAATGTATGCAGTGTGCAGTGAGTGTGTGCAGTGTGTGTGCAAAAAAAAACATTTTTTTTTTTTTTAACTTCGGGGTCCACACTCAAACCGCGTTATAAGCATCCGCGTTATAGCGGATCGCGCTATAACGGGGTTGAGCTGTAGTTATATTTATATGCAGCAATATAAACAATAATAGATAGATATACTATATTATATAGTAATATAAATAAACAGAAATAACCATAATGTTAGATAGATCTATATTATACAGTATAGTTATATTTATATGTAGCAATATAAACAATAATAGATAGATATACTATATTATATAGTAATATAAATAAACAGAAATAACCATAATGTTAGATAGATCTATATTATACAGTATAGTTATATTTATATGTAGCAATATAAACAATAATAGATAGATATACTATATTATATAGTAATATAAATATACTTACGCGTTAGTTACCGTTGGTGTCCTCGTGCGTTGATTGGTCTTTCCGTGTGCATGATAGCACACGGTGGTTGATGGCACAACGAGGCCAGAAGCAGCTAACCAGCGTTGGATATCTGCAATTCATTGTCCGCTCGCGTACATCTCCTTAATTCTCATGCTGAGATCCTTTGAAATCTTTTTAACAGGTATTGCTGCGAGTAGAAAGGAATACAAACACAAGAATGTATATTCGATGTTTAGTCGATGTGTATTCAATGTGCAGTGAATCCACAAAATGGATGGTGTATTTATACGTTAATGACTCACATTAGAGTACGCCCACGTTTAACACCTGTATCTCGTCGCCATGCATAAAAGGTTATACAGGTTGGGGTAATTTGCATTGTACACGTCTTTTACAGTTTTGGTGATGTGGACACCCAGGTATTTTATGTGGTTTTGTTGCCAATTAAATTTGAAATTTAATTTTAGTAATTTCTCCATGTGTCTAGGGAGGTTGATGTTGAGGGCTTCCGATTTGGATTGATTGATTTTGAACCTTAAAATCTGATTTACGGAAGTGGACATCCAAAAGGATATCCTGGATTGGACGTATCCATAGTGTCAAAATGAATTTACTCCCCCGTTTATTATACCTCTTCCAAACTCTCCCAGTGCCACTCAGTTGGAGGGACTTGCACTCACTTCAATCTGAAATATCCAAATTCATCTGGGGAGGTAAAAAACCGAGAGTAAGTAAATTAAATATGAAAAGATCTGTGGCGGCGGGCGGCCTGGCTGTACCCTGCCTGGTATCATATTACAAGGCGGCACAATTAAGTCAGATTGTACAATGGCATTCTAACCCAAAATTAAAGAGATGGGTGGAATTAGAAAATGCTGCATGTGCACCTCTGGAACTGAGCAGCTTAATTTGGTTACCAAAAACGGCGCGAAAATTTACCGCCATGCCGCTCTCCTCGATGACCAACTCAGTGTCAATTTGGGAGTCTACGAAATTTCGGCATTCCCTTACGACAAAAAATTCTATGGCAACACCTATTTGGAATAACCCTGATTTCGCTCCAGGTCTATCAGTCAGTAATATCTCAATCTGGAGACAGAGGGGCTACAATCGGATTAGAGATCTGGAGGGTCACGACAGAAAAATCAAAACATTCGACCATATCAGGGAAGAAAAAGAGATCCCTCACTCAGAATTCTTTAGATACCTCCAGATCAGGGCATTTTATAACAAACTTGCCCCATACCCCCTATTAACATCTTTCGAAAAGCTCTGTCTGGCTGAGACCGACACGAAGGGACTTACATCTCAGCTATACGGAGAAGTGATCAGTTCTGGTGAACATGAGCAGCAGATACCCTCATTCCGTTCTCAATGGGAAACAGATCTGGGAGAAAACTTAGAAGATGAAGAATGGAGCACCATATATATGGCCACAGCGAAGAGCTCCATATGCACCACGCTCAAGGAGAACGCATATAAAGTCCTAATGCGATGGTACCTCACCCCACTGAAATTATCAAGGTTTGTGCTGGGTTCCTCTCCCCTGTGCCCCCGCCAGTGCGGAGGAACAGCCGACCTGTTACATATGCTGTGGTCTTGTCCACGGACCTCTCCACTGTGGGAGGCGATTAGACATTGGATACAGAGACTGTTCGATCTCACCATTCCCCCAGACCCGTGGTTGTTCCTACTGAACAGGCCATTGACGGGCCTTTCCAAAACAAATAACAAACTAATTGCCCATTTTGCAATTGCAACGCGGTGCGAGATCGCAGCATTATGGAAACAATCTGATATTCCAACCATCCCAAAGATTCGGAATAGAATTTGGTTCATTTGCCAGATGGAAAAATTAACGAGTTTAGTTAATGATACTGGTGACAATTTTCTAAAAGTCTGGACGCCTTGGCTGGCACAGACAAATATCCCGGGGATTGAGAGGTCCTCAATATGGCTCTAATAACAGTAGGTGCGTTTTCCTTGGGAGGGGCTTACAGGAAGTATTCTATTCACCCAGGACCCCTTATAGCAGCATTATAACATATAACATAAGTAATAAGAGAGACGACTCAGCTTGCAAACATATGTGATGCTTAGCAACCAACTACCAACGCACTCCCCCTACCTCACCCCCAACCTACCCCTTTCCCCTCCCCATCCCGCCTCAACCTTCCTTTTTTTTTTGTGAGTATGTATTGTCTCCCCTTTTAAGTTGAGTTATATGTGTCTGTTTGTCCATTTAAGTAGAGTCGGCTTGGACTATATAGTCCACACCTAAGTACCCAGAAGACCGGGTCCCGAAGCACAGCAGGGCCTCGTTGTTACTTATATAATTGTTAAAATATTGTTTGCATACAAGACAAAAGTATTCTGTAATGTATTTTATGCTGCCTTGATTCAATAAAATTTAAGTTATAAAAAAAAAAAAAGGTTATACAATTTGCATAGCCCACCACTCGATGATCTGTATTTGAACTTTACCTTGTCCAGATACTGCATTGTGCCATCTGCTTCCATTGATCAACCCCGATTCTATGGACGCAGGAACACACTCGCCTCTGCCGTGCCTGTCACGCAGAAAAAGCGAAGGGCAGGAGCCATTCCCAAGCCAAGGCCAAAGCGAAAGGCTAAGGCTAATAAAGAAAACCTTCTGCTGACCCCAAAGGCTAAGGGTTTTAATACACGTAAGCCTTATTATGTCAAGAAGAAATTCGGTGATGTACTCTCAAGGCAAAACAAATGGCAGCGAACCCATCGAACCCGCAGGCCACTTCCTCGATTACGCTTCGGCGACTCTGCCGCTGCTCTCTCGGAAATCCACAGCCCATCTTCTCCACTACTCGTCCACGGCGCTGCCGCTGCTCTCCCAAAAACCCACAGCCCATCTTCTCCACTACTCTTCAACGACGTTGCCACTGGTCTCCCGGAAATCCACAAGTCACTTTCTCCATTACGCTTAGACGACTCTGCCGCTTTTCTCCCGAAAATCTACTGGTCACTTTCTCCATCCCTCTTTGGCGACGCTGCCGCTTCTCTACAGGGAACCCCCATCTCATCCTCCGTAGCACCCATCCACCCAGATGTCCACAGCACCCCATGCACAAGATCCAGCTTGTTAGACCGCATGCTGAATGGGTTAAGTGTCGATATCCCCGGGAACGCTACTATGCTGGTAAAGATAGATCTTCTTTTAGAGACCATGCTAAATATGGATCAACGGATGGAGAAGATGATCAATGGATGGAGAAGATGAATCAACGGATGGAGAAGATGGAGACTGACATAGCGGGGATACATAATTTGCTCAGGAGGGTGGCATGGATGGGATGAATGGGACCTTCAACCTTCCATCACCAAGCGCACCGCCTCCACCAGAAGAATATGTGTACATATATGCCGTTGACGAGGATGAAATGACAACCCCGTCAAGACCACGGCAGGAGACAACATGGCGACCAAGACAGGAGGAATGCATCCTCCCAGACAACCTACCCTTGCCCGCTGCCACAAGCACACCCTCTCCCAGAAGAACACCTGCTCCCAGAATCCAACCCACATATGCTTGCATCGATACGGTGCCCGACATCATCCTGCGCGAGCTGCCCAATCCAATCAGGTGAAGTATAGAGTGATGAGTGCTGGTTTACCCCAGAAGTATGCCATGTTAATTTTCAAGCACCACGTGTCCTACTTGGTGTACTGCGGGTGGGCCAAGAATGTAAACTACGAAGGAAATCGCGAAAAAAGGGCGCTTCCTGAAAATTTAAGAAGGAATATTGTGGAGGAATTGCGGCGATATTTTTCAATTACCGATCCTGTAATGAAAATCGTGCGTCATACAAGGCATCGGCCCTGGAAGGATAATCTGGTGGGGATCGAATTTGCGTGACTGTTCAAATGTTGTTTATTTTTTGACTTGTTGCTTGTTTTGACTTGTATTAATAAAGAAATGTTTTTTACTAACACCATACTGTTGTGCTGTAAATGTTTTGACTTTCTGTACTTTAATAAAGGAGATGTTCCGTGTTTTAACTTGTATTAATAAAGAAATTATTTTTACTAACACCATACTGTAAATGTTTTGACTTTCTGTACATAAATGTTTTTACTAGCAGTACACCATACACCTGTAAATGTTTTGAATTGCTGTACACTTTTTGTACTTACTCCACCAATAAAAGAAAATGTTGATTTGTTTTAAATTGTTCCATTCTCTCCTTTTATACTTTACCAAAATACAGTGTTTCTAGAACATACAGTACAGTACTGTCCAGGCATATTGTACCATATACTGTAGGCATGCTCAGTACTGTACATCACAAGAGTATTAAAACAATACATGCTGTACGGGTAGTAGAATACTGTCGCGGCCGAGTTTATTCGAGCATTTGCCCGGTCTCGGCCGCGACAGTAACCGGGCGTGCGCCGGGGTGTCCCGACGCGCGCCGAAGCCTCGGAGGAGCGGCCCTCCGATCGGGGCTTCTCCTTCGCCTCTCCGGGTCCGCCGGGCCCCCCGGAACCCCCCACCGCCGTCCCAAATATCACGGCACACCAGGGCTCCCTCGGGGAGCCCTGGGCATGCGCGCAGAGGGCGCAGGCACCCGATAAAGCGTGACCGCGCATCGGTGACGCGCGGCACGCCGAGGGAGTGGGGCTAGCAAGCCGGGGCATCCCCCGGCTTGCGGAACTAGCCCTGCTCGAATAAATCGTGTCGGTAGTGTACACATATGTACTGGAATACATGTAGAATAAATGCATACTTTTTATTTTTCGGGTTTATTATACAGTATATATATTTAAAAAAAAGTATTGTATACGGTCTGAAAACAACAGCATACTGTTTCAGGTTTTCTATGAAGCTCTCAGTTACAGTATTCTATCCTAATCAATAACAACGGCCACTAAACTGTTGACTCCGGTACGTGGTTTTTTAAATCCGATTCAGCAATGTGCAGGCATTGTTACACAAAGCGATATTATCCATCGAAATCCCTCCATGTGCTGTTTTCCGCATGAGATGACAAAGTTTTATTTTCTGAGGAAAAAACAAAAATAAACGTTTTACTGTAATGGTCAGACAGTCCCCTAAAGAAGTTCCCACAGTCAGTCCCACCAATAATTTTCTCGGGGGGTGTCTCCTGTTCACATGCGCATGCGCCTACTGTCGATGTGATGATACGCATATGCGTTTCAAGAACGTTCCAATGCGCATGCGCCTAGCTTTCCGCCAATTGTTCAATATCTACTGTAGAAGCTTCTCAGCCAATGATATTGCTTACAGGAGAATCGCTTAACTGTGCATTGATATTGATATTTCAAAAACAGAATAAAATACGGCAACATTACTCACCATAGACTTTGCCAATCAGCTGGCGCCGAGCCACTGCCAGTCCTATATTCTCGATTATACACATAGTTGACAGGTGACAGCGGGACTACTACACCTGTAGTTGACAGCTGATGAGGCTGGAAATCGCTTTGGTACATGCAAGCTTGCTGGAATCTGTACGCGAAATCCAGCTCAGGCTGCAGGTATCCGGGCGGGGACAGACAGCAAGGGTTGCCGGTCACCAGGTTTTCACTGACGGTCGGACCGTTATTGGAAGCTGGCGCTGTCGCTGGCGCATTGCTTGCCAGCGACTGACGTTTCTTAGTTGGTTTTAACATGACCTTTTGCCTTTAAAGTCTCCATGATCAAAGTTCCGGAAAAATCTGGTGCTACACAACAATACCCTCCAATAACACCGGGATCAATACGAAAAAAAAACACAGATCGATACATAACTTTTTCCTTATTGCACGCTTCCACACATGAGCATCTGGTGAAAATTTGTAAAAGTCATAGTTTTCGATAAAATACTGATAAATTTGACCAACTGTTGCCATCTTATCATCTGTTGCATTAATCGCGGCCCATATTAAATAAGCGTACGTTATATCGGGTTTTTGGTACACGGACTGCAGCGGTGCACTCATCTCGGAACTCTCAGGGCAATAGAACACCAGACACTGCGCATTTAGTTTTTAATATGAAAAGCCTAAATTGATACATTATTGTAACTTCTTCAGAACCAAGGTCAATTTACAATAGACCACTGTGGTATTTTTTAAACACCTGCAAGTCGACACATTACTGAAGCGCATGCGCATTACAATTCATGAATATCTGCCACCTGGCGAATACGCAAAGAATTGCAACCAATTAAATCTGAACCATTATCAATAAACACATTAACCGCGGGTGACGCCGGCATGAATGCAACATGAATGCGGCATGAACGCAGTGAAGTGCGTGGCATTCTGAAAAAATCCCCGAAAAAATTCGATGGCGGAGAATAAAAGGGGCTGCGGCTGTAGATGTGGCTTGGCTGTGGTAAACACATGCCAGTTGTTCATGACATGCTTTAAAGAACAGATTTCTTGTATGTGCTTACCCTTGAAGTCTTCACTCAATATATATTTTTATACTACACTATGAGTCGTGCGCTTGTCACCCTTTTTTTTCTTTCTGTAGTTTCATGAGATGCTGAGCCATCTCCTGTGGATAGTAGCCGACTCTACCTCATACCTTATTTAAGGTCACGTTATATTATTTTATAACTTTATCTGACACACTATATACAGTACGTGGATAAATCTTTTTCACATCACTTTTATTATTTTACTATTTTGGATTTAACTATGGTAAAGTAAAACAATATTCCTGGATATGTCTGGGGGCCGATTGAAATTCAAGGGCCACCTCTCATTTCAACTTATGACACCAAATGTAGGAGACTAGTGCAGAGGTACAACCAAGGAGACATTTTTGGGGAGAATAAACCATGGATTTTATTCAGCCCATAGCTTCAAACAATACAACTTTAAGGAACCACAAAAATAAAAAAACAGCCTATCCCTTTGCAAGGGCTAACTCACTTCTAAGTCCCTATCTGCAGGAATGGGAGGATAGACCTCTTGCCCACCTCTGACCCCAAAGTCCAAAGTACCTGTAAACAGGAGGCTCTTTTTCAGTCTCTGGATCTGGGTTGCTCTCCGTTGGGATGCAACACTCTGTCGGGTTTGAGGGTCCACTGCGCCCTGGAATAGAGGGTCTGGTTCTCTGGGAATCTCTTTTAGCAACATAGTCCCTCTGTGTTCAAGAGCCCTGTGCAATTTGTGCAGCACACATTTAAAGCTGCTTGATGAGCCTGGTGGAGACAGGCTAATTGACTCTAGCTACAATTAACCAACTCCTTGCTGGACTCAATAGCTACAGACAGGCTCTATGTGTGTTGCCTTTTTAAAATGGGAAAAGACCCTGTCACACACTACAATAAAGAGATCAATCTATTATTCTGCCCGCATCTTGTGAATACTAATGCGGTCAGACTATATCATTTAAACGTAGCAAGGTGTTTGAAGACAAATGTGGTCAAATTAAAAATACAGAAAATCATTGGATTATTTATAATCAGAAGGTCCTAGAAGAGGGCAGCAAGCCTCAAGGGCAACCATATCATGATGAATTACTCTAACCTTAAAGGCAAACGAGTCTCGTAGGGAATAAAGGCACATTCGACCAGGGCAGTTTATATCTCATTGGTATTCAAAGCCCAAGCCTCTCCAAGCTAAATTTGTAAAGTTGAAGACTGGTCCTCATTCACAACTCTGTGAAATACTACAATCTAGATGTACAAGCCTCAACCGAAGAAAGCTTTAACAGGAGAATTCTGTAAGAGATTATAGAATGATTGAACCATTAACAAAAAAAAATGTGTTTTCTTTTCCTCTTGTCTTCCCTACCATTGGGTGAGCTTTGATATATCACAATTAGTACCCACTGCCATGTAGGGAATAGGAAAATAAAAAATGTATTCAGATTACCGTAATTTTCTTTTCCTGTACTCCACTAATGGCGGTGGGTACATCATAACCTCCCTGTATTAAAGTTATGTTTATATCTATGGGAGAAATAAAAAACTGCCTGTGACGATAGTGAGGGTTTGGCCCGGGATTAACGGGGTTACTCCCCAAGGGCCCCCCTCTAACCTCGCCAGGGAGACAAGGGGTTAACTGGGCTGAGGTCCAGAAATGTGATTTAACCCTTGTTATAACATGAAAATGCTTATTCCCCTGTGTAAAATGTATTGTTGCTGGGTCAGTGTCTGCATAACCCACCCACTGGGACTTAAGGGGTTAATCTTATATGCAGTGCTGAATAAACAGTTACCTGAAAACTGGTAATTTGGGAACGGAGTAAGCCAGGACCCTGAGCCTTGGGGTACAGCCTCTGGGTCACCCCCCAAGTACACACATATTAAAAATATAACTTTGTCATAAGAGGAACATATATTTTTGATAAAGTGACTTTTTGCAGTCTTACAATGTGCAGGCCAAATGCTAACTACCTCTGCCTGCCTTTGTAATGCGTACCAGGACCAAATGGTTTGACTCATGAGTCTATTCACGTTTGATATGCAAGCTTCCTCTCTGGAAGTGCATATCCAAAAGGGAGGTGTGAATTGGCCAGTTGGATGCTAAATAGGACATCCTGCTAGAATTTAGCCTGGCTTCACAGGGGAATTGCTATGCAAGACCCAGGAAGGATCAACAGGTAATTACCTAGTTGGTTATGCGAGAAGCTACAAGCCTACTTCAAAAGGTTTTATTGATGGGGGTAGGGGTGGAGCTACCCAAGAAGGGAATCAAAAGGAGTAACCTTATTAAATATAAGAATATTATGAGATGTCCTTGGCTGAAAAGGATAAGAATGACATATTTGTATTCGTGGGACTTCCCCGCCACCAACCGTTACAAACAATTAATATCTGGCCCTTAGTGGCTGCCAGATATTAATATCTCTATTAATTTTCATATTACACTGTAATGTTGGGTCTCTCTGCGAGCGTCAGGTGGGACGGAATGTATTAATATATCTCACCTGACTGTATGTATTACTGAACTCAAGTTATGAGGTGATTTGCAGTAAATATGAAATTTTGGTTGAGTTCTGAGAAACTGCAACCCCCTGCTATGATAATGAGCAGGAATGCCAGAATTTACATCGCGTGGTCATCAAAGGCTAAGTTGCTAATTGCTTATGCTTGGCCCAACGGACAAAAGGAATTAACCAGAGTAAGTGAAACTTTTCACACTGGACCCTGGAAGTCCAAAGTCAGCTTCAAAAGCTTCAAAGGGGATTTTACTAGACGGCACGGCGCCGTAAGCTGGGAAGCAAGGGTTAAAATGATATATAAATCAGAGCCACCCTTTTATCCATGTTGTTCATGCAAATGTTGTTCATGTTTTGCAAGTTCTTCAAGTGTTCAGTCTGTTCTATACCATCTTGATTGCTGAGAAGAAATGCCATGCATGTGTCCTGCCTGTTTTGCTGTGATGTCAACTGAAATATGGGAGAAGTGGCCAGTCTGTAATCCTGATGGCTTTCTTGCCATAATCTTTAAGTAAGTGTCTATATTTTGCTGTTATTGTATAATCTGTTGTGTTCACCTTTATCAAGGAATAAATTATATTTATCATATCTAAGTCTCGTCCCAGTTCAAATCCAGGTATATATTTATATATAGTTTTGGTGTAAATTACAACCTGTCACAAGCTACCGTGACACTGCCTCTTCAGGGAAAGGGAGGGGCTTATATACCAGGTTACTTCAGAAGAGTTTCCTGTCCTACCTATGATGAGGGAGGCGCTAATCCTAATTAGTACCCACTGCCATGAGTAGAGGAAAAGAAAATTAGGGTAAATGAATACATTTTCTTTTTTCCTGGATGAGCTTGCCAACAGTACATAGGATTGTATACTCTATGGAGGGCTACACTGCCAACCAGGCCGCAAGAGCTCTTATATCTGCATGAGTGAACAGTCCTGTCCGGGAAAAAGACTTGGCCTTCTGGCAAAGGGCACAGCCCTGTTTGGGACTTTTTAGTTTGCTTGTCCAATATGCTAAAAGTAAGCTCTTTTATGTTTCATGTATAGCCTTGTTCCCCTGGCTATGGGTTCGCTGGCCCTAGCATGTAAGTCCTGGCAAGTGCAGGAAGTGCTGGGGTTAAATCCTTTCACATGGGCTGTCTGCACCATATACTTTCTACTTATTCCCATGATATCTTATCATATTTTGTCATGTATTGCCATAGCCAGGTGCAGGCTGGATGGCAGTTGGGAGCGTCATGCCTGGGGCGGGAGTTACTGGGTCACACGAAGTGTGGTGTGGTCCCGGTCCCTCATCTAAAACCTGCCCAGTTTGGGGCAGTGTCACTAACCCCTCCCCAGGTATATAAGAGGCTTCTGACCCAAATTTAGTCGTTGATTCCAGGATGTATGCGGCTCCGCGGAGAGTGAGGCATTGTCTGCCTTACCCATCAAGGGGTAAGGGGGTAGCGACTAGCCTCAGGGGCCTCAAGCCCTTAGGGGGCCTTGTCAGGGAAGTAACCTAATGCAAGATGCGAGGGTAGATGTTCCATGACTGTCGGGTGTACACAGTACCTCTTTTGCATGAGAAGGAATCTGGTCTGGCCTGCCAAATAAAGGATGAACCGTTCCTGGACTCTGTGAGGTTACTGAAAAGGGGGTTCCTGTAGGGACTACTCTCTGCCTCCGGCAGCTCCCTACAGGATGGAGGCGCTGCACCGAAGAACTACCATCCTGTTCCGTTGCTACTCCCACTACCATCCATGGAGTCTCAGGCTTCCTGACCTACAGCAGCTGAGCTAACCAGCACCAGATATGTACGCAACATACAAATCTCCCGTAAGGGGGCGGAGAAAGGTGTTACACATGTTGTGAATCTCTAAATAAAAGCCTACCCTCAGACAACTCATGTGTCGTTGCGACCTCACTGCAACATTCTCCCTAATATATTTCTCAGCATAATCTGCATCAATCTCACATTGATCATCAGTATAAACAGGATAAGAATATTATGTTTTGATATACTGTCTATTCAGTGTTTCCTACTAGCTATTGTCAGTATTATTTTATGTGAAGTGTATTTGCACGTTGTATACCATTTACCTTACCCACACAAAATAATCACTGATTACATTTTGTATTTTTTGCGATTTTCTATATCTTGCTTATTGAGTGCTGGGAACATCCCCTTGTTTTTGTTGCCATTATTTTTGAGGGGATAAGGATCCCTTGACTGTTCCCATCGCACCTTTCCCACAATTGTTACGCAATACCATACAGTATATCATTAGGTGTGCTGTCTGCACCATATACTTTCTACTTATTCCCTTGATATCTTATCATCATGTATTACTGTTTCAAAGCAATGTGTACATGGATATACAAAATACAGATATACATATATATTTTTTTACAGTTCAAGGTTTGCACAACTGCATTGCCATCTGGTACGTCTTCATATTAATAAATAGAAATTTAAGCATTTGGGTAGGAAATTATCATTATTGAATTAGCAACTTCAGATGTGGTCTGACTGACGTTCAAATTATGCACTTCTTTTTACCAGCCTCAGTATGTCTCTAACTCCATTCATATATCTCCATCTCACCTTCCTTCATCACTTCTCTGTTCACATGAACTCCATTCTTACCTGCGTCCTCTGACACCACACAGCTATATCCCCTGCACTAAAACACACCCCTACAAATCCTCCTCACACATCCTCTTTCTATCCATGCTTCTCCTCCTTGCTTCTGGGGATATCTCTCCCAATCCTGGTCCCTGTCTTATTCCTACATGCGCTCGTCCTCGCCTGCCAACTGCAACCTCTACTCCTTCTGGTGTAAACCCCTCCAACCTCATACCCATCCCCTGCCACCCTCCCTCCTCTCTCCCTTTCTCCTGTGCCCTTTGGAATGCTCGCTCCCTCTCTAACAAGTTCCTCTCTGTGCATGACTTCTTTCTCTCTCACTCCCTGCTTCTCTTTGCTATAACTGAGACCTGGCTCACTCAGTCTGACTCTGCTCTGGAAGCTGCCCTCTCCTACGGTGGCCTTTCCTTCTCCCACACTCCGCGCACTGATGGCAGGGGTGGAGGCGTGGGGCTCCTGCTCTCCTCTCTCTGTCGTTACCGAACCCTTCCTATTCCTCCCTCTCTTGCTTTTCCCTCCTTTGAGGCTCACACTGTCCAGATTTTCTCTCCTCTCCCTGTTCATGTGGCGGTCATCTATCGCCCACCTACCTCTACTCATCCCCCTTCTGCCTTTCTCTCTCACTTTGAATCCTGTCTCTCTTTCTTCCTCTCCTCAGACTCCCCTGTTCTTCTCCTTGGGGACTTCAATTGCCACATTGATGACCCCTCTCTCCCTTGGGCTTCCCGCTTTCTTTCTCTAACCTCTTCTTTTGGCCTTCAACAGTGGACTGCAGCCAGCACCCACAAGGATGGCCACTACTTAGACCTGGTTTTCACTAAGAACTTCTCTCTCTCCGATTTCTCCATTTCCCCTTTTCCTCTCTCTGACCATCATCTCATCTCATTCTCTCTATCTCGCTTCTCCCCTTCTCCACCTCCATCTACACTCCGGTTCTGCAGAAACCTGCGCTCTATTCACTTACCTGACTTTGAGTCCACTTTACGCTCCTCCCTCTCCTCTCTCAGCTCTGCTACAGACCCCGACAACCTGGTCAGGAACTACAACTCTGTCTTGTCCTCCTCTCTTGATCTATATGCCCCACTTTCTCTCTGCCGCACTTGCCCTTCTAACCCTAGACCCTGGCTAAATTCCCACACACGCATGCTGCGTTCCTCCACTCGTTCCTCTGAACGCCTCTGGAGGAAGTCTCACACTCTCGCAGACTTCATTCACTACAAATTTATGCTATCCTGTTTCAACTCTGCCCTCTCGCAAGCTAAACAAGCCTACTTTTCTGCACTAATCAACATGCACAAGTCTAACCCACGCCGACTGTTCTCTGTCTTTGATACTCTACTCAAACCACCCTCAGCTGCTTCTCCTTCCTCCATCTCCGCTCAGGACTTTGCTGACTATTTTAAGGAAAAGGTGGAATCCATACGTCAGAACATCCCCTCTGTTTCTTCTTCCCATCCTACACCTCTTCCTAACTCTCCTCCTGACTTCCTTGACTCTTTTTCCACTGTCTCAGAGGAGGATGTGTCGCTGTTGATCGCCACTTCTCCCTCTACCACTTGCCCTCTTGACCTCATTCCCTCCCATCTCCTAAAACCTCTTGCTCCTACTATAATCCCTACGCTCACACACATTTTTAACTCCTCACTCTGCTCTGGAACCTTTCCATCCTCCTTCAAACATGCAACAGTCATACCATTACTAAAAAACAGCAAGCTTGACCCTACCTGTCTTTCTAACTATCGACCTGTCTTCCTCCTGCCTTTTGCCTCTAAACTCCTTGAACGTCTTGTATTCTCTCGCTTGCTCCATTTTCTCAACACCTATTCTCTCCTAGACCCTCTACAATCTGGCTTCCGCACTGCTCACTCCACGGAAACAGCCCTCACTAAAATAACTGATGACCTCCATGCTGCCAAAGACAGAGGTCATTACACTCTGCTCATATTACTCGACCTCTCTGCAGCATTTGACACCGTGGACCACCCTCTTCTCCTTCACATTCTCCATACTCTTGGTATTCAGAACAAAGCTCTATCCTGGATCTCATCCTACCTCTCCCATCGTACTTTCAGTGTCTCTTCTGCTAACACCTCCTCCTCCTCTATTGATCTCTCTGTGGGGGTACCCCAGGGCTCTGTCCTGGGACCTCTTCTCTTTTCTCTGTACACACTCTCTCTAGGTGACCTAATAACATCTTTTGGGTTTAAATATCACCTCTATGCTGACGACACACAAATATACTTTTCAACACCTGACCTTACACCTGCTATACAGACCAAAGTTTCTGAATGTCTCTCTGCTATATCATCCTGGATGGCCCTCCGTCGCCTTAAACTCAACATGTCTAAAACAGAGCTCCTCATACTTCCTCCCAAACCTGGCCCTACTACCTCCTTCCACATTACTGTTGGAACTACGATCATCCACCCAGTAGCCCAAGCACGCTGCCTAGGGGTCACACTCGACTCCTCTCTCACATTCGCCCCTCACATTCAAAACATTTCTAAAACTTGTCGCTTTTTCCTCCGCAATATAACAAAGATACGCCCTTTCCTCTGTTGCTCGACTGCTAAAACTCTGACTCAGGCCCTCATTCTCTCCCGTCTTGATAACTGTAACCTCCTGCTGTCCGGCCTTCCTGCCTCTCACCTGTCTCCCCTACAATCTATCCTAAATGCTGCTGCCAGAATCACTCTACTCTTTCCTAGATCTGTCTCAGCATCTCCCCTCCTGAAATCCCTCTCCTGGCTTCCAATCAAATCCTGCATCTCACACTCCATTCTTCTCCTCACTTTTCAAACTTTACACTCTTCTGCCCCTCCTTACATCTCAGCCCTAATTTCTCGCTATGCACCACCCTGACTCTTGCGTTCTGCTCAAGGATGTCTTCTTTCTACCCCCTTTTTATCTAAAGCCCTCTCCCGCCTTAAACCTTTTTCACTGACTGCCCCACACCTCTGGAATGCCCTTCCCCTCAGTACCCGACTAGCACCCTCTCTATCCACCTTTAAGACCCACCTTGAGACACACTTGCTTAAAGAAGCATACGAATAGCACTGTGAACATTCTGAACACATGATACATAAAGCTTGGCCCCCTGTAGACGCACTTACTAGAACTCCCTCCTCCTGTCTCTGTACGTTCTCCCTACCTACCAATTAGATTGTAAGCTCCTCGGGGCAGGGACTCCTCTTCCTTAATGTTATGTTTGTCTAAAGCACTTATTCCCATGATCTGTTATTTATATTATCTGTTATTTATTCGATTACCACTTGTATTACTACTGTGAAGCGCTATGTACATTAATGGCGCTATATAAATAAAGACATACAATACAATACAATTGCCTGTATCCTGGAATCCTCTCCTAAACAAGGCAGCTTTGTTTTATAACTACACTCTGGTAGCTGAAAATACTTCATAGAGTACATAACTTTATCCCATACAGTGACAGAGGTTGTGTAGCACATAATCCTGCAACATATTGCAGACCCCACCCCACAACACGGAAGGGGTACACATATTTGCTACATACAGAATTTACCTTTTGACATAGATGCAAAGTTACATGTTTCTTCTCTCCACGCTGTAATTCACCAATGTGTATGTCCTCTGACAATTCTAGAATTATTTAAATGGGAAAAATATAACATTTGTGTTAACGTATTAACCAGGTATGCTGACTAATTGCATAGACACAGAGCAAGACAAATTCAATAATTGTTGGGTCCAGATTCACAAAGCTACGGACTGTTATTCTATTTAGCATGACGTTAACCTAAATTAATGTCATGGTATTCGTAACACAGTATTCACTTACATAATGTGATGTTAACAAGTTTAACTCCAGGAAAAAGAGTAACATTATTTTGTATGGATTATTAATGAGATGCAAATGAGATTTGAATTACCAAAAATCTTATGCATTTAGTATTCACTAAGTAGCACAATCGTTAACACAGGAAAATAATGTCACATTATTCAAGTTATACCTAAATTAGGTGTGAATGACCAATTACCTGGGTAATGGTATAAAAGGAAGTCATGTTTCACCTATGTTTAAAGGCATAATGCAGGTGTTAGTATGGTTGCAGGAGACTCGAAGAGAGAGGGGGCACAGAGGGAGAAAGACTTGGCCTTCTGGGGCGATAGTGAGACTTGAAGAGAGGGCGATAGTGTGCGTTGGAGAGAGAAACATGGTAGGAGTAGAAGTGGGAGAGAGGGAGGTAGTGGTAGTGGGAAATGGGAGTGGGAGAGATTAAAATCAAGGGAGCGTTAGAGTGGGAAAGGAGAAAAGGAGATATAGGTTAAGGGAGAGAGTTGTGGCTGAGGACAAAAGGAGACTGTTAAGGCCCAAATTATTTAGGACCAGGAAATACTTCTGTGCCTTATGGAGGAGTGACAGGCAGATTTTTCTTGAGCACAGCTACAAATATGAAAAAACTGTCACATGCAGGATTAATTCAGTTCTTTATATTGTGACAATGCTGTGCTTATTACATTATTTAACACCTGGGTTTTTTCAAAGTTTAGTGGCCAATGTTGGTGACATTTTGCAGCCCATATTTTCTTGTTTCTGATTGCTCTGAAAATACACATGGTGAGCATATAAATTTCCCCAGTAAGAGAACTGAATTACATGCTGCAGCACAGATATCAGCTCCTACTTTCTTGATGAGGCCGGACGTGTCTAGTTATTAATTGCTGTGATCAATTGCTGGCTTATTACTCTCAAAATAATGGAGCTTGTTTTTTGGTTTGCTGTGGCTGGTATCCTGTACACTGAATTCTCATCATACTTTGCTGGTAGAAAAGTATGCCATCATCAATAGCCTCCTTTCTTCTTTGGAGTTGAGGGTGGAAAGGACTGCACCTACACTTGAGGCAGGTAATGCAGATGAATCTGAGGTGACCACAGGTTTGGCAACACATGGTGCTACATGTGAGATGGCCTCAAGTAGGCTAGCAGAAGGTGCTTAAGGTGGAGAAGCATCAGATGGGCTAGCAGAAGCAGAAGCTAAAAGTGATCCATTAAAAAATGCTCTTCCTGCAGATGTCCCGTAGTTTCATGATTGGGTAACTTTCCCACTGAATATTTTCATGCTGTTGGAGTTTGTTTAACTTATGTAAAAGTTTAAAATAATTTTAGATTTGTTACTGCATATGTCTATAGCATGATATTATTAGCCTAGATCTATTAATAAGATCATTGTATATGCCAAATTCTTTTTTTTTAAACGAAGAACCTCATTCTTTTTTCCTTTACATAAAAAATCTTTGCTATAAAACTATTTTAATACCAAAATATACATCACATTATTTCATTATGATGTTGTAGCTGGCTCTCTGGAATAGTTAAATGTGTACTGTAGCTCATGTTTTTAACTTACCTACTTCCTCCTCTTGCAGATCTCCTGTATCAATTAGACGTTCCAGCCACAGAATGTGAGCAGAGGAGAACACCTCAACCATCTGCTGCTTGTAAGATGCAATATATACAGCTCAACCCCGTTATAGCGCAATCCGCTATAACGCGGATCTGTTTATAACGCGGTTTGATCGTGGACCTCGAATTTAAAAAAAAAAAAAAAAAAAATGTAAAGGTTTTTTTTTGCACACACACTGCACACTCTCACTGCACACACTCACAGCACACTGCACATACTCACAGCACACTGCACACTCACAGCAAACTGCATACACTCACAGCACTCTGCACACACTCACACACTCACAGCACACTGCACACACACACACTGACACACACACAGCACTCTGCACAGCATACTGCATACACTCATAGCACACACTCACAGCACATTGCATACATTCACAGCACACTGCATACACTCACAGCACACTGCACACACTCACAGCACACTGCACACACTCAGCACACACTTACAGCACACTGCATACACTCACACCACACTGCATACACTCACAGCACACTGCACACACACAGCACACTGCACACACACACACACTGACACACTGACACACTGACACACTGACACACAGTCAAATACACACATACACACACACAGAGATACGCTGTCTCTTTAAGGGAGCTTGCTCTCGCAAGACGGAAGCAGAAGCAGGAAGCAGAGACAGGGAGAAGAGCTGCCAGATTCCGGGTCAGTGCGGTGTGCTGTTGCCGCTGCCCCACCGGTCTGGGAATGCTGGGAGAGTTCTTAGCTTTCCCCCTCCGGCGGACATGGTACCACCACAAAAAAAAAAACAAAACATTTTTTTGGCGGCCATTTTTTTTCCGCGACCCCGTTTATAATGCGGTGGTCGCGGGTGGCCCCCGAGGACCGCGCTATAACGGGGTTAAGCTGTAGCTATGCTGCCGTCCCTTCTACAGTATTCCACATATCTATGGCATGGTTTGCCAAATATTTCTTCTATTTGAGCTTCTTAAACATCTCTACTGTTTTCTTGGCATGTAAAAATGGGGCCATCCTTTTTGCATTTAGTTTTGTTAGTAAATAAGGAGTTATGGGGCAGTAAAGTATGTTCCTGGTTTAGGCAACATCACATTATTTAAGCTAATTTAATGGAGCTCAGTGAATCTGGACCTGTGTATTTACAACATTGACAGCACATATTTTAAAACATTGACAACTTTGGGGGGTGGGGGATAGATGTGATAACCATATACAAAAATATGCAAAGAGTCTGAGGCATTCTAGAAATAAATTATGTTAAAAGGGAACGCAAATTGTTACAACTTAAATTCACTCAACAAATTTGAATACATATTTAGTATCATATGTAATTCAATACACATCTTTTCCAAACATACATTTCTCTGATATGGGATATACCATTTCACTTAATTAAGTTTGTTTTACCCTGTGAGGAGTTAATGAGTCCTGTGCAAAAGAATAAGGTATTTCTTTTTTCATTGATGCCAAGAATTGTTATGCAGGTATCCATTATTTTTGTGATACTTGTTTCCTTTGGAACCTTCAGCTGCAATTTCTGTTCGTAGGCTGAAAAACAAAACTAAATTAAATCCAAGCAAAACAGACAATAAATCATCTGAGAACATATTGAACTTACTAGTCAACACACAGTAATATCAATTTTAAATTCAGTAAGAATAAAGGGACCCATATTTATTAGTAGTACTACACACCTTCAGGTACATTAGCTAAGGCCCATGCATTTAAATGGGCATTAAAATGCACTAAGGATTAGTAAATATTGGCCTTGGTCAGTCACATAGAAAGCAGGTTCAATAATAGAACTTAAGTGATGAAGCCCAAGTTTGACCACATGGGTTGCTGCTTGTTAAACCTTACAGTATTTAAACAAATGAGCTTATTTAAAAAAAGACTATGTCATACATTGTGCGAGCAATTAAATATTTTGGGGCTTGTTCACAAACTTGCCCTTTAACTACAGCAGGTCATAAGTTCACTGAAATAAAGTGACTTCCCACATGGACTATGGCAAGTGCGACTTTGTAAACTGCATCTGTCTTTGATCATCTACATGTGTGTTTTAGAATATTTGTCACTTAATAGTTAAACAACTGGTGAATTTATTGTATTATAAACAATATCGATGGGAAAAATTATAACAAGCCAACCTTTCAACTACAGTCATTTTTAATTGCTAAAAAGTACAACCTTCCACAAAGCACTCATTTTTGTCTTCCCATTCTTCTAATTAAGAAATAAATCTCATAAATAAAATTTTAGAATATGTAGTCATTTTTTCTTAGCTCATACAGTATGTTACCAAATTACAGTTAGCATGTCCATATGTTAAGTCCCATTAACTGAGCATTTTAAAATTAATTATTCTACTCCTTGTCTGTGTATGAGAGAGAGAGAGAGAGAGAATAATAATTATTACCAGAGGGATGTCCGATAATAAGAGACAGCACACTGAAGGTTAAATCCAAAACAAAGTCTGTATTGTAGACAAGAGAGGCATTGCAACCAATGTTTCGGTCACCATAACGGGACCTTCCTCGGGGTCATGCAATGGTCAAATGCCCGTATGAATCCTTATATGCCACCACCAGTGCAACATAAACAAATCCAACCAATAGCCAAACATCTAATCATTAAAAACAGCTGTTACACATACAGTAGCTCTTCTAAAAAGTGTTTCATGTTCTGTCTCTGGTTTTAAATATATATTGCCATGCTCAGTAGCACTCCTCTGTGACATTTATATGCTTATATATATGTTGTGGTTATTTTGGGGGTTCAATATGAGCTTGTAGGTGTCCTGTATGTTTTACAAGTCTTGTTCAGCTGGTCTTAGCTGATTGGAGGGTGGCTCCTCCTACCTAGTTGAAGCTCACCTCCTCCCACACTTAAATGGTTAAAAGCTCACTCCATTGCATCTCCCACTCTCAGGAGAACTTGTTTGCTTGCAGTTTGATTGTGACAAATCTAATACAGAGTGCTTTTCCTGGTAATGTACAGGTTAATAAGAGCTTCAATCAGACTTAGAACTATGTAACTAATTTTGACAGATTTATTATAAATCATTCTTCCTGGTAATGCACAGGTTATTAAGAATTTATGTTAGTGTTAGGTACCCTTGAGATGTGGTCTGCCATGTAGTGGCTCAAGGGCTTACAACACTTTGGCCAAAATGTGAAACTAAAAGACCATTTTATTTAATAGATATCTATACATATATATGTAGGCACTGTACCGTCTGTCTGTGTTTCATGTTCTGTGGTTTTAAAAGTTGTATTTACCTAATTTTAAGACCTGCTAAGGACCAGATGATTGTTATTATGTCCTGATATGTAAAACTATAGAATTCAAAGAGGGTGTACTTTCTTTTTCACACAACTGTATATACCCTCACTCACTCTGTATGATCTAATTATTGGAGTGCCTTACCTCACAGATCTCTCTCTCTCTCTTTTTTTTTTTTCTCTCTCTTTCTCTCTCTCTCTTTCTCTCTCTTTCTTTCTCTCTCTCTCCTTTTTCGTTAGGTCATCCATGGTTAGTAAAGCAGTCCAAATATCGACCAGGCCAGTAGTGATTTGGGTGCAGATGCAGGACTCTGGGACACAAACAAGGAGGGACAGGTGTACACACAGACAATGTTGGAGAATCAGGGAGGGGAGAAGACACAGAGGGAGAGGAAGGAATGACCGTGTTGTATCTGTGCTTCCTGGTGAGGCCGAATCCATTCAGGTCGAATACTTTGGGGCTTTGGTTGTGTAGTCGAGGAGTCTCCTCCCTGTTGCATAAGGTCCCTTTCATTGAGCAGGTGGCAACCTTCTTCCACCATCTTAATGGATGAGTGGGCTCAATTTCTTATTATACAGTATACAACATTCAGTATGGTTTCTTTAATATGAAAATAATGTACTGTATGTGTACCAGGATATCTCTGGGAGCATCTTGATGCTCAGTCCATCAGCAGCTCTTTGGACTGAGCCGACGGCAAGAGGGCCTGGAAGAAATCCATTGTGTACATACATGCCATAAATAATATAACTCTAGTCCATAAATCCATACCAAAATAGCATATCATTTAGTATTAAGCTACTGTCTTTGAAATATGTCTAAATACATTCATTGCTAATTGGTAAAGTGTTTTTACAGTGCCCATATATTTTACTAACTGTTAGAATCCTTGCTATGGGTATTGGTTTTGTAATATGAAAGAAATGCTTTCTCTGTTGATATATAGAATATCAATAGTTTTAGAATTCTTATTAACTAGTATACAGGTTTCTTTCTACTTAGAAAAGATTGGCTTCTGGATATGATGGTAAAATATAATTACCTATTGTCTTTAAGATAAAGCTAAGTGGCATTTTATTATAATAGACGCTGAAGCCATGTTCTTACGAACAGGCAAAATACATTTCCATGTCTGTTCAAGTTTATAGATATTGTTCTCACCTAAGGGTCACAAGGTTATAAACTTGTTTCTAATTCTATAAAATGCACCTTACAATGCTACCTTTGTCTGTGTTTTTACAATCTAGGACTGTTTTTGATGTTAAAGTTCCTCCAAGGAATCTTTAATCTTTTCACCAGTTCCTAAATGAGAGAACTTACAAATTAGTTAAAAATATATATTTTTCTGTCAAAAAATATATATTTTAAGTACTCAGTGTTAGTAAATCACTTGGAATGCAATACATATTTTTTCCTCTACCACCATACATTTTAGGGTCTTATGGCTAGATTCACAAAAAGTCGATATAGCTGCATTAAAATGTGACATTATTGAGAAATAAAATGTTGTGACATTTTTAGTATTAACACTGTATTCACTAAGAATTATTTATTCATGAATGTGTAGGGATATTAATCAGATTTGCATACACATAAATAGCCTTCGATGTATTAGCCTAAGCAATATAAATAAGTGACTCATAAAAATCTGCATTAATCAGTGCTAGCGATGCAATTATGTAGGGGTGAAAGCTAGAATACTTTTCTACATAGAGTTATGTAATAGAATTTCATACACAATACTATGGCATCATTTTTTTTATGTTATGTAGAGAAACTGTAGAGTCGTGTTGAAGACACGATCAACAGAAAAAGATCCCTTTTGTGGTGCACTATTGACCAATATAGTTTATATATAATGATAATGGTCTTAATATAAATGCGAAAAAACAGTCTAAAATTAAAGTTTAATAACACATAGTGACAATGTAATATTGGGATATTACAAAGATAAAAGTTAAAAAGCAAATGTAACTATGTACCTATGGTAGAGGGACTACCAAATTAAGTGCTGCATGATGCAGACAAAGTAGTGAGTTAGCGCAATCCTATAAATGCGGAAAATAAATGGATAAATATTTGTTAGTTAAGTACACATATCAGTGTATACCCTTGGGAATGCATATAAAAGAAATAAATCTAATCCAATGTTGCTAAATAAACAGATGGGGAGGAAATTGAAAGTAAGAGGAAGGTATTTAGATTCTTAAAGTCAGAACGGTTGGACACATCATATCAGAATTATAAGGAATGTAACAAAAATTGCAAAAGGGTAATCATATTAGAAACATTTGAAAACGAAAAAAGGACTGAAAAAGAAAGTATGATCAACCCTAAAAAGTTTATCAAGTTTCTCAATAACAAAAAGATTAAAAAAGAGAATATAAGACCTTTTCAGTATGAGATGGGCAGGCAAATTATTGGACATAAAGAATAGGCAGAGGTAGTAAATACATTATTTGCCTCTGTATTTAACAAGGAGGAGTCAATTAAAAAATATTGCAGCAAGATAAAGCCCCAACCTATATATTAATTAACAATTGGTTAACTCATAGACGACTTGATAAAATTAATGAGTAGATATTGGAGGTAGAGGAAGCACACAGGAGCCTTATGTTAAGTGCAAACAAACTTCTATTGTATTAATACATCAGAGCAGGCATACATATAATAAAGTTTCTGGACAACTCTGTCCTTTCTTCAGACCATACACCTTACAAATGAGAATTACAAATCAACTGGTCATGGTGTGGGTAGGGGACTGCATCCATACTTACGTGGATCCAGCTTTGAGACGCTGGGGTCAACAGAGGGTGAGCACCAAGGAGAAAAATATTATTAATATATTTTTATAAGCAATAGTGTGCCACTCTCACATACTCCCTTTCATATTGATACAATTAATGTAAATAAAGTCCCTGGCCCATTGTATACCCCCAAAGTTTCTTAAGGAGCGAAATTCAGTTATAACCAAACTATTATATATGATATTCCATAACTCTACAGTATTTCCACAGGCTCAATACCACAATGATTGGCATAAAGCAGAGGTGGTGTCTATATTTAAGAAGGGAGCTGGAGCACAGCCAGGGAGTTACAAACCTGTAAGCCTGACATCAGTATTAGGGGAGCTTATGGAAGGTTTAAAATGGGACAATATTCAGTGATACATAATGGATAACAACATTATTAGTAATAATCAATGCATTCGATGTGGTCTACTTAGATTTCGCAAAGGCTTTTGATACAATGCCACACAAAGAGTTAAGTATACAAAATAAAGGACATTGGTCACTGTAAAAGTATTTGCACCTGGATTGAAAACTGGTAAAAAGATAGACAACAGAGAGTTGTCAAAAATGTAACCTTTTCAGGTTGGGCTAAAGTTGTAAGTGGAGTACTTGAAGGATCACTGCTTTTTAATGTGTTTATAAATTAGCTTGAGGTTGGCATAGAGAGCAGAGTCTCCATCTTTGCTGATGACACTAAATTGTGTTAGGTAGTAAAATCATAGCCGGCTCTAATGTCCCTCCCAAAGGCTTTGGATAGAGTGGAAACTTGGGCAGATAAATGACAGGTGAGATTTATGTCAAGATTCCCTCCTGCCGTACTGCTCATAGACCTGTAGAGGCGCATAGAGGAGTCAAGTCCAGGCCCAGGACTGGTAAGAACTAAAAGTTTCCATGAGACCAATGGCCATCTTGGCAAAGGGTATAGAAACCCCATCCAGTCTTTCACTTTCTTGTAAACTTTCTGTTTACAGAGCAGCAGTAAGGTTATTCTCTGTTCCCTAGCGCTGGATAAGTATCTGTCATCTAAATCTAACATAGGTTGAACTCGATGGACATTTCTTTTTTCAACCTCGTCCACTATGTAACTCGAAGTTCAATATATTTAATCCTTAATAAATCGTATATTTAATCCTTTGAAATCACAGTGCACAGAATATCAATTTATACTATTACACAAGCACAATATTTTTGGCATATCCTTCTGTTATGTTTACACTCTTTCAAAGCCTAATATAAAATGTTCTCCTTTTATTTTCACTCTACAGCTATTTAGTCCTAATTTGTAAAGCTCTTCTATTGATGTCCATTTTTCCTAACACCTGGCAAAGAAATTGAAATTTCTCTTTTTATTATTCTTACTATGGGTTTTATGTACTAAGCCTATTTTGATGTAAAGAGCGATTTTGTGTCCGTTTACAATTTTTAATACATTGACAAGTTTAAACCATATCTCATGGTTTTGCCAAATACATTTATGATTCCTCACAACAGATGTGAACTATCACTTTTGAGCCCACACATCAAGATCACAGAACATGACTTAGAAACATTGTACGTTGTAACAATACAATACATTTCTGGAAGATTCATTGAAAATAATAATTTATGAGAAAATTGTCTTAAGTTTTATGAATTCATATGGTGTGTCTGCTGACACATACTGTATATAGCTTTTAACAGTGCACAGTCAGATATTACAAACAAATATAATTGTTATGTATTCTATGCATAGTGCAAACAAGCAATCTAATGAAAAAATATACAATCATTTGTCTAATGTGGCTCAAGTTTTTGTAGAGACAGATAAAACCCAAGTAGCGGAGAATGCGCTTATGAATTTAAGACAAGGTTGACATTGATTCTCAGAATACATTTCAGAATGTCAACAATGGACTGCAGAGCTTTACTGGAATGAACCAGCTCTCCATGCTCACTTCAAGGGAGGCCTGGCTAATAATATCAAAGATGAATTAACCGGGTGGATTATCCAGATTTGCTGGATGCCTTTGTCCTTTTATGCATCCAAATTGATCATCATCTCAAGGAGTGGGCCTAGGAATGGAGTTCTGAGCCAGATCCTTGAGTTAATGCTGGGCACCTGAGATAGAATCAGTGCCGGAACCCATTCAACTGAATTGAAACATAAAAAGTCTGTTTTGTACAGAAAAGGACTGCTACTGCAGAATGGGTCTACTACAGACAAGAGGGCCATCAACTATCCAGTACGACCTGATGATTCCATTGAGCAATCAACAGAAAACTAGCAGGTAAAGCCCTTTTAGAGGTTATGGGGCTGCTACAGCAGGTCTGCTTGAGCCTGAAGGACTTCAGAATTAATCGCGTGTGACCCAGGGCCAGTCTGTGTCCCGCTAAAGAGAGCAGGCATTGACTGGAGAGAGAACTGAGTATCACATACTGTATACCTTGATACCCAGTATTGGGTGGCTGCAGTCTTAGACATTGACATACACCCGTGCAGTGTGTATGGGGAATGTTACATTGATATATTATAATATGAATGTAGTGATCCTTTACTAAGGGTCACCAGGTACCTAAGGTTTATCCATACTTGCTGTATAAAAAACGGTTATATTGCAAACATATAAACACGTACAAAAGGTGATCGCCGCTCAACCGTAATATCTTACAGAAATTGTCTCATCATGTAAGGGGTGCATATGGGAATGAACAACATGACTACAAGGTCTGATCAGAGAAGATCAGGAAAAGGTCCCAGAATACTGCACTCAACCTATTAAATCAATTGTAAAACCTGTCATTGGAGTTTTATTCACAAGATATGCAACTGCTGTGACTAAAATAGGACGAATAGGGAGATAGGAGGGAATGGGGTCAAGAGGGTAGGTGGTAGAGGGAGAAGAGGAGATCAACAACAACACATTCTCCTCTTTGACAGCAGAAAAAGAGTCAAGAAAGGCAGGAGGAGAGTTAGAAAGAGGTGTAAGATGGGAGGGAGATACAGAGGGGATGTCCTGATGTATGTATTCCACCTTTTCCTTGAAATAGTCAGCAAAGTACGGCGGTGAGATGGAGAAGAAGAACTGACAGCAGAGGGTGGTCTGGGTAGGGAGTCAAAGACAGAGAAGAGTCAGCATTGTTTAGACTTGTGCGTATTGATTAGTAAGAAAAGTGGGTTTGTTTAGCTTGACAGAGGGCAGAGTTGAAAAAGATAGCATAAATTTGTAGTGAAAGAAGTCTGCAAGAGTGTGAGATTTCCTCAAGAGGTGTTCAGAGGTGCGAGTGCAGGAATGCAGCATGTGTGTGTGGGAATTTAGCTAAGGTCTGAGGTCAGAAGGGCGAGAACGACAGACAGAAAGCGGGGCATGTAGGCCAAGAGAGGAGGATAGGGCAACGTTGTAGGTCCTGATCAGGTTGTCAGGGTCTGGAGCAGAGCTGATAGAGGAGTGGGAGGAGTGTAAAGTGGAATCAAAAGCTGGTAGGTTAATAGAGAGCAGGGATCTGCAGAAATGAGGGGTAAATGTAGGGGGAGAAGTGAGAGAGAGAAAATGAGATGATGTGATGGTCAGAGAGAGGAACGTTTTTTAGTGAAAACCAGTTCTAGGTAGTGGCCATCCTTGTGGGTGCTGGCTGCAGTCCACTGTTGAAGGCCAAAAGAAGAGGTTAGAGAGAGAAAGCGGGAAGCCCAAGGGAGAGATGGGTCATCAATGTGGCAGTTGAAGTCTCCAAGGATAAGAACAGGGGGGTCTGAGGAGAGAAAGCCAGGATTTAAAGAGAGAAAGAAGAGAAGGAGGATGAGTTGAGGTAGGTGGGTGATAGATGACCGCCATGTGGACAGGAGTGGAGAGAAAATCTGGACAATGTGAGCCTCAAAGGAGGGAAAAGCAAGAGAGGGAGGAATAGGAAGTGTTCGGGAGCGGCAGATAGAGGAGAGCAGGAGCCCCACGCCTCCACGCCTGCCATTAGGGCGAGGCGTTTGGGAGAAAGAAAGGACACCGTAAGAAAGGGCAGCTTCCAGAGCAGAGTCAGACTGAGTGAGCCAAGTCTCAGTTATAGCAAATAGGAGCAGAGAGTGAGAGAAAAAGAAGTCATGCACAGAGATGAACTTGTTAGAAAGGGAGTGTGCATTCCAAAGGGCACAGGAGAAAAGGAGAGAGGAGGGAAGGTGACAGCAGATAGGTATGAGGTTAGAGGGGTTTACACCAGAAGGAGTAGAAGTTGTATGTGGGAGGCGAGGACGAGAGCATACAGAAATAAGGCAGGGACCAGGATTGGGAGAGATATCCCCTGAAGCAAGGAGGAGAAGCATGGAAAGAAAGAGAATGTGTGAGGAGGATTTGTAGGGTGTGTTTTAGTGCAGGGGGTATAGCTGTGTAGTGTCAGAGGGTGCAGGTAAAAAAGGAGATCATGTAAACTGAGAAGTAGTGAAGAAATAAGAGATGGGGATATACAGTATGAATAGAGTTAGAAACATAATGAGACTGGTAGAAAGAAACGTGTATTTTGAAAAGAAACGAAGTCAGAGCAAATATAAATAGTAGTGGCAGCATGGCAGCAATAGTTTAGTGCTGAGATGTGCAGAAAGGTATAGATAATATCCTCCTTTCCAGCGTAGTTCAAAATCCAGGATTGAAGGCCAGTAGGTTTTGTGTTTTCCACTTGTTTCACTCCTTTTGAACTCCCTGTTCAACTCCACACTGTATGGTTCGGTAAAAAATGGCTACTTTAACTATGGGCTGCTAAACAGCTTAGGCCAGGTCCCCAGTGGCCGCTGTGGGGCACAGCCCTCTATGGGGCAGGCTCTAGTGGCTGTGTGGGTGGGCAAAGCGTGATGACGCGTACGCTGGCAGGGAAGAAAAGAATGTTGTCTTCCCATGCCGCGACGTGATCACGTGGTCGGTGGGCAGCCAATGGTAGGGCAGATATTCCCCATCATTCCCCATCTGGTCTGTAACTGTTACATACGCCTATAATATATATTATTTCTAACTGTGCATGCAATGTCTTGTATATAATGTATACCCTGTGCACTTATGTAACTGTATTTGTAATCATGTATTATTTTTCATCTTAACGCTATGCCCAGGACAAACTTGAAAACGAGAGGTAACTCTCAATGTATTACTTCCTGTCAAAACATTTTATAAATAAATAAACCATGGCCGCACTCCCCCACCATGGCCCTGCCCCCGTGCGCATCCCATCGCTCCCCTTCAGAATGCGGATCATGGCTTTTATCTGTGCACGCACCACCAGGTAACCAGGCGCACATGCAGCAGTAAATACTGGGGCTGTAGCCTAAGGCTTTAGTTATATAGCTCTAACATGTCACCTGACTGAATTCAGCTCAGCCCAGCCAGATCAATTAGCACATGTGAAGCACATTAAAACAAATGGTATTTCTAAACAGGATGTTTAATTTCAGGTCCGTGGATGCCCTGCTTCCCTTGTTACAGCCCCCAGTATGGGGTGCCAGTATTTCCCTGCATTGTTTAAATCTCCCATGCCACAGCCCACGTGTCCGGGACATTTAAACAATGCAAGAAGATACCAGCACCCCATATCGGGGCCTGTAACTCGGGAAGCAGGGCATCCCCGGACCTGAAATTAATGCGGTTCAGCTCCGGAGACCCACTACTTAAATACTGGCTTATCAAAATAAAATAGAAGCAGCTTCATTACATTAGCGGCTAGCTGCCAAGGCAATGAAGGGGTTAAGCGGTTAAGCCAGAGTACCTGGTTTATTTGAGGTAAAAAGGGGTGGTTGAAGGGGTAACAGGATGGGTGGTTAGGCCTACAGGGAAGGTTGCGGGAGGGGTTAACCCCTTCAATACCTTCACAGTAATAAATACTATGGTAATTAAAGGGTTAACCCATCCCACTACCCACCCAAAAGACCTAACCACCCACCCTGGGGCAAGTTCCCCCTTCACCCACCCCCTCTACCCACGATAAACATTAGTATACAATTCAAACACCAATATAATACATTAAACAACCCCTTCTCCTCCCGCCCCCCTCCCCCCAAACATATACAGTACAGTAATGGGCAAAATCCCTATTATCCAGATTTGGATTATAGCATATTTGCCCATTAAAAAATAAAATACAACTAAAACATTACCCTGCTAGCATATAGTAAATTAAAGTCATACTTACCCCTGCCAGGGTGAAGGCCATCCTCTTCCTCCTTGTCTTCCTCTGTGTCCTCATCTTTTTCAGTGGGCACCGACCGTAAAATAAAAGAACTAACTACTGACCACTAACCCCTTAATCACCTTAGCGGTTATGAACAACTATGGTAATTAAGGGGTTAACCTTCCCTCCCGCTACCCACCCAGGAGGCCTAACCACCATCACCGGGGCAATTACCCCCCCCTCTACCCATTGATTATCACAGTGGTACACCATGCCCATAATATGGACATGGTTTGCCACAATGGGCAAGCTAGAAATAAAAAAACAAGCACTGAATAAAATACATTACATTTCAATTAAAAAAACAAAACATTTGGCAATAAACCAATTGATTGGCACAGTGGTAAACATGCCCCAATATGGCATGGATTGCCACTATGGCAATACATGGGCAACTTAAAAAAACTTTTTGATCGCACCGAACAAATGTTAACAATTTATCTGAAGTAGAGCTTCAAAGATGCATACAGTTATATGTATTTTGCAATAAGTGACATGTTGTGGGGAGATGTATCCCCTATGATATAAACATTCATATTAACTTAATACTGCCCATTTTTATGGTACATGAGCTGTTTACCTTCAACAAACAGGTATTTTTTCAAGTAAAGACACATTAATTAACATGCCGATTCTTTTTACCTTTTATTGTTACATTTACCAGCTGCGACATTGTGGAAGCTTTTTCAGTTTCATCTTGGTCATTTCTAAAATAGTATTAAAAAATATTGATTAGCAATATGTAGTTATATTAAATATGTTCGTATAGCACATCTCTGATTTTATGGTAAAAGTTTAAAGCTTCCCCATTGAATTGTCTTGGTACCTAATCATTATTTGCAAGCCATTTACTTTGCAGTATTTTTTGTACAGATGGTAAAGGTGCCAATACAGACTTTAATACAAATATGTAAAAAAAAATCAATATATTGTATTTGTTTATTTTCTGGATAGTAAAAAGTTTACTGTATGTATGTATGTATGTATGTATGTATGTATGTATGTATGTATGTATGTATGTATGTATGTATGTATGTATGTATTAATGTGTGCACAGTATGTGTGCATTTATTTATGTATTTTACACAAAGTCCTTACTGGTAGCAAACCCACTGGTATCGAATTCAACAAAAGTATGTACAACCTATTGTAGGAAATAAAAAAATACAGTATTCATTTATTTTTCACAAAGCCACTTACTGTATACATCAAAAAGCTTTTCAAACTTGATCCAAATAAATCAACAAATAAATATTAAGGTGTGCATGATATTTAAAAAGCTAAAGTATTGAAAAAAGACCTGGTTATTTCATTTGTACTCCTACTTTTTGGATAGAATATGTATAAATTCTAATGTACCTCACCCTGATGCAGACACACCCTGTCAGTGCTGCCAAAATATTTGTACAGTACATCATTTTGTTGTTCGGTGCAAGGCTCTTTTTATTCAGCTATTAAATATAATATAGGTCAGAATGCACACAAAAACTTGTTCTGAATCACTTTGAAATAGGGATGGGTAAATGCATTCCAACGCATTTAAAATAAAACTAATATCCTTTGCTGTATATACAGTAATATTGGGGTGGAACACAAATGAATAGAAACATTTGTGCAATAATAGGGTAAATGAAAGGCCCTGGGTAGCCAAAAACATCATAGATGTATGCATTTCTCCCCAAATACAGTACAAATGCTAGAATTTATCTAAGATATCTTCAGAACGTTTTGTTTGTCATTTGAATGATCAGCAAATCGTGAGTTAATTGAGTGCTACTCTTTACTTTTTTTTATGCATTTAGCTATAGAGTGGCCAAGCTATCTTAAGGGTATACACCAGGCCTGCACAACTCGTAAAGCGAGAAGGACCGAACTGCTCCAAGGAAAAAAAATTTGGGCCGCACGGGTAAAATCATCATCACCATCATAATCATCATCATCTCTCCTCCAGCACCTCTCATCATCATCCTCATATCTCCCCCAGAACCCCTCACTATCAACCTTCCCCATCTATCTCTCATACCCCCATCTCTCCCCCTCACCCACACACATAATGCTCCCTCTCCACATCAAACACACAATACCCCCCTGCACACCACACACATCCCACCCCCCCTACACCTCACATCCTTCTCCCCCCTTCACGTCACATCCTTCTCCCCCCTGCACCTCACATCCTTCTCCCCCCTGCACCTCACATCATTCTCCCCCCCTGCACCTCACATCATTCTCCCCCCCTGCACCTCACATCACTCTCCCCCCCTGCACCTCACATCACTCTCCCCCCTGCACCTCACACCACTCTCCCCCCCCTGCACCTCACACCACTCTCCCCCCCCTGCACCTCACACAACTCTCCCCCCCTGAACCTCACATCACTCTCCCCCCCTGCACCTCACATCACTCTCCCCCCCTGCACCTCACATCACTCTCCCCCCTCCCTGCACCTCACATCACTCTCCCCCTTGCACCTCCAATAATCCCCCCTTCACCTCCAATGACCCCCCCTGCACCTCCAGTGACCCCCCCTGCACCTCCAATCACCCCCCTGCATCTCCAATCACCCCCCCCCCGCACCTCCAATCACCCCTGCACCTCCAATCACCCCCCTGCACCTCCAATCACCCCCCCTAAACCTCCAATCACCCCCCCTCCAACTCCAATCACCCCCCCCCCCCTGCACCTCCAATCACCCCCCCCTGCACCTCCAATCACCAGCACCCCTGCACCTCACCCCCTGCACCTCACATCACCTCCCCTGCACCTCACCTCCCCTGTACCTCACATCACCTCCCCTGCACCTCACCCCCGGGACCGCGGGGAATCGCCACCATTTTTTTTTTTATTAAGTTTTTTTTTTTAATCTCAT
The DNA here is from genome assembly GCF_040206685.1 of Ascaphus truei. Classification (NCBI taxonomy): domain Eukaryota; kingdom Metazoa; phylum Chordata; class Amphibia; order Anura; family Ascaphidae; genus Ascaphus; species Ascaphus truei. The sequence continues at coordinate 73,739,748 of NC_134486.1, read as the reverse complement.
CGCGGGCCGCACAGAGAGGCCGAGCGGGCCGCATGCGGCCCACGGACCGTATGTTGTGCAGGCCTGGTATACACCAAGACAGGATATGTAAAAGGAAAGGAGCACAGCATCCGCTTCAGTGGATCAAAAATAGATAGGGCAACTCCAGATGTAGTAAAATTGTGTTTATTGCACAATCAGCTTAACAATGATGGTGTATTTCCTACACCTTCATTGCTAAGCTGATTGTGCAATAAACACAATGTTACTATATCTGGAGTTGCCCTATCTACTGTATTTTTGTTCCACTGATGCAGAAGCTGTGCTCCTATCCTCCTACATATCCTGATCTCTACCTTTGAGGATTGCACGCTGCAGAGTTTTTCCCTGTCTGGATTTCACTGTCAGGTAAAGGGCAACAGCCCCTCTGTATTTACCTTTTCAGTGCCTGGTGTTTTATTTATCTAAACCCTATGGGTAGGTAATCACTTACCAGGTGACCAATCTCTGTGGTAGCCAGGTGGGCACCACTAGGTCCCTTAATCTCCCTTGGGTGATCTCTGTTATTATACAGTTATTATGGACATTGGGACTATAGTCTGAATATATTGTTCTTATACAATAGAGCACTTACTGGTGAAGCACCATCTACCAAATCACCTATACACCAAGACAAACTGTTTTTTTTTACATTTTTTGCCCTAATATTGCTATGGTACCAATCTTTTTTTATATTGTAAACTTAGGTTAGTATACATTAAACCCATAACAAACATGATTTCATATCTGCATTCATGTAATATAGTTTAACCATACCTAGTTCCATCTCTTTTTGTTCTATAAGCATAGATACATTTTCTATAATAAACTTTTAATAAAATCAATATACCGTATAACAAATTATTCTGTGTAGAAGTAGAAAAAAATGTATGTAATTTGAAGTTTGTTTTTTTCTTTATCCTTGAATAGATCTGGATTTTGCATGCCTAAGGCTTGAGTGCATGAGAGAAACAACAGGTGGCATGAAAAGCTTGGCCCAGTGCAGATGAAAAGAATCACTTATATAAATGGATCTTGTTAAGTGTTCTGTAGGCAGGACAAGTGGCTAAAGAACCAAAGAGGCAGACAACTGCATAAACGTAAATAAAAAAGAACTTGCAACAAATAAATATAGTAAATAGTTGCAGAATACAGTACAGATCTGTGAATTAAACAAGATGAGGTGAGATCCTGTTCATACAAAGGTTAAACATTTATTTCAAAATGTAGAGAATATTAATGGCAATCTTACAAACAAATACAGTACTGTTTACTCTCACCTGATTTGTTGCTGACAAATATTTGTATAGTCTTCACACCGAACTGCATTTTTATTGCTGAGATTAACCAAGGCAGCTGTTATATTTTTTATGTCATATGGTCCCATAGATTCTACAATACAAATACAATATTTATTTAACCAATGTGCATTGTACAGTACATGGAATAGTAACTTCGATAAATGTAATAGTGCAGAGTAAATGAGTACTTGTCAGGAATAGCCCTGATGTAGGTTCCTAAGTCTCCCTCTCTCACAGTTCCTCTGTTTGTCCACCGGCTGTGCTGGGGTATCTGTCTGCTCTGGCTTTTTCCTCTCTCTCTCCTCTTGGGTGCTCCTTTCTACTGTCTCTGTCTGCCTTTTTAGTTTCCTGTACATCTTTGCCTTTGCTTTATATGTTACTGACTCACTCTGCCCTGATCCATTTATGTTCTGTATTCTTGCCTCTGTTTCCTGCTCCCCTGCCCAGAACTGCTCCCCTGCCCAGTCCTGCTCCCCTTCTCAGTCCTGGTCCCCTGTTCTATTCCTTCCTTCCTGCTGCTGACCCCTGCCTGTTACCCTGACTAAGATTCCTGCCACCTGCCCTGGACCTCAGCCTGTGACCGAGATGATCCTTGCCTGCCCCTGCTGTTCCGGCCATTGAGGTCCCATCTGCTCCTGGAATATCCCTTGTTACAGTACTTCAGTGAGGAAGGGGCCCTGAGATGTCTCAGAAATGTTGGATACATGCGAATATGGATTTGAATCCTTTTTTCCCCCATCTACTGTACCTGTTGTGCTGTGTCTCCTTCCCAGGTCATTTGATTTTAATGAAGTATCATATATATATATGCTTGGATGTGTTTGTGTGTTTATACAGGTGCAGCCTTTTGTTTCTATCAGGAAGAAGGGGGTAGGATGGTCCGTGGTTCACAGCAACTTCAGCAGCCAACGCATGGATGTCTAAAAAAACTTTATTGATCGCTAGCAGCAAACATCAGGCAACCACTCTAACATGTTTCGTTCAGGCTATGGACTTTTTCAAAGAGTGCTGATAGGGTATGGCAGCCAAATAGATATAGGGAGTGGTGAGTGTATGCCACCAATAGAAACAGGGAACGTATTTAAACCTCACCTGTGGTAGATTAATCATTAAAGTGGATAACTATCTCCACAACAATCCCCATAGCAATGGCTGCACAACAAGGTATTTACAACATACACATGAAAAATCTTAAAAACAAAACAGAACATATAATGGATAAATTTAAAAACACAACTACTGATGTTTTAAGTTACCAGCATCATTATTATTATATAAAGCTGTATCAATTAATGGAAGTATACAGATGTATAACAAAGGATTTCATATATCTAGTACTTATAAAATCTTTTCAGTACTTATAAAGCATTTTCAGTATCAAGATTCACCTTAAAGGGATATAAACATTTTATCAATTTATTCACATAATTCATATCCATGAATACAGTGGCAACCGCATGACAGACAGTAACTTAATATGTCACCTCCCAGATCACAATGTAATTGGGTGAACAATTGGGTGTAATTTTGTTTCTATCAGCCTCCATGGATTGTATTGTATGTCTTTATTTATATAGCGCCAACATTGTACTCAGCACTTAACAAAGAATACAGTACGGGGAAATATAATAATACAATAAGCGCAGCAAAATCAGACAATAGGAAAGGAAATCTCTGCCCCGAAGAGCTTACAATCTAAGTGGTATGTTGGGAGACTTACAGAGACATCAGGTGAGGGAATACGTGCTGTAGATGGCAGTGCTTGGCCACAATGGTTGGTTGGAGTGACTGTGGTTGTGTATGTCTGGGTTCAGGCTTTGGGGAAATCCCCAGCAGCAGGAAGGAGTAGATAAAGGATGTGAATAGAGGATTTGTAGGGGTAAAGGGTTTTATTGAAGGGTAAAGAAGTTGCTGGGAGAGAGGTGTATAAATAATGGTGCAGTGGGGAGTAGGGAAGTTGGAGAGAACAGAGATGTTCACAAAGGAGTGAGGAAACAGTAAACAGAAAAAGCAATAGGGAGGGCATAGTGAGATGCAGGAGGAGAGACCTCCCAATTATTGGAGGATAGGAAGCGTACACTGGCGACACACTTTATTCGAGCTCGGCTAGTCCCACGAATTCGGGTATACCCGGGTGTATTGAGGTTTGTGACTGTTTTCTGCCCGAGTGCATTGAGGTATTTTCCAAGCAGGGATTGAAGCATTTTATTCCCGCTAGCTGCAATACTGCACAGTATATATATATATACTGCATTACAATTCATGAATTTATGCCATCTGGTAGACACGCGAAGCATTGCAGCCTATTAAATCCTAATCATTATCATTTAACAGATCAGCCGCCCGTCAGCCAGGCATGAACCCAGGCTGGGAAGGCAAATGCAACGGGGCTTGTCAGAGGTGAGGAGCGGCGCATTCCAGGTATCTGCCAGGTACATACTGGGTATTTGCTCGAATAAAGTGTGTCGGTGCAGTACAAATAATCACAGCATATAGAAAGTCAAGTGCTCACCGTTGCAAAGTTGCTGTGGTGCAGAGTCCAGATCTTCCTCTAATCTTCACCTCCAATTTCAACTCCAAAATGAACTCTGGAGACACTTTAAATGTGACACTTAAGCTGTGACACAGCCATATGGCTCACAACCAAGATGGATTGGTTTTAGTACTCTAAAACAGAGTCACTTGACTAACAATTAAGGGAGGGGTTTGCCTAATCAACTCACAGAAACATACCCAAATAGTTAATTATATTTTAAGTTCTCTTGCAGTTGATAGGAGAATTCAGCTCAAGGAAACATACCCAAATAGTTAATTACATTTGGATGCTCCATTAGCACTCTATGAAGCAAGTAGTGCGAGTCCGCAGCATGCTGTACCTGCTCCGTCTGAATTTATTTTGTGGTCAAACAGAATTATTATTTGTGTTGTTGCTGTTCAGTGCGTGACCAGCATATGGCAAACTGAATATCTTTGCCTATGGGCAGTCTGAATGTTACTGTACAGTGCAGTTCAATCTCTGAAGCAGGTGTCTTAAAGCTCAGTTAAAATGTATGTATGTTTCTTTGTTAAATTACCTTGTACTGTCAATACTGTATCCAATGTCTGTGTCACATTTTATTAAAAAGTATTAAAATATTTATTAATATTCCATATTAACTTAATTTCTGAGTGTGGTATGGCTGCTCTGTGCAGCAACAGACCAACTGGTTGCTATGCATATATGATATATTCCCAAAATTGAAGTCGGGGCAGATAACAAGAAAACTCTATCTGAGATCTATGAGTATATCATTGACAAGTATGAATACTTCAAAAATTCGCCAAACAAGCAAGGGTGGAAGAATTCTATAAGACAAAACTTATGTTTGAACGATTGCTTTATTAGGACACCTCCGCATCCAGGCATGAAAGGAGGTTGCTGGTTGCTGCACACATCTTGGGCGGTTATGTTCAATCATGGCAACTTCCAAGGGAGAAAGATATCGATCACGACTAAGAAAACGTCATGAGCAGGTCCCTCAAATGTGCCACCACCCACTTATCAGCTCCAGCCTGAGTGCCTGCATCAATACCAATACTATTACCAGTATGAGCCAACCAACACTGAAAACCAGATGAACCTACCTGTCCCAACCTGAGTACAGGCCTCAACCTGATTATATGTTTCCATCTGGCTACCTGTCCCAATATCATTATCAGCAAGGACTAAACAACGCTGCCAACAAGATGAACCTGCATCCCAACTACATCATCGACTCGAGCTTCTACGCACAGTACACTCCTGGCATCAACAGTGGGTCACTGGCACCCAGTTGGCAAGGTTTATAATCAAGGCAAATATACTGTAACTGTCATTCCCAATGACACGCATACTTTATACGTTCCATAGCATGTAGATGCATTAACGCATGCGCACATTAGTGTACATTCACTCATGTGCAAACATTCACACTCACGCATGCGTACTGTACGTAAAGCTTTTCATAATTGTTCAGTCATACTGTAGTGTACAGTATACAATTTTTTTTAAATTACAGAAATGAAAGTGACAAATCGTAATCCTGAAGAAGATGTCAATGGAAGTCTAATTGCAGTATATACCATTTGAACATGGAACAGATACAGCTATAAGATGTTAGTTGGTTATATGCTTTTTCGACTGTAGTACTGTATTAAAAAGTTTAAAAATTCATAATGTAGTCATTGTTTAATGCTTATGTTCATTTTTGTTTTGCAGGTCTAGTATCGGGATGAAGCCAACAGTATGCTCGTGCCGAAAAGACATCCACTGTCAGGTAATGTACAGTATTGTAATTCATGCATCTACTGAATACTAGTTTTATTTTCAGCTAGGTTCCATGGAGACACACACGCAGAAATTCAATGATATGCCTATGCGCTGCAACCAGGTTCCATAGCGAAACGCATGCGCAACACACTATTGTACTGTATGTGCGATTACTGTGTGTTTGTATGTGTGTATGAGCGTGTGTATGAGTGTGTGTGTATGTGCGTGTAACGGTTCGACCCCTACCCAATCTCATATGGACCCCTAGGTGTAGAAACTGCCCAAAGTTACATGTCGTGTTATGTGGTGCACCTGCTGGCTCACAGGACTCCTGAGTCTCCCGCTTGATGGTGTTGGGGATTTCACCAGGACTGGCTCGTGAGGTAGTGCTGAGTTCTACTCACAGTTGGTACAGCGCCTCCATCCCTTCCAGATCACCATGATAGCAGGGAGTATTCTCTGGAAGAGAACTCCTGGGTGCATATTCTTCCTGATTAACTCCAATCACAGGCAAGAAGGGTCTTTGAATCAGTGGCATCTTTATTTGCATCTTGCATGGCAGACTGCCCATCATAGCGGCCGGTACTTAGCCGCACATCATCATGGTTGCACACCTCAAGGAAGGTCCCTCCTGACTCTATAATGTAGCCAGGTATGTCTCTGCCACCTCTCCCCTAAGGGAGGGCCACCATCTGTGCCAGAGCCCTGGACACAGTGTGGGGTCAGCTTGTCACTCTGCCACTGCTGACACTTGAGCTGCACAGCCTCACAGCTCTTGCACCAGACACTTGTACTGTCTGGATCTCATCTGACACACACTAACTTTAGGAAGTGATGCGTATTATATAGGTTCCAGAAGGCCCACCCCTGTGTCACTAACAGTGGACACAGAGCATGCTGTCACTTCCTTTGCTACATATTACACCTCACAAGGGGGTGAGGCCAATTCTCATGATAACTTCTGGCAACCTGCCCTCTTAACAGGGATTACTGCACATAAGGAGAGAGATATGTAACACCAAAATTACACAGGGCTACAATCTCCCCCTGGTGGAATCCAACGTCTCCGCTTGGACCTAAATGTATGGAACCTTCCTTCAAACGGGCAACTGTGAAAACACAAAACAATAATATTATTACAGGAATACATCTTCCCACACAGAACATATCACATAGACATCATGACTTCCAGAACTATACTTTAAAGACTACTCCTTGAGAGAATCTAAACCTTAGAAGTGTCTGGTATCAGGCTTCTTTACCTCTTCCCATTAGCATCAAGCACTGATATGCTATAGGACCTAGGCTGCCCATTCTCTGGCCTGTACTCCATCTTGTGCATATAAATGTTGCGCCCAACACTCCAGACTCTCATTAGGTAACAAATCCTAGCCTCTGTTCTATGCTCCACGTGACTGGATTAGACTTGATATAGTCTTCCACGGCCTCCCTTAACCAGGCATCCCTATTTTCCTCTATTTCCTGCATAATAGGTTCTGGGACATAGGGGTATTCTAATCCATGGGACTGTTTATAGCGAGCAACTATGGCCCTCTCAGCCCTGCTGATTCTAATCAGTTTCTTATTTCCTGCCCGGCCTGGCAGTACCCAAGACAGAGGCTCTTCAGGGTCAATTCATCATACAAAATAGAGGATCCCCTCAGGGTGACTAGTCCCTTCTGTATGTCATACCACCGTCTGACTAACTCTTCCTGGCGTTCCTCCTCAGAGTATTCGCCCACATCCCACCAGTGATCAACCACATCTCCCCTCATCAATACAAATCGGTTGCAGTCTAACCAGGCTACGTACCCTTCAGACATGGGAGCCCACCACTTGGTGCTCTGCTCCACAGACTGCTCTCTTACTGACACGGCAGTCTCACTTTCCTCAGTATCTCCCCCGGGAGAAACACCTGACGTATTAGTGGATCTAGAGGCTGACCCATACCGCTTAGACCTCCCTCTCATAGTAAATAATAACCAGTGGGACTCAATTTTGGGGACGTTCTAGCCGGAATCATCTCCCTTCCCGACCCTTCATCAGAGGTAAAACATTCACCCCAGTCCATGGCTGACCCAGTCCTTTCTTCCAATGTGTCCCGGGACTCCTCCCCAGACCACCCTTGGCTAGATTGGGACCCAGAGGAAGATGTGACAGGGGCAGGGGTTTGGGCAGTGGCTTTGGGCAGAGCAAAGGGGGAAGTGTTCTTACGCTGCGGTATGATGATACGCAACTTGGCGATGCCCCGGCCGGTGGCAACGCTGGGCAGATCAGGCTCACCCGTCTTCTGGCTTCCTCTGCTCTTCACAGCCTTTCATACCCTCTTTGGACAGACTAGTGCTGAATGGCGGCGACGGCTGCTTCCGGTCGGCTCCGCTGCGGCCACCGGAAGTGATGTCATTGATCTCGCAGGACGAGGCACCATCTTGGGTGGGGTACCCCAACGGAACTTCTTCCTCCAGTTTGACGTCCAGCGCCTGATGCACTAGGTCACTCCTCAGCTCCGCTTGGGTCTTGGCTGGGCCTCTCTTCTCCGCCGCCTCCATCGGAGCCTGTGGGACGTAAGAGGGTATCTCACCACTCTGCTGGCTTGCGATGGCGTCCTATTCTCCTTTCACACTGGGAGTCGCCACGGCCGTGGGAGTCTTCCGCTGCTCCGGCCGCACCAGTGCAGGTTGTTGCGGAATTTCGAAGCTCAGCTCCTCAAGACCACCGGTAAGTCGCTTGTCTTTTTCAGCACCGCTGTAGTGGCCCGCCGGTAGGCGCATAACCACTGATGTCGGGCTTCCCTGCTCAACGTCCGATGAGGCAGACTCCGATGCTGGAAAGGGTATCTCCGTAGGGGACCGACAGCGAGGTTCCGGGTTCTCGCTGCGGTTGCAGGCCCCAGTTTCACTCTTGTCAGGTACCGTCATCAGCAGAGATCCCCATTCTCCGGGATCAACCTTCTCCTGCTTCACTCTGGGCGAGGCCTCAGCCATCAGCGTGGCTGTCTCTCTTCCCGCCTCCGTGGCGTGCCCAGGCACGAACGACTCCACGGCCCAAAGTAGTGTATACCGCATTGCGGGCATCGTGCCGTGGTGCTGGCTTCTCCGCCGGGTAACCTGCACTGCAGTGTGGGGTCAGCTTGTCACTCTGCCACTGCTGACACTTGAGCTGCACAGCCTCACAGCTCTTGCACCAGACACTTGTACTGTCTGGATCTCATCTGACACACACTAACTTTAGGAAGTGATGCGTATTATATAGGTTCCAGAAGGCCCACCCCTGTGTCACTAACAGTGGACACAGAGCATGCTGTCACTTCCTTTGCTACATATTACACCTCACAGGGGGGTGAGGCCAATCCTCATGATAACTTCTGGCAACCTGCCCTCTTAACAGGGATTACTGCACATAAGGAGAGAGATATGTAACACCAAAATTACACAGGGCTACATGCGTATGCGTGTATGTATGTGCGTGTTTATGTGCATGTTTATGTGTGTACAGGTGCACATGTGTAAATCTAAATTAATAAAGCACCCACAGTGTATACAATGCTTTACAAAAGGTGTCTGTGGAGGGGGAGTGTATAACAATGGTGTGCATAGGTGTAGAAATGTAAGAGGGTGTTGCATTTCTGTTCATGTGTGTGGCTACTATGTAATCCCTTTTGGTATATAGGGATAGAATTGTATAGTACATATGCATGTACAAGAGACAAGTATGTGTGCATTCATATAGCGCAGTATTAATAGACATAGGCTTTAGCACTCATGGGAAGACAGTTTTCTTGTGCCAGGGTAGTGGCTCATGAAGCTGAGATCTCGTTTAGGCCACCGGTGAGGGTCCCGATGTGAGGATCAGTGCAGGGCCCCACCTCCGTCCCACATCTCGTGACGTCACCAATGAAGTGCGCCTGCCACAACCTGCACCCAGGCACCGCGCTGCTGGAAGGGCAGACACCGCAGGGACCATTCCCTGCTCCACTTCCATGACGCATCCCGCGATGTCACAGGTGACGCACATCAGCCACAGCCTGCACGCAGGCGCTGCCCCGCTAGGAAGACTGACACCACAGGGATCGACTCCAGTTCCCGCCTCTGTGACCACAGGGGTAGTGCACAGCACACGTGGAATCCGTGCAGATGCCGCTTGGTTACAGGCACTCAAGGGGTTAACGGCATCACTTATTCCACAGCTGCTTTGGGGCTCCACCCCTGCCTATACTGATGATGCTCACTCCCTGCAGCCTTCCCATTGGCTCTCTCTCCTTTATATGCTCAGCCAGCCCCTTGGCAAATTGGCTGAGCATAAACTATTCTCTTGTGTGCTTACCTGCTTGCTCACTGTTGCCTTGCCTTGTTGTTCCTTGTATTTTTGACCACAGCTTGCAATCGGACTCCCAAATTCTTTGACCCTTTGGACCATGGCTACGGACTCGACTATTCTTCTCTCTCTACCCCTGGACTCTGGCACTGTATCAACGACTATCCGATCTCTCCTCTTCTTCACCACGGCAAGTACCTAGACCACTCTGATCTCTCCTACCCTGACCTGGCTACATGACAACCACTCTACACTCCGGACGTGCCTGCTCGGTTGTAGGTCGGTGGCTATCAATATCCCCACCTCGGCCTCACGGTCCTGCCTTGTTTGTGGTGAGCACTCGTGACACTCGAACAGTTTCATAAATTTGTATTCAAATACAATACACATTTATGAAACAGTTTGGGACCCTCACCGTTGGCCTAAACCAGGACTGCAGCTTCATGAGCCACTACCCTGACACAAGAGAACTCTCTTCCCATGAGTTCTAAAGCCCATCTCTATTAGTACTGCGCTACATGAATGCACAAACATCTGTCTCTTACACATGGATATGTACTATGTAATTCTATCCCTATGTACCAATAGGGACTACATAGTAGCTACACACATGATGAACAGAAATGCAACACCCTCTTACATTTCTACACCTACCCACACCATTGTTATATACTCCCCCTCCACACACACCTTTTGTAAAGCAGAATTTGCCTGAACTATCCAGGACATTCTGGGAAACGGATTTGGACTGTTCCACCCATCTCTTACTGAGGGATAAGTCCTATGTTACTATGGCTGATGGAAGGCAGTGTAAGGACCCACCATTGAGATATATATATATATATATATATAATTTGAATACAAATTTATGAAACTGTTCGAGTGTCACGAGTGCTCACCACAAACAAGGCAGGACCGTGAGGCCGAGTTGGGGATATTGATAGCCACCGACCTACAACCGAGCAGGCACGTCCGGAGTGTAGAGTGGTTGTCATGTAGCCAGGTCAGGGTAGGAGAGATCAGAGTGGTGAAGAAGAGGAGAGATCGGATAGTCGTTGATATATATAGATCATCATAGGTGAACATTTATCCGTTCAATGCAAAGTGACCTTACTTGTATTCTCAAAGGGAAAAAAAAAATCAGATGTTTATTTGGTTATAGAACTATATACTATATATATATATATATATATATATATATATATATATATATATATATATATATATATATATATATATATATATATATATATATATATTTTAAGGTATAGTTGTCTGTTCTAACTTAATGTAGGGTCTAATTTTAATATTTGACATCCACTTTTGTCACATATACTAAATTATACTCATTCACTGTATTCACATTGGAACTCCTGTGATTTGGTGTTCCAGTTGACAATTGCAGTGTCCAATCGATGAACTGCAGGTTAATATGTGGTTGATGGTTCATCCACTCAGCATTAAGATCAGTGTATATTAAGCCAGAAAACTGGCTAATGTTTAAACCACCTGAGGAAGTACTGTCTTGTATGAAACGCGTTATGGAATTTTCCATAAAATAGAATTTTCTATTGCATCATCACGTTACCCTGTGACCACGCCATCATGAGTACTTTTCGGTGAACCAGTCTAATTCAAAGCAGCATCTTGCTTTTCCGGGGGATCCAATTTCCAGAGCTGCATAACATCAAACACCAAAGGACACCGATGCTTAAAGACCACAGCAATACTCTAAGAACAGCTTGATTTTATTTTATATGTAAGTTATACATATTTACCTTTATTACATGAATTTATACCCTTTAAACCTCGGATGCACTCCTCTTCTCTGATATTCCATGGAAACATTACCCTTATGAGTCTCCGTGGGCACCTCCTAATCACAAAACACTCTTCTTCAACATCATATCTTCACCTTCAACCATTGTAATCCTGGTATTTCATAGCTCTAGCAACATGATACACGGATTTAATGGTCCACAGGACAACTAATAGCGTGGAGTGATGTCTCCGAAATTCTTGTCCTATTAGTGATAAAAAAAACTCTCCACTAATGCTAATATTCCTAGTCAGTGTGAGCTATACAGTATCAAGAGTTCCTTGACATCCTTGCCAAAAGACAAACCAAGAAGCTTCCCCCACATTGGCTCTATAATGGCAACATAGAAAAAAGAGAGAAAAAAGCGGAGCACTGCCAGAAAATTAAATAAAGACTGGGGCAAAAAAATATATTAAAGATTATTTATTGGGCATAATGGCCAAAAAAAACAAACACACAAGGTTAAAACTCTGACGCGTTTCCCGCCGTGGAGGCGCTTTATCAAAGAGTACTGAGGCTCTCACAGTGTCAGACTATATAGTAGTCCCTAAGGTATACGCCCTAATCCAAATCCAATGAAATAGATGGTAGTCTAATTGATTGATTATGCAAACAGCTGTGTTTAAAAAGCTGAAGCAAGGGTCTATATTATAAGATGTTAATGTGACATTAATCATAGTGTGAGACCGTGAGAGCCCAAGAGATTGCAACAAATAACAGTAAATACAAAACAAAAAGAACAAGACCAATGTTAAACATCATAACAACAATGTGTCAGACATATCAATATCATAAATACAAACATAAATGATAGACAATATAGGATTATGTAATCCCATGTTGTATAAATACTGGATAAACTCTAATAGAATATAGATAAATATATGAATAACAATATCAGCTGTGTGTATATCTAATGTATAAACATAGGAATAAGATGTGAAAATATTAGAAGGAAAAATGGTTTATTTCAAAACCATAAATAATTATAAATAAATAAATATATATTTAGATTAATGAACAAAATTGGTCAAGTCTTCAATGTGAATAAACAATTATACAGATAATATTAAAAGGTGATAAAAAAACCCTTATGACAAAAATAGTATATATAATATATAATGCAGTCACCTGTGTATAACTATACAATAAATGATAAATATATATGTAAATCTATAATAATTGTAATAATGAAATTTATATAAACCAATAATATATGTAATAATCAGGTGGCTTATTTTGAGAGATAGATATATGTTATACGATTAATACATTCCGGACAATAAGGACATATATGTGGATATATATATATATCAAGCAAATGAGTATACATCCCATAGAAGATGTTAGAGCATAGAGGACCGATTTATAAAAAATGCTTCAGCTCCCAGTCAATGTTGATGCCAGAGGGTTGCATGGTGCCCAAACTGTACATCCAGTACATTTCTTTTCTGTTTAGTATACCCAATCTGTCTCCTCCCCGGGTTGGGGCATGTATATGATCTATACCTGAAAAGGAAAAGTTCTTAATTGTCCCCTGTGGGCACGATGAAAAATGCCTAGAAACCGGGTGGGATTGGTCCCTCTTATTAATTGCACGGACATGTTCCATGATTCTTTTTTTAAGGGGCCTAATGGTGCGACCCACATAACCCCTCCTGCATCCACATCTCAAAAGATATACTGTATAGCTGGAATTGCAGTTAATGAAGGTGTGTATAATGTGTTCAGCCTTTGGATTAATGCTTGTGATTTTTTTAATCTTATTTGCATATTTGCAAATACTACAATTCCCGCATGGAAAAAATCCCTTCGGGATATTGCTAATCCGTTTAAGGTTAGTACTGGAGTCAAAAAGACTAGGGGAGAGTGATGTGCCTAATGATTTCGCTTTCCTGAAAACGAATTTTGGTTTCATATCAACAATAGATGACAAATCATGATCCAGTTTTAAAGTATCCCAATGCTTGTATATAATGTTTCGGATACGATCTGACTGTGTACTTTGTTGAGTAATAAACAGTGGTGTGACCATATGATCTGATAATGGTTTCTTTCTAGAGGAGTTCAAAAGGTCCCTTCTGTCTAATTGTTTAACAGAATTCAAAGCCTCTGTAATATGTGATATATTGTAACCCCTAGATTTAAATCTGGAGATGAGGTCTTTTGATTGAACATTAAATGATTCTTCTGTTGAACACAACCGTTTCAGTCTAATGAATTGTCCTTTGAGTATACCTTTTTTAAGGCATTTAGAATGATTGCTGTCCGCTCTAAGGTAAGAATTGCACGCATTCGGTTTCCTATAGATGTCAGTTTGGATGCACCCCCGCATATCCACATACAACATTAGATCTAAATAATAAATGTGGTGAGTGTTTTCCTGAAAAGTGAAGTATAAATTGTGATCGTTAATATTAAGTTGGTGAATGAATGTTTGGAGTGAGGAGAGGTCACCATCCCAAATAAATAAAAGATCATCTATGTAGCGTTTATAAAATTTAATTTGGTGTCTAAAAGAATTATTATCACTAAAAATAAAATTAGACTCCCACAACCCCATAAAAAGATTTGCATATGAGGGTGCGAAAGAGGTGCCCATAGCTGTGCCCCGAAGTTGTAAATAAAATTGTGAGTCAAATCTAAAATAATTGTGAGTGAGTAAAAATGTGATAGAATCTAATAGAAAAGTACATAGTGCTGGTGCTAAGTGAGATGATGAGAGATAATGTTGTATAGCGGAAATGCCTTGCTCATGTTTGATAATATTGTAGAGGGAGGTCACATCCATAGTCACCGATCTGTAACTCTCTCGCCACTGTATATCGTTGAGGTCAAATATCAATTGGCTGGAATCTTTCAGAAAAGATGGCAGTGTTTGTACAATCGGTTGAAGGTATGCATCTATGAACCGAGAGAGTCCATCTCCCAAAGATCCAATGCTCGCCACAATAGGCCGTCCTGGGGGACTTATAAGTGACTTGTGGATCTTTGGGAGATGGTGAAAGATGGGAACTATGGGATTGGGAGAACATAAAAATTCAAATTCTTTTTTACTTAGTACATACAATTCTCTCCCAAGGTCAAGCAAATCATTCAGTTCATGTAAGAAAGTAGTGGTAGGGTCAGAGGACAATTTGCGATAGGCCTGGTCCTCAGACAGCTGTCTTAATGCTTCCTGTTTATAGGACTCAGCAGATTGAACAACAATCGCACCACCCTTGTCTGCATTTTTAATGACAATAGTTTTGTCTGATTTTAAAGTTTGTAATTCTTGCAGTTCAAGTTAGATTGCTGCTCTGATATGTATGCTTCTTACAATTTTCCGCCAAGTGTCTCAGATCCTTTTCCACTAATCTTTCAAATGTGGTGATGAAAGGACTCTTAGAGCCATAAGGACAGAAGGTAGATTTCTTTCTGAAAGTGGTGTGTTCAAAACTAAGAAAGTTAGAAAGGGACACCTCCTCAGCATTGTTCTCTACTGTATATCTTGTTCCATATACAGATCTTCCAAGTCGGAAACAGCACAAAAGTCTTTAAATGAAAAACTAGAAACAATTGGTTCTGGTGAGTCAACGCCAGAGTGATCTGGCGTTGACTCCGCAGAATCACATAACATAGGCACATCCAACATGGGTACAACATTGTTTTGTTTGTTCAAAAATAATTTTTTTAAAGACAACTTGCGAGTAAATCGCTGCAGGTCAATATAAGTATTAAAGAGGTCAAAGTCGCAATGGGGGGCAAAGTTCAACCCTCTATTCAATAAGGATAATTGTCCAGTTGTTAATGTCTTGTTGGAGATGTTAATAACGTTATTATCCTCTGTGGTTAAGAGTATTTTTTCCTCTTTGTTGCCCCTCTTGAACCCCCTCTTCCTCTTTGACCTCCTTGTCCTTGGTAGTTTTTTGACTCCTGAGTTTTATTCATATTTGAAAAATGTCCTGTGGACCCAGACGTGGAAGCTTCTCTGGTGTCTATCCCTGTGGTACTTTTTCCCCTCCAGGAATCTGATGTGATATCAAAAGACACAGATGGATACTTGTTTTCACTTTCTGAGGTGTCTGACTCATAACTGGAGGTGTCTGTGTATTTGGACTTTAAGATGGATTTTTTTGGAGTGCTAGATGTTTTGTCTCTATGAGTATGTGGGTGTGAGGGTGTTCTGGATCTACCTCTGTTGGGGTTAGCATTCCCTGGTCTTTCCCAGGTATAGACCTGATTTCTCTCATAGTCTAACCTGTCTCGGTCAAATTTAGACTGCTTTTTTTGCATGATTGTATCTTCCATGTCTTCAATGTTGCTTAATAAAATTTTGTCATTGTTTGAGAAATGATCCATTTTTTCAAAAGATCTAAGTTTATTTTGTAATGTTTTAATCTCAGTGCCTAATGTTACTCTTTCTGTCCTCTTATGTTCCATGATCAAGTCCATGAGTTTAAATGAGCATTCATTTAGTGTGTCTTTCCATTTCTGCTCAAATTCTTTGGTACTAAAACCAAAAGTGGGTGCTTTTTTAATCCTCAAACCACGTGGGATTCTCTTGGTTTTTGTATAATTTTGTAATGTACTTATGTCCCACCATAATCTGATGTTGTCTGTCAGTAGTTTTTCTAGTTTGAGAAAATGGGCTGTTAAGTCTGAATTTTCTTCACAAATAAACTCAATGGAAGTGTCAAAAACATGTTCTGCTCTTTTGATTCGTCTAGTATTGTCACCGCATGTTTGAACAAAAAGATTACTCTGTACATCTTCATTCTCAGAATGATCAATGTCCTCCATGATGGTATGTAGAAAAAGTATATATTAAAAAGAGGGTTGTAGTGTGTGAATTACTGTCTTCATAAAAAGATATATGTATATATATATAACTTATAGAGAAATGCCTTCACAGTCTTTGATTGAAAAATTATGTATAATAAAGAGTTCAAATCGATCACTCGCTCATATGAGCTACCAACAGGTAATTAGAGTCCAGGTAGAAAAACGGGGAAGATCCCCACGTGGAAGCTACAAATATGGCAAGTGCTATGTATTCAGAGAATCATATCAGCCGGCATGAAGATAAATAAAGTATGGAGTGTCCCGTGATGAACCTGATGTTATGTGTGAGTCTATGAAACACCCACCTCACCTGTGAGATGTCAGGATAACAGCGTGTATAACCGATGGTACCAGCCCCCCGAGATGATAAAAACAAACTCCTCACTTGGAACTGCGGTAATGGCTCCCCGGTGTAAACAGGACTGGCTGTTGGTAGTAGAGACCTCTGCAAGCAGAGTCTCCCGCCGCCTTACCGGGTGCACGATGGAAATGCCGCGATGTGACGTCCAATGGGGTCTGGGGGGTGGTGGTCAGTGCAGGAGAAACGGGGAGCGATCCAGGGCTGTAGCCACTTGTCCCCGTCAGCTGTAGTCCGTCCTGAGGCAGGTGAGGGATAAGGGTGTAGACCGCACACAGGTTCAGAGACCGGATCCACTCTGCAGCTCCTGAAGGAAATCCTCCGATGACATCAGCTGATCTGCAAAGATTGATGCCGGGGCGTGCTGCAACACCACTTGAGCAAGATAGAAAAAAGAGAGAAAAAAGCGGAGCACTGCCAGAAAATTAAATAAAGACTGGGGCAAAAAAATATATTAAAGATTATTTATTGGGCATAATGGCCAAAAAAAACAAACACACAAGGTTAAAACTCTGACGCGTTTCCCGCCGTGGAGGCGCTTTATCAAAGAGTACTGAGGCTCTCACAGTGTCAGACTATATAGTAGTCCCTAAGGTATACGCCCTAATCCAAATCCAATGAAATAGATGGTAGTCTAATTGATTGATTATGCAAACAGCTGTGTTTAAAAAGCTGAAGCAAGGGTCTATATTATAAGATGTTAATGTGACATTAATCATAGTGTGAGACCGTGAGAGCCCAAGAGATTGCAACAAATAACAGTAAATACAAAACAAAAAGAACAAGACCAATGTTAAACATCATAACAACAATGTGTCAGACATATCAATATCATAAATACAAACATAAATGATAGACAATATAGGATTATGTAATCCCATGTTGTATAAATACTGGATAAACTCTAATAGAATATAGATAAATATATGAATAACAATATCAGCTGTGTGTATATCTAATGTATAAACATAGGAATAAGATGTGAAAATGTACTGGATACTGGATGTACTGTAAGAAATGTACTGTAAGAAATGTACAGAAATGTACTGGATGTACAGTTTGGGCACCATGCAACCCTCTGGCATCAACATTGACTGGGAGCTGAGCTGTGGTGTTGCAGCACGCCCCGGCATCAATCTTTGCAGATCAGCTGATGTCATCGGAGGATTTCCTTCAGGAGCTACAGAGTGGATCCGGTCTCTGAACCTGTGTGCGGTCTACACCCTTATCCCTCACCTGCCTCAGGACGGACTACAGCTGACGGGGACAAGTGGCTACAGCCCTGGATCGCTCCCCGTTTCTCCTGCACTGACCACCACCCCCCAGACCCCATTGGACGTCACATCGCGGCATTTCCATCGTGCACCCGGTAAGGCGGCGGGAGACTCTGCTTGCAGAGGTCTCTACTACCAACAGCCAGTCCTGTTTACACCGGGGAGCCATTACCGCAGTTCCAAGTGAGGAGTTTGTTTTTATCATCTCGGGGGGCTGGTACCATCGGTTATACAGGCTGTTATCCTGACATCTCACAGGTGAGGTGGGTGTTTCATAGACTCACACATAACATCAGGTTCATCACGGGACACTCCATACTTTATTTATCTTCATGCCGGCTGATATGATTCTCTGAATACATAGCACTTGCCATATTTGTAGCTTCCACGTGGGGATCTTCCCCGTTTTTCTACCTGGACTCTAATTACCTGTTGGTAGCTCATATGAGCGAGTGATCGATTTGAACTCTTTATTATACATAATTTTTCAATCAAAGACTGTGAAGGCATTTCTCTATAAGTTATATATATATACATATATCTTTTTATGAAGACAGTAATTCACACACTACAACCCTCTTTTTAATATATACTTTTTCTACATACCATCATGGAGGACATTGATCATTCTGAGAATGAAGATGTACAGAGTAATCTTTTTGTTCAAACATGCGGTGACAATACTAGACGAATCAAAAGAGGATTAAAAAAGCACCCACTTTTGGTTTTAGTACCAAAGAATTTGAGCAGAAATGGAAAGACACACTAAATGAATGCTCATTTAAACTCATGGACTTGATCATGGAACATAAGAGGACAGAAAGAGTAACATTAGGCACTGAGATTAAAACATTACAAAATAAACTTAGATCTTTTGAAAAAATGGATCATTTCTCAAACAATGACAAAATTTTATTAAGCAACATTGAAGACATGGAAGATACAATCATGCAAAAAAAGCAGTCTAAATTTGACCGAGACAGGTTAGACTATGAGAGAAATCAGGTCTATACCTGGGAAAGACCAGGGAATGCTAACCCCAACAGAGGTAGATCCAGAACACCCTCACACCCACATACTCATAGAGACAAAACATCTAGCACTCCAAAAAAATCCATCTTAAAGTCCAAATACACAGACACCTCCAGTTATGAGTCAGACACCTCAGAAAGTGAAAACAAGTATCCATCTGTGTCTTTTGATATCACATCAGATTCCTGGAGGGGAAAAAGTACCACAGGGATAGACACCAGAGAAGCTTCCACGTCTGGGTCCACAGGACATTTTTCAAATATGAATAAAACTCAGGAGTCAAAAAACTACCAAGGACAAGGAGGTCAAAGAGGAAGAGGGGGTTCAAGAGGGGCAACAAAGAGGAAAAAATACTCTTAACCACAGAGGATAATAACGTTATTAACATCTCCAACAAGACATTAACAACTGGACAATTATCCTTATTGAATAGAGGGTTGAACTTTGCCCCCCATTGCGACTTTGACCTCTTTAATACTTATATTGACCTGCAGCGATTTACTCGAAAGTTGTCTTTAAAAAAATTCTTTTTGAACAAACAAAACAATGTTGTACCCATGTTGGATGTGCCTATGTTATGTGATTCTGCGGAGTCAACGCCAGATCACTCTGGCGTTGACTCACCAGAACCAATTGTTTCTAGTTTTTCATTTAAAGACTATTGTGCTGTTTCCGACTTGGAAGATCTGTATATGGAACAAGATATAGAGAACAATGCTGAGGAGGTGTCCCTTTCTAACTTTCTTAGTTTTGAACACACCACTTTCAGAAAGAAATCTACCTTCTGTCCTTATGGCTCTAAGAGTCCTTTCATCACCACATTTGAAAGATTAGTGGAAAAGGATCTGAGACACTTGGCGGAAAATTGTAAGAAGCATACATATCAGAGCAGCAATCTAACCACCCTTGAACTGCAAGAATTACAAACTTTAAAATCAGACAAAACTATTGTCATTAAAAATGCAGACAAGGGTGGTGCGATTGTTGTTCAATCTGCTGAGTCCTATAAACAGGAAGCATTAAGACAGCTGTCTGAGGACCAGGCCTATCGCAAATTGTCCTCTGACCCTACCACTACTTTCTTACATGAACTGAATGATTTGCTTGACCTTGGGAGAGAATTGTATGTACTAAGTAAAAAAGAATTTGAATTTTTATGTTCTCCCAATCCCATAGTTCCCATCTTTCACCATCTCCCAAAGATCCACAAGTCACTTATAAGTCCCCCAGGACGGCCTATTGTGGCGAGCATTGGATCTTTGGGAGATGGACTCTCTCGGTTCATAGATGCATACCTTCAACCAATTGTACAAACACTGCCATCTTTTCTGAAAGATTCCAGCCAATTGATATTTGACCTCAACCATATACAGTGGCGAGAGAGTTACAGATGGGTGACTATGGATGTGACCTCCCTCTACAATATTATCAAACATGAGCAAGGCATTTCCGCTATACAACATTATCTCTCATCATCTCACTTAGCACCAGCACTATGTACTTTTCTATTAGATTCTATCACATTTTTACTCACTCACAATTATTTTAGATTTGACTCACAATTTTATTTACAACTTCGGGGCACAGCTATGGGCACCTCTTTCGCACCCTCATATGCAAATCTTTTTATGGGGTTGTGGGAGTCTAATTTTATTTTTAGTGATAATAATTCTTTTAGACACCAAATTAAATTTTATAAACGCTACATAGATGATCTTTTATTTATTTGGGATGGTGACCTCTCCTCACTCCAAACATTCATTCACCAACTTAATATTAACGATCACAATTTATACTTCACTTTTCAGGAAAACACTCACCACAGTTATTATTTAGATCTAATGTTGTATGTGGATATGCGGGGGTGCATCCAAACTGACATCTATAGGAAACCGAATGCGCGCAATTCTTACCTTAGAGCGGACAGCAATCATTCTAAATGCCTTAAAAAAGGTATACTCAAAGGACAATTCATTAGACTGAAACGGTTGTGTTCAACAGAAGAATCATTTAATGTTCAATCAAAAGACCTCATCTCCAGATTTAAATCTAGGGGTTACAATATATCACATATTACAGAGGCTTTGAATTCTGTTAAACAATTAGACAGAAGGGACCTTTTGAACTCCTCTAGAAAGAAACCATTATCAGATCATATGGTCACACCACTGTTTATTACTCAACAAAGTACACAGTCAGATCGTATCCGAAACATTATATACAAGCATTGGGATACTTTAAAACTGGATCATGATTTGTCATCTATTGTTGATATGAAACCAAAATTCGTTTTCAGGAAAGCGAAATCATTAGGCACATCACTCTCCCCTAGTCTTTTTGACTCCAGTACTAACCTTAAACGGATTAGCAATATCCCGAAGGGATTTTTTCCATGCGGGAATTGTAGTATTTGCAAATATGCAAATAAGATTAAAAAAATCACAAGCATTAATCCAAAGGCTGAACACATTATACACACCTTCATTAACTGCAATTCCAGCTATACAGTATATCTTTTGAGATGTGGATGCAGGAGGGGTTATGTGGGTCGCACCATTAGGCCCCTTAAAAAAAGAATCATGGAACATGTCCGTGCAATTAATAAGAGGGACCAATCCCACCCGGTTTCTAGGCATTTTTCATCGTGCCCACAGGGGACAATTAAGAACTTTTCCTTTTCAGGTATAGATCATATACATGCCCCAACCCGGGGAGGAGACAGATTGGGTATACTAAACAGAAAAGAAATGTACTGGATGTACAGTTTGGGCACCATGCAACCCTCTGGCATCAACATTGACTGGGAGCTGAAGCATTTTTTATAAATCGGTCCTCTATGCTCTAACATCTTCTATGGGATGTATACTCATTTGCTTGATATATATATATATCCACATATATGTCCTTATTGTCCGGAATGTATTAATCGTATAACATATATCTATCTCTCAAAATAAGCCACCTGATTATTACATATATTATTGGTTTATATAAATTTCATTATTACAATTATTATAGATTTACATATATATTTATCATTTATTGTATAGTTATACACAGGTGACTGCATTATATATTATATATACTATTTTTGTCATAAGGGTTTTTTTATCACCTTTTAATATTATCTGTATAATTGTTTATTCACATTGAAGACTTGACCAATTTTGTTCATTAATCTAAATATATATTTATTTATTTATAATTATTTATGGTTTTGAAATAAACCATTTTTCCTTCTAATATTTTCACATCTTATTCCTATGTTTATACATTAGATATACACACAGCTGATATTGTTATTCATATATTTATCTATATTCTATTAGAGTTTATCCAGTATTTATACAACATGGGATTACATAATCCTATATTGTCTATCATTTATGTTTGTATTTATGATATTGATATGTCTGACACATTGTTGTTATGATGTTTAACATTGGTCTTGTTCTTTTTGTTTTGTATTTACTGTTATTTGTTGCAATCTCTTGGGCTCTCACGGTCTCACACTATGATTAATGTCACATTAACATCTTATAATATAGACCCTTGCTTCAGCTTTTTAAACACAGCTGTTTGCATAATCAATCAATTAGACTACCATCTATTTCATTGGATTTGGATTAGGGCGTATACCTTAGGGACTACTATATAGTCTGACACTGTGAGAGCCTCAGTACTCTTTGATAAAGCGCCTCCACGGCGGGAAACGCGTCAGAGTTTTAACCTTGTGTGTTTGTTTTTTTTGGCCATTATGCCCAATAAATAATCTTTAATATATTTTTTTGCCCCAGTCTTTATTTAATTTTCTGTCAGTGCTCCGCTTTTTTCTCTCTTTTTTCTATCTTGCTCAAGTGGTGTTGCAGCACGCCCCGGCATCAATCTTTGCAGATCAGCTGATGTCATCGGAGGATTTCCTTCAGGAGCTGCAGAGTGGATCCGGTCTCTGAACCTGTGTGCGGTCTACACCCTTATCCCTCACCTGCCTCAGGACGGACTACAGCTGACGGGGACAATTGGCTACAGCCCTGGATCGCTCCCCGTTTCTCCTGCACTGACCACCACCCCCCAGACCCCATTGGACGTCACATCGCGGCATTTCCATCGTGCACCCGGTAAGGCGGCGGGAGACTCTGCTTGCAGAGGTCTCTACTACCAACAGCCAGTCCTGTTTACACCGGGGAGCCATTACCGCAGTTCCAAGTGAGGAGTTTGTTTTTATCATCTCGGGGGGCTGGTACCATCGGTTATACAGGCTGTTATCCTGACATCTCACAGGTGAGGTGGGTGTTTCATAGACTCACACATAACATCAGGTTCATCACGGGACACTCCATACTTTATTTATCTTCATGCCGGCTGATATGATTCTCTGAATACATAGCACTTGCCATATTTGTAGCTTCCACGTGGGGATCTTCCCCGTTTTTCTACCTGGACTATAATGGCAACATACTCCCTCTCTGAGTCTTAAACAAAGACCGTGAAGGAAACCAACAAGGGAAACATTACCCCTATGCATCATATCTTCTATGACTGCAACATATGCAGCAAATCATTACTACTTAGCCAGGCAATCCTGTGCCTCCAGCTAAGCTCTTTGTTCTCCCATACTTTAATGAAGAGGTACTATGTTCGGAACACAGCTCGTAGTTTACAGGACATCTAGGTGAGATGAAGACCTCAGATTACCTTCTCTATTTATTTAAGTAGGCTGAGATCTGGCAGGACATCAAGAATTTGGTAGCCTTCTGTACTGTCTGTGATCAGACTAAAGTTCCCCAAGCATTACTATATGGTCCTTTGCCTGATACGGACTGTCCATTAACTAATCTAGCCATGGACTTTAAAGTGGACCTACCCCCATCCAGGGTATGGCAGCCATCCTTGTTGTAGTGAACCGCTTCACTAAGCAAGCCCACTTTATTCCCCTGAGGAAATTACAATCTAAAGCAGAGCTATATAGTGCATGAGCAAGGTATCTGATCCCTTGTGTTCTTGGACTTCATTTGTTCCTGCTTTTGTCTTACTCTACCTTTCTTGACCTTTGCCTGCACACAGCTTCTGTTTGCCTGCCTCCTGCCCTGATCATGGATTGTGACCCTGACTTCTCTGTTGTACCCTGCCCTGATCTTGGACCATGACCCCAGGTATGCTGCTGCACCTTGCTCTGATCTTGAACCATGACCCCGACTTCCACCCCCCTCTTCCAGGATTCAGTCCCAAGGCCTCTGGTCAGTTACCTGCCTCGGCCTTGAGGGTCGGCTCCTTGGTCTGAGATGTGCATCATCACAGGCAGTATATTTGTAGTCTGCCAGTCTCAAACCTGTAGCTCAAATTGGGTTTTAACATCAAACCTTGGTCTTGGTCAAAACTGCCGGCCAACTTCCCCTATTCCAGATAATGAATCCAAGAAGCACAAGTGAATATTTTCTCTGATGTGGAATACAGCCAAAAGTGTCAGACAAATGAAACCATGAACAACATTTGAGGGGTTGTTTACTAAAGTCTCCTGACCCAGCTGAAAAACTAAAAACCACCAATTTGCAGACTCCTTCATTTATGTATAAAGTTGTAGCAGGGGTTATTGTACATGCTGGCACGTGCATTGTGTGCAGTAGCATGGTAGCCCTACCTCTTTTTCGCACGCATCTAATGCACACACAGTGGCGGCTTCTCCCTTCTGGTGCCTTGTCTGTGTCTCACTGCAACACACCAGCCAGAGCAATAACGACTGCTACATTTGTCAATGGCTTGATTTTCTTAGTTGTATATTGTACTTTATGATCTCACAACTTGTTACTCCAGCAAAAGCTTCATACATGCATCTTGCGACACTGGGTCTCAGCTGGAAATCTTTATGTCCTTGGTATATACTGTAACTTATAATAGCTTTGTTAGTTCAGGTACACAATCTCTTCCTTCCTTATTTCAAATTAATTAACATGGCATTAAACTTGTGAATAACAAACAAAGATTGGCATTTGGCAAACTGTATTGCATGTATAATCATATTTATAAATTGTTGGCGTCTAATTGATTTTGATCAAATGTGTGAGATTATGATCATGGATTTTCCATATGAATGTCTTTATTCTACCTAGTAACATACAGTAGTAGCAGAGTAGTTGAGACTGAAAAAGGATATTTACTTAACCTTGTATCGAATACTATTCTGGATGAGTTTTGCTTTTGTTAGTGTCAAAAAATTTTTTTCCCCGACTCCAGTCAGATGACAATCAGATCTTACCTCCACATATACGTTGTCTTCTATATACATTTTTCCATACAGTGTTCAATGCACAGTAAAAGAAATGACAGTGAAACAGAAGGTTTCTGGCAGACTGATGTACGGTACTAACAGGGTCTTTGAAAAATATAAATCATTAAAAATGGTGGTGCTAAAGAGAAGTACAAACTTTAATAAAATGTACATGGTATGTACTGTATGAGGGTCCTTACATATGATGCATTGTTCTTTGTCTGAAATTATGCTTAAAGTATTGCATTTGTGTTGAATTGATACAATTTACAGTAGATTAAAACAGAATTATGTGTGTAGGTTTTTTTTACTGCTGTTAGTAAATATCATATATTAGTTTCATATATTTTTAATAGCCATATTGTGAAAATAATAAATGTTGTTAACATATATCACACTGCAGAACATGTTGGCGCTTCACAAATAAATAATAATAATAAAAAAAAGGATAATTGATACACCGCACAGAATTAGAAGTGCATGAATTTGGTAGCAATATAAACAGACTTTTTGGGATTCATGTAAGGTTCTATTTGGTGCCTGATTTTGACACCATTTCAACAATTTTTTGATGCACATATAGTACATACCATTTACATCTTTACATTATGGGCATTACAGAAAACCTGTTTGGCGCACAGACCAGCAATATATTTCTTGTTTTTCTTCAATGTAACTGGAAAAAAAATAGATTTGTAGGCTTAGTACTTTTCTACATAGGCGGTGAAATGTAATGCTGTGGACAAATGCATCCTTAAGCTTTTTTTTTTTATAAGTTTGAAAGTTTACATCTATTTACAGTGCATTTCTGCAACAATTACAGATCTGTTTGTATTTCTTTACTCATATGAAATTTGTTGTGGTTTTAGTATTTTCTTAAAATGTGCTAAATACATATATTTTGTCAAGACTGTGGCTGCATGTTCTAAAACAATTTTTTTATTATTTTTCTGGTTAGTTTAATGGTACCGAGACTGAGAGATTGGTGCAGTGTTATCAAGCAGAGATGTTACCATTTCCATTTGTACGGTGCATTAGGAAGTGGATTGTAATGGAAGTTATGCCTGTGATGTAAACCAATCGTTTTTAAGCTGTATCATATGCAATATATATTGTATCCATACAAAGATCAATTTGTACTTTTTATCTTAGGTATAATAACAGTAGTCTACATTCCTTGTTCACTTCAAAATCCATATGGAATAAAATTATGTATACTTAGACTTTTCACAATGCCAACGCATCACTTAATGTTTCCTACCTAGGAGTTCATCCAATTTCTGGCTGACAATGTCTGCCGGATGCAGTTCTTTATACACAGCAGACAGCAATCGTTCTGTTTCTTCAGTTGTGTTTAAGCGCAAGATATCAAGTATGTTTTGGTCAATCGCAGACACGTGACAACCTTGCAAGTTAGCCTCTGTTATAACAAAGATTTAAAATGTCAAGTAATAAGTAATAGTAACTGCAGCTTATTTTCTTATGCATAGCATAGTCATTCGTAGTATAGTTCTAGTACCACAAGCACATACAAATAAAGTGCTAAAGGCATCCGGTGGGTTTCAAGTCCCAAAATACATGTAAAATGAGCACAGATATTATTTTATGAAGCATTAACAATTAAATAGGGAACTGCTTGGGGCACACATTTATTTCATTTTGTGAGACCATGGTAAGTTTGCCTATTATGTGCAAATGTGCAAATCTTTTGAATGACCGCAATGTGGAAACCTTTTGAATGACCGCAATGTGGAAACCTTTTGAATGACCGCAATGTGGAAACCTTTTGAATTAAGTCGCAAACCAGGAGAAATGATCCCTTTTTGTAGCTGTGAAAACAGACACGGCTCAATCAGGGTTCGCAGACGATTTGCATGCATTAGGTCAATGTGCATTATAATTTCATTTAACTCCGTAAGTGCCAATGCTTTTTGCAACTATGTGACATTTTCAAACTTTTGCTATACATTTGTAAAAGTATGATTACTGTGAGCAGCTTTATATATATATATATACCTATGAAAACAATATATTGTTTTTTTCAGCACAAGTTGAGCTTTTCGTTGTCTCGGGTGGATTGCATATCATGTGACCAAAATATGAAATTATAAATGGAAACTAAAATTAAAACAAATCTACTTATTAGTGTCTTAAATATCTCTAACAAATTCATTAATTTACTTACATTTAATATAAGATGGATGCCATCATTAACAAGGCAAAACTACCCCTAACCGAAAAATACCCCCACACAAGTATATACTTTCTGAAAGTACATGCCCCATGGAATGTAAACATGGATAGCATGAATTTTCCTACAAAAATCTCTGGCTGTGAATCTTTGTTAAAAAGAATGTACATTTATGAGAAACATTTCAAGACCACTAACTTCAAACTTTGCATCAAAATGTCTCAAACCTACTCAGTGTAATATTTGACATAAATATAAAATGGTTCTCCTCCAGTACATAGGTTCAAAATTAGTAATTCGCAACTGATTTTTTTCATGGTTGAACTCAAAAGGAGCTCGCCATCATTGGAAAGACAAAACTACATTCTGGCATAAAAATAGCCCCATCAAAATATATATTTTTTGAAAATACATATCCAAAACAAATAAGACATGGGTAGCACGCTTCCACATAAAACAAATCTGGCCAAGAATTTTTGTTGAACAAA
This sequence comes from Ascaphus truei, assembly GCF_040206685.1. Lineage (NCBI taxonomy): Eukaryota > Metazoa > Chordata > Amphibia > Anura > Ascaphidae > Ascaphus > Ascaphus truei. Next base: position 73,711,576 of record NC_134486.1, on the reverse strand, counting down.
GTGGTCTTCATTTTTTTTTCTCAAAAAAGTACACTTACTTAAAGTTTTATTGCTGAAAATAGCACAGGCAAAGTTAAATGTTCAAACTCTGTGTTGTTAAATGTCGATGTAATTCTCGAAGGGTTTTAAATTACACAAAATGAGAAAAGCTGCAAATCTGCAACTGGAAAAAAATTTTTTCAAGGAACTTACTCTACAATTACCTTTCTATTTATAATGTAGGTGGAGAGACTAGATAGAGTGCCCCCGTATTAGCTTAATAGGTGTATAGGGGGTGGGGGGGGGGGTGCTAATGGGTAAGGCTATATGGATGCACTAGATGAGAAACAGAACCCACTTAAAGCACTTTAACCCCATCTGAATGATTGGTGATAATCTTAATAATCTTTATTATAACTTGAAAATTAAAATATAGGGCATTAAAATGACATATATGCGCCCTCACTAATATATATATCCATACAGAATCAATATATCCTTCTAGACGGCTAAAGCTATGCTATGGCTCATTGATATATACAATAATGGGCACTATCTATATTTTACATCCTTGTTAGGAATCCACACCTCGGTTTACTGCTCACCTTGCCGTGCAGTCCTGGAACACTCCCCCTGGTATCTACAGCAGCTGTGCAAGCTATGACTGCAGCCCCAGCCTGGTTGAGTCATTAGAGCAATGCTCTCACACGCACCTTCTGGTATTGGTTCGCTGACCTTTAAATACTGCATTCCCCCCCACAATGTTTCTCTGCCGAGCATAATCCTTCTTGGATGTTACCTGTGTTTTGCCACAAGCCTCCTGGCTTGTTATCTCTCGTTACTAATCTCTGTTGATTATTGTTCCAGTTCGTTGTTCCAGTTCCCTCGTAGCCTGCAGCTACTTCGCTGAGGCCTGTGTTCCTGTACCCTGGAGACCTGCTGTGTGCTATCCCCCTGGAGCCCGCAACCTGCTGCTTCTACCCTTAGCACAGGTTGCTGTTTGGACCCCGTGGCCTGCTGCTCTTTCTCCCTTCGCAGAGGCCAGATTGAACTCTTGCACTGAAGCACTGGTTTACCGGTGCTGTCTGGCAGTGTGCCCACTCCGGTCTGCCTTTCCTCTCCTAGACCGGTGCCATGAGCCGTGGATGCCACTCGCGCAAACCCCGTTCCTGACCTGCAGCGATTACGCTGAAGCAGGAGGACCTGCTTAATTTCCTGTTGCTGACTCCCTGCTTGGACTACGACTACCCGGACATCTCCTATCCTGACTCTGGCTCGTCCAACGACTACGCTGTTCTCTCCAGTCCTGAACCTGGCCGGTTTGACCATGAACTTCGCACTCCGGACCAGTCTGCACGATCTAAGGTCGGTGATTTCATAACCCAGCCTCAGCCACGCGGTCCGGCCCCGGTTTGTGGCGAGCACAACTGTAACAATCCTGTAGTCTTGCATCAATACTGAGTACCTACGTACCATTTAGGCTGAGGGCATTTTCCCTCATTCATTCCAGTATACCATTATCCCTTGGTGCATAGTACCCTGTTGCGTGTACACCTACCAGTGGCCTGCTATTCCACTGCTATAGGTCTTTATTGGCTACGGGATTTCATTATATATATATATATGCTCATTTCCATTGGTGCTTTTTACAAGTGAACACTTCATTTAAGCATAACATTATTGATTCAGCGTCTCATTCTTGCTATCATGTGTACGGCATTTTCTACATACAGTACCATTTAGTTGCGGTCTCCTTTATTTATCAACTAGGAGTTCCTGCCATACTAGCTACTGACTCTCTAGTCTCTACACACTGCATTCTGTGTATGCAGCAGCTTGAGAACAACTCAGTATCTACAAACTCATGTGATTGCAATGTACACTCATGCTCATCAGTAGGTAGGTGACCTGATCTATTGGGACTAGTGCTCAGTGTTTCCTCCTATCTCTGACGACCATTACCGGTCCAGTGTTACTATTTACATACCTCCATCCCTCCTTTATAAACCATTTCCTAAAGGGACTTATCAGGGAGTTGTGCAATATACTAATATTTGCTATCACTTTCATATTTGTGATCCGGAGTCTGCACTGTGTCACTGCTATTTGAATCTCTTGTGTGTCCTTGTATGTCATTTTAATACCCTAAATTTTAATATTCAAGTTATAATAAAGATTGTTAAGATTATCACCAATCATTCAGAAGTGGGATAGAGTGCTTTAAGTGGGTTTCTGTATCTCGTCTAGTGCCTCCTTATAATGTAGGTACTGTGCACAGAATTAGAGATGAGCAAAAGTATTCGAATGGGAAGATGTTTTAAAAACATTCTAGTGAATGCATGCAATTCCGTCAGTGGCCACTATTCGCACATTCCATTTGCACACTTTCATTCGATTCAGCCCAGACCCTGAAATATGGTGGTGGAGGAGAGAGTCTTATTTTGCCAGAGTCCTAAGTGCTATATAAGGTGGGTGTGAGGGCATATATATAGTACAGTTTAGAAGGACTCTAGTAAAAGAGGACTCTGGAACCCCTGGATAAATCGAATGTGCGAATAGTGGCAGCCACCTCTATCGCATACATTAGATTGAAGGTACAGTATGCAAATGCCACTTTATACCAATCCACGCTGATTAATGATCACTGTAACCCAAGTTTTCACCCACAAATACATCTGATTTACTTTAGTAAATAGTAGAGATGGGCAAATTTGGATCCACAGCAGATTGGCCGGTTCCTTTGGTCTGCGGATTTCAGCGGATCAATTTCAGCCGTGGACGGATTTGTAGAATCTTAGAATCCACCAACGTATTACTGAATCCGCGGATTGGATTTTACAAATCCGTCCACGGGTTCTATCCAATGGCAGATTTTGATGAATCCACGCAGATTGAAACCGGCAAATCCTTTTGCAGATTTTACACCACAAAACGTATTTGTCCAGATTTGCCCATCTCTTGTAAATTAGACCCTTATATTTTAACCCTTCAGTGCCCCATGACATAGCTACCACACCATACGATCTGGCACTCATATTCTATGAGCAACTGATGTCTGTGGTCCTGTGATTTTTAACACAAGAAATCATTAAAAAAATGAGTAGAACTTGCTCAGAAAGCAAAATACTATACAAGTATTATATGAGTTAAACACATATAGGCTTGTGGGGGGAATTACTGTATATTTATGTATAGAATAAAAACCAGGAACCCATCCAAGTTACACCAGTGTTAATATAGTACTATTTAAACTTATTTATTATATTCTTGGAAGGAATTAAGAACTAAATGGTATACGTGACAAACAAAAATAAAAGTCCCATCAAGGGCTGCTTTACCTTTAAGTGCAGTAGTACATGTCTCCAGTCCAAGGTTCACAAACCAATTGCAAACTTCTTCCGTGTTCATTTCTGCAAGAAGATTCCTTTTGATGTCTCCAGAAGTAACCTAAACACACAATAAGAACAGAAGAGGTCCAAGAGGTAAATGTATCAAATCATAGCCCCTTTCTAATGCTAATATAAGTTAGAGTGCAGTTGGTTGTGTTGCATTACATAACACATGATATCCCTAGAACTACTTTTTCTGATCTTTTCCAAGACAACGCTATATTATTCCTCCTCTGTTCAATATTTTCATTCATAAACCCAGTTGATTTTGTCTGCTTAGCTTTCCCTCAGCTGCAGTACTTCTACAGCTAACCTCTACTCTGTAACTCATACTGTATACTGTAATTCACCCATCACCCGGCTAGGGAGACAGAAGTCTCTATTGTTCTGTGCCTTTCTACATGACTGCTTGATCTCTGTCCTTCAGACACCCTACAGTATGTATTTCAATAGTAAGATGGAGAGGTGCAAACTATTCCCATTTGGGGTTGTAAATTGTGCAAAAAAGTTGCAATTTTTCAAAAATGTTAGTAGGATTTTTTTTATTACAATTTTCCATTCAATTTCATTATTTTTGTTGAATTTTCATTAGAAATTTGGCAAAAATTGTGACATGTTGCCATGTTTGTCAATTTTTTCCAAAAGTTGCTCTAAATGTACGAGGTCACATGACCAATGTCACTTAGACATTGGTCATGTAACCATGCACATTTTTTTATGGCAACTTGTGTTTTTTTTTTTTTTTTTCTCACAAATAATTTTTGCAAAAACTGCAATTTTGCTGTGCTCCTGAACTTTTGCACAAGGTGTCCACATTTTGAGATACAGTACAATATTATAGAAATTCTAAGCATTTTTTAAGGATTTCACAATCTGTCTTTTACCTTTTCTTCATGGGTCCCATCGGGATATGTAGAAAAAGGCAGGTAAGATCCTGTAAAATTAATAAACATTCCATTACCTTATTTTTATTATATTTCTAAGTGACATACAGATAAAATAATTATGAGTAACCAAAAGGTTATCTACAGTATTTATGAAATGTTTTACTGTAGGAACATGTATATACAGTAGTTATCTGGCTGAGAAATGTACTGTATATTAGTTAACAAATTTCAAGTCACGGTGCAGCTCAGACTGCAACTGTCTTTTTCCACTATTACAGTATGTTAAAACTGCGACCCCCTTTGTGCAAAGTTAGGGTAAACTTGAAAAACGTTTAATAAGGAAAATGGATGTTTTTTTTTTTTAACTATAACAATAGTTCATGATTCCCAAAGAACCTTGATAAAAACATTATCGGTAGTAATTTCATTAGCTTTATTAGTTTTAATTTCAAAACACACATTTTGAGGATAATACACAACCTCCATGGGGATATTACTCCGAGAATAGCAGTAGGTAAAGAAAGTTAAAGAATTGACATGTTCCCCAGCTTTTAGGCTGCCATGGAAACAATGAGATATACACTAACATAAAAAAGAAACATTATTATACTGGACTGATTTAAATAAGGTATCCATCATCAAATCACAATTCAAAAAACATATTGCCATACAGTATGTTCTTTGAGGTAATGGGAAGAACAGCACATTTCCCTATTATTACAATAAATATCACTTACCTACTGTCATCCTTCTGTTTTTATGGGGTTTATAACTTTCAGACCCCAGTAGTGATTGGCTGCACACGCTTAGTTGAGATGTGCTTCCTATGCTGCATCTTCTAGCTGAAGATTTCTTGACAATTGTAAAGCAAGGAGAAAATAATAAATATGTATTGCACTTGCAAAGTGCTGAAAGTAAATGCATGTCTGTGAGATTTCAGTATTTGCACTGTACACATGTACTGTAAATGCAGTTGCATTGTATTCAATCTTATATCTCCCAAGTAAAATTCCCTGCTTGTACAGTATAACAAATTTAAAAAACATTTTCACTACATTCTAATGTAATGGTTATTCAGTTCTGCCCAAAATCCTAACCAAGTAAAGTATGTATAGATTTTAGGAATGAGTCCTTTATTGAAAACTTAAACTGAAGCAACTAAGAACAAATCAAATGTGTCTATTCACTAAAGTGCAATAACCATTATCAATTGCTAATGTCCAATCTCTTGAATTACTCTTTACGAGATTACTGTATGGGACCATGACAATACTGAACATCTATACATTATTAGGTGGAAATACTCTATTAAAAATAACATATTGAAATATATTCTATTATTACTTAAGCATTAAATGTTCAAATGCATTTTGTTGTTTTCCCTCTTTTTCTACATGGTATGAGCTACGGTATATTAAAAAAGGGGGGAATTAGAGATATGTCTGAACATAAACATTATAATGAGCCACCGTCACATATCTTTTTATGTTTCAGTTAAGGAAAATTGATTTACTAATTGTGGCTCGGACATATCTGTAGCATTTGAACATTTAATATATTTTTTCATTTCACTATTTATTTATAGCTTGTTATAGAGAACAAGTCACAAGGTAAAAAGCAAAAAATGAGATAAAGCAATGAGAGTACTATAACTAGATGTGAGTTCTTTTAAAACCATGTATTGTTAAATGACTGTATACAGTATATGGATTAGTAAATACATGGAAAATTAGTAACTGTAAATACTGCTTACGTTTAAGTACATGTATTTTATATGCATTTTATTATTACAATATCATACCTGTGACACACCCGAGGAGTTTGCCTTTGTGTCCAAGGGTGAGCATCTAAACTCTGTAGTTATCCATTCTCTTTGGCACCATCCAATATTGTTTAGATCATCTACATAAATGACATTCAAATCATACATCAGACAGGTAATTTGTTTAATGAATTCACAATTTACAAACACACGCTATTAATCCACTGTTTTTTTTATAGACATATATGCAGGTGTGAGGGAGTGAAGGGTTAACTTACTCACTGTGCAGGCTCTTAGGACCACACTCTATCTGTAGGCTCTGTTAGCCCTTTAAAAGAAGCTGTTGAGTTGTAGGGCTTCCTGTTACTGAATCTGAAGGAGTTGCAGGAATGTACAGCCTGCACTAAAAGCTCCAGATCTTGCTGGAAAGTCGGTAAATGTTGCCCAGAGGGACTTTCCTGGGGACTGGAGGAATATACAGTCTGCACCAAAAAGCTCAAGACCCTGCTGGGAATATGGTAACTGTTACCCACAGGGTATTGCCTGGGAACACCTGGCAAGCCCACCCAGCAACTAAGGAGGCAGGAGGAAACCCCCTCCCAGAGGTTGTACCTTTGATGGGGTTGGACTCTGCCTCAAGCCTAAAGTATGGACATTTCGTTTTATAATTCACTGTCTGTGTAAAGGCCTGAGATGTCTGGGAGAATAATGGATGTTATTCTGAGAAATAAGTGGTGTGAGCTTCCTTACTGACCAAACCGTGAGGTCGCTTTGTAACATATGGTGTCCGAAGTGGGATAGCACGTCCTATGGTCAGTGCAAGGAACACACCTGAAAATACACCAGAATGAAAAGTGTAAAAAAATGTAAACTGCTGGTTAGCTGAAGACCAGGCTGCACAGCGACAGAATTACACAACAGCGGTAGATTCCATGGAAGTAGAGTCCAGGAAAATCCCCATTATATGTTTGGAGTGTGAGGAGCCTGGTCACACAGAGTAGTCATGTCAATACGTAAAGGAGTTTGAGGCAAGCTAGGTAGCAGCAACTGATGCAGTTTCTTCAACAACTGCAACAGCAAGCAACGTGTTTTGGGCGCAAGACAAATGCAGACGCTTTTCACGGTGAGCTTACGCCCAGTACTGGTGATGTTTCAGAATCTACTGAGTAAATAGGAAGAGAAAGAAAAAGGAAAACTGGTAGTTTGCTTACAGAAGAAGTTGTGGAAACATTTAAAGACGAACCTAAGACAGGAAAGCATGTGTCAGAGAGGTGCCAAGATGCCAAGATGCATGCTGTCCGAGACACCTGCTGTCTGAAATGACTGCTGCCCGTGATGTTTTGCAGATCAGAGTGACTGGCAGATTTGTCCTGGGAAGAGAAAAATCTACAGAGGCCTCTCAGAAAGACAGCCGGGACCAGAGCCAAAGAAACGAAGCAGAGCAAGAACGAAAGAGTGACGATTGCTAGACCCGCGCTGAAAATGCACTGCAACTTGCCAGACATGACTGTTATGTCCTTTGTGAATGGTTCGATAAGAAGCAAGAAGACAAAGCATCACTTATAGAGTTAGTTGGAGGATATTTTTACTAATCTGGAGAGGTTAAATGCTGCTGCCAAGAACCAGAGCCTCTTCTACCAAGTCATTGCTAACTAGAAGCAGAAATATGAGGAGGCTCAGGCAGAGCTGAAAGTCTCTCAGAAGGAGTCTTGCAGTCTCAGTGCAGACTTGGGAGTCTCTCAGAAAGAGATTCACAGTCTCAGTACACAACTAGAAATCTCTTAGAGAGGTTCTCACACAGAATAGATCTGGAGGTCTCTTGTCAGGAGGTCAGCGGTCTCTGCACAGAACTGGAAATCTCTCAAAAGGAATTTCACAGTCTCTGTGCAGAAGTGGGAGTCTCCCAAAAGGAGATTTGCAGTCTCGATTCAGAGCTGGAAGTGTCCCCAAAAGAAGTTTGCAGTCTCAGTACTGATCTGGAAGTCTCTCAGAAAGAGCTTCAGTCTTGCAACATAGAGCTAAAAGTCTCATATCAGGAGATCCAGAGTCTGAGCACAGAGGTTTGTAAATAGAAGGATGACTACGGAAAGGTTCTGAGTGTTGTAGAGACTGTAAAAAGAAAGAACAGAAACCTGACAGAGGAGGTTTCATGATGATGGGAAAATATGGGGAGTGCAGGATAAACAGTGATTTATTAATATATGTGAATGGTGATAAATGATTAAATGAGGATAAATAAACCATAAAACACTGTGTTGTTCTGTTCCCTTCGTTGAGGGATGCGTGTGGATCTTCTTTCCATCTCTCCCAGGGTTGGGGAAAAGAGAAAAGAAAAAACCCAATGGTATAGATTATAGGGCAAGAATATGTATTGTAGTAAGAATACAAAAGTTGCACTTACATTTTCAGTACACTACATGAACGTTGTACAGGGGTCTTTGGAGATTCCTTAATTGCTCGGTTCCAGTCCTCGATGTTTACACTTCCTCTCTCCTGCCTCGTGAATGGGGAGAACGTCGGGGAACGCCGGCATTCACTTCCTGGAGTGTGGCGTAATGAGGTCTTGCGTCTCACGAGATTTTGGTCAACTGGGGCTGGAACAGCAGCAGGGACTTCAGTTTGTCCCTGTGCTATGCGGTGGCAGTTTTATAGTCTGCTTTCCGCAAAATGCAGAATAAAAAACACAAGTTACGACTGAGTTGCAATACGAATCTAGTCATGCTACCATGCCCACCTTGTCTGAAACAGGTTCCATACCATGAAAGCAACCGTCATAAAGATTCAGTCTTCTGTCTGCAAAAGGGAGATGCCATGGGTTGCAGGCAAAATGTATGAGATCTGCACCAAGGTTGACGTCCTGGAGGCCAATAATGCTGAATCAGATGCAGATGATCTGGCCAGTGAAATGGACAAGGAGACTGCATGATGCATAGGAAAACTGGTCGCCAAGCGAGTAAAAGAAGAGTTAGAGAAATGGAAAGATGAGCTGGTGCGAGAAGTCCTCCAGGGTTGAGGACGCTAAGCCCATAATTTCAGCTAAAAGTCAGGGAGTTCATTTTTGAGTCAATGGCAGGCCCCATAGAAAGGCCGGAAACTGTTAAATTGTCAGAGAATTTTTCCCCAAACCGGAAATTACAGACTTGGTTTAGTCCATTTGTGGTCTATTCTCCCGGTACCACAGAGACGCTGCTTCCAGGCCAATTATTGTCCCAAGAAGACGGGAATGTTTATTAGTTGAGTGTAACAAGGGCTACGCTCTGAGGGGAGAGGTATGTGAGAGAGAGAAGGGTTAATTTCCTCACTGTACAGGCTCTCAGGACCATACCATAGCTGTAGGCTCTTTTAGGCTGTGGGTAATTATCTCCTAAATTAGATAGCCTGAGGCAAAATCTCCAGACCCTGCTGGAAAGCAGATAAACGTGGCTCAGAGGAACTTTCCTGGGGACTGCAGGAATATACAGCCTGCACCAAAAGCTCCAGAACCTGCTGGAAAGCAGGTAACCATTGCCCAGAGGCTATTGCCGGGGAACAACTGGCAAGGCCACCCAGCATCTAAGCAGTCACGAGGAACCCACCTCCAAGAGAATGTGCTTGGGAAGGTGTTGGACTCTGCCTCTGCCTCAAGTAAGGACTTTTATTTTTATGATGCAATGTCTAAGTGCCTGGGAAGCTCCTTGTCTGGGAGAATAACGGATGTTATTCTGAGAAATAAGTGGCGTGAGCTTCCTAAACAAACTGTAAGGTCGCTCTGTTACAGCAGGTTTAGTGAGCTTTGTCAATATATGAAATGGTGCAGCTTTTGGTGGTGTCCCATCATGCCACATAAATTGTTGCAAAATATAAAATATCACCCTTCAAATTTTTTTTCCTTTCAGAGGTGTCTATGGCTCTGTGGTCATGTTCACTGTAGTAGGAATATTGACTAAATGTATATACATTATCATGCTTTTAACGAAAACAAACTTTTCAGACTTTACAAATCGCTAAAAATACACAAAACTAATTTCACTGAACATACTGTATACAGTAATCATGCGGCTTTTGTTAGGAGCCATTAAGTCAGTATTGACCAACCAGTCCGCAAGTGTCACCAACAGGTCAGGCTTTAAGGATATCCCTGCTTCAGCACAGGTAACACAGTCTTCGACTGAGCCACTTATTTTGCCACTTGTGCTGAAGCAGGGATATCCTTAAAACCTGACCTGTTGGTGGCACTAGAGGACTGGTGGACACCCCTGAGTTAAGGGATTATGGGGCCTATGCAAAAAGGTCCGATAAGTCAGTTCTCGCCAGGTTTTCGCCAAAAGTGCCTATAGCTATTCAGGTAGCAGCGATAACCTGGCGAGATTAGGCAAATCCGCCGGGGTTTTTTTGGCCGAAAATAAAATCCACTGATCGCTTGGTGAGAAGCCCTTTTTCGCAGCTCATCACCAGCTTCTCAAACTCGTGGTATTCTAGGAGCTCCGATCAGCTTCTCGCAGCTGTTCGGGGCTCTAGAATGGCGAATTTATCTCCAAATAGCCCCGCCACAAAATGTTGGCAAGAAGCTGGGGATGAGCGGATCCGCCAATACGGCACTTAGAAGAAATGTGTCCCCTTTCTGCCTCGGATTGATGCCAGGGGTCTCCGGAGCTGATATACATTAATATCAGCACTGGAGCCCCCCGCATGAAGTCGATGCCGGAAAAATGCATTTACAGCCCACTTCATTACCTTTGCGGCTATCCGCTAAGGCAATGAAGGGGGTTAAGGCACATAACGGGGCCTGTATCTCAGGAAACAAGGGGTCCCCGGTTCTGAAACCAACGCGGTTCTTCTCCGGAGACTCCCTGCACATCTACACTATTTATAAAATTGAAATGTAAAAATATTTTTTACACGCCAAGATTTGCGCTGAGAGAGGCGGATCTCTATGATACAGCAGACAGGTCTCGCCAGGGGAGCCCTTATCGGCAGACAGGTCAGATCGCCACCGGCTGCTCGCCATGTTTGCTCAGGTTGCTCTCACAGATATTTGGGTCTTCCTGCATACCGTGAGAGCAACTCGGCAAAAACATGGCGAGTTCAAACCCCTGCCAGTAATTTTTTTCGGACCTTTCTGCATAGGCCCCTATATCTCAATAAGATAAGGAGGCTGCAGTGATTCTAAAATTACATTGATTTTAGATGCAAGGCATTTATTCAACAAAAGTTTTAAATGTTTTAACGGATGTGCCCTGTTTGAAGCCCCTGTTTGAAGCTCCTGTGAACCAGGAACCAAAAATGAGATTGTAAGCTCTTTGGGATAAAGACGCATTGTAATGGCAAATGCTATGCAAAGTGCTTCTGTATGCACATTGCCAGCATATGACAACATTAATATATTGGAGAGAGAAGAACAGGGAGTAGGTACAGTATCTTGCCATTTTCATGATGTCATTATTGACACTGTCTGGTCTGGGTACAATACACATCAATACAAGTAAACTCCTAACAGCCATTGCTGCTAGCAGCCATGCTTTTAAGCAGATATGCTTTTAAGTATATATGTTTCAAGTATTTATGAAGTTTAAAAAGGAAGTTCAAAAAGAAGTGGAAAAGTGGACATCACCTACTGCTTCTGATTCCTGCTTTTGATCTACGTTGGAAAAGAGGATATCATCTATCTAAGACTGCACATCTCAACACTTAACTATTGCTGTGATGCCGCCTTTATTTTTTATATTTGCTGCAACCGCACTTATTTTCAAATTATGCACTTCCTTCCACCAGTCTCCTTATGTCTCTAACTCTATTCATATATCTCCATCTCTCCTTTCTTCCCCACTTCTCAGTTCACATGAACTCCTTTCTTACCTGCGTCCTCTGTCACCACACAGCTATACCTCCTGCACTAAAACACACCCCTACAAATCATCCTCACACATCCTCTTTCTATCCATGCTTCTCCTCCTTGCTTCTGGGGATATCTCTCCCAATCCTGGTCCCTGCCTTATTTCTACTTGCTCTCGTCCTCGCCTCCCACATGCAACTTCTACTCCTTCTGGTGTTAACCCCTCCAACCTCATACCCATCCCCTGCCACCCTCCCTCCTCTCTCCCTTTCTCCTGTGCCCTTTGGAATGCTCGCTCCCTCTCTAACAAGTTCCTCTCTGTGCATGACTTCTTTCTCTCTCACTCCCTGCTTCTCTTTGCTATAACTGAGACCTGGCTCACTCAGTCTGACTCTGCTCTGGAAGCTGCCCTCTCTTATGGTGGCCTTTCCTTCTCCCACACTCCGCGCACTGATGGCAGGGGTGGAGGTGTGGGGCTCCTGCTCTCCTCTCTCTGCCGTTACCTAACTATTCCTATTCCCCCCTCTCTTGCCTTTCCCTCCTTTGAGGTTCACACTGTCCAGATCTTCTCTCCTCTCCCTGTTCATGTGGCGGTCATGTATCGCCCACCTACCTCTACTCATCCCCCTTCTGCCTTTCTCTCTCACTTTGAATCCTGGCTCTCTTTCTTCCTCTCCTCAGACTCCCCTGTTCTTCTCCTTGGGGACTTCAACTGCCACATTGATGACCCCTCTCTCCCTTGGGCTTCCCGCTTTCTTTCTCTAACCTCTTCTTTTGGCCTTCAACAGTGGACTGCAGCCAGCACCCACAAGGATGGCCACTACTTAGACCTGGTTTTCACTAAAAATTTCTCTCTCTCTGATTTCTCCATTTCCCCTTTTCCTCTCTCTGACCATCACCTCATCTCATTCTCTCTATCTCGCTTCTCAACTTCTCCAGCTCCATCTACACCCCGGTTCTGCAGAAACCTGCGCTCTATTCACTTACCTGACTTTGAGTCCACGTTACACTCCTCCCTCTCCTCTCTCAGATCTGCTACAGACCCTGACAAACTGGTCAGGAACTACAACTCTGCCTTGTCCTCCTCTCTTGATCTACATGCCCCGCTTTCTCTCTGCCGCACTCGCCCTTTTAACCCTAGACCCTGGTTAAATTCCCACACGCGCATGCTGCGTTCCTCCACTCGTTCCTCTGAACGCCTCTGGAGGAAATCTCATACTCTCGCAGACTTCCTTCACTACAAATTTATGCTATCCTGTTTCAACTCTGCCCTCTCGCAAGCTAAACAAGCCTACTTTTCTTCACTAATCAACATGCACAAGTCTAACCCACGCCGACTGTTCTCTGTCTTTGATACTCTACTCAAACCACCCTCCGCTGCCTCTCCTTCCTCCATCTCCGCTCAGGACTTTGCTGACTATTTTAAGGAAAAGGTGGAATCCATACGTCAGAACATCCCCTCTGTTTCTTCCTCCCATCCTACACCTCTTCCTAACTCTCCTCCTGCCTTCCTTGACTCTTTTTCCACTGTCTCAGAGGAGGATGTGTCGCTGTTGATCGCCTCTTCTCCCTCTACCACTTGCCCTCTTGACCCCATTCCCTCCCATCTCCTAAAACCTCTTGCTCCTACTATAATCCCTACGCTCACGCACATTTTTAACTCCTCCCTCTGCTCTGGAACCTTTCCATCCTCCTTCAAACATGCAACAGTCATACCATTACTCAAAAACAGCAAGCTTGACCCTACCTGTCTTTCTAACTATCGGCCTGTCTCCCTCCTGCCTTTTGCCTCTAAACTCCTTGAACGTCTTGTATTCGCTCGCTTGCTCCATTTTCTCAACACCTATTCTCTCCTAGACCCTCTACAATCTGGCTTCCGTACTGCTCACTCCACGGAAACAGCCCTCACTAAAATAACTGACGACCTCCATGCTGCCAAAGACAGAGGTCATTACACTCTGCTCATATTACTCGACCTCTCTGCAGCATTTGACACCGTGGACCACCCTCTTCTCCTTCACATTCTCCATACTCTTGGCATTCGGAACAAAGCTCTATCCTGGATCTCATCCTACCTCTCCCATCGTACTTTCAGTGTCTCTTCTGCTAATACCTCCTCCTCCTCTATTGATCTCTCTGTGGGGGTACCCCAGGGCTCTGTCCTGGGACCTCTTCTCTTTTCTCTGTATACACTCTCTCTAGGTGACCTAATAACATCTTTTGGGTTTAATTATCACCTCTATGCTGACGACACACAAATATATTTCTCAACACCCGACCTTACACCTACTGTACAAACCAAAGTTTCTGAATGTCTCTCTGCTATATCATCCTGGATGGCCCTCCGCCGCCTTAAACTCAACATGGCTAAAACAGAGCTCCTCATACTTCCTCCCAAACCTGGCCCTACTACCTCCTTCCACATTACTGTTGGAACTACGATCATTCACCCAGTAGCCCAAGCACGCTGCCTTGGGGTCACACTCGACTCCTCTCTCACATTTGCCCCTCACATTCAAAACATTTCTAAAACCTGTCGCTTTTTCCTCCGCAATATAACAAAGATACGCCCTTTCCTCTGTTGCTCGACTGCTAAAACTCTGACTCAGGCCCTCATTCTCTCCCGTCTTGATTACTGTAACCTCCTGCTGTCCGGCCTTCCTGCCTCTCACCTGTCTCCCCTACAATCTATCCTTAACGCTGCTGCCAGAATCACTCTACTCTTTCCTAGATCTGTCTCAGCATCTCCCCTCATGAAATCCCTCTCCTGGCTTCCGATCAAATCCCGCATCTCACATTCCATTCTTCTCCTCACTTTTAAAGCTTTACACTCTTCTGCCCCTCCTTACATCTCAGCCCTAATTTCTCGTTATGCACCATCCAGACTCTTGCGTTCTTCTCAAGGATGTCTTCTTTCTACCCCCTTTGTATCTAAAGCCCTCTCCCGCCTTAAACCTTTTTCATTGACTGCCCCTCACCTCTGGAATGCCCTTCCCCTCAGTACCCGACTAGCACCCTCTCTATCCAACTTTAAGACCCACCTTAAGACACACTTGCTTAAAGAAGCATATGAATAGGACTGTGGCTATTCTGAACACATGGCACATAAAGCTTGGCCCCCTGCAGATGCACTTACCAGAACTCCCTCCTACTGTCTCTGTACGTTCTCCCTACCTACCAATTAGACTGTAAGCTCCTCGGAGCAGGGACTTCTCTTCCTTAATGTCTAAAGCACTTATTCCCATGATCTGTTATTTATATTATCTGTTATTTATTGGATTACCACATGTATTACTGCTGTGAAGCGCTATGTACATTAATGGCGCTATATAAATAAAGACATACAATACAATACAATACAAGGTAACATACTGTTACTTTGAACTCCTACATCATAGAAAGGTGAATGTGACTAAATTATCTGGCAGCATACAGTAGATGTCACTAACACGATACATTTATTCATTAATAAACTCCACCTCGAAGGAAAAAACTTTGTATTAAAATCGCACTCCTGTCCAACACTCTCTCCTGCTATTACCCTTTCATGATATTTAAAACACACACAAAGCATTTAAAATGCAGTTTTCCTTAACTGGGAATATAACCTAAAAGAGTTCAGTCTTGAACTTTATTCAGTAATTGTAAATTCGTTAACCGAGTTAAAGGTAAAAGAATGTCCTTTAGGTGGCTGTTATTTTTTTTTTTTAACAGCTGCTTTTAATCATCCAGCTGCATTTTATGCTCCCAGAGATTTATTAATTCTTGGTAGCTTCTTAAATATGTTAATAATGCCTCTGGCTGAGGAACCGTCATTCCTGTCTGGGGCGAGGCAGCCTCAGGATCCAGCATGTTCTGTACATCATGTGACACATAAGGTTAGTACTATTTTTCAATTCACAAGTATATACCGGAAGATGCAGGCCTGGATTTAAATTCCAAACAGCATGCATTCTGATCATTAATGTTCTGCTTATGACTGTAAGAAAACCCTCAATGATTTGCTATAGACATTTATCATTCATAACGCACAAATTCCCTTTTCCACTCTTTCTTCCACTATATGTTTATATTTTAGTCAATGACGTTACATTCAGGACTTTTTGGGTTGACTGTTTTGTTTGCTGTGTAGACCTCTTGACACAAATAACTTTTGATATAATTTTGATGATATTTTCTTCATTTTTATTTTTATTGTTTGTTTGTTGAACATTTTTAGATTTTAATTAACATTATATAAGATTCTGATTTCAATGTGTTTCCTCCAATACTCTATGGTCCCAAGGTTCAGCAAAGTATCCAGCCACTCCTCCTTCTCTTACCGTGCACCCCAAATCTGGAACAATCTACCGGAGACTCTCACAGCCGCCACCAGTTCTTTCAAAACTAAAGCTGTCTCACATTTTAATCTGGTCTGTAACTGTTACATACGCCTATAATATATATATTATCTTTAACTGTGCATGCAATGTCTTGTATATACAGGCATACCCCGGTTTAAGGACACTCCCTTTAAGTACACTCACGAGTAAGGACATATAGCTCAATAGGCAAACGGCAGCTCACGCATGCGGCTGTCAGCACTTCCTGAACAGCAATACCGGCTCCCTCCCTGTACTGAAGCTGTGCGCAAGTGGGGAGACTATAGAGCCCATTACACATGTGTTATTTACATCAGTTATGCACGTGTATGACTATTGCAGTACAGAACATGTATAGATAAGTGGAATAAAGATAGTGCTTCACTTTAAGTACATTTTCGCTATATATACATGCCCTGGACCCATTGCATATGTTAATGCGGGGTATGCCTGTATAGCCAGGTCTCCCCTGCCTGTCAGTTTCTCCCTCACCTCTGGCGTGATCGCGGGTACCGCCGAGTTCCAGAGCGGCCCCGCGCGCCGATCGCAGGGGTGAGGGCGGTCAAGCTCCGGCTCGGGGGTTGCCGGGGACGTGTGTGGCCGGTTACCAAGGCCGCGATCGCGTCACCGGGCTCCCGGCGCTCCCGGAGCCGGGCGGTAAGGGCGCCGCCATTGAGGAGAGACTCACGCATGCGCAGTGATCGCGCAGGCGCAGGTAAGGCCCCAGAGCTAGGGAGAAGTCGCGCCAGTGTAGGGAAGGGCAGGGAAAGGTTGAGGCAGCCCGAGATAGCTTGCGCAGGTGCAGGACAGCATAGAGAAAGTCCGCGAAGCCCTAGCCTACCAGGGAAGGCTCTAGGTAGGGACTACGAGTCCCAGGAGCCTCTGCGCGCACCACGTGATGCCAGGGAGCCAATAGGGCTTAGGATCTCCAGGCAGGCAAGTAGATACATTTTCGTGGGCTTGCAGCGTGAGATAGGCAGTTGGAGCTGGGGAGCTGTGAGGGAAGGAAGGGTGCAGGGAGTGAGTGCAGCTCCTGCACCCAGATAGGTACCCACATCCCAGGTAGGCCCCAACTCCCCACCAGGTTAGTGGGTAATTGAATAGGGACGGCCCAAGATAGGGACGCTGCCCTTAGTGTCAGTGTGCTGTCTTGTCAGGCTCACGGCTGTCAGTGCCGTGAGGTCTGACAGGCAGGCACAGTGTTGCACAGCACGTTGGCTGCAAGCATCCAGTGGGTCACAGCTTGTTGCTGCAGGCGCTGGGATCAGTTAAGTAATAGTGAGGCGGAGGGGACTCGGGTAGTACGGGAGGAGGTAGAGCGGGTGCAGGGGGTCAGGGACCCCTGCATAAGATAGGCTACCCCGTAGGCCCTAGGAGTTTTCCCCAAAGCCATTACAGGTTGCTGTACTGTAGGGACGGCCTATAGTATAGCGCGTGTCACTTTGTTCAGACGGAACCATATAGGGACACAGCGGACGCTGCGCCACCGTGCATCGATCGGGTGCAGTTCTTCGTTGAGGCTGTTGCAGTCCTCCGGGTAGGATCGCCCTGGAGGTGGTTCCGGTGTTCTTCCGTCGCCGGATCCTTTGCGAAGGCAGTTTGAGATCCGAGCACGGGAGTGCTCGGGCAGGTACTATTAAATCAACAAGTGCACCAACGGGCCCTTAGTTTAATAGTGACTGCGCAGTCACCCATATTTTCTCTCTCCAAGAGTGCGGGACATTGGGTGGGGATTCCATGGACACTGGGTGGGATCACTTGGTGTTGGGGAAGCGTCCTGCGCGACGCCGCAGTCAGTGTCTCCTCCCGAGAGGGACACCCGTTATTCTGTGTATGGTATTTGTGTCTTATGTTCGCAAGTAAAGGTATTGGTTATTATACAAATAGAGTGCGAGTTATTTGTATGTGTCCTGCGAGGAACCACTCCCCCTATGATGGGAGCCATCGCAGGTGGAGGCGCTGCACCGAGTAAGTGGTTACTCATAGTATCATATAATTGCCCCAGGTTCCCCGTGGCGGAAGCTCAGCCCTCCTGTGAGCCAACAGGTAAAGCACCACACGCAGGTAACACTGTATGTTCTCTGCACCCACACTATAATCTGCGATTGGGTGGGGGAAGACCCGTTACATTTGGATGCGCTGCTGAAATAGACCTGGGGTGCCCTGTCCATTTTTTTTCAAATTTTCCCCTCCCTATTTTTTACCATGGTCGTAAAGTCCGGACACGAGGTCCTCGCCTGGGCCATAGAGTTGCAAGTGCCGCCTCTCCACACGCTAGCGGTGTGCCGCATCCCTGTAGATACTCCGTCATCGGATATACGAGCGGCCTTGAGGCAACACCCTAATCTCCGGGGTGCTGCCACCATAGCAGTGTTAGATCAACATTGGGAGGACAAGGAGTATTGCTCCGTGTTAGTGAGTATTGGGCGAGATATAACTGAAGATCAGGGTCCGTCCAGCTTGTGGTTCGCAGGCCCGCCCATTTCCTGCTGTAATGTGGTGTACCCTGAAATGCCCAGTAAATCAGACTCTCCATTGTATGGGTTCTGGTCGACAGTGGGAGGAAACGTATCCTTTGTGTTGTGCCCGTGCTTGCAAAAATTATTGGGTTGGGCTGGTAGCCTGGACTGTGACTATGTGATGCACTTGATAGAGACCCAGGTGCGCAAGAGGACCGGGGAGGAGTGCATACGATGTGTCTGTAACAAATGCGACTGTTCATTCTGTGAAGTGATCTGGGGCCTCCACTGTGCCATCTGTAGGTCACCGCTCATGACACCCGTGCTGCTGCGGTCGACAGAACCGCCAAAACAGGGGAGAGCACGTGGTGCTGACTGCAAACCTGCCCTAAATTGTGTTGAAGAAACTTGTCCAGGATTGGCGGGAAAACCTATGCCCCAGCCTGTAGAACCAGCAGAGGAGGAGGTGCCTGACCCCTATATTACTATGAGTTGTGCTGAAGTTAAGTCTGTCTTCAGAGAGAAGTTACTTAGTGCTTCCCGCGACCAACAAACAGCTGTGGAGGTTGTGGAGGGCCCTTGTGCCCAAGTGAACATTCTAGACCCGGTTCCCGAGCAGGAATCACCTGCCCTGCTAGCTATGGAACCGAGCGAACCATTGGCGGAGAAGAGCGCGACCGCAGTGGAGGTATCGGAGCACGCCAGCTTCGTACCTATACCCACTGGTTGTATCGCAGAAGAACCCGGTGACTACCTTGCGGTGGACCCGATAGTGATATCCTCCAAGGCAGAGGTTGAAGTCCCAGCGGTGGCGATGCGCCTGCCGGTGGACCACTCTAGTGAAGCCACCGAGCCACCTACCTCAGTGGCAGTGGATCCTGATAGGGGCCCGTGTGCCCTACAATGGCCAGTCCGGCCTACAGAGGTACCATCGGTCCCAGGCGTGGGATCAGTACCTGCTAACAAAGACAAGGGTGAGTTGACTGCCCCAGGGGTGTTGGGGGTGAGCCTCCAGGTGACCGCGGAGCACGATAGCTCCTTAAGTCTTGTCACCAGGGCGAAAGGCTCCCCTCTGCATCGCGTCCTGGCGGAGGTGTCCTCCTTAGAAGGTACCTGTCCAGTGGTGCGAGTGGACCCATACCTACCTGACAGTGTTCCAGATGAAGAGAAGCCCATCGCAAGCCAGCGGAGTGGTGAAGAACCTACTAACTCCCCACAGGCTCCGATGGAGGTGACCGTGACAAAGGCCAGAATTAAGGTTCCTGATCTGAGTGAGAGCCTGTGCGTTCCAACCCAAATGGTCCCAGGACTGGGATCCAACACTCCCGAGTTTCAAGACAGTGAGTGGACTGTCCCAGAAGTGTTGTGGACAGGCCCCAAGACAGCCGAGGTGGGAACTGACAGCGTCCCCGAGGACCTGTTGGCCACCGTGAATCACCGCAGTGGTAGGGTATCTACCCTTTACCCCCTGCCAGATGAAACAAAGACTTTGAGTACAGAGACATTGCTACTTGCTCGCTTCCCAATGGAAGCCTCCCAAGTTCTTAGGGACAAGGACTGTGTTGTGAGTGATTCCGTGAAAATTGCCTCCTTTAAGCACAACAAGGAGCGCTCCATTCACCATGTGGTGGATCTCGGAAAAGGTCACGATCTCCTGGCCTACCACATCCATGCCGCAGAGGGCCAGTAAAGGTCTGGCCAAGAGACACTATGCTATTCCTTCCACCAGGGGGAGGAAGTAGTATGGAACCAGTGACTGATACCCCAGAGCGTGCTCTCCAAGAGATTTTTCTGGGGGAGGCTCACAGATGCAAAAGTGAGGTACCCCCACCTGATCAGTTAGGGGCACCCCACAAATGGTCTCAGCTAGTCTCAGGTATAGTATGTGAATTGCCATGTACCCTGTTGTGTAAAGTCGAAATGATAAGTTGTATTTTCTATGCACTGCATTTTGATTATATAAAAATTGTGCCGAATGATGTCGTTCCCCAAGCGGGGACGTTGGATTTTTCACCAGGGGGAGGATGTAGCCAGGTCTCCCCTGCCTGTCAGTTTCCCCCTCACCTCTGGCGCAATCGCGGGTACCGCCGAGTTCCAGGGCGGGCCCGTGCGCCGTTCGCAGGGGTGAGGGCGGTCAGGCTCCGGCTTGGGGGTTGCCGGGGACGCGTGTGGCTGGTTGCCAAGGCCGCGATCGTGTCACCGGGCTCCCGGTGCTCCCGGAGTCGGGCGGTAAGGGCGCCGCCATTGAGGAGAGACTCGCGCATGCGCAGTGATTGCGCAGGCGCAGGTAAAGGCCCCAGAGCTAGGGAGAAGTCGCGCCAGTGTAGGGAAAGGCAGGGAAAGGTTGAGGCAGCCCGAGATAGCTTGCGCAGGTGCAGGACAGCATAGAGAAAGCCCGCGAAGCCCTAGCCTACCAGGGAAGGCTCTAGGTAGGGACTACGAGTCCCAGGAGCCTCTGCGCGCACCACGTGATGCCAGGGACCAAATAGGGCTTAGGATCTCCAGGCAGGCAAGTAGATACATTTTCGTGGGCTTGCAGTGTGACAGTCAGTTGGAGCTGGGGAGCTGTGAGGGAAGGAAGGGTGCAGGGAGTGAGTGCAGCTCCTGCACCCAGATAGGTACCCACATCCCAGGTAGGCCCCAACTCCCCACCAGGTTAGTGGGTAATTGAATAGGGATGGCCCAAGATAGGGACGCTGCCCTTAGTGTCAGTGTGCTGTCTTGTCAGGCTCACGGCTGTCAGTGCCGTGAGGTCTGACAGGCAGGCACAGTGTTGCACAGCACGTTGGCTGCAAGCATCCAGTGGGTCACAGCTTGTTGCTGCAGGCGCTGGGATCAGTTAAGTAATAGTGAGGCGGAGGGGACTCGGGTAGTACGGGAGGAGGTAGAGCGGGTGCAGGGGGTCAGGGACCCCTGCATAAGATAGGCTACCCCGTAGGCCCTAGGAATTTTCCCCAAAGCCATTACAGGTTGCTGTGCTGTAGGGATGGCCTATAGTATAGCGCGTGTCACTTTATTCAGACGGAACCATATAGGGACACACCGGACGCTGCGCCACCGTGCATCGATCGGGCGCAGTTCTTCATTGAGGCTGTTGCAGTCCTCCGGGTGGGATCGCCCTGGAGGTGGTTCTGGTGTTCTTCGGTCGCCGGATCCTTTGCGAAGCCAGTTGGAGATCGGGCAGGTACTATTAAATCAACAAGTTTAATAGTGACTGCGCAGTCAACCATATTTTCTCTCTCCAAGAGTGCAGGACATTGGGTGGGGATTCCATGGACACTGGGTGGGATCACTTGGTGTTGGGGAAGCGTCCTGCGTGACGCCGCAGTCAGTGTCTCCTCCCGAGAGGGACACCCGTTATTCTGTGTATGGTATTTGTGTCTTATGTTCGCAAGTAAAGGTATTGGTTATTATACAAATAGAGTGCGAGTTATTTGTATGTGTCCTGCGAGGAACCACTCCCCCTATGGTGGGAGCCATCGCAGGTGGAGGCGCTGCACCGAGTAAGTGGTTACTCATAGTATCATATAATTGCCCCAGGTTCCCCGTGGCGGAAGCTCAGCCCTCCTGTGAGCCAACAGGTAAAGCACCACACGCAGGTAACACTGTATGTTCTCCGCACCCACACTATAATCTGCGATTGGGTGGGGGAAGACCCGTTACACCTGTAATGTATACCCTGTTCACTTATGTAACTATGTACTTGTAACCATGTATTATTTGTCATCATAACTCTATGCCCAGGACATACTTGAAAACGAGACTTAACTCTCAATGTATTACTTCCTGGTAAAACATTTTTATAAATAAATAAAAATAAATAAATAATGTGAGCAATTCAATGTAAAATAAGCTAGTGAGTAATGTAATATATTTGTATATCGTACTATTCTATGTCAGAGATTTTGATAATAAATCAAATTCACAATATATAGCATTTCATTTTAGCTTGAAATTCTGTTACTCAACTAGAGTTGCTTAGATATTGTTTTGGCCCATAGTAACCTTCCTATTTAAAGGTTAAAACCTTGAGACGGCTATATCAATTTACAACGGTTCAATACATTGTACAGTGACTGTCATCTTTCTTAGCTCTGTCAGTACTAAAGCGATGTATGATGTAGCTATAAATGTACATCAAAAACTTATTTACAAGCCAGATTCCCCATACACTTCCCATATTATTCCCATTAACATTGCTTTTACCTAGCGGAAGTTCAATCTTAATCACATTCAACATCACAATCCTGTTACGGACATTCATTGATAAACACATAAGTTGATTATTTCTTTTTACCATCAGGCACTGTCCAGAGATGGTATCTCTACACTCAAAGATGTACAGTATTTGTATATTGCAATTACGCTCTGGTTCCAGTTATTTTATCTTCTGCCGATATCCTGTACATCTCTTACACCACATAGAGACAGCTCTTTATGCCCAGTCCCATGAGCAACATATTTCAGATCTGCACTAGTATTGCCACAAGTTTACATTCAGACGGCTTTAAAAAAATAACACCAAATAAATAAGTAAATCAACCAGAAAATATTACAGTTTCCTCTTAGGAAGTATTGTGTTCATAAGTGTATTGTTTGTATAATATAAGTATAACATCTTCTTTGTTTAATATCAGAATAACATCATGAACACTTAACTATATCCTTCATTTTACCATGGGAAAAAGGACACAAAGCAGTTTTAATGCACCACACCCAAATCAGAAAAACATGGTCATTAAGCAATTAATACATGTTAAGACATTTCCTGAGGGTTATACCTCAATATTTCTGATATGAAAATGCAAAAAGCTTACATTAAATCATAAACTTCGCCTTTCCCTTGAAAACAGATTTAAAGCTCTGAGGGACTGATTTTGAAGCTCCGGTGCAGGGTATCGCACCCCAGGCCAGTGTTAGCTGCTATTCAAGTCTTTGAGATGGCCTAGGTACGTTAATGGCACTACAGTTTTTAATGACAAATCATTATGGACTGCATATTATTTATGTATTTCTTTTCCAAATTGTTCTTTATTGGTTTTTCAAGGTTTACATGAATAGGGGTGGGAAGGCTAGGTTTACAAAAAGATAGAGGGGGGAAGAGGTGGGTTACATGTATAATGTTGCACTCATGTTTCTCCTGATACCGTAATATATTTACAAACACAAGGTGAAGTTTTATTAAATAAAGTCAAGTCATAGGAACAATAATGAGACGGTGCTCTTTGCTATCCCAAATCTAAAGCTATTCTTGCTCTCTACTAGTCAAACAATGTTAATCTGTTAATCTGTCCCCTTATTATTTTCGGAGTTGCAATAAAGTGATTAAAATATTGTTAAAATCTGTTCATTTGCTTTTTTTTTATCTAGCGGGAAAACAAGGTGTTGTAATTCATCATCATTATTTATTGTTTAAGTTAAAACATGCCTCCACTTATGGGGTGACCACAATACTTTACAGTCAGTTTGAGAACAACTAAAATTAAATACAATTATTTTGTTACACAATAGTCAGACAGGAAGAGTCAGAGTGATAATAATACATGGTTACATTAAATAAACAGGGGATATAGATTCAAATTGCAGACATTTCATGGACAGTTAGATATAAGATTATGGGCAAATGTAACATTTACAGACAAGGTTAAAATTGTGTTAGGAGAGGTAGGATAGGCCTGCAACGTGTTGTGTTAGAAGAGGCCCTGCCTCAAGGAGGTTACCATTTATAAGGCAGGGTAAGTTGAAACGTTGGGTACAGGGGATGAGAGGGTTGGTGAGTTTCAGATTGCAATAGAGCAGCTTTAACATTAGAAAACATCTGCAAATGGCTGGCCCCCTTTGGCAGGCCTTCGGCTGTCACCTTTGAGACAACGTAGACGTAGGCTGAAAGGGTTCAGAATTAATTAAGCTGTGATTTGAGACCTTTGTCCTCCTGGGTCATTAACATTCTAGAGGGTTGGGCTGACCCCACCTAGCAGCAAGTAAACGCAGATGTTAACCCTTAGCTTGGTTCTGTGCAGAGGGGAACAGCTCTTGGGGAACCCTTTCAGACGTCCACCTTTGGAACGATGCTAATGTAAACTGAAGTGGTTCAGTAGTTGAATATATTGAAAAGAAAAGCTTGTGAAATAAGTGATATTGTTCTTGGCAATCTTGAAAAAAGATCTCACAACTTATCCCCTACAACAATCTTTGCAGCCAACCATACTAGCATTGAAATGCACCTTGTTGCACTCCTACTGGGAATTCGAACCTCCCAAATAGTGGTATAAGTAAGGACGGGATTGTAGAGAATGTATTTGTTTTATATACTTTATCCCAAACTTCTATGGAGTGCAAGATCAGTGGGTGAGAGTGGTATACTTCGTTTCTATTAGTTTTGATATCCTGTACAAAGGATTTGTCCCTTTTGATATCAGCCCATGGTTTTTGACAAACTGGAAGTGACCAATAAATTATTTAGCTCCATCTAACCACTCTGTAATATCGTTTTATATTGGGGAGAGCTAAACCTCCATTTGTTAAAGGTGTTAAAATAATTTTATGCTTGATTTGGGGCTACCTACCATCCCAAAGGAACTTTATAATGATCTCTGAAAATCTTTAATTACTGACATTTGGCCTGAAACTGGCAGTACCTGGGAAATATATCCGTGTTTGCAGATATTATTCTCCCGGACCATGATATTGGTTGCCCATAAGGTCAAGTTTACTGTAAGTTAAAAACATTTCAGTTAGGGAAAGTAATTATGGGTATATAGATCATTTAATTTTTTGTGATTTTTATTCCTTTATTACTTAATGCTGTTGTCCTTCCAGTTTATTTTAAATTGTGTATTTATTTTTTCTTGCATCTCTGCATCTATATGGAGTCACAGAGCTTCTGATTTGGTGCTGTTAATTCTACAATTACAGTAGATAATCCTCCAAATATTTCAATTTTTCTAAAGAGCTCAGAAAGGGAAATTTCAGGGTTGACAGGAGTACATCATCGGTAAACAACTAGATTGTGTACTCTTTATCTCCTATCCTTAGCCCCTCAGTTTTATCATTTCATCTAATTGTGGATTCTAAAGCCTCAATTACTAGTGCATACAATAGCGGCAAGATCTGCGATCCTTGTCGTGTTCCAATTTTTATGGGAACTGGCTTCGGGAAAAAGCCTGACACCTTTATTATTGCTGTGGGAGGCTTCAATGCCTGCTAAGAAGTTAGATCCTAGCCCGTTTTTTCAGGACCTGGAACATGAAAGGCCAGCTAACCCTTAGAAAAGCCTTCTCAGTGTCCAAATCAGGATCACTTTAGGGTTGCTATATGTGTTACGGTTGTGGATAATGTCCGTTCTTCTATGTGCGTTGTCCGTTGCCTGCCATTCAGGGACAAACCCCACTTGATTTGGGTGTATCAATACTGAATTTAGCCTTGTGGCTAAGACGTTTGCGGTGATTTTGATCCCTAAATTAATTAGGGGGTTTGGCCTGTAGTTCGGGCATAAATCTGAGTCTTTTCCCTCGTTTGGTATACTTGAAATTGTTGCTGCCAGCATTTCCTGTTGTGGTCCCTTTAAATATTTCATTAAATAACTTTATCAAATGTGGCATTAGAGTTGGTGCATATTTTTTTTATAATACAAGTGTTATTGAAGCCATCTGGACCTGGGGCTTTAGATGCTTTAAATGTCAATGACCTGGGCTATCTCTACATCTAGATTTTTGAGGTCTGGTTATCTAGGACTGGTAGGTGGCATTTACCCAAATATTGAGCTATTAGGGCCTTCTTAGTGTGTTGGTATGTGTTACCACTTTCTAGATGATAAAGGCGAATAATACTGTTTAAATTAATTGCTTATTTCTGCCGGACTATGGGATGGTGTTCTTTTGTTCTGATGGCGTATATAGACTGGCTATTTATTTTATTGCATAATTTTCTGGACAATAGTCTGTCCAGCTTGTCATAGAATAACTGTTGCGTCCAGCGCATCACCTTTTTCATGTGTTCATAGAGATCTTTTTTTCTATCTTGGTGGCATCTAACTGGGCTGTTGTGTATTTAAATTGGACATATTAGATCGTTCCAGTATTTCCAGTCTGGAATTTAGTTGTCGCACTCGCTCCATTTGACTTCTCTTTCTGTGATGCTATCCTTATCTGCTGCCCCCTGATTACAGCTTTATGTGGCTGTCAGAGCATAGCTTGTGCGATTTGTTCTGATTCATTTATTAGTGCTCCCTGGATCTCATCTCTGACCTCTGGTATCCCTAGCAGTCTGTCGTTTAAATGCCATTGGATCCTTGAGTTTCTCTGCTCAATTCGGAAATGTAAGTGTCACTGGCGCGTGATCTGACCATGTTTAATTATCTACATCTGCTCCTATGATGGAGGTAATGAAATCTTGGCTAACAAATAACAAATCTATTCTGGAGTTGTATTGTTGGTGAGGTGGGGACTATAGCTCCGCAGGGGAACTACAACCCCCAGCAGCCACTGGGGCTGCAGGATCAGGTGGTACCCAGCAGCCAATAGGTCGCCAGAATTTCCCTGCTCAGAGAGTTGTTACATTTGACGTACTGCGAGCCACGCCAGTTGGAGCTGCAATACAGAGAGGTGAGAGTGTGTGTGCAGGGTGTCTGTGGTCCCTGCACTAGGCCAGAGACCCCCTTATAGGCCCCAGCTAGGTCCCAACTCCCACTAGTTTGTGGATACTACAGGGACAGCCCCTCTAGATAGGGTTATTGCCCCTGTATTGTGAACAGTGTCAGGGACACAGCAAAAAGATGCTGCACAGTATCAGCGGCCTGTGGTCTGGACTAGACCACCCCACAGATAGAGAATCTCTTCATGGTGGGACCCTCCAGCTGGATACCACCCCACATGGAGGTGGACGCCTTCGCTGACGGTGACAGCGTGGAACAGAAGGGCCCTCTCTTTGGTCAGAAGTACCAGGTGCTGGAGCACCTGGCAGGTATCAGAAAAGTCATCAGTGCACCAATTCTACACTCTCACGGTGGGCAGCGCTGTCTCACACACTTTAGGGTGGGTTGGCTTCTGTGGACACCAGGGTGGTTAGGTGCCCAGGGCACCTCAGTACATAGTGAAGACCCTACTAGGGTGTGGACAAGGAGGTTGAACAGTGGGGTACAGTGTGGGACTAAGGCTGTGCGAGGCCTGTGTTATATGCATTATAGTAATCTACATTACCTGCAGTAAACCTGTTATTATTTGTCTGTGCGTAATTATTGCATTAGGTCCTGTGACGGAGTTATCCGGCACTGTCAAGATCCCTCACAGCTGGAGAAGCGCTCACTAAACGATCCAGGTACACCCCAGGCTCTCAGATGCGGAGATTCAGGCCTCCTGTGAGCCGCAGGTAAAGCACCACATACACTCATTAGTCGCCACATCTTCCAGAGCGTGGGGGAAACAGTGCTACATCAGCACCAGATGAGAATTCAGCCTTCTGCCTTTCGTGCCCTTAATTACAATCTTAGGCAGCTGATATCTCAGGAGTTGTTTGTCAATTACCAAGAAAAATTAACACCAAAATTACAATTAGACTGGCCCTACTGACCAGTTCAGTAAATGGCCTAAGATAAGCTGTATAGTATCGACACCGGAAGCCTCAACTGAATCACTGCCAACATCTGCTGTTTCAGTTATCCCATCCACTCCTCTACCTCCTCTTCCACAATCTAGTCCACCAACTGCACCAGTGGCCCAACTTTCACTAAGGAATGGAAGACCACGTCAAAAGGGGCCTAGTCAGCTAAGTTTGTTCTAAAAAATATTTTCCTGCTAATGTCAATGTGACTATTTATATTTATATATGTCAGTTTCCCCACAGTGCTTGTCTGAGTGTAGGCACATGATTACATTTTAAAATCACTTTGTAGTTGCAGTATAATTGAAAATGCTAGTTATATAATTGTACAAACACACTGTAATTACTTGCAATATATAACCTATCCTGCCAACTCTGGCGACCATATCATACATTCCCATTCAAGAATATAAAACATAATGCAGTTTAAAACAGGAACTATTTTGCACATCATCGGCTGCACCTCTTGTTGTGTTTATTCATTTTATGAATTTTTAACTGTATTTAATAAATATACAGCTTTTGTTTGTCAGATACAGCTATTTTAAGAGAAAGGGCTAAGTGTCAGACAAAAGCATATATCAGGGTACTATTTGTTGGTTAACTTAAAGATGTATTTTATTTTATAGGTGTAGCCCCGAGATAATTTTGAAATCCCTGGCCCCTCTCCGCGAGTGCCGTGTGGTAGCGGGTGCCGCCGGAGGCTGCGACGGACCCGCCGGCACTTCGCGAGGGTGGGGGCCAGAGCAGGGAGTAGCGCGTTGCCCTGCGGTGCAGGCCGGTTGCCGGGGACGCGATCGGGCCGTCGCTAGGGCCGCGATCGAGTTGCCACCGGCTCGGCGGCTTGAAGAGAGGGCGCCGCCATTGCGCGTTAGTTCGCGCATGCGCAGTAGGGCGGAAGCGCGCGATAGGATCCCTAGTGCAGGGAGAGTTCGCGCGTGAGTAGGGAAGGTAGTAGAGAGGTTGAGGCGGCCATTAGGGGTTCGCGCATGCGCAGGGGAAGCGCGCACGCGGCCCCAATGCTTTAGGCAGCCCCTGGGAACTACAATTCCCAGGAGGCTTAGGAAGACAGGCATCAGGTGCCTGAGTGTGGCCAATAGGGCTGGAGGAAGCTCAGCCCGGGAATATAGATACATTTCCCGGGCTTTGCATGCGTCAGTCAGGCAGAGAAGGAAGGAGTAGGAAGGGTGCAGGGAGCGCGTGGCTCCTGTACCGAGGTAAGGGTTCTCCCTAGATCCCCAGGCAGGCCCCAATTCCCGGTAAGGGCAGGGGGTAACTGAAGAGGGACGGCCATAGCTAGGGAGGTGACCCTTAGGTGTGGAAGGTGCCGGTTTGGCAGTGCCACAGCGGAGAGGGCTGTGGGCACTGGCAAAGAGGCACAGTGTGTAAGCAGTGGGATTGCTGCGGGATCCAGGTGGCTGTGTGTGATTGCAGCTGTCTGTGTGTGTTGTCGCTGCATGTGCTGGGCGCAGTGCGTGCCGTGTGTGTGAAGCGTGTGTGGATCCCTGCAGGCTGACAGTGTGAGCTGTATGTTGGCTGCAGGTGCTTTAGGAGTATCTAGTGAGTTAGAGATACAGATAGGACTGGGTAGCTAGGGGAAGGGGGGCAGGTTATGTTCCACAGGCCCTAGGAGTTTTCCCCAAGCCATCCCAGGTTGCGGTTCATCAGGGACAGGCCCTAGGTTAGGGTTCCTGTCCTGTTAGGGTTGCTGTCACTCTAGGAGTAGTTAGTGATAGGAAGGGATAGCGGCGGTTGCTGTTCCCATGCGGTTGGTGTTGCCGTGATCCGGTTGCAGTTCCCGTGGAGCGGTGGGACCCTCGTTGGGGTCCACCGGCAGAGTACCTGGAAAGGATCAGACGGACGTCTGACCCTTTGAGAAGTGTGTTGCGGTCCCGAGCATCGGAGTGCTCGGAAGGTATCCAAGTATTCTAAGTGCACCAACTGGGCCCTAGCTTAATTTAGTGACTGCGCAGTCACCCACGACCTTTCGTAGGAGTACGAGAAATTGGGTGTGGGGGATCACAGGACACTGGGTGGGGAACACCAGACATTGGGCTGAGGTGATGCGGATAGAGCATCAGGTTGTGTTATGATGTTATGTAATGTGTTATAGTATTTGCTATGTTCTCAGTAAAGTGTTAGTATTCTTTCTATCGTATACGTGTGTTATTGTATTTCTTACCCAGGGCTATCTTTCCTAACGGGGGATCCTGGGTAAGTGGAGGCGCTGCACCAGGTAATGTTAAGGGTTTCCCCAGGCTCCCAGCTAGCGGAGGCTCAGATCTCCTGGAGCCACGGGTGTTATACAGTCACCAGTAGCCCTTTAGAGCAGGTGTGTTGCAGGGAAAGGGACCGGTTAGACCACGAGGGGACAATGTGAGATTGGGTGGGTCGGCCGGTTCACAAAAAGGGTTACATTTGGAGGCGCTGCTGAGAGATCAGACCTGGGGTGCCCTGTATGTTTTTTTCTAATCTGTGTCCTATTTTTGTTTTGCCATGGGAAAGCCCTCAAGGCGGAGAAAGCCACGTGCTAAGTTCCCGGCCGCGCGGGAAAATGTTGCCAACAGTTCTCCAGGACTGGCGGGAAAACCCGAGCCCCGCCCCCACACTGTGAGTGACTCAGTACCGAGTTTGCAACATTCCTCAAAAGACTGTGCTGCCCCTCCTCTAGAGTCCACCAGGGGGAGGGAGTGTCTTGAGCAGAAATCAGAAATTTCTGTTCCCCCTAAGGAAAGCAAGGGATGCCGAGAAAACCACCCTTGGCTGTATAGAATCGTACGGGCCCCCCATTTAGTCTTACCAATGGTGGTGTGCCCGTGTGCGTTGAAAGAATGGAAAGTGATGGGTGGCTGGCTGGACGGAGCATCTGAGTCACCAGTTGCTCTCACGCTAACTGTGGTAGACGGGGAAGAATGCCTGCACAGCCGTCTGCATGACTGTGAGTGTGCCGTTGGTGAGCTGACCCAAGGGCCTAAGTGTCCTGACTGTGCGGCGCAGTTCCTGCAACCCAAACCGCCAGCGGCAGATGACTCTGTTACAGAAATGGAGTGTTCCCTCCCCGAGGAGGAGAGAGACTGCCAGGGGTTACACCCTGATGTGTATGAGCCCTGGAATTTGCCAGGAATGGAGGTCACGATGCTAATGTGCCCCTGCCTGAGTGAAGCCCTTAAAGAGGGAGTAGAACCGTCCCAGTTACAGCTAGGGTTCAGGTCAACTGAGGTGGACGGAGAAACGTTTACCCAGTGTTTTGGCCTCAAATGTGGCTGTAACCGGAGGGAGGCACTGGCATGGGAGCCCCAATGTGAGTGTTGCGGGGCCTGGTTCCTAAAGCCTATCCTGCCCCAGGCGGCGGAACCAGCCGAGAAAGAAGAGGAGGAGCCGGACCTCCCTCCTACAGTAAATGATACTTGTCCTCAGTTTGTTTTGATTCCAGAGGCCTCCGGGGACCCGTGTGTCCAGACCACTGTTGCAGACCCTCTCAAAGGGGACGTTCAAATGGAAGAGCAGGAACCTCTGATGGCGGAACCTGCGGAGAAAGCGGCGCCTGATGGTGCTACCGAGGTGGGTGAAGCCGCTACTACTGCTTCTACTTCAGCGAAGGAGGTGGTGGAGGGGCCGTGTGCCCAAATGGACTTTCCAGACGCTGAGGCGGAGCCGCTGAAGGCGGAGCTCCAGATGTTGGAACCCCAGATGTCGGTTCCAGACCCGGTTCCCGAGCAGGAACCACCGAGACAAGAATCACAGATCCCGGAAGGCCAGGGTAAGGTGTTTATACCCCCGCCCTTGTGTGATGAGTCCAGCGACCAACCGAGCGTGGTGATGCGCCTGCCGGCGGACCACTCCATTGAGGTGACCGAGCCAATCACCTCAACTGCTGCAGACCATGATGTGGGCCCATGTGCCCTGCAACGGCCAGTCCGGCCTACCATCGAGGTACCAGCGGTCCCAGGCTTGGGATCAGTACCTGCCGACAACGATAGGGGTAAGTTGACTGCCCCAGGGGTGTCGGGTGTGAGCTCCCCGGTGATCGTGGAGCCTGGTGACTCCAAAGGTAGGGTCACCCGGGCGATGGGCTCACCCCGTCATCGCGTCCTGGTGGAGGTGTCTCCCCCAGAAGATCACTGCGGATCATGGAACGAATCCGACCTC
Source organism: Ascaphus truei (assembly GCF_040206685.1). Taxonomy (NCBI): domain Eukaryota; kingdom Metazoa; phylum Chordata; class Amphibia; order Anura; family Ascaphidae; genus Ascaphus; species Ascaphus truei. Next base: position 73,679,181 of record NC_134486.1, on the reverse strand, counting down.
ATTCAGGTATCCAGTGTAGCGGACCGGAGCGACACATACTCCTGCGCGAGGAGTCTCCAAGCTTGGCCTTCTCAAGACCCGGGCCTACCTGAAGAAGTGGTGCCGTCCGCGGAAGAAGTCACCGTTAAAGGGATTGCTGGAGCGGACAAGGACTGTGTTGAGACCGCTCTGGTAGTTGTGGCCTCTCCCAGGTGCGCGTTGGAGCGCTATGTTCGCCATGTGGTGGACCGAGGAAAGAGACTGAGCCTCCCTGTCTCCCGTGAGACGAGACCGGAGGGTCCGGAAAGGGTCAATATCCAGGACCCCGTACATTTTTTTCTGCGAGAGGGAGAAGGTGGGTTGGTGCAAGGGACAGGTCTTGAACTCCAAAAGACTCACAGGAGTCAAGGTGGGATACCCTCACCCAGTCTGTTAGGGGCACTCCACTCTGAGACTCAACTGGCCTCGGGTATCCATGCGGGGATGTTGGGTACAAATGGGAAATTGCTGGTGTATGATGTACTGTTTACTATGCATTTTTCATTGTATAACCCACTGTATGGTTGCTACCCAAGCGAGGGCGTTGGGATTCTGCGAAGGGGAGAATGTAGCCCTGAGGTAATTTTGAAATCCCTGGCCCCTCTCCGCGAGTGCCGTGTGGTAGCGGGTGCCGCCGGAGGCTGCGACGGACCCGCCGGCACTTCGCGAGGGTGGGGGCCAGAGCAGGGAGTAGCGCGTTGCCCTGCGGTGCAGGCCGGTTGCCGGGGACGCGATCGGGCCATCGCTAGGGCCGCGATCGCGTTGCCACCGGCTCGGCGGCTTGAAGAGAGGGCGCCGCCATTGCGCGTTAGTTCGCGCATGCGCAGTAGGGCGGAAGCGCGCGATAGGATCCCTAGTGCAGGGAGAGTTCGCGCGAGAGTAGGGAAGGTAGTAGAGAGGTTGAGGCGGCCATTAGGGGTTCGCACATGCGCAGGGGAAGCGCGCACGCGGCCCCAATGCTTTAGGCAGCCCCTGGGAACTACAATTCCCAGGAGGCTTAGGAAGACAGGCATCAGGTGCCTGAGTGTGGCCAATAGGGCTGGAGGAAGCTCAGCCCGGGAATATAGATACATTTCCCGGGCTTTGCATGCGTCAGTCAGGCAGAGAAGGAAGGAGTAGGAAGGGTGCAGGGAGCGCGTGGCTCCTGTACCGAGGTAAGGGTTCTCCCTAGATCCCCAGGCAGGCCCCAATTCCCGGTAAGGGCAGGGGGTAACTGAAGAGGGACGGCCATAGCTAGGGAGGTGACCCTTAGGTGTGGAAGGTGCCGGTTTGGCAGTGCCACAGCGGAGAGGGCTGTGGGCACTGGCAAAGAGGCACAGTGTGTAAGCAGTGGGATTGCTGCGGGATCCAGGTGGCTGTGTGTGATTGCAGCTGTCTGTGTGTGTTGTCGCTGCATGTGCTGGGCGCAGTGCGTGCCGTGTGTGTGAAGCGTGTGTGGATCCCTGCAGGCTGACAGTGTGAGCTGTATGTTGGCTGCAGGTGCTTTAGGAGTATCTAGTGAGTTAGAGATACAGATAGGACTGGGTAGCTAGGGGAAGGGGGGCAGGTTATGTTCCACAGGCCCTAGGAGTTTTCCCCAAGCCATCCCAGGTTGCGGTTCATCAGGGACAGGCCCTAGGTTAGGGTTCCTGTCCTGTTAGGGTTGCTGTCACTCTAGGAGTAGTTAGTGATAGGAAGGGATAGCGGCGGTTGCTGTTCCCATGCGGTTGGTGTTGCCGTGATCCGGTTGCAGTTCCCGTGGAGCGGTGGGACCCTCGTTGGGGTCCACCGGCAGAGTACCTGGAAAGGATCAGACGGACGTCTGACCCTTTGAGAAGTGTGTTGCGGTCCCGAGCATCGGAGTGCTCGGAAGGTATCCAAGTATTCTAAGTGCACCAACTGGGCCCTAGCTTAATTTAGTGACTGCGCAGTCACCCACGACCTTTCGTAGGAGTACGAGAAATTGGGTGTGGGGGATCACAGGACACTGGGTGGGGAACACCAGACATTGGGCTGAGGTGATGCGGATAGAGCATCAGGTTGTGTTATGATGTTATGTAATGTGTTATAGTATTTGCTATGTTCTCAGTAAAGTGTTAGTATTCTTTCTATCGTATACGTGTGTTATTGTATTTCTTACCCAGGGCTATCTTTCCTAACGGGGGATCCTGGGTAAGTGGAGGCGCTGCACCAGGTAATGTTAAGGGTTTCCCCAGGCTCCCAGCTAGCGGAGGCTCAGATCTCCTGGAGCCACGGGTGTTATACAGTCACCAGTAGCCCTTTAGAGCAGGTGTGTTGCAGGGAAAGGGACCGGTTAGACCACGAGGGGACAATGTGAGATTGGGTGGGTCGGCCGGTTCACAAAAAGGGTTACATAGGCAATTACAGTATATGAAAAAACTTTAGGATAATTAGGGTCTGGCTGTGAATAGTGGCAAGTTTTGGTGTTACTGTATTAAATGTAATATATTTTCCCTGTGCTAACATTAATGAACTTTGCATTAAATGTTATTTGTATTAAATGTCAAAATTCTGGAGATATTCTTTTGTACAAAATATTTTAAAATATAAAAATGTTAAATATATAAGGTAAAACCTATTTTAAATCCCTATTAAATATTGTTTTACAATTTCTTCTTCATCTATTACCTAAGAACCATATAGAGTATATAAAGAGAGGGACAACAAAATGATCTATATTAGCAGTAGCAGCCACAGGAGTAATGTTAAAAATCGAATAGCAGTATTGCTGTTCACTCTATTTGTCTACTACATATTGTTTACCATCTTTTAATGCAGGGAACAAAACAGACTATTGAAGTCCATGGCTTCACATTTCAAAGGTGGAAGTGCTGAAACGTGAGAAGGCAGGGCAGTATAAATTAAAACTGGGAATGTATTTGTGTTGGATAACATAATCCCATCACAAGCAAAATCACAATAAGCCTTTAATCAGTTTCAATAGCTTCGTTTTAACAATAAAAATGTGTGCAGCAGATGTAGTGTATGTTGTCTGAAAATTAAAATAAATACGAATGCCTGAATTTACTGAAACTGTATTAATATTGCACGCTATGGAGATGTGCTGAGTAGTTTAATTCCCAGATAAAATGCCACGTGTGTTTAAATATATTTATACGCATTGTTTTTACATTTTTAACATTTACATTTTCAGTGAAAGTCAAGAGGCATGTAGGACCAGATTTACTAATTAGTGTTAATTAAATAACTGTCAACGTTATTTCATTGTGAGCAGACAGTTTGAAATCTTTTATGATAGTGATGTCATTTAAGTAGAATATCTTTTCAAGACAGATTTATTAAATGGTAGTTATCAAAACACCTCGAGCATACTGTAAGCTTTTGTAAGTAACGCCATAACATGCAAGGCAGCTTGACCTCATAGGATCTCTTAAACCAGGAAAGTAAACTTCTGTTAGTGATAAGTTTTATCTGTAAAATGTAGGTCATTGATTCCTTTTGAAAAGATGGAAACCGATAACTTTGATTCCTCTTAAGCCTCATATGGTCATGAAGCTCATTACTCTACATTTCATATATATATATAACACTGTATGTCTATCTGTACCTGTTTGTCTCCACCCAGTTTATCTGCTATGTAAGCCCATGTAAGATCCAGGCATTCCTCCAACAAATCAGGGGAACTCGTCTCGTAGTTATGAAATAAAGAAACACTACATAGTGTAATACTGTTGTGAATAAATTTGTGCAAACCAAGATCAAAAATGACTACTCACAATAAAGCAGTCAAATTCAGGCAGTCATCCAACTTAAGGGGTGGATGTTCCCTGTGTATACAGCAGCCACCAGCCCCCAACCTCCAAGGAGAAAAAAAGAAGAAAAGAGACCATATAGTGCAGATGGTATTTAGTATTAAAAGGGATTAAAAAAATGCAGGCTTACACTTCATCTGATCGAGGTAGGCAGTATGATATTATAGGTAGTGGGTGCTCATCTGGTCGCGATCCTTTTGAGTTCCTCACTATCCTCTGCTCCACCGCAATACTCTCGCGTCCACGCCAGGCACTCCCGTTGCGTCACTTCCCGTTGTTAAGCGAACTTCCGGATCTGATGACAGGGGTGGACCTCAGTTTTTCTTCCTCTTTGGTATGGGCTGAAACGCTCCTGATGAAGCCGTAACAACGGCGAAACATGTAGAGTGTTTCAGCCCATACCAAAGAGGAACAACAACTGAGGTCCACCCCTGTCATCAGATCCAGAAGTTCGCTTAACAACCGGAAGTGACGCAACGGGAGTGCCTGGCGTGGACGCGAGAGTATTGTGGTGGAGCAGAGGATAGTGAGGAACTCAAAAGGATCGCGACCAGATGAGCACTCACTACCTATAATATCATACTGCCTACTGTCGCGGGCGAGTTTATTCTAGCATTTACCCGGTCTCGGCCGCGACAGATACCGGGCGCGCGCCGAGGTGTCCCGTGCGCGCGCCGGAGCCTCGGAGGATCGGTCCTCCGATCGAGGCACCCCACTCCCCTCTTCGGGTCCACCGGGTCCCCCGGAGCCCCCCACCGCCATCCCCCACATTGCAGGACACCAGGGTTCCCTTCGGGGAGCCCTGGGCACGCACGCCGTGCGCGCACGCTCCCGATGAAGCGTGACCGCGCATCGGTGATGCGCGGCACGCCGAGGGGATTCGGCATCAATGCCGGGAAGCCTCGCGGCTTGCGGCTCTAGCCGCATTAGAATAAACTTGGTCGGTACTGTATCTCGATCATATGAAGTGTAAGCCTGCATTTTTTTAATCCCTTTTAATACTAAATACCATCTGCACTATATGGTCTCTTTTCTTCTTTTTTTCTCCTTGGAGGTTGGGGGCTGGTGGCTGCTGTATACACAGGGAACATCCACCCCTTAAATTGGATGACTGCCTGAATTTGACTGCTTTATTGTGAGTAGTCATTTTTGAGCTTTGTTTGCACAAATTTATTCACAACAGTATTACACTACAATATGTAGTGTTTCTTTATTTCATAACTACGAGACGAGCTCCCCTGATTTGTTGGAGGATCACCTGGTGCAAGACGAGTGGAACAGTCTTTATCAAGGGTTGCAGTTTGTTTCTAAGTTTCTTAATTTTTTCTTTAGATCACTTGATTGTTATTATCACACTGCTTTATTATTTACACATATGTGGTTGAATTGTATATTGTCACATTTAGGGTGTGTTTAGAGTGCTATTGTTAGTTTTTTTCACTAATATCCAGGCATTAGCAGTTTAATCTGTGGCCCTTGAACCCCCCATCCCCCTTCTGCTTCCACAGAAAGTGAAGGAAGGTCTGTGGTGACTCATGAACTGTGTACAGCCCCTTGTAGGTGGGTACAGTCAGTGAGCCCGCCAATGCCAGAAGTTTCTAGGGGGAGTAGCCTAAAGTTTGGGAGTCTTCCTCTCCACCTTGGAGAGAGAGGATGGGATGACTCCCCTCAGACCTTGAGAGGGTACGGTTGTGTTACACCCTGCTCCTCCTGGAGTAAGGAGGGTATGTGTGTCTCTCTCTGATTCCTGGCAAGGGTGAAGGAGGGATGAGGCAGGTGGGAGCTGTGAGTCTTCCCCATGGCGGGGTAAGCTTGCTCACTTGGGCTGGCTAGCGTAAGACCACCTGGAGCAGAGCAGTAGAAAGAGAGAGAGCACCATCTAGAAGTCCTGGGACGTGTGGAAAATACTATGATGCTAAAGATGCTGTATGATGGCCTGAATAAAGATCCTGCAAAGATACCTCAGCCTAAGGTGTCAGTTCCTGGGCTGGAGGGGGATATGTGTGTAGTAATGGGGGCTGATGCCTACACTTTGTGGGAGCCATCACTGCTGGAGGCGTTGATACCACCAAGATGAACCCAGAGTCCTGTGCGAGCCAGTCCTGTCATGTCTCATAACATCATGCAGACCACTCTCACCTCCTGCGAACCAACAGATGACGCACCAAAATATCAAGGTAATGCGCCTACTCCCACACACGGGTCCCTAAGTGAGGTTGGGGGGGTGGTACACGTGTTACATAAATATATATATATATATAGAATGAAGAGGGGAAATATATATATATATATACACACACACAGAAAAGTAGATTAAAGTCAAGCCCTGTAACATACATAGATACAAAGATGTACACTCTACAGATGTACCATACTGTAACAATCTACAGTCCTGTAGGTCACATTATAGCAGTGCTGCAATGTGAACAGTATGAACCTTTCATAAATATCTATACTTCCATGAATGTCTATTTCAAAACAGCTTACTCTCATACAATGTCATATATATTTCTAAAATATATATATATATATATATATATATATATATATATATATATATATATATATATTTCTCTACAATAAAGTAAACTATGCAAAGTAAGAACAGAGATTTCCTGAAAATGTATGAGCATGAATTAAAACAAATATTTGCGATATGACATACATATCAAATAAATCCATTTTTGATCTCCAGAGGATGTGCACATTTTTCATGAAAGTTCAGAAAACAGGAGAGATTTGACTTTTTTTCCTAAACATGTTCACAAAAGCAGGAGACCTCACAAATATTTTTTTTTGCAAATTTGCAAGCAATGTGAACATTAAACATTTTTGTTTAAATGCTACTGTACATTTAAGAAGAAAATCACAAAAAATGTTGCAAAGCAAATTTGAAGACAATTGCACTTCTCTACAAATATTATGGCTGATATGGTATTTAATCTCTGAGTAACTATTCTATATTCTTTGTAGGAGCTGGACAATATGCAGGAGGTTAAATAAGAAAGCGGGTTAAAAGGCATAAAATTATGTCATCTAAAGTATTTCAGCAAATTAGTGGCCCTCTACAGGAGAAGTGTGCACTGTAGGCACATAATAATTTTTTGGACTGTATTGTACAGTAGATGTTTCAGTGTTCTGGAGCAAAAGGGTTCACTCTGGGTAAAGCATGGCCAGACAACTTAACTAGTTCATTTTACAAGCACCACAAGTTATTTGTCTTTTCTTCACTTTATTGAAAAGCAGCAGATATACAAAGTACTTGTAGATGGAGCTTCTTTACAATGAGGGTGCTTATAGTGGGGAAAAAGTAAAAACGATACTCTTACCAAGAGCAGTAAGGCATGAGTAGTGCTTGCTTAGTCTGCTGAGATTGAAAGGAAAGCAAAATGGAGGGTGTCTCACAGGAACTGAACCTGGACTGAGAAAACTGTGAATACAGGCAGAAGGTAATGGAACAGTTCACTATGTGAAGGGAATAACAGGGGTTGTCATAGCAACCACTTTCAGGAGGCTAGGAGATAGAGAAAGTAACTAATGTACTGCTGCGGCCAAGTTTATTCGAGCATTTGCCCGTTCTTGGCCGCAGCAGTAGCCTGGCGCGCGCCCGAGGGTGACGGGCGCGCGCCGAAGCAGCGGAAGAGCGCCCTCCGATCGGGGCACTCTCCCTACCGCTGCCGGGTCCGCCGGATCCCCCGGAACCCCCTGCCGCCGTCCCCCACATCGCGGGACACCAGGGCTCCCTCGGGGAGCCCTGGACGCGCGTGCAGGGGGCGCAGGCTCCCGAAGACGCGTGACCGCGCGTCGGTGACGCGCGGCACGCCGAGGGGCGGCCACTAGCAAGCCGGGAAATCTCCCGGCTTGCGGATCTGGCCGATGCGCAATAAAGCGTGTCGGTAGTGTATCCATTTCACCTGCACTGGGAATAATAACTGCAGGGAAAGTGCTACTACATAAGGGGCCAGCAGGCAGAGCTGCAAAAAAAGGGGGGAGGGGGGTGGGAGAACAGAACTATGATTCTTGTTCAGGACATTCAGGTTCTTGGACATAGAGACCTGTGCCAGTGTGCTTATGGTTCCTGCCACTCTACAACTTGGTGAGGGTTATTCTTAAAAATAATATTACTGTTCCATATAACCATGTTGCTTCCGTCACAACAGACTCCTGAATACCTACAGTACCATCATTTCCTCTGTAGGTATGCCAGGCTCTCCTCTATTGTTGATAGTGACTTCTTCAAAGGCCCTGGGCAAATAGCAAAATTATCACATTTTCTGTTAGGGAAATTCAAATGTTGTTGATACATGAAGAAAACATTTATTAAGTTATCATTTTTGCAAATGATGAGCAATGGAATGGTTACAGATGGGGCTAATGGGGAAAGTGAATGTGATAGTGTTCCGGAACCAAATATCAGTATTAAATATTATCTAGATGTTGTAGGCCAGAATTGAAAGATAGTAGTGCAAACATCCCTCATTTACCTTAGCACTATCTTTTTTTCTCACATCTCAATGTACATCTATTAGTTTTCTTGTATGATGAAGAAGAAAGCTCCAGTCTGACTAAGTGCGGGGGTGACATGACTACATGCCTAGGGTCCCTCTGGTGGGTGTATTTAGAGTTAAAAGGGGGTGGGATGTTGCCGGGCAGGACATGAGTTTATGGGTGTATGAAGGGGGAAGGGGGGTGGGTTTGTGTATGTTAGATATTGTGTCACCTACCTCATTCATCCTCTCTTTCAGATTACCTTGTGGAAGAAAAGTGCTGCAGGCCTGGTGGAGTTGTGCTGGATTTAAAAGCTGAAAGAGTAAGCAAGGATAAAGGTCCCCAACTAGCTGATCGAGCACATCCTGGGGGCTGAAGCAGCAGCAGAAGACCCTGGGAGTGGTGAAGCGATGTAGTAGGATCCGATAGATGCAGGTGAGTGGGTATGGTGGGCATGGCCGGCCCAGCCAGAGAGGGACTGGGAAGTGGAGAAGTGGAGCAGGGAGCAAAGTGGCCTCAGCGAATGGCTGGTTTACCAAAGGAGGAGGAAGCATTGCGAGACAGGCGGATGGTGGAGTGATTGCTGCAGCAGGTGGCGAGCCCGGGGCCTGGTACAGAGGTGAAGGAGCAGCCATCAGGGGAGGCGAGCTGTCAGGCAGGGCAAACAGGGTCCAATTCAGCCCTCTTGGGGTGCTTGGGAGTGGAGCCAGGAGATGCGGGCCTACAGGGAGATCTGGAGGAAGGAGAGTGTTGGTGGCACCTGAAAGTTGCCATGTGAGGAGGTCTGCAACAGATGGTTGATGCAGGCCCCACAATGGAGAGAGCAGCGCTGAAGTGAGGTCAGCACCCACCCACCCCCACCCCATCCCCCCCAGCAGGAGGGCTAAAGAAGAACTGCAGGTAACAGCAGCAGGGAAGGCAGGAGCAACGTGAGGGTTCAACCTCATGTCAGGAGAGAGGAACTGAGGCCTGAGGTGGGACTCATGAGATCTCATTCCCTGCAGAGAAGGAGCCCTTAAGGTGAGTGGGGGATCCTGGTTGGAAGGGGACAGAGGTGCAACATGGGACAGAGGATGAGCAGGTTTGCAGTGGATCAGGAGGGAGGAGTAGAAGAGGGGCTAGGTGATAAGGAGCAGCCAGGGTAGGTTCAGGAGAAGAGTGCAGTTAAAGGGATTTAGGGTGGCTAGGTAATAGTAGGGGGAGTTATGGCAGGGTTACCCTGTGCGCATGCAGTTGACTGAGGTGGGCATGGCTGACTCCAGCAGCTCTGGTATGACAAATCCTCCACATAATTGATAGGGCAGGAACCAAGAGGGGATTGGGAAGTGAGGCCATGCTATGGGGTTTTAGGGAGATTGTGGCTAAAGTAAGAACCAGAGGGGTTGCAGACTGGTGTCTTCGAGTATTGTTGGGTTGTGGTGACGGGGGATTGTGCAGGAGGGATATTGCAGAATGCGATATTTGGCCATGGCAACTTGGCCACGACCAAATCGCCACCAGCGCTCCACTGCCAAGACAACTCACCTCAGGTCGCCTTTACACCATCCGCCATTTTCAAATGTCCTCAAACTCAGAGAATCTACCCAGCCACAGGGCACATCTCCCCAGCCACCGCGCTCTTCCAACATTTATAATTTGAATCTACCCAGCCACAGGGCACAGCACCCTTCTCACATTTTTGCACATGTCCCTGCATGCACTCAGCCAGTACATATTTTTTTATTTCCCACGGGTGTGCGAGAACCAAAAAAATGTGTCCTGTGTGGGCACATGTACAGTTGCACTCACAAAAGCCATCAGAGTTGCGTCAGCTGGGGAGATGTGCCCTGCGACTGGGTAGATCATCCAAGTCCGAGGACATTTCAAAATGATGGATGGTGGTGAGGTTACCAGAGTCGACCAAAGGTGAGTTGTCGTGGCGTCAGAGCGCCGGTGTTGATTTGATCCTGGCCAAATGTCCTAGACAGGTATATTGGGTATGGGTCAGTGACGGCGATAGCTGGGGCACAGGCAGCAGGCGGGTGGAAATTTCTTCGGAGACAGGAATGGAAGGAGGAGCTTCAATGAAGGAAGGGGCTAAGGATGGGGAATGAAATTCCAGAATGTAGTTCTACAAATGTGTATTTTGGTATAGTAAATCCCCTGGGGTCTCATCTAACTCATGTGGTAAAAGATTGCATTAAAAAAAGGTAGTATGTTGATATTATCACATTGTTGCCCGATGATAAGGAACTTCTTAATTTAAATAATAAAAGGGCAGCGAAGATTGAGGAAGAGAACAGGGAGAAATGGGAGGTCCACGAGTTTATTGGGGCTTGGCTACAGATTTTGGCTAGTGTGTTAGGGAGTGTCGCTGTAAGATGGTGGTTCATAAGCAGCGTGAAGGCTGAGAAGGGAGGGTTCCTCGGTGGGACCGCTATCCCAATAAGGGGGTGGTCAAGTTGTCCAAATTTGGGTTTTCAGAGGGATTTTGGTTTAAATTACGGAAAAATAAAGAATACATAAATAACAAGGAGAGAAGTGCCTCCTGGCCTGAGGGACAAAATGCTTGGACGAGCACGGGGAAATCAGTAAGGGCGAAGCTTTAATGAGGTCGAATTGGTTAGAACAGCTAGCCACTCTGTGGTGTCGTCATTGGTGGATTTAAGAGTGCCCCGACTGGGGGGTAGGGCCCAAGAAAGAGCCTGTGGCGGTTTAGGATGAGTCATTATATCACCTTCCAGTAAATGACGGTACTACTCAAGATTGGGGTAATTTTTAGGGCGCTTCTTTCAACAATGCAAGGGAGATGGTTAGGGAGTACGAAATGGGTGGTAGTGTTTTTTTCAAGACATTAAGCACTTTCCCGAATTGAGAATTGATCGAGTCCCTTTGGCTAGGGAGAAGTAGGAGGGCCTATAACATGCATTAGTTTTCTGGGCATCAAGGCAGATACAGTGGAGAGGGTGCACAGGCTCCCACACAATAAGCTGGTTAAGTTGTAGGGTTGGTTGCGGAGTTCACGGTAGGAAAAGGTTAGGTCATCTTAACCAATCGGCTCGGGTGCTCCCTACAGTATGTGTGGGAAGTGACATTACATTACAATGGCAGGACTTTGGAAGACAGGAGACTACCTTCAGGGGAGAGGACCATGAAAGACTGGAGACTACCTTCAAGGTAGGTTTGGAGACTATCTAGGAATAGGTTTTGTGTGGGTAGGGAAGGGGAACGTAAATTGCTCCCTTACCAAAAGATGATGGTAGAATATACTGTATGTTGCTCTAGTCTGTAAGGGGCCAGCATGAAATGAGCTTTAGTGGGTCTTTCGTTTTCTTTTGGTAGGGCAGGTTTAAGGCTGTGACTAGGGAGTTGATGATGTGAAAGGTGGTAGTGGGGTGGAGGAAACAAACAAGTAACAGGGATGGCCAGAATCACCCACCTACTGTACTGTGGATCGGAGCGCTTGGGTTTTTGGGGCCAGGAGGGTACATTCAATGAGGTTTGCTTCCTAATCAGGAGGTCTAAGGCAAATAAAAAAGGCAAGGGGAATTGGGTGTTATTAGGGGAGTTGAAAGGGAGTCAAAATTCCCAGTTAATTTAGTCAGGAAAGTAATGGGACAATGTCTACAGTAGGGGGTCCCATTTTGGGTACATCAGGTGGAGTCTCCCTTATACAGTATACTGTAAAGGTCCATTTTATAAGGGTTTTGGATAAGTATGTGGATGGATTAAACAGAGGAGAAAGAATAACAAGATCTCACTCATTTGGAATTGAGGCTGCGCCCGAGGCAGCAAGGCTAAGTTTGTTGGAAGAGGCCAGAAAGAAAGTGGGCAGGTGGGACTCAAAGCAGTACAAGTGTGGTGTGATACCATCCTCTGGGTAAGGAAGGAGTCAGAGCAAGTGTTGTGGTATTGGGATTGCCCATTTCTTAATTAGTCAGTGATGATCTCCCCCAGGTTAGAGGGGTGGGGAGCGAGGAATGTAAAAGCAATTGGAGGTCACCGAAGGAAGTAAACTAGGCGTGGTGGAAAAGAAAGGCGGTGGTCAATCAGGCACTCAGATCTCAAGCACAAGTTGGAAGGTCTGTTCAGGGGCGATGGAGTTTGTTTCTCAGATATCGGGTGCGATATCTACAACTTAAGTGTGCAGAATGCCTTAGAGAAGGAAGTGGGTTCGGTGGCAGCCACAAGGTGTGTTTAAATGACCTTGCACATGGCAGGATGGTGTGAGTATAGTGGTTGGGACTTTGCCGGTTTAGCCCTTGGTAGAGGCTGTAATCATTGCTGTGGTGGTAATGGGTGAGACGGTGCCATACAAGGCTAATGCATTGGGTGTGGTGGTGTCCTCACCATAATGTAATGTGCGTCATCAGGCCAGGAACGGCGGTGATGATTTCCATATTCAAGCCACGGGTATCTAGGGTGCTTTGTAGTGTGTGTTAATTCAGAGCAAACTGGCAGGGAATTTAGAAAGGTTGTTAAGTTGTTCTTAATAATTCTGTGACAATTTATATCCACTAACCACGGTGTCAGTGGCTGGGTAAGTCATGCTTTTTATTTCACTGAAGTTCTGGAACTTGATCAAGTGTGCAATATTTTTTGTCAACATTTTTTTTGAAGATATTCGCACAATTCTACAGGTCACATGACCACATGACACTTTATGCGCTGCCATTTTGGCTATGTTCTGGTACATTTGTGCACATTTCAGGGCAATTCAAACTTTTGTGAAAAATTCACCAAAAATGCATAATTAATGTTAAAATTGCAAAGAACATTTGTGAAAATCTTCTACTTGTACAGAAAAACATTCATGGATTTTAATTTGTCTTTACAAGCGAGAAGATTAAGAGAAATGCTTTGTTAATGTATCAATTTCCCTGCTTGTATATACAGTTCTTGAAAAACACAGTGTATAAGCTTTTCTATACAAGTCACGCCTTCTATCCACAAAAAAAGTTGTGTAAGCACAGAACGCAATCTACAACAAAATATTTACAGCAACAGCAAAAGGTACAGGGCTGCGTTATGCAAATGAACCATTAATGAAGCAACCTCTATATCAGGGATACAGTATGTTGTAATTCAGCAAAATATTCAGAATTGTTTTTGATCACTCAATTCGGTTTCATTATGATACAAAATATAATGCTGCTTCTTAAAGTTTTAAAGAATATCAAATGTCTCTTTTGAGTGTTAACATATTACCAAATGTGTTTTATTACAATGAGCATTTTGTGATACTGAACAAATAAACATACATCAAAGCAGAAACTTGAACACTGTGATATTCAGTGTCTTCTGTTCAGTCGCTTGTATGTTCTTTCGGCTCACAGATCTTTGTCATCCATTGTACTTGAACCCAAAGTCTGCTGCACCCTTTATGATAAGATTATTGAAATTCTTTTGGGGGAAAAGTAATATTACACAAGGCACTGTCTTTTGTTGAAATGAAACCCTTTGGTTTATCATGAATAGTCATGTGTTTCAACCTGCATTTCAGAATTGGAGAGCTACAAGTCAAGAAAAAAAAAAATATTGTGAAAAGGCTAGAAATAGAATCAACCAGAAAATAGCAAATGCAGGGTATATTAATGTATGTTGGGATAGACTGAAAAAGAAAAATATGTATTGCAAAGATACGTAAGGAAGAAGAAGAATAACTGTAGTTGCAAAGAATAAATGAATCTTTTAGAAAATGGACAGCTGCCTCAAAGCCTAAAGCCATGGTACTTGATACTACAATCTAGACTCTTAGTGTTTGGCCAGCTTTTGAAAATGGTAGGGGAGGTATTCAATAAGTAGACAATAGCAAATGTCAAGAAAGAGAGTGGGGATCTCGAGTTTAAAAGACTACTGAGTGACATGCAGGCCTGATCAAAGAAGGACATTTAACAGGTATTTATCATTATAATGCTAATATAGGTTAATAATAGAAACCAAAGATAAAGTTCTCATGTCTCCACACTGAAAAAAAATATAACGCATCAAGAGCCAGCACTCATTTAAATATCTCGTTATTCACTAACTAAAGAAGGGAAGTTACCTTTAAGCAGACATGGAATTCATTTGATTTCAATAATGTATATTCATCCCTGATGAAGGTGCTTGTTGGCACCGAAACGTTGGATGCTACCATGACTTTTTCAAGTCATTAAATTACCATTTTTGTTACTTATTGAATTTTCCTTATTTTTGGTGTGCTTTACATTATATAATTTCAACATTATATATTCACCATATTAAAGGCAGAACAGGAGATGCTAATGGACATGCTGTTGTATTGAATAGACATGTTACCATTACTAGGAAATAACATCTACATGTGTTATTACTGTATGTACTCTTTCATAATAACACACTTTTTATCAAGCTGCTACATATTTTTATTAATGCAACATGTAAACTAAACATATGCTGTTGTTAATGATTCTACTCAGGCAACCAGGCAAACATGGAAACATAACCCATTGCAGAAGGTATGGGCTGTGTGAGGAGCCGTAAGTAAAAATCCTTCTTGGTGCAGAAATCAAGGGACAGCAGTCAATGTGAAACACCCTACTAATTAATATTCAAGTAGGTAAAGTAAAGTAGACGGGCACTGTCATTATACAGCAACATAGTCTGATACAATAGCAACAATGCACCCGTTTTGCAGTAGTAGAAGTTGTGCTTGATTTGGCCACAGTATGGAAACATAGTATCTCCTGGCATGGCTGCAGTATCTGGAGTCTGTAAATAGAAACCAACTTTCATGGGAGAAACAAAAAATACTCAGTGTAGGAGTAGAACAAAACTCAGCTATTTTTTGTGCACTTTTCTAATATGGACCATTAGTTATATTTTGTTCTACCCTACTGTATGCGCATCTTACAGTACTTTCTTTTGCCCCTCGTGGAAGTGTGATTCTATTTGCAGACACCAGATGGAAGAAGATATAGTAACCTTGAGAGGGGATACTGTGTTTCCAACCTATGGCCAAATGAACCACAGAGACTTCTACTATTGCAGAGTTGCAACATTGTTATCTAAGTATGTCTTTGGGCTACACTAAGCTCGGTTAGGCAAAATAACGTGATGTCAACCTAAATGAACAGTTTTTTAATAGTAATAATTATCAACTAAAGTAAATAACATTACGTTAACCCAGTTTTACTCATTTAAATAGCGTTCATTTTTATGGACATTAGCGACTATGAAAAAAAAAAAAAGATGTGTTCCTCAAACATTGCATATCTACTAAAGTCCATGAGGATTACCGCAGGGAATACCTAAGCTTGGGTACCCAGACCCTGAAAAAATTCACATTATAGGACACTAACACAATGTGTCCCTACAATACCACATATTATGCCTCTGCTAATAAAATATTCAAAGAGCATAGTTTGGGCATATAATTAGCTTTGTGGATATGCACTCACATAAGAGAAAATAATGTCTGTAACTGTTTTAGGTTGTGTCACACTATTTGCCCTAATTGAACATAGCTTTACAGTATGTATCTTGCCCTTTGACGTTGCTTAGTGATTGAGTGACAGTATATTTCATATTGGCCTATTTGAATGTTAGTTCAGTGTTATACAACACAAACCATTGCACTCTCATCATAGAAGCATCAGCAATAAGAATGGTGAAATTACAAGTTTAAAAAGCAGTATACTAGTTAATTTGTGCACCTGTGCATTTATTTAATCCTTTTACTCTTTACCTACTGCCCAGATCACATTTTGAAACAAATAATGGCACAGCACCAAATCAACTCACAAAGTAAATTGATATGCTGTGGCACATACCAAGTTTACTTTTACCTTCTCTTTAATTATATATATATAATATTTGTATGTGTGTGTGTGTGTATATATATATATATATATATATATATATATATATATATATATATATATATATATATATATATATATACACACACACATACACGCACTTAGCTAAGTTATGGTGGGTAAAAAAGTGACAAAAGGTGGCACTGTGTGCTCAGTTGCATGTAATTTCCCAGAATCCCTTGCTGCAGTGGAAGCGCTGTGTGCTGGGTGATAATGGTGAAAGGCAGGGTTGCAGACCTGTCTGAGACATGCAAATGAGCATACAGTAATATTTCGATTTGCTGTATATATGTATGTATGTATAAATATACATACACGCTTTTATCACATATTCCTCTTAAAACACAAAATTGCATTATTATATACAGTACAAGTATGCATGCAGTTTAATCATGTAAAATTATTAATAATATTGTATTAATTTCCATATTTAATAATGAGTTTGATAGAAACCTATAAACTAGATGTAGAAGAGATGTAAACGAACATCTCTCCATTGCCTTCTGCGTTTGGAGAAGCATTAGTAATATGGTGGAAACATTTGAATACATTTAAAGAATAAAGCTTCTCCTGATTTACCCGTGTAAAATCCTGATAATGCTTAATCCAAATAATAATCTACATTTCTTTTGAAGCAAAACTTTGATTCAACCTGGGAAAGAGGATAAACAATGACTGTCTTTGTTCTATTCGCCTCTTTTAAGTAGAGGTATTCGAGTTATCTGCAAAATCTGCCAATTCGCGCACGTTGAAGCAGAGGCTATTCATTCATTTGCAGATTTAAAAATCCGTACTACTCAATTTATTTATGATTTTTTTTCTAAATTCTACATCAAAATTCACCAGTACAGTATAATAACTTCAGTTCTTTAAATTGAGTATTTATTGAGAGATCTTGATTGTAAGCGCTCACGAATAGGACCCTCGTTACCTTTTGTATCTGTTTGAACTTGTTCGTCCTTATTTGGAATGTCCTTCTGTTTATGCAATTGATATAATTATGTTTCGCCATTGTACCGCACTGCGGAATATGTTGGTGCTGTATCAATAAACAATAATAATATCATGTAAGATACAGATGCAATAAAAGAGGGGTTCGAGTGCATGCTATTGGGTCTTCCCTGTCGTCTCCCCTCCTCAGAAGAGCATCTGCTGACAGGACCTCTCACAATTTTATTATATTCTATTTCCGTAGTGCACCTACTTCTTATACATGTATTCCATCTTGGTTGAGCGGGCATCTCCTGCCTTTTCTGCTGAAGATACAGATGTAGCCTGATTTACCTTCTCTGGAGTTGCAGGGAAAAAATACAGTTCCCTATGGCTCTGGGAAAGGTGGCAATCATAGCATCTTACTGTTTACCTACAGACTGCTCATAGCTGTTTTCCCTACAAACGGAGAAAGCTACGTTTCTTTTCCTGAGACTATCCCCAGCTGCTAGAAATGTAAAATGGGCTAAATATTTATTTGCAGTCGGTGATTTGTGCTGTGCAGCAAAGTGAATGCGCACGCCTAAATCACTTAGATAGGTGATCTGTGACATTTATCAAAAAATGTGATAATGACTAACACATGCAAAGAGATGCAGCTAGTGGCAGGGCGTTTCTCAACACCCTTAATAGATAGCAACAGAAAAAGCCGTAAGTGCAAACTCTCTGCATGTGTATCATAAATAATAAAAAAGTTCAAGTGAATGTGCAATAAACAGAATGAATCCACTCACTAATAGATGTTAGGAGGAATTGAATCAGGGTGTACTGATCCTAAATAAGGATAGGAATACAGGAACTCCCCAAGTATATGAAATAAAGAGAACATATATAGTACAGCACAGTTTATAAAATTGAAAATGATCATTGAGCCCATACAAACTCACATGCTCCACAGATAAAAAAAAGCGTTGTGACCCCTCTGGGTATTCGGCGTCGGCGCTCTGCTCACACGCAGCCGAAGATAGTAGCTGCAGGCACTATATACAGTCATGTGAAAAAGAAAGTACACCCTCTTTGAATTCTATGGTTTTACATATCAGGGCATAATAACAATCATCTGTTCCTTAGCAGGTCTTAAATTAGGTAGATGCAACCTCAGATGAACAACAACACATGACATATTACACCGTGTCATGATTTATTTAACAAAAATAAAGCCAAAATGGAGAAGCCATGTGTAAAAAACTAAGTACACCTTATGATTCAATAGCTTGTAGAACCACCTTTAGCAGCAATAACTTGAAGTAATCGTTTTCTATATGACTATCAGTCTCTCACATTGTTGTAGAGGAATTTTGGCCCACTCCTTTACTACGTTGCTTCAGTTCATTGAGGTTGTGGGTATTTGTTTATGCACAGCTCTCTTAAGGTCCAGCCAAAGCATTTCAATCGGGTTGAGGTTGGACATTGACTGGGCCATTGCAACACCTTGATTCTTTTCTTTTTCAGCCATTCTGTTGTAGATTTGCTGGTGTGCTTGGGATCATTGTCCTGTTGCATGACCCAATTTCGGCCAAGCTTTAGCTGTTGGACATATGATCTCACATTTGACTCTAAAATACTTTGGTATACAGAGGAGTTCATGGTCGACTCAATGATTGCAAGAGTCCCAGGTCCTGTGGCTGCAAAAACAAGCCCAAATCATCACCCCTCCACCACCGTTCTTGACAGTTGGTATGAGGTTTTTGTGCTGATATGCTGTGTTTGGTTTTCGCAAAACGTGGCGCTGTGCATTATGGCCAAACATCTCCACTTTGGTCTCATCTGTCCAAAGGACATTGTTCCAGAAGACTTGTGGTTTGTTCAGATGCAACTTTGCAAACCTAAGCCGTGCTGCCATGTTCTTTTTAGAGAGAAGAGTCTTTCTCCTGGCAACCCTTCCAAACAAACCATACTTGTTCAGTCTTTTTCTAATTGTACTTTCATGAACTTTAACATTTAACATGCTAACTGAGGCCTGTAGAGTTTGAGATGTAACTCTTTGGTATTTTGCAATTTCTCTGAGCATTGCACGGTCTGACCTTGGGGTGAATTTGCTTAGATGTCCACTCCTGGGAAGATTGGCAACTGTCTTGAATGTTTTCCACTTTTGAATAATCTTTCTCACGGTAGAATTATGGACTTTAAATTGTTTGGAAGTTGCCTTATAACCCTTCCCAGATTGATGGGCAGCAACAATTGCTTCTCTAAGATCATTGCTGATGTCTTTCCTCCTTGGCATTGTGTTAACACACACCTGAATGCTCCAGACCAGCAAACTGCTAAAACTTCAGCTTTTATAGAGGTGGTCACACTTGCTGGTGATCAATTAATCAAGGGCATTTGATTAGCAGGACCTGTCTGCTACTTAGCATCTTAATTCCTATGGAAGCAGTAAGGGTGTACTTAGTTTTTCGCATATAGCTTCTCCATTCTGGCTTTATTTTTGTTAAATAAATCATGACACGGTGTAATATGTCATGTGTTGTTGTTCATCTGAGGTTGTATTTACCTAATTTTAGACCTGCTAAGGAACAGATGATTGTTATTATGTCCTGATACGTAAAACCATGGAATCCAAAGAGGGTTTACTTTCTTTTTCACATGACTGTATGTTACAAGACATTGTATCTACCGTGTATAGGTCATCTACTTGTTACAAGACATTTGAATGCTTTTAAACATCAACCCATTTCAATATATTTACCCATTCCAAGACAACTACACAGCTTTACACCAACTCAAACTTGGCAGATTTTATTGATGCAAATACAAGATAAAGTGCTGCACAGAGACAAACAGTTTAACACATCACATTATATTCTCTGTATCCTGTAACTCCTGTAACACTGATACTCCCCAAATCACAACCTGACACACACGGCACAGAACATTGAGCAAAGACCTTGATATATCGATGCAAAGTAACGCAAGATGAAAGTGATGCAATTTGGGTAAACTTGGCTCCAAATGTGCCATGGTACAGTACATTACACACACAGTTTTCAAAATGTCTATGACCTACAGGTATTTATAGTAATTAACTTATTAATAATATGTTGAAACATGTTCAATCTTAAGACATTGATTATATAGTGTACACGTGACAGAGGCAGTTTTATACCATTCACAATTATTTACAGTTGTAGGAATGTGTTATTTAGCAGAAAAGAGCACATTACCAATATACTGTAGTTCATGTTGAGCATAAGGACATCACAACTGCTAATTATGTGATCAGTAAGGGGTTTAACCTCCCATACTCAGTGTGGAGCCCCTCCCTCGAATAAACTATCCAGGGTTGTTGGAGTGCCCTAGGTTGAGGTTATGAGTGGGAGGTCTTCCCAGATATGATTAGATACAGCCGAGGGTGAACCTGGATCAGGGAAGGCCAGTGTCCCATCAGACAGTCTATTAACAGACCCATGATGGCCTGATAATGTGATGGGACTTGATGCAGATCGGTCACTGTCTCATATTAATAGTAAGGGACTGCCCTGATGTAGCCACAGGTTGAATCCTCCACCTGGCAGCCCAGACACTTTTAAGGAAACTGTGCCCCTGATTTGCCAGATCTAGGACTAGTCTTGCCAGGAGAAGCTGGAAGTCATTTAGACTTTATTTAATAAACAACATTTTATATAAGTTGAACTTTGTCTGACATTCCTTCCTTGACCAATGCATAGAAGAGCTACAGGAGGACTGTCCAGTGACTGCACACTAACACCCCTTTGTTGGCTTCCTGTCACCTAGCCTGATCAGTTAATACACCTACCGCTTCTCATCAAGGTTACAAATAGAAAAGCTAGTTTATTACAGAATGTGTAACAGCTAAAAAGAGACAACAGACAAACTAATTGTGCTGACAAGTTTCATGATTCAATCAGTTGGTTCATTAGAGCACTTGATTTAACAGAACAATCAATATACGAAAAAGGATGAGCAACGGAGAACAATTTCAAAGATATGATAATAAGCACATATACTGTATTTTCAATACAGTAATTTAATTAAATGTATAAAATAGGCATAGCCAAAGAAAATGTGTTAAATGGTGTGTCTTATTTAATCCAAAGATTAAAGCCTAAATTCAACAAACAATTATGAAACCTTTTCACGACTTTTGATATGGACAGGCACATGATTATCAGAATGACATTTTACAGCAAGTTGTTTGTACACTAGGTAATCTAAAGCACTCTTATGTGTTAATTTCTGTTTCAGTTATCTAGTTTAAAAACAAAATGTTTATTGTTGATTTAAGCAGGGGGCTTCTTAAGGCGCGTTACAGTTAAACTGCCTATACAGTATTTCAACATTTCGTGTTCCTAAACATGGTTTGTTTGTAGGATGGTGCTCTGAAAGTGCTAGGACCGTATGTAATGGAAGGGAGCATAAACTGGGTATATGAATAAAAATAACAGTACTGAACCTTTAAATGGGCATAGGGTACCCTGAAGGTTGGGGTGGGTTGTCCAAAGAACCCCCCCCTTCCTCATTGGGTTAGCCCCAGGTAATGTACTCACGTATTGCTTCTTCCCAGAATCTCCCTTCCAAAGCGTGCAGCTGAATTCGTGTAAAAGTTCCAAAGGCCAGGGTGTGCAGCGCACAGCAAGGATGAAAAGAGCAGGTCTTGCAATAAAAATCCTTTATTAATAAATCATCTGGATGTGGGACAGCAGCAAACTTCAACGCGTTTCGTTCCTGAGAACTTTTTCAAGAAGTTCTCAGGAACGAAACGCGTTGAAGTTTGCTGCTGTCCCACATCCAGATGATTTATTAATAAAGGATTTTTATTGCAAGACCTGCTCTTTTCATCCTTGCTGTGCGCTGCACACCCTGGCCTTTGGAACGTGTTCCTAAACACTCTGTTTAACACATCACAGTAATCATTCTGGGTTAGTTATCTGTACGTTGTCCCATACTTTGTAATAAAACATGGTCATGATTAATAAACATAAAGTTCTTGTGCCTCACAGGCACTGTGAGGTCTTACTCTTTAAAAATCTTTTTTTTTTAAATCATTTCATTAGGTTACTGTACATTCAGCAGAAAGTCATTTGGTAATAGTAACTTGTGAGCCATGTAATGATAGGATGCTGGTGGCCTTTGAATCTTCATGTGGATTAGATAGGCTTTAAGCTTTCGACCATGGATATTTGTGGATAATGCAACACACCCCCCCTCTCCAAACAACATGTGGAGAGACACCTGTATTGCAAAAGAAGCACACCTGGAAGATATGCAAAGTATATCTAAATGACTCACACCCAATAACGTGGTAAGGCCCCTTATGAGGAAAGGGTGCTGTTAGACCCAACAAGATCAGAATCCACAATCTGTGCTCTTCAGGGAAGCAGCTCTATTACTGAGCTAAAGCAGTTGCGGTATAGTTCAACTATTGCAACATATTTTTCAGCTCTACTTATCATACCTGCAGCTAATCATACGCGTGAACACTCCCCCTATACTTTGCAATTCCTATTGGTATATCTCCCAGGTATCACAGGTGTACTCCTTTTTAAGTATGTAGCGCACCAAGGGGGAGCCCAGAGGGGGACCTGGGCTATAATCTCCCCCTGGTGAAAATACCGACTCCCCTCTTGGGAACATCGTAACACAACCATCAACAGACGTAATATAATAGAAAAATTCAGTAACATATGTACAACTTATCACATTGCAATGGCTTTACATGAGATTGTACATTTCTGTGAACATCACAATGATGGACTTAATCTTACTGTGAGACTACTGCTGAGCCTCATAGTGGGGTGCCCCAAATGAATAATAGGTTACGCGGTTTGGAGGGTACCTAACCCGCTGGCTTCTCTGAAGCCCCTCCTCCACTCCCTCTGGGGAGTAATGTACATAGTCCTGAGACTCAGCCTCTCCCTTTGGGGGTACTAATGTCTCTGTAAAATCTCTTTGTGGTACAAAGCAGGAACTTCTTGGGTCCAGAGGTTGGCTCATTGGAGCCACCAGAGTAGGCATTTCTTGTCTGGGCCCTTTACCCGTAGCTCCTTCTGGAGGTTCCCCTTGGTTTCTGGGTGCCCTTTGAGAGGGTCCCTCCATAGGATCCTGAACGGTTTCGTTGACTGTTTCTTCGGTTTCCATAGAATCCTTGGTTGTCTCATTTATGGCTTCCCGTTGTTTTCCGATTTTTCCGGCTCACCGTCCAGAGGTGTAGCCTGAATTTCTGGCTCGGCATCCCCACTTGTGGGATGGGCAGGAGATGATGCCGGTGCCAGACCCTCTTCCGGCTATCCACGTCTTTTATGTGGTAGACCAGGGGGCCCGGCATCTGTGACTCAACCTTGAACACTCCATCTTTCAAACTGTAGGCCAATTTATGTTTCCAAGGGATCCCAAGGTTACGGAGAAGCACGGTGCCTCCAGGACGATTCTCCCGATGTCTGACCTTATGGTTATATCGTCTTTTATTGTTATCGTTCAGCTGGGAAGAGGACTTTTCGGCTAGCTGATAAGCCTGTTGTAGGCTTTACTGGAGCCGTTGCACATATCGGAAGTGCGTTGTATTGGGTAGCCCATCGGTCAATACCCTCAGAGGCACGTCTACGGCAGCCGGGCTTCTCGCCCAAACATAAGGAAGTAGGGGGAGAACCCTGTGGACTCATGGCAGGTACAGTTATAAGCATGTACCAATGCTTTCAGGGTAACGAGCATGTCAAGTAGCATCCTGTTAAACCTCTCCGGCAGAGCGTCTCCCTCCGGATGGTACGGGGTCATTCGGGACTTAGTAATGTTGAAGAGCTTAAGTAATTCCCTGATGAGTTTACTCTCATAGTCCCGGCCTTGGTCTGAATGTAGGCAGTTGGGTAGGCCATAGTGCACAAAGTACCGCTCCCACAGGATCTTTGCCACCGTGATGGCCTTCTGGTCTTTTGCAGGGAAGGCTTGAGTGTAACGTGTGTAATGGTCCGTGATGACCAACACATTGCCGATGCCTCGGGCAGCTTGTTCAATGCACAGGAAATCCATGCACACCAGGTCCATGGGAACCAAGCTCTTCAGGTGAGCCATTGGTGCAGCATTGGTAGGGAGGTTCTTGCACTGGATGCACCGTGAGCACTTTCGGAAGTGTCGTTCTACTAACTCTTGTGTCCGTGGCCAGAAGAACCGGTCTTGTACTAGCCCGAAGGTCTTCTCTACGCCGAGATGGCCATGTACGTTGTGCAATGATCTCAGGACCATATTTTGTAGGTTCCTGGGCAGAACCAATTGCCGTCTATCTGGGTGATTGTGGTACTGCACAACCCGATAGAGTAGATTTTGAATTAATCCACTTCTCGTATGAGAAGGCTACAGGCGGTGACCCACGAGATGTGACCAGAAAATTTGTGACACATCAGCTAAAACAAGGCCAGAAGATGACCCTGAGGATTGTTTTGTTGGGCATGTAAAGAGTATGTAAGTGTAAGTATTTATATGTTTTGTCAATTGGATGCAGCATTGGGCACCCCCTGTCTCTTGTTATATACAATTGCCACGCTCAGTAGCTCTCTGGTTGACATAAATATATATTCACTTTGTGGTGGGTGTGGAAGTTTGAGCTTGCTGGGAATCTGTGTTAACCTATGTCTGACTGCTAGCAGTCAATTGGAGGCTGTGGCACCTCCCCCAGAGCTCACTCTCCCTCCTTCACCCTTTTAACTTGGAAGGTCATTTCACTTGCTGCAGGATCAAGACCCATTATGGTTTTCCCCTCTCACAGAGGTAAAAGGAAGGGTTCACAGTGTAGTGTAGGACCTGCATTATTTTGGTTATACCTTGACGTTGGTATGCAGGCTTATGACGCCTTTGGCCAAAGGGTTAACTAAATAACCAATTATTATTATTGAAGTATTTTACTTTATATGTTTTGTCAATTGGATGCAGCATTGGGCACCCCCTGTCTCTTGTTATATACAATTGCCACGCTCAGTAGCTCTCTGGTTGACATAAATATATATTCACTTTGTGGTGGGTGTGGGAGTTTGAGCTTGCTGGGAATCTATGTAAAGAGTATGCTCATGTGGAGCAGTCATGTTCCTACATCCTGGAGTATGAAGTGTTGATAAAGCAGCAATGGGAGCAGTTTCCTCAACAAGAGGAACTGGTTACCCAGCCACTGCAACAGCAAGCAGCTTATGGTGGGGTCAAAAAAGTCATGCCGAAGCAAAGTGGCTTACTCCAGGTGGAAGGGAGATTGACTCCACAATAATAAAAAAAGAGAAAGAAAAGTGCTTCTTAACTGACAGTGAAAATTGCAGACACGTTTAAAGATGACCCTACGACTTCAGGAAAGCATGTGTCTGAAGGGAGTCGAGATGTTCTATTGCCTACATTGACTGGCGGATTAGACCCAGGAATGGCGGAATCTCCAGAAACTTCTCAAAAGCAGGAGCTGCTGGGATCCATATCACAGGTCCTGAAATAACAGACTGCCAAGTCCTGAAGCCCTGTACCCAGAAGCTGATTCTGGCAGGGAGAATCTCTGAACAGGCTGGCGGTGCTAACAGGCAGTACACCTGGCCAGGGTAGAGGTCGTCCAGGAAAAGAGAGGTGAGGTGGCAAAGGAAAAGGATGAGCTAAAGAGTAACCAATCCTTGGTCCAAGCTATAGAGGCCCAAGCTCATGCCCTGAAAACTGCCAGGCACTGATATTTCCTACCTGAACGGTTCAATAAGATGAAAGAAGTTAAGGCCAAGCTACTTGGGTGTCTATCTGCAGCATTCGCTAAGTGTGTATCTTTGGAGAAGACAAAGCATCACTTGCATGGCCAGTTGAAGGACATGTTGACTAATCTTGAAAGGTCAAGCGCTGTTGCTGCTAAGAACCAGAACCTTGTTGACCAAGTCATTGCTAACTGGAAGCAGAACTATGAGGAGGCCCAGGCAGGGTGAAGTAATTTCACAGATCAGAGCGGACTCCAACAAGAAAAGCATTCTGACACTTCAGAAATACTACAGAGCTTGTCAATAAAGAAGAAAAGAACAAGAAAGATATGTGGGTAAATGCTCCGCAACTATCTTCATACAAACGGCCTACAGAGGAATGAAAGCTCTTTAGTTGTGTCGCGAGAGTAAAGCCGCCTGTGTTCTTCAGTCAGTTTGGAGAATGCAATGACAAAGGAATAAATATGGTCACTTGAGGCAATGTGTGATTGTTCACCATTCAAATGTTAGAAAGTATCAGCAACAAAGATGCTACAGAGATGTGAAGAAAGCTGCTTGTGGGATTCAGTCCGGATTTGATCCTATGTCATAACCAGGCAAGCTTTACGTTCCTATAGGCATATCTGCAATGCCGTGGCAACCCTACAGTATACTTTCTGCACAATGCAGAATAGAAAAACCCAATTACAACTGAGGAGTGCAATACAAATCCAGTCATGCTACTGTGCCCATGTTGTCCGAAACAGGTTACTTACCATGAAAGCAGCTGCCATAAAGGTTCAATCTTTGATTAGAATGAGGCAGAAATATTTCCATTATCGTACACTGAAAAAGGTGTCACTGTTTGTATAATGGTGGTTTCATGTGAAAACAGGGATGCGTCGAGAAAGAGAAACACAGGAATATGAAATTGCGATGGCAAAAGAGAGATGCCACAGGTTACAGACAAAATTGACGAGGACTGCACTGATGTTGACGTGCTGGAGCCCAATAATGATGAAGCATATGATCTGGCCAGTGAAATGGACAAAGAGAACACACAATGCATAGGAAAACTGGTGACCAAGCGAGTAAATGAAGAGTTAGAGAAATAAAAAGATGATCTTTTGCGAGAAGTTCTCCGCAGGGTTGAGGAAGCTAAACGCTACAGGAAAGGCTGTCATTTGAAGAACATGTGTGACAGAGGCTCACTGAGTTAACTGCATAAAAATCCAGAGCGGAACAAGAATGGGCAAAGCGTGCCAAGCTAGAGGAAATACTTGAAAATACATTGTTTGAGTACACAGGGTACAAAGACTTTGCCACCAGTATTCTCTTCAACCACGACTACACAGCGGGGCAGTGAACTGATGAAGAGGTAGTGAATTTCGGTGCTTCATGTCCCGAGTACCAGATAATTCCCCCAAAGTTACAGGTAGGAGTGAAGATGGTCTTAAGAGAATACAGTGCAAAAAAGGAGAGACAGATGAACCCAATCGAATGTCGTATGGTTTCGAAGATACAGAAAGAAAGGAAGAGAGGTTTGTGGCCTTGATGGACTGGAAGTCCAAGAAGAAGAAAAGAGAAAGTGTCACCCAAAACACAGCCCAGAAGAAGACTCCCCCTCAAGGTGAGTCTTGTCCCAGCAAAGGGTGTGGAATGTTTAATGATGAGCGTACTCAGAGCTACACTCTTAGAAGGAAGGGAAGTGAAAATGAAGGGTTAAACTCTCTCTGTTCTCTCAGGAAATCACCCCCTAGTGTCAGGTTTCCTGAGCTATTTGTGTGTATTGTATTGTATGTCTTTATTTATATAGCGCCATAAATGTACATAGCGCTTCACAGTAGTAATACATGTCATATAAATAACAAATAATATAAATAACAGATCATGGGAATAAGTGCTTCAGACATACTGTAAAGGTAACATTAAGGAAGGAGTCCCTGCTCCGAGGAGTTTACAATCTAATTGGTAGGTAGGGAGAACGTACAGAGACAGTAGGAGGGAATACTAGTAAGTGCGTCTGCAGGGGGCCAAGCTTTATGTGTCATGTGTCCATGATTATCCAGTGCTACTCATATGCTTCTTTAAGCAGATGTGTCTTAAGGTGGGTCTTAAAGGTGGATAGCGAGGGGGCTAGTCGGGTATTGAGGGGAAGGGCATTCCAGAGGTGTGGGGCAGAAAGTGAGAAAGGTTTAAAGCGGGAGAGAGCTTTAGATACAAAGGGGGTAGAAAGAAGACATCCTTGAGAAGAACGCAAGAGTCGTGATGGTGCATAGCGAGAAATTAGGGCTGAGATGTAAGGAGGGGCAGAAGAATGTAAAGCTTTAAAAGTGAGCAGGAAAATTGAGTGTGAGATACGTGATTTAATCGGAAGCCAGGAGAGGGATTTCAGGAGGGGAGATGCGGAGACAGATTTAGGAAAGAGTAGAGTGATTCTGGCAGCAGCGTTTAGGATAGATTGTAGGGGAGACAGGTGAGAGGTATGAAGGCCGGACAGCAGGAGGTTGCAGTAATCGAGACGTGAGAGAATGAGGGCCTGAGTCAGAGTTTTAGCAGTTGAGTAACAGAGGAAAGGGTGTATCTATGTGATATTGCGGAGGAAAAAGCGACAAGTTTTAGAAACGTTTTGAATATGAGAGGAGAATGAGAGAGAGGAATCAAGTGTGACCCCTAGGCAGCGTGCTTGGGCTACTGGGTGAATGATCGTATTTCCAATAGCAATGTGGAAGGAGGTAGTAGGGCCAGGTTTGGGAGGAAGTATAAGGAGCTCTGTTTTTGCCATGTTAAGTTTCAGTCGGCGGATGGCCATCCAGGATGATATTCCAGAGAGGCCTTCAGAAACTTTGGTCTGTATAGCAGGTGTAAGGTCAGGGGTTGAAAGGTAAATTTGTGTGTCGTCAGCATAGAGGTGATATTTAAACCCAAAAGATGTGATTAGGTCACCTAGAGAGAGTGTGTAGAGAGAAAAGAGAAGGGGTCCCAGGACAGAGCCCTGGGGTACCCCCACAGAGAGATCAATAGAGGAGAAGGATGTGTTAGCAAAAGAGACACTGAAGGTACGATGGGAGAGGTAAGAGGAGATCCAGGATAAAGCTTTGTTCCGAATACCAAGAGTATGGAGAATGTGAAGGAGAAGGGGGTGGTCCACGGGAACTACTGATTAACCAGGGTTTAAAAGTTAGGAAATCACTGCCTGTCCATTGTTCCTGCACAAGCAACAGAGGATGATCACAGGAGGATTGCCTGAAACCAAATGGAATCCAAAGCCAGCACAAAGCTCCAAGTCTGCAGGAACCAAGGTTTCTTGTTCCCAAAGGGATTAACCTGGGACCCAAAAAACCCACACCATAGACAAGCCTGCAAAGAGACAGTTCGGGAGAAGACCAGAGGAACTTCCTAGTAACAGAAGGACTGCAAAGCCTGCAACTGAAGATTGCCTAGAGAGACCATAGCATTCATGGCAGCACTTCCAAAAAATAACTTTATATTGTTCCCAGATATATGCGTTGTTGTTTTTAGACTGGTAACTAGCCTGGCTAACCAGTTGGTTAGTTAGGCATGTCCTGTGTAGTGAGTCTCCCTAAGATGGAATAGGGTTTTTTTATGTTTTGTTTTGCTTAAAGGGACATTGTACCAAATATTATATGTTTACTTGTGTTATAAACCCCAGAGAGCTTGTTTAACTAAAAGTACAGTGTGTGGATGTTTTACCGACATTGCCCATAGGCAGCTGCATTACAGTGCCATTGAAAAAAATGCAGTGTCAATACGACTGTCAATGTTAATGGAAATAAGATTGATATTAATTGGTTATTATCCAAAAATATAATCAGATCCTTATGATGCCTGTAATCACATTTCAACAAATTTGGGGAATATCCATATCCATAACTGCTACAGTACCTGTGCGAAATATGATAAAGCGGCAAAAATAACTTGCATTGAAAACTAAATTTAGAATGGAAATCATCAATAATGGTTTCTATGGCTTTTTTTTTCAAATTATATTATTGATTTTATCCACTTATCATTTAGAATATTAATAATAGAACAAATGCAGTGGGGAGCAAATGGTAAAACGGACTACATAGACTGCTAGAGTCCACTGTGCTGTCATATGCATCACAACAAAGTGTAACAGTTTTAAAATGTGAATATATTTGTGACACTTACCCTTATTAAATAGTTTATGAAGAGGAGGCACTTGAAATCTGTCATGAGGAAGCACTGATGTAACAGAGTTATATGGTTTGTCTTCTTCCATAGTTGCACTCCTTATATCACTCTTCTGACTTGAAAAATCCTCTTCGGACATAACAAATGAATCATGCCCATTGCCATTTTCTTCTTGTGATATTGTACCAATTTTCACATAATTAATTCTAGAACAATCATTAATAGCATCTGGGTTTGCTTCTTTAAAACTGTCTTCATTATCAGTAATGACACCCATGGTGATTTGCACACGGTTACTTTCTGAAACATGACTTATGCTTTCTTCTTCAGAATTATTTTGAAAAAACTGGTCATCATCTATGAAATCTGATGGGGTTGGTGGAATTAAGTTAATAAGTGGGGGATTCAACAGATCACTGATTCTGAAATCGCAAATGTCTTCTATATCTCCAGCATTGCTATTGCTTGCCTTGCAGCTTTTACTTCCAAATATACGAAGGGGTAATGATATCAAGGGAACAAATTTCTTCTTTTTGTTGGGTCTTTGTAGGTGGCAAACAGAACTTGAATGTCCAGGAGAAGTTTTGTCTGTTGAAACCTGGTTTTCTTCAGCCACTATCTCATCAAGTTTTGGGATATGAAAATCATGCTGAATATGAAAAGATGTATCTTGAATGTTGCCATATAATTCATCCTGGGAATCAGACACAAACCATCTTAACTTGCTTCCAGCTCTTTGTATTGAGGAATCTCTTCTTCTTGAGAAGCAATGATGGTTGAAACAACAGAAAATCCATCGTCCTATTTTTGCAAACCTATTTCCGCTGCTAGCAAACAGGGAATCAGATGTGCTTGCCATTTCAGAGATTACTTACTGTTTTCTGGACATAGGTGAGCAATCGTTTCTATGTCTTTTTTTAGGAGATTAATATTACCTAATACTTTCTTTCTTGTAATTTCCAGCTTGAAATTTGAAAAGGACGATAGCATGTTAACCAGAAAATACCCACCATCAATTACCTTCACTAATTACTTGTTGCTTAGCAAAAAGGGAGAACAGAAGGAAAGGTGACCATTGAAACCTAAATCATTACTAAAAAATAAGCATGCTTCTGTTTAATTAGTGCTTTTCATATGGAAAATAGATTTTTTTGTAATACGCATCAAAGAAACTACTTCATAAAGGCTAAATAAATCTATTACCAAGATTTATTAATTCTTTGTTTTTTTATTCCTTACATGGATACATTAACATACATAGAATACGTTTAAATATATGCAACAAAAAGCATAAGCACGAGTTTAACTTTCCTTAGCTTGATATACAGTAGAGAAAAGTTCATACATCAAAGATACATTTAACAATGTATAGTATTTCTAATGATTATAATTGGGGTTTTAGTTTCCTTGTGTAGCGCTGACAGTGTATACAGTGCTGTACATAGAATTTTACTGGCACAATGAGTCCCTACCCTGTAGTCAACAATCTTGGTCACTAGGTCGCAAGGAGTTGACACTAGAATTTGAACCAGGCTCCAGTTTGAAGCTCAGTGTCGTTGTTTTAATTAAGAGTCAGTCAACTTAGTGTTTGGGTTCTCCTGTAAGTGCGGTGTGCACGACTCTGTAAGAAATTGTATTTCCCCCTAAAATTATGAATGTGAGTGTTGATAAGACAATTGTTGGAAGGATATCTTAGGAAGAAAAGGAAATATGTCTAATTTATTTTGACAATAGAATGAGTTCTGAAGATCTTCTTACATAGGATAATGTCAAAATCTTCTGTTTGATTTCATAACATTGAAGTATTTTAAGTAATGGGAAAAAAAATAGTACAAAATGGCGGTGACATCAAATAAGTTCTGATATCTTCAAAGATGGTTGCATATTGTTCTGTTATTGATACATAAAACGTACTTCACTATATTGGCATCTTTCTCATTTATAGGTCTTACCTCGTCCAGGGACTCTTTCAAGGACATTCAACGTTGTTTATCCCACAGGTGTTATCTGTCCATTCACCTGTTGCCATTGATGTGCGCCTTTTGTAGTTTGTTTTATTAATATATATACCCTATTTCCTCGATCCTAAGAAGCACCTTTCTTCCCATTTTCACATGGCTGGAATTGGGATGCGTTTTAGAATCGATGTATTTTTTTTTTTTTAAAAGGGAGAGCTGCTGGAGCAGCCGCAGCAGGGCAGCTTTCAGTGTTTACAGCTTACTCTCACAGTCTGGGGATAACGGCGGTGCGAGTCAAAGCCTAGGGTTAACGGCGGTGTGGCGGCTGTTAAAAGAGCTGGCTGCTCCGTTCATGTTCCCCCCTCATACGACTCACAGCCTGGGGAAAACGGCGGTGCAGGGGCTGTTAAACGAACTGGCAGCTCTGATCACAGCCCCCTCCCCCCCACGACTCACTGCCTCCCTCCCCCCCACGACTCACTGCCTCCCTCCCCCCCACGACTCACAGCCTGGGGATAACGGGTAATGGAGATCTCAAGCTGGTCCCGCCCCCCTGCAGCAACTCCTATCGGCCTGGGATGTGTTTACGGGGTTCCTCACAACCTACCGACGGACCCTACTGTCAGCCTTGAACGCCGGGGAAGAGGTAAGCCTGCGCAATCTGGTGGCTCCACAGGGAGTGATTTGTACAGTGATTACATTTCCCCGAGCAGCTTCCAGAGCACTGCAAATAAATGCAGAAGTCAGATTTAGGATTTTACCGTATACTGTGTAATGTGGGCCCTTATAGTAGAAAATAGTAGTGGTAATTAAATATATGGATATTTCAGTGGAACAGAAGTTAGAAACAACACTGACCTCACTCAACTATCTGGGGTTGTAGCCATGCCCCCGCCTGTAATAGACCTGTGCTGCCTGCCCACCTTGCTTCTGATTGGCTGAGCAGGAGGTTGCTGTTTTTCCACAAGAATTGTTAATACTGTTTGTCCTCGATTGTAAGTGCTAAATCAATGGTGCGTCTTACAATCGATGGCGTCGTGCAATTGGGGAAATACGGTGTGTGTGTGTATATATATATTCACACACACTTACTGTATATCTATAATGAAGATTTACACTTTGCGGGTCCAAAATTTGAGAGTACCCTTGTTTGAGTTTACAGCTTAATACGGATTAATTTCTCCCTATTTTTTCTTTCCTTCCTTTAAGGATATCATTATGATAAGTTGATAAAGACATACCCTCCTCCATAACAAGCCAGATTTGAAATTTAGAAATTCTAATCACATAATGTTTAAGAAATACAGTATATATTTTCACGGTTCATGTCTACAGTTGATATTTTATTTAATCAGTACAATTTATTGTGTACAGCCGCGGCCCCTTTTATTCTCCGACATCTCCGAATTTCTTCGGGGATTTTTTCCGAATGCCACGCACTTCACCGCGTTCATGCTGCATTCATGTTGCATTCATGCCGGCGTCACCCGCGGTTGATGTGTTAATTGATGTGTTTATTGATAATGGTTCGGATTTAATTGGTTGCAATTCTTCGCGTATCCGCCAGGTGGCAGATATTCATGAATTGTAATGCGCATGCGCTTCAGTAATGTGTCGACTTGCAGGTGTTTAAAAAAATACCACAGTGGTCTATTGTAAATTGACCTTGGTTCTGAAGAAGTTACAATAATGTATCAATTTAGGCTTTTCATATTAAAAACTAAATGCGCAGTGTCTGGTGTTCTATTGTCTTGAGAGTTCCGAGATGAGTGCACCGCTGCAGTCCGGGTCCCAAAAACCCGATATAACGTACGCTTATTTAATATGGGCCGCGATTAATGCAACAGATGATAAGATGGCAACAGTTGGTCAAATTTATCAGTATTTTATCGAAAACTATGACTTTTACAAATTTTCACCAGATGCTCTTGTGTGGAAGCGTGCAATAAGGAAAAAGTTATATATCGATCCGTATTTTTTTCGTATTGATCCCGGTGTTATTGGAGGGTATTGGTGTGTAGCACCAGATTTTTCCCGTACCTTTGATCATGGAGACTTCAAAAGGCGAAAGGTCATGTTAAAACCAACTAAGAAACGTCAGTCGCTGGCAAGCAATGCGCCAGCGACAGTGCCAGCTTCCAATAACGGTCTGACCGTCAGTGAAAACCTGGTGACCGGCAACCCTTGCTGTCTATCCCCGCCCGGATACCTGCAGCCTGAGCCGGATTTCGCGTACAGATTCCAGCAAGCTTGCATGTACCAAAGCGCTTTCCAGCCTCATCAGCTGTCAACTACAGGTGTAGTAGTCCCGCTGTCACCTGTCAACTACGTGTATAATCGAGAATACGGGACTGGCAGTGGCTCAGCGCCAGCTGATTGGCAAAGTCTATGGTGAGTAATGTTGTCGTATTTTATTCTGTTTTTGAAATATCAATATCAATGCACAGTTAAGCGATTCTCCTGTAAGCAATATCATTGACTGAGCAGCTTCTACAGTAGATACTGAACAATTGGTGGAAAGCTAGGGGCATGCGCATTGGAACCTTCTTGAAACGCATATGCGTGTCATCACATCGACAGTAGGCGCATGCAAATGTGAACAGGAGACGCCCCCCGAGAAAATTATTGGTGGGACTGACTGTGGGAACTTCTTTAGGGGACTGCCTGACCATTAAAGTAAAACTTTTACTTTTGTTTTTCCTCAGAAAAGAAAACTTTGTCATCTCATGCGGAAAACGGCACATGGAGGGATTTCGATGGATAATATCGCTTTGTGTAACAATGCCTGCACTTTGCTGAATCGTATTTAAAAAACCACGTACCGGAGTCAACAGTTTAGTGGCCATTGCTATTGATTAGGATAGAATAACTGAGAGCTTCATAGAAAACCTGAAACAGTGTGCTGTTGTTTTCAGACTGTATACAATACTTTTTTATATATATATACTGTATAATAAACCCGAAAAATAAAAAGTATGCATTTATTCTACATGTATTCCAGTACATATGTGTATTCTACTACCCGTACAGCATGTATTGTTTTAATACTCTTGTGATGTACCGTACTGAGCATGCCTACAGTATACGGTACAGTATGCCTGGACAGTACTGTACTGTATGTTCTAGAAACACTGTATTTTGTTACAGTATAAAAGGAGACAATGGAACAATTTAAAACAAATCAACATTTTCTTTTATTGGTGGAGTAAGTAAAAAAGGTGTACAGCAATTCAAAACATTTACAGGTGTATGGTCTACTGCTAGTAAAAACATTTATATACAGAAAGTCAAAACATTTACAGCACAACAGTTTGGTGTTAGTAAAAAACATTTCTTTATTAATACAAGTTAAAAAACACAACATCTCCTTTATTAAAGTAAGGAAAGTCAAAACATTTACAGTAGAATGGTGTACAGTACAGTAAGTCAGGCCTGCACAACTCCAGTCTTCTAGGGCCGCAAACAGGCCCGGTTTTCAGGACAACCTTGAAAACTGGGACTGTTTGCGGCCCTCGAGTACTGGAGTTGTGCAGGTCTTGTGTAACTAAAAACATTTCTTTACTAATACAAGTTAAAACAAGCAACAAGTCAAAAAATAAACAACATTTGAACAGTCACGCAAATTCGATCCCCACCAGATTGTCCTTCCAGGACCGATGCCTTGTATGACGCAAAATGCCATTAATGGCGTCTCTCACGATTTTCATTACAGGATCTGTAATTGAAAAATAGCGCCGCAATTCCTCCACAATAGTCCTTCTTAAATTTTCAGGAAGCGCCCTTTTTTCGCTATTTCCTTGGTAGTTTACATGTTGGCCCACCCGCAGTACACCAAGTAGGACACGTGGTGCTTGAAAATTAACATGGCATACTTCTGGGGTAAACCAGCACCCATCACCCTATACTTCTCCCTGAGTGGATTGGGCAGCTCGTGCAGGATGATGTCGGGCACCGTATCGATGCAAGCATATGTGGGTTGGATTCTTGGAGCGGGTGTTCTTCTGGGAGCGGGTGTGCTTGTGGCGGCGGGCGAGGGTAGGTTGTCTGGGAGGATGCTTTCCTCCTGTCTTGGTCGATGTGTTGTCTCCTGGCATGGTCTTGACGGGGTTGTCATGTCATCCTCGTCAACGGCATACATGTACACATATTCTTCTGGTGGAGGGGGTGCGCTTGGTGATGGAAGGCGGTCGAAGGTCCCATTCATCCCATCCATGCCACCCTCCTGCTCCGGCGTCGGAGATACAGGGGCATGAACTCCGAGCAAATTATGTATCCCCGCTATGTCAGTCTCTAGCTTCTCCATCCGTTGATCCATCTTCTCCATCCGTTGATCCATCTTCTCCATCCGTTGATCCATATTTAGCATGGTCTCTAAAAGAAGATCTATCTTTACCAGCATAGTAGAGTTCCCAGGGATATCGACACTTAATCCATTCAGCATGCGGTCTAACGAGCTGGATCTTTTGCATGGGGTGCTGTGGACATCTGGATGGATGGGTGCTACGGAGGCTGAGATGGGGGTTCCCTGGAGAGAAGCAGCAGCGTCGTCTAAGAAGGATGGAGGAGGTGATCTGTGGATTTCCAGGAGAGAAGCGGCAGCATCGTCGAAGAGGGATGGAGAAAGTGACCTGTGGATTTCCGGGAGAGAAGCGGCATAGTCGTCTAAGCGTAATGGAGAAAGTGACCTGTGGATTTCCGAGAGACCAGCGGCAGCGTCGTCGAAGAGTAGTGGAGAAGATGGGCTGTGCTTTTCCGAGAGAGCAGCGGCAGCATCATGGACGAGTAGTGGAGAAGATGGGCTGTGGATTTCCGGGAGAGCAGCGGCAGAGTCGTCGAAGCGTAATCGAGGAAGTGGCCTGCGGGTTCGATGGGTTGGCTGCCATTTGTTTTGCCTTGAGTGTACATCACTGAATTTCTTCTTGACATAATAAGGCTTACGTGTATTAAAACCCTTAGTCTTTGGGGTCAGCAGAAGGTTTTCTTTATTAGCCTAAGCCTTTCGCTTTGGACTTGGCTTGGAAATGGCTCCTGCCTTTCGTTTTTTCTGCATGACAGGCACGGCAGAGGCGAGTGGGTTCCTGCATCCATAGAATCGGGGTCGATCCATGGAAGCAGAAGTCACAATGCATTATCTGGACAAGGTAAAGTTCAGATATAGATCATCGAGTGGTGGGCTATGCAAATTGTGTAACCTTTTATGCATGGCGACGAGGTACAGGTGTTAAAAGTGGGCCTACTGTAATGTGAGTCATTAACGTATAAATACACCATCCATTTTGTGGATTCACTGCACATTGAATATACATCGACTAAACATCGAATATACATTCTTGTGCTTGTATTTCTTTCTACTCGCAGCAATGCCTGTTAAAACGATTTCAAAGGATCTCAGCATGAGAATTAAGGAGATGTACACGAGCGGACAACGAATTGCAGATATCCAACGCTGTTTAGCTGCTTCTGGCCTCGTTGTGTCATCAACCACCGTGTGCTATCATGCACATGGATAGACCAATCAACGCACGAGGACACCAAGGGTAACTAACGCGTAAGTATATGTGTATTACTATATAATATAGTATATCTATCTATTATTATTTATATTGCTGCATATAAATATAACTATATAGTATAGATCTATCTAACATTATGGTTATTTCTGTTTATTTATATTACTATATAATATAGTATATCTATCTATTATTGTTTATATTGCTGCATATAAATATAACTATATAGTATAGATCTATCTAGCATTATGGTTATTTCTGTTTATTTATATTACTATATAATATACAGTAGTATATCTATCTATTATTGTATATATTGCTGCATATAAATATAACTATATAGTATAGATCTAGCTAACATTATGGTTATTGCTGTTTATTTATATTACTATATAATATAGTATATCTATCTATTATTGTTTATATTGCTGCATCTATTATTATTTACTGTAAATGATGTGCTGTACTTGTGGCCTACTGCATTGTAACTTACCGGATTGTTGTTTTTCTATACACTGTAGGGAGACAACTCTTCTGGTCGACAAAATAAGTGAAGAGAATGATGAGAAGAGTGCGTTAAGGGTCAAATACACTCTGCTGCAAAATCACAATTTCACTGTATCCGAGACCAGAATAAAGAAAATAAGACGCAGAATTGGATGGGAATATGGACGTGTGAGGTTAGTACTGGACAGTACAGGAGGATAAAGTGTTGTTTAAGAAACTGTACTGTACCTCTAAAATTATTCCTTGTTATTACAGAGCGTACCCTATGATAAGGGACGTTAACAAGATCAAGAGAGTGGTCCAGGCCCAGGCATGTATCAACAGTGGAGAAACTTTCCAGGATTGGATCTTCACTGACGAGTCTACTGTATCGCTGGAGAGATTTGCCACCTTTGCATTCCTCAAAAAAGGTTGCATATCTATGAAGCCGCGTCCAAAACACCCAGTGAAGATGCATGTGTGGAGTGCCATCTCTAGGCGTGGACCAGGATGCATTGTCATCTTTGAAGGTAAAATAAGTCACACGCTTTTGCCTTATGCACTGTACTGTACTAGTGTGCAGTTTTTTGAGCACTTTTCTTTTCTTGTTATAGGAATCATGAATAAAGCTTTTTTCCAAGAGCAAATTGTGCCTGAGATTGTGGAATACATCACACGTGAGTTCCCAGATAGTCACCGTTTCTACCAGGACAACGATCCGAAGCACACCGCATCAACAGCGCATATTCTTGAGCGCGGTATCAACTGGGTGAAGACGCCAGAGGAGTAAGTACGGTAACCGTGTCTCATTTTTTCCCACTGCTTTTACTGTGTATCTCTTTAACTAATTGTCCTTTTTTTCCCCCTGCAATGACAGATCGCCAGACTTCAATCCTATCGAAATGGTCTGGCATCAGCTGAAGGATCATATCCAAAAAGTCGTGAAACCCTCCAAAAAGGATGAGTTGGCGCAAGGCATAATGAGTTTTTGGAACAATGTACTCACCGTGGAACGATGCAATAAATATATTGACCATATTGCGACTGTGTTGCCCATTGTGATCAAGCGTAATGGGCAAGCATCAGGAAGGTAGTATGGTATAGTACTGTACTGTAGTATGGTAAGTACAGGCACACCAAGTACAGTACTGTATGATACAGGTAAATATGGCACATATTTTTTCTTTCCTGAGAGAGCAGCACTAGCCATCTGGTTACAAAGTATTTAACAGGAGTTACAGTATACAGTAGTTCCAGTATAGACTAGTTTGACAGTACTAACTGCAAACTGTAGTCCAATGTGGAGTAGCTATACAGTACACAATGCCATAATATGCACCTAACTGCACAATTTTTTTCTTTCCTGAGAGAGCAGCACTAGCCATCTGGTTACAAAGTATTTAACAGGAGTTACAGTATACAGTAGTTCCAGTATAGACTAGTTTGACAGTACTAACTGCATACTGTAGTCCAATATGGAGTAGCTATACAGTACACAATGCCATAATATGCACCTAATTGCAGTAATTTTTTATTTTCTTGTCTTTTCAGAGAAAAAGGGATGGAAAGGGGGAGAGGGGGTATCATGTGTACATTGTGTGAACTGTGTGTACAGTAAAGTGTATCTAAAGTGCAGTCATTATTTACACAAAACCTCCCCTCTCTCAATGAACTACACAGAATGAGGAAGAAGAAAAAGACGGAAAATGTTATATTATTATATATATTATTATATATTATATATTATTAATTAATATTATTATCAAGGTGCATTATTCATGATTATCCACCGGCCCTCAATTTTCAACGGACAGAAGAACTGAATAAAGACTGCATTTTGTATTATTCATGATTATTTGTATATTTGTATTTTTTGTTCCTGATAAAATAAAATAAATATTTCTTTACATTCATGATAATCATAATCATTGACACACCCCCCCTACACCAAAGAAAAAGAAAGAATGACAAAAATTGGTAACTTACTGCATCAAAAACATGAATCAGATTATGTTTTTTTTAACTCTCAATTTCACAGTGCTGTGCAAATCAGATTCACATATCAAATTCGAGAAAGGATTATCACAAGTGTTACCATAAACAAAGCCTCAAAGGGTTGGGGGGGGTGGATGGGTGAGTCATGCGCAGTAATCATCAGCTAGCTCCCTTCCAAAAGAGGATTACAGAGAGGTGACTCAAAGCCAACAATAGGAAAATTAATGAATGGTTTTGTAGAGTGTCGATAAGAGGTTCAAATCCTTGAGCGAGCCTTGTGTGTGGGGGAGGGGGGAACAGGGTACAGCTGCATGAAGGATTAGCTGTACTGTAGTTCAAAGATATGTCATATTTTCAACAGGCTGGTCATCATAATAATTTGATCCCCACACCCCCAAATACATAAAAATCACACAAATCAATCATGTGCAGTCAAATGCACAGTGTCGCAGTCAAAAGCTACAGCAC
Organism: Ascaphus truei; assembly: GCF_040206685.1. NCBI lineage: Eukaryota > Metazoa > Chordata > Amphibia > Anura > Ascaphidae > Ascaphus > Ascaphus truei. The sequence goes on along the minus strand of NC_134486.1, from coordinate 73,638,857 downwards.
AGATTGAATATCATAATGTCAAGATGGTTGAGGCAGGAACATGTTCATTCATGTTGAGACAATAATAATAAAAAATGACGAGAGAGAAAAAAAAAATTTGGGTCACTCTAGAACTTCGCAAGCAATACACGCATGCGCAGTAATAATCAACTTCAGCTCCATTCCCAAAGAGGATTACACGCAGGCATAGAGAGGTGACTCAAAGCCAAAATTAGGAAAATTAATGAAGGGTTTTGTAGAGGTGTCGATAAGAGGTTCAAATCCTTGAGCGAGCATCGTGTGTGTGTGCGTGGGGGAGCGGGTACAGGGTACAGCTGCATGAAGGATTAGCTGTACTGTAGTTCAAAGACATGACATATTTTCAACAGGCAGATCATCATAATAATTTGATCCCCATACCCCCAAATACATAAAAATCACACAAACCAATCATGTGCAGTCAAACGCACAGTGTCGCAGTCAAAAGCTACAGCACAGATTGAATATCGTAATATCAAGGTGGTTGAGGCAGGAACATGTTCATTCATGTTGAGAAAATAATAATAAAAATGACGAGAAAAAAAATAAATATATTTTTTTGGTCACTCTTGAACTTCGCAAGCAATTCACGCATGTGCAGTAATAATCAACTACAGCTCCCTTCCCAAAGAGGATTACACGCAGGCGCAGAGAGGTGACTCAAAGCCAACAATAGGAAAATTACATTATTTTTTTTGGTCACTCTTGAACTTTTTTTCCACCAATGAGCATTAATAATCAACACAGAAGAATAAAGTAAATTAAAACTGAACGTTATACACGCAAGAATGTGATGACAGGAATGTGATGACAGGAATGTGATTGAAACCAGAAAGCCATCCGTTCAAAGGAATGGCGTGGGAGAGGTGTACTGTAGATAAGAAGTTGAAATACTGCAGTGCAGTACATTATCCTGTGTGTGTGCGGGGGCGAGCGAGGGAAGAGCGCTATATATGCCGAAATGTGATACTGTTACAGTACACGCCTATGCGTTTCAACAATGTTCAAATGAGACATACATGCATGTATAAATATGCAAATTTACAATTACTGCGCGTATACGCAGACTGTGTACTGACGTAGGTTAAACTGCTACAGTATTAGACTTTGAAGACAACAGCTCGCGAACGCCCACATGGATTTTTAGACGGTATTGCAGTATAGCAGACAGCGCTAAGAATATGCTAATATTACGAGCGCTAAAATACCGGAACATATCCCGAAAAAAAATGTATATTCTGCATCTGCCCGCGGTTATCAGAGTTGCGCCGCTATGGCCGTATTAGGATAAAAGCGGCCGCAGCTGTATATGTGTAAAAAAAATTATATATTTTTTAGTATTTTTTGTTAAATTTGTGTTGATTTATATATGTATTTATAAATTATACTTACATTGTATTATTATAGCTTTGGGTATTTTAGCCATATGCATTCATAGGTATACATCAAACACATGGTTTCTAGCCAATCTTTAGGTCAGTATACCCCCAATCCATCCCTGATGAAGTCAGTTTAAGCCCACCCCTCCCCACTTCCCTAGTTTGCAAGTGCCTCATTCTGCTGGATATAGACCCACAGTGGTCTTTCTCCCTCCTAATAGAGGTAAATGAGAATTTTAATCCTAATAGAGGTATATTATTATTTTATCTGGTAGTGTTAGCACTTGCGAACAGGTGTCTGCCTTGACGTGGTTCGCAAGCTTACAACGCTTTGGCCAAAGGGTTAAACTAAATGACCCTACTTCAAGAGAATATATAAGTATTTTACTGTGTATTTCTGTCATGTTGGATGTAGCATTGGGCTTCTCTGTCGTCTGTTGTATACATATGCCACGCTCAATAGCACTCCATTTTGACACATATACATATATATATATATATTTTGTGGGGGCTCAGGGGTTCCCAAAAAGAGCTTACTGGGGTTCTGTGTTTTGTTAACTGATGAAGTCAGTACACTGATGAAACGCATAGGACTACATGTGTTCTAAATGTCTCGGCGCTGATCCGCAATAGTCTGTAAGAGGTCCGCATTGATTTAACCGTTGCCACACAGAACTCATTCCCCACCCGGAGCCACACATGTTTTTGGTGTGTTGTTGGAGGAATCTTCCACCAAGGACTGACGTCGCAAGTTCCTGCTGATACAGAGTCTCATGGCGAGCAGCTCAGTCGATCGAGATAGAGGAGACAACAGCGGAGATACAGTCATTGATCGGAGCATGAGTATTTACTCATAACACACCTTTTATATACATTTGTTTGTGGGTGAAAATGTGTGAATCTCGGATATATTAAATTTATCTTTTTAACGTTATTGCACCAGGATTAGGCACTTTTCTTTTATTTTATGCAGGTCAAAGGGGAGTTCATTGAGCCCACAAAGAAGGCTGCCTAATTCCAGCTGTGCATATACTATTTGGAAACTTTTACCTAAGGACTCATAAGTATCTTACAAATACTTTGCTCACTTTTAAAGCTTTACATTCTTCTGCCCCTCCTTACATCTCAGCCCTAATTTCTCGCTATGCACCATCCCGACTCTTGCGTTCTTCTCAAGGATGTCTTCTTTCTACCCCCTTTGTATCTAAAGCTCTCTCCCACCTTAAACCTGTCTCACTTTCTGCCCCACACCTCTGGAATGCCCTTCCCCTCAATACCCGACTAGCCCCCTCGCTATCCACCTTTAAGACCCACCTTAAGACACATCTGCTTAAAGAAGCATATGAGTAGCACTGGATAATCATGGACACATGACACATAAAGCTTGGCCCCCTGCAGACGCACTTACTAGTATTCCCTCCTACTGTCTCTGTACGTTCTCCCTACCTACCAATTAGATTGTAAGCTCCTCGGAGCAGGGACTCCTTCCTTAATGTTACTTTTACAGTATGTCTGAAGCACTTATTCCCATGATCTGTTATTTATATTATTTGTTATTTATATGATATGTATTACTACTGTGAAGCGCTATGTACATTTATGGCGCTATATAAATAAAGACATACAATACAATACAATATATATATATATTACACATCATCCATCTTGGATAGACAATTTGTGAATTAGACTCAAATAGTGTGGACATACTTCATATATAGATACTTATTTAGATTTGTGTTTTGCTGAGTCCTATCCGGGTTATTTACATTTTGATTTTTGTACTCATATTATACTGTTTTATTTCTGTAAAAGGTCATTAACACCAACATATAATTGGAGACTAAAGTATCATATGGTATTTCATATATTTTAATGTTATACATCTAATATTATATATATTCGTTTGAATTTATTTTTTCATTTTTTATTCTTATATGGCCTATTCGTAGTGTCGTTTTTTATTTATATATTATTTTCAGTGTTGCTCACTTTCACTCAAGCGCAGTCCTTGTTTTTATTGTATATATATATATATATATATATATATCTATATAGATATATATATAGCAAATGGAAATACAACTGTATGCTCATTTGCATGTCTTAGACAGGTCTGCAACCCCGCCTTTCACCATTATCACCCAGCACACAGCACTTCCACTGCAGCAAGGGATTCTGGGAAATTACATGCAAATGAGCACACAGTGCCACTTTTTGCTTCAAAAACCATTTATTCATTTTATTCATTTTCTATTCTGACTTTAGTTTCCTGGTCTTTTGGTATTATGTTACCAGTTATTTTGTGGTATATTTAGAGTGCTGCTTTCGGGGATTGTCTTAGTCTTTTGTGTGTTCAATATTATTGTTATCCCCTAGCACCTACAGTTTCCTATTTACTCGAGGCTCACTTGGTTTATTTTTTATTCCAAGATAGTCAATATTACTTATTGGGTCTGGTTTTTCCACATATACATGTAGTGTGAGCAACATTCCTTTTGTGTGTTTGTCATATATATATATAATAATAAACTGAAAGTATCTACAGTATATACTCGTCACAAATCTTCATATATTGAAGTATCGTCAAATTGTGTGTTGTGTACAATACTGTAAGAAATATATGTAAGTGCTGGCAAAAATATTTATACCAATAGGGACATATATGCCAATAGTGTTCATATGTTTTAAATAATTAAGTGATGAAAAGTGAAACAATAACATATTTGTGTGGCCAGTAGAAGAAGCAGTGTTTAAATGTAAAGTATATAAATAAAAATCAAACTGATTTGCTGCCAGAATTTTAAAAAATCCCATGTGGGGATAATCTTACAGTAGAAGTTCTCCAGCTGTGCTTTGCTCCCACTCTGCAGAGTTTCTATGTTCATGCGCAAGAAATGGTATAATATTTTATTTTATTATGTTTTTCTCAATAAAAAGGTATGGTAAGTATGCCACTCGCATGATTTAAATAAGCATTGCAATTAGTATACAGCGGGATCTCACTCATCCTGTGGCGTTTCCGTCTCTGCTGTAATAGGCAATACGGTGAATGCTGGGGCCGCTCACATCATACCTTGCACACCACTCCCAAGATGCTTTGCATCAGAAGTGATGGATATCAGGAGAATGATCACATGATCACTAATAGCATTACGTGTTTCGTAGGTTTACCACTATTTCAAGGGCCATGGCTAACAAAGGTCTTATCTTACTTTAAATATTACTACAGACCAATCACATGATATAGTAATACAAATGCCCAGTGGCAAATTTTCCATTAGGCCCGATAGACTCTGGCATACAATTTGGGGGTGGCATATAGAGGCCACACTCTCTTCCCCACTGATTACCGGGGAAGAGTGGGGCCTCTGTAAAGGTTTCTTTCCTTCCCTTTCGTGCCACCATCCTCTTTCAGCGTTGCGCCATAAAATTATGCTGCAACGTCACATGGTAACACGTTGCCATGACAACGTGATGTCGCATGGTGCCGCATTGTCATGGAAATGCATTGTCACATGACATTGTGGCATCATTTGATGCAGGATCCTGAAGAAGGAGGGCAGCGAGATGGAGGAGATGGCCCAAGTATGTTTTTATGTGCGGTAAAATGTTAAATCCGCCACTGAAAATACCTGTATCTGTATGACTATATGTGATTGAAAAAACAGCAAAAAGAAAAAAAATGTGCTAAGTTGCAATGCAGGAGATGCTAAGTGTTCTGCAATGTAGTGGTGAAACAGGACAGGCTCACGGTGATCTTGGATGTTCTTTCTTTGTGTCAGCACCTCCAGCCATAGTGGGCTCCGGTAGAACTAAAGGCAATCCCCACCATAACAGTCTTTTATTCCCATTCATCTAGCCAATAGATTGCGACTCAGCCAGATATATAAAAAGGGATGGTCTTAATTCGGCAGCCATTGCATGATGTTATTACAGTGATTGCAATCAGTTGTCAGGATAGCTTCCAGGCTCCTGGATGTTACAGGCCTGCTGGTAATGATGAGGTCTCACTAGAGTAGTGATTGCACCCAGTCCATGAGAGACTGAGCACATGTCTTCCTCCCAGCCGGGAGACTTGGCTTACATCCTCATTCATTGAAGGGGAAGAGGGAATGCCTGAACCCCACCCTGTGAGGGCTGGGTTCAACTCTATAATTTAGGACACCTCCTACTTGGTGCAAAAGGGGAGGGCACAGGATCTGCATCCTTATTGGACAGACACAGACTCCCAGGTCACCTCCACTTCTGTCACTCAAAGAGGCTGTAGGAGGAGGGGGAAACCCCACAGGATAGCCTGTCACTGTCTGAATCTTATTAGAACTTACGTGAAAGGGAAGGCAGAAAGGTAGCTGGCCCAGTCATGGCTATATATATATATATATATATATAACAAAACAAAACAGAAATAATAAAGGAGCGCCTAATGCAACAACCTGCCTAACTGTGAATAAGTAGCCAACTGTGTTGATACAACCTATGGGGTGGCTAAAGTGGAATATTATAATTAAAAAACCCTATGTGATTCTAAGATAAAATGTGTAATAACTTTAATACAAAGTGTACATGACAAAATAGTTAAAAAATGCTTCTGGAAAAAATAAAAATATATGTTGTAATACAAAAAATATCTAGAAAAATGAAAAATATAAAAAATATGAAAAAATGAAAATAAAAACTTTTTCCAAAAAACTATTAAAAACTTTTGAAAAACCTTAAAAGTCACAGAGTCCTGTTCCAAGTGAATGCATCCAGGTATAGGCAGCCCGTTTATAAGGGATCACAACTCCCTAGGAATACCTATGAAAGAAAAAAGAAAAGAAAACAGGCGCACACCTAGTGCATTAAAGTTTAACAATAATTTTATGGAACATTTAAAATCAGACAAATGCCCACTCACAAGTATAGCGTTATTAGAAAGCAGTTATGAGATTGGCCCTCATAAGCCAGTGGTGCCGTTCGAGCCTGTAATGGTGTCCTCTCGTGCGCGGTCTCCTTCTACCGGAAGTGACGCTCATCCGGTCTGGTGTCCCGCACAAAATGGAAGTCCCTCCAGGAAACTGAGGCCTCTCCTGACTGCCTCTAGCTGCTGCACCACCAATCAAGCCAACCGATGTGTCCAATGATCTGCTTTGCTGAGCCTCCCACAAGCTGTGTTCCTCTCGGTCTGCTCTCAGTGGGACAAATGTCTGCTCTGCTCTAGCCCTAGAGGACACCATTACAGGCTCGAACGGCACCACTGGCTTATGAGGGCCAATCTCATAACTGCTTTCTAATAACGCTATACTTGTGAGTGGGCATTTGTCTGATTTTAAATGTTCCATAAAATTATTGTTAAACTTTAATGCACTAGGTGTGCGCCTGTTTTCTTTTCTTTTTTCTTTCATATATATATATATATATATATATATATATATATATATATATATATATAAATATATATATATATATATATATATATATATATATATATATTTATATATATATATATATATTTATATATATATATATATATTTATATATATATATATATATATATATATATATATCAACTGTAAATATTACTGTATGTTCATTTGCATGTCTTAGACAGGTCTGCAACCCTATCTTTCCCCATTATCGCCCAGCACACAGTGCTTCCACTGCAGCAAGGGATTCTGGGAAATGACATGCAAATGAGCACACAGTGGGGAAAGATAGGGTTGCAGACCTGTCTAAGACATGCAAATGAACATACAGTAATATTTACAGTTGCTTTATGCTTTACTGTGGAGGGTTTTTGTCACTTTTTTTATCCACCATAACCTTAATAATTGATATATATATATATATATATATATATATATATATATATATATATATATATATATATATATATATATATGTGTTAAATAGGGGATGATGGTGAAAGGCAGGGTTGCAGACCTGTCTAAGACATGTGACTGTTAGTGACAAGTGATATTCCCAAACCAAAAAACTACATTGTTTTAGAACCGAAACAACATACAATACCAAAACATTTTTTTTAGGGCCAAAACAATACAAAAACAACAGTGAAAGTGCCCACCCATAATATTAATGTAACCAACAGTTATGACCTGACCTATCTTTATTCCTTTCTCTCCGACACTCTGCTCTGTGGCCCAATTCACAACGCCCCATTACGTATTTAACGTGATGTTGACCTAGAGTAAGTTGGAGGAAATATAGAGCTGGCATTAATAAAAAAAAAACATGAGTGTTTTTTAATTATTTAAAGTTTTTCAGTCATATTATTTAAATTTTCTTATTTTGTTTTATTATTTAATTTTTTTTTTATTTTTTATAACTTTGGTTTTATTGTTTTTTTGAAAGCATACATAAACAGTCATAGCATCTGAAGTAATTTTACCATAAAATATCTTTCCATTTAAACACGTATTTCAAAAAATCCAAGGGAAATGGGGGGAAAAGGGGAAAACAAGAAGGAAGGGGGTGGGGGGTGGGGGGGGGGTGGCGCGGGTCTGTCTCCCGTCGGGTCTATCCGTATTTGATATTCCCGTCTCCTATCGTCTCATTGATCTTCCTCACCGGATGGGTGAACTAGTCTCCAATTCTGACTATTCTAAAAGGGCGTCTAGTGTCCTATTTACAACTTATAGCACCCACTTCGGGCCTCTATCAAGGGAGAACGCATCTGCTACTATCAAAGGCAGATGGTATCTCTCTCTACTCCCGGGATGTCCATCTGGGCCAACCATGGCGTCCAGGTTTTTAGGAAACTTTCGCCAGTGTCATTAACAAAAACTCATTAATTTTTCCATCTGGCACGCAAACCAAATTCTGTTCCGAATCTTGGAAATTAATGGAATTTCGGGTTGTTTCCATAATGCTGCGATCTCACACCGCGTTGCGGTTGCAAAATAAGCAACCAATTTATTACTTGTTTTATTCAAACCCAGTGTTGGTCTGTTCAGGAGGAACAGCCACGGGTCCAAGGGAATTGTGAGGTTAAAAATCCTCTGGAGCCAATCTCTAATCTCTCGCCATAGCGGGCTAATCCGCGGGCAAGACCACAGCATATGTAACAGGTCAGCTGTTTCTCCGCACTGTCTGGGACACAGCGGGGAGTACCCTGGTACGAATTTAGATAGTTTCACGGGAGTATGATACCAGCGCATTAACACTTTATATGCGTTCTCCCTTAATGTCGTGCAGATAGAACTTTTAGCTGTTGCAGTTACTATCTTAGCCCACTCCTCCTCCTCCGAAATTTCCCCTATGTCCGTCTCCCATTGTTCCATGTATCTTAGTTTCCGCTCTACCTTCACCCCTGAACCGATCACTTCTCTGTACATTTGCGATGTGAGTCCCCTAGTATCAGTCTCAACTAGACAGAGCTTTTGAAACATGGTTAACAGAGGTCTAGGGGAGATTTTATTATAAAATGCTTGAATTTGGAGGTATCTAAATATCTCTTTTTGGGGGAGGTTTGTATCAGCTCTAATTTGTTCACAGGATTTAATGTCTTTTCTCCCCTCCAGATCTCGGAGTCTATGTATACCCAATTGTTTCCAAATTGTAAATTCCTTTCTATTCAGGCCTGGAGCAAAATCCGGGTTGCCCCATATGGGGTCATCAACGAACCTCTAGAGGAAAGTATGCCTTTAAATTTGTTGGCCTCCCAGATAGCCAGCGGCTTGTTTATCAGCTTTGAGGCTGGTTTGGGTAACCAGATTAGACTGTTCAACTCCAATGGGGAGAAAATTTCACTCTCCAATGCTACCCATCTCTTCGAATCAGGGTTTGTGTGCCATTGGGAAATTTGGCATAATTGTGACGCTTTGTAGTAGGACAACAAACAAGGTACCGCCAGGCCCCCCACCAATGATGTTTTTTTTAGAATCATACCCTTTACTCTCGGCTTTTTCCCTCCCCATATAAATTTGGTTATAGCAGACTGAAGTGAGAGTATGTCCTTCAGTCTAAGTGGCACCGGTAGTGTCTGAAACAAATAGGGGATGCGTGGGAGGAGATTCATCTTTACGCTATATATCTTACCTAGCATAGAAATTTTATAGGCCGCCCATTTCCTAATATCTTTCTTCAGAGCACGAATCAGCTTGGGATAATTTGCTTGATAGATACCTTTGTAGTCCTTGGGAATGAGCACTCCTAAATATTTCACTCCTTTTTTTTGACAATTAAAATTGAAGTTAAGTAGGAAAAGAAATGGACGCACTGCTGTGAAGGAAGGCTGGAGGCAGGGTACAGCAAAAATTGAACTTTATTCAGGCATACAAGCCTAGGTAAAAACACACGAGGAGGATCCTCTGACGTGTTTCGTCCTTATGGGACTTTGTCAAAGAGTGATCTAAGGTAACCGGATCCAGGTATATATAGCCCCTCCTCCCCTACGCCGGTGCATGGCTCCTCCCCTCCAGGTAATATGCTCAAACCGCCGTAAAAGAACGATGGTGAGTGGAGATGAGTCGCCACGCAACTGCGCAAGGAGCAGGCAGCACTAAAAGAACACACACTGGTGTATAACCACCACATATGCGCTGCACCAAGTGTCCTGTGCTATACATATATTGTTAAAGTAACATATACAATCTGCAACATGTTGGATACTTTATGGGCACACAGCGTCGCTACATAGAGGGATATGAACCCTTAAGCTTAAAATTGAAGTTGATCTGAATCAACTTTTCTGTCTCTTTCGGGAGGCTTATATTCAGAGCTTCAGACTAGGATTGGTTAATATTAAAGCCTGATATGTTATTAAATTTCCCTAACAAGTTGAAGAGGTTCAGTAAGGACGTAAGAGGATTGGAGATCGTCAACAACACATCATCCGCATAAAGTGCCTCTTTATGCGTTTGCATGCCGGTCTCGATTCCCATCACATCTGGTTTGTTTCAATTTGGGCTGTTAATGGTTCCATGCACAATGCAAATAGAAGGGGCGATAACGGGCACCCCTGTCGAGTGCCACTTTTAATTTTAAAGAGATCCGATGGGAAACCCTGGTGTACTACTTTTGCAGCAGGACCTCGATATAATGACAGGATCGCATTACTCACACGCTCCCCGAATCTAAACGCTCCAAGCGTGGCTGTCAGATAAGGCCAGTGAAACCTGTCAAAAGCTTTTTCTGCATCCAGACTCAGCACCATAACTGGGATCTTACATGAATTGGCTATATCTATCAGATCAATAATTCGTCGTGTGTTATCTGCGGCTTGTCGACCCTTAATGAACCCGACTTGATCTGGCTGTATGAGACTGGGCAGGATGTGACAATCTATTGGCCAGTAGTTTGGCAAATATTTTGATATCGGTATTAATTAGTGAAATGGGCCTGTAGCTTGAACATTCTAATGGGTCTTTACCAGGCTTGTATATTACTGAGATGGACTCTTGGAGCATCTGCTCCGGGAACACGGCTCCTTCTAGCACCACATTAAACATTCTGAGGAGATGTGTAGCTAGAATCAATATATTTTTTATAATAGAGATTTGAGAAACCATCAGGTCAGGTGCCTTTGATGGTTTGATGGTTTGAGGTCTTGAATGGGTAAGCTCCTCTAGGGTAAAATTAGCCCCCAATATTTCCCTCTCCGAACCACTCTCTTTTTTTCACTCTTTGCGGAAGATAGATAAAACCTTTTGAAGCTCTTATCCCAATATTTGGGGGCGCTTTTTGTGCTGAAATGAGTCCTGGAGTAGCACCACGTCAGCCTGCTTCCACTTGTAGTCCACCATAGCCACTCTACGTTTGCCCGGACTGTTCAAACCCTTAGTATTGTGGGATACTATAATCATCGACATTGTGCTTCTTCTTGTTTGCTACTACTGCACCGACACACTTTATTCGAGCAAATACCCGGTATGTACCTGGCAGATACCTGGAATGCGCCACTCCTCACCTCTAACAAGCCCCGTTGCATTTGCCTTCCCAGCCTGGGTTCATGCCTGGCTGATGGGCGGCTGATCTGTTAAATGATAATGATTAGGATTTAATAGGCTGCAATGCTTCGCGTGTCTACCAGATGGCATAAATTCATGAATTGTAATGCAGTATATATATATATACTGTGCAGTATTGCAGCCAGCAGGAATAAAATGCTTCCATCCCTGCTTGGAAAATAACTCAATGCACTCGGGCAGAAAACAGTCACAAACCTCAATACACCCGGGTATACCCGAATTCGTGGGACTAGCCAAGCTCGAATAAAGTGTGTCGCCAGTGTAAATAACATAACCCTAATGTAGAACATTTTTACCAAGGGCTCCCCCGGTCTATTTACCCAGACCGGGGCCAGAACACGCACCACAGGGGAAGGGATGGGTGGGAGAGGGTAGAAAGGTAAGGTAAGGTTAATATATTTGAGGGGCCGAGGCTGACCATGGTCAACAATGGTCCCTTTGCCCAAGGGCCTACCCTGTGTCTCGGGAAGTCCAGGAGGGACCACCCGATCACCGACCACAAACGGTAGTTGGGTTCCCGAGGGACTTGTCTGTGTAAGAAGGTGACACACCTCAGTGCACAACCCGAAACGCAGGCAACCGACTAAGGTGGTCCCTATACCGGCACCTTCCATCTAATAATTTTATTGAACTTCTTCATACAAACTATATACATAAATAAACCAGTGTGGGTACATGTCATAACCTATTTACAGTGAACACGAACAAATCCTAGCAACCATCCCCGGACCTCCAGTCACTCCAACCAAACGTGCTCTGTGTGATCTTCAGCTCTGCGGCAGAATCAAGTGCGGTCGACCCTCCCCCCGCTCCGATGCCTGATCCCCTCAAGGCACACTCATACCCTCCCTCCTATACATGTTATATTTTGCTTTGGCTAAACTTCAGACCTATTTCCTTCTAGGCCACAGTCCCTTTACAAACTCCCCCCTCCGCATGAGTCCCTTTTTTATTATGGCTGCCCACACTGACTCCCTCCCCCCTCCCCTTTCCCCCAACCCAACCTCCACCATCATCCTTATCTCCGTTATGGGGGATTTTCTTCCTCGCGAGACCTTTTCAGCTTTAGAGGTGTCCACGGACCCGATTCGGTGTAGGTACATAGCGACCGCATTCTCGCCATACTCCCCCCTATACATTGCGGCCGAGCATCTCCCCCGCCGGCTCCCCCATGGACATCTACTGCAGGTAAGCGGAGGGAGAGATTAATCATCTGGACCATAGAGGACGTGGAGGTCCACTTTAATTTTTGCCCTCATATCTAAGTCCCTAACCCCCCTACACTTCTAAGACTATCCCTTTTTCCTCTACTTCCCTGTCCCTTCTCTAGCCTCTTCGTTCCTCCCTCGTCGCCCCTCAGCTCCTCTGCGGGACTGGAGTCTCAGCGCTCCTGCTTGGCTGAACTCCTCCCTCTCCTACCCTACTGAGGGGATGCTGCTATCACTTCTCCCTCTCTCCCTCCTAGTCTCCCCAGCCTTTCTCCCCCACCATTTCTCCAGCGAGTAGATTAGCTTCCGTGTAACCGTCCACCTTTCCCAGTCTTCCTAACCCTGCTCCCTCTCCCCTGATCTCTGACCTTCGACCCTAGTCTCCCCGCTCCTCCTTGCTTCTCCCCCCTCCCCATTCCCTCTCTTCATCTATTCTCTAGCGGCAAGGTCCGTCCCCCCCCCCCTTATAAGGTGGATACTTATTAAGTTTTAGGGCAGCCATGTCCCAGTCGGTTCCTGCGGTTTTCCACCATTCTCCGCCGGCGGGCCTCCTGCTCCCGTCTGAGCCCCCATCGGTGAGATAATGGATTCCAGCCGGACTCAGTGCCCTTTTCTGCCACCAGGGGGCTCTCCCAGCAGCTCCCTCATCATGAGCTAACATGGCCGCCATGCATTTTCGCGCCACCAGGGGTCCTCGTCACTCATCTCTCCTTCTGCTGCTACCAAGATGGCCGTGATGCATCTTCCCACCACCAGGGGACTTCTTCTTTACCTCACTCCTCCAGCAAGAATCAAGATGGCCGTGATTCACCTTCCCCGCCACCAGAGGGACCAAATACATACCGCACGAATCGTATGGAACTAAGAGCCGGGGATGGCTCCTTTAAGTCCTAACTTGGGGATGATTGACACCGTAGAAACACTTAAGCACTGTGTTTGCTCCTCTGCGGCTCCACATGCTTCCATGACGCCTCCGGAGCTGGATCCTCAGCTGGGAGTTGCTGTTCAGGACCCGGGGAAGAGACAGGTAGGCCTATTTTTTTCAGAAACTCAGCTCCCCCCTCCACATGTTTCAGAGAGAACGCCACCCCCTTTTTTATCACATTAATCCAAATGGGAACAGCCATCTATACCGGATCCCGTTATCACGTAGGGCTTTGGTAACTGATGACAGGGCTCTCCTCTTTTACAGGGTTGCCGGGGCAAGGTCCTGAAACACCTGGAGCTTCACTCCCTTGAATTCCAGGGACTTAGCCGCTCTGGCGATTTGACATATGTTTTCCTTTATTTTAAAGTAGTGTAACCTAATTATTTTGTCCCTCGCCGGGTCTCCATGTTGCGGTTTGGATCGCAACGCTCGGTGACATCTGTAAAATTGTAGCTCCATTTCAGTATTATCTGGTAGCATATGCGACAGCCAGTTGGAGGTAAATTCCTCTGGATCTGACACCAACACCGGGACACCCCGCAGGCGGATATTATTTCGCCGGTCGCGGTTTTCTGAGTCTTCCTGCCTTTCATTTATGTCCGCGATCATTTTATAGAGTTGGGCCGTGGATTTCTCATTTTTCTGGATGGCTCTAGTATTTAAATCCACTTTATTTTCCAGCGTGTTGGTTCTGTCACCTAAACTGCCAATATCTTTCCTGAGTTCCCAGAGCTCTTTCTGGAAAAAGGTCTTCATCTCCGAGCAGAACACTTTCATGTCCTTTCTTGTGATCCAGTCTTGGTCCGTAGCCTCCGCTCTACTCGCCGGTCTGCTTGTGGATCTTTCGCTCTCTGAGTCGGAGCCCGCCATTTGCCTGCTTTCCTCCCCTACACTCACTCATGTCGGCTCACCTTTCTGGAAATAATCTGTTACCACAGGGGTTCTTTCGAGATACCGCTCTCCTTGGCATCCTTGGGGGCTCCGGCATCTGAATTTCTAGTTGTCACTGTTATTCTCCTGGTTTTTGTGCTGTAAGTTCATACATTAATTGTCAGCAGGGACGGAGCCCCTTACTTAGGCATTCATACACCTAGCCGTTGCGCATGCGCCTCATTTAAAATTATTTTAAGCATTTGTCGTGCATTTTTATGCTATTTTAGCATTTATATGCTTATTTTGTGTTTTTTCTCCCTATATTTGGTTCAAAATCCAAGCCAAAAACAAACAAATTGAGTTTTAGCAATCCAGAACCAAAACCACATTCAAAAGCAAAACATGAATATTTTAAGAATCAAAACCAAAACATGTATACAAGTGCGCAGAGCATAGATACAGGGTAACATAACAAAATGTAGTAGTAGTATAGTAGTATGAGGAGGTACTAAGAAAATAAACATCTAAGGAATATTCAATAATACAAATGTAGCCAACCAAAAATTGGTTTCTGCTGAGGGAAGCTGTGGAATCCAGACATAGCTTCCCCCGGCAGAGGAGAACCCTCACTGCGGGTGTGTTCCCATTCAGCAAAAGAGAAGCTGGCTACATCTATATGTTACATACACCACAAGAAAATAGTGTCACAAATCAATGGCGTATAGAGGATTGGGGTGACAATCAATAATATCCCATCATGTTGTCATAGATGAAAGTAGGTGTAGCTTTAGAAATATTTTTGAGTGTCTGCTACTTTCCACATTTAGAGACAGTCCTCGGTTATCCAACGGAATCCGTTCTGGAAGTAGCGTTGGATAGTGAAACCGTTGTAAAGTGAGTTCCATGTTAATCAGTGGCGGTGAGCACTGGATAACGCATTCCGGCATCAAAAAACGACCGTTAGGGTTGCATTGTAAAGTGTTGGATATGCCATTCGTTGTAAAGTAATACGTTGGACAACGAGGACTACCTGTATAGCATTTCATTGTGGTTCTCATGCAGGAAGTCTCTCCCAGGACTGGTGCATAAATAAATGACATACAGTATCTCCAAGTACAGTATGAGTAAATGGAGTGCAAGTTTGCAAAATTCTCAGATGCTTCTTTAACATATCCATTTTAATAAGCAGCTTATCATGTATTCAAGTATTTCATGCAAAGTGAAACAGATATAAAACTACAGGTATGTACGATCACATTTTCTCACTACAGAACCACATCTACTGTAGTATTGTATGTGATGCCTTACCCAATACACATTTTTTAATAGTTACAGTATGACCAAGCATAAAAAGCTCAATGTCTGATCTGAACACCCATTGAGTATGTAAGGTCTCATTTACACTTATCTATGTCATTCAATTTGCGCAATATAAAAACCAATGTACTATAGATATCAATTTTTTTTTTTTTTTTTTTTAAACACAAGCAAATTATTTCCCTACAATCTGGAATCAGTTTGCAGTGAAGAATAACATGACTATTACTGAAGACTACTCTTCTATTATAACATATAGATTTACAGTAAATGAAATTTTAAAATAAGCATTGTTTTCAATTATCCATTTATCTCACACCTGGCTTTCCGTGTGGTATGCTGTAGTGACTTCAAACAATGAACTATTGCTTTTATTGTTCTAGGCTATTTCCTCTTCTTTTCTCCACCTCCCAGCTTGAGAAATAACAATTAAATTGCTAATGTCAGCGTGGGAGCATTAACCTTCGGTTTTGGGGTTGAGTTTACACATCTGGGTGGGTTGGGCAGGGAGTTCTCTCATTACAGTAGACTATATTGCAACATGCAGATATATCTATTACATCTGTGGCTATAAAATAGATGTGAGAGTGTTTCTGGTTTCCATAATTACCATCTTTGCAAGCAGAATGAACAGGAATGTGTTAAGCAGGGAGCAGTTGAGCATGTTAACGATGTTCTAAATAGCTGCACTTACCTCTCATCAACTCAGGTATCATTCACTGATTTTGATTGATAATTTCAGGCCTGTTTTTTGCCCACTTTTTGCTTGATGAATTCTTTGGAATTTTACCCCCTAAGAGGTCAAATTTGCGGTAACATTCTAAATTCTACACATAACAGTGAAATCATGTTCTCAAAAACACTATGGGCCTCATGCACTAAAGTCCGATAGAAAAAAAATCTCCAGGGTTTTTAAATCACCATTTTTTGCAGCGTTGCTATCACGGTATGCAGAAAGCCACGAATACCAGTGATAGCAACATTATCAAAAATGGCGAGTTGCCGGCGGCGAGATGATCGGCCCTCCAAAAAGGGCTTACCCGGCGAGTTGTTTCTTCTGCAGAGAGAGAGCCGCCTCTCTCTCTGCGCAAATCTCACCAGAAAAAAATCTTTTTACATTTAAATTTTAATACTAGTGTACGTGAGCAGGGAGTCTCCGGAGCAGAACCGCATTGGTTTCAGGTCCGGGGACCCCTGCTTCCCGAGATACAGGCCCCGTTATGGGGTGCCGGTATATCCTACGCATTGAAATGTCTCACGTCACCTTGTTGGGCCATTTATATGCAAAGGAGATACTGGCACCCCATAACAGGGCCTATATCTCGGAAAGCAGTGGGTCCCCCGACTTCATATCAACGCAGTTCTGCTCCGGAGAACCCCTGCTACAATACACTAGTAATAAAATTTAAATTAAAATATGTAATAAAAACAAAAACACAACCCACCCCCTGTGCCCCCACATAAAACCATTATTTAATTTTTTTACACACAGGATTAATACCCCAGGTGGTCCCGATGGGTTTCTGCAGGCCCTCGGTGGTGGCCGCTAGGCTCTGTGGGATTCCCGGTGGTCCCCGTGGGTCCCAGCGTGAACCAATGGGGTCCATGTGTGTCTGGGGTTCCCCGGGTCGTCCCCACGGTTGTCTGGGGTCTTTCAGGTGGTTTCCCACAGGGGTCTGGGGGGCCTCGGGTGGTCCTTGCAGGTTCCCGGGGGCCCCATAGAGGTCACAGTCCCTCCCCGCAGGTGTCCATGGGTCCCCGGGTGGTCCCCGTGGACAACCGGGTGTCCTAAGGTGGTGTCCATGGGTCCCCTCTGGCCTGCAATACCATTCCTGCATTTAAAAAAACAAAAACATGGTCTACATTTCAATAAATACACCCCCCACCCCTTACCCCCCACCAAACACATACAGTACAGTAATGGGCAAAATAACTATTATCCAGAAAATGATCATTGATTATTTACCCATTATTAAACACAACATTAGCCATGCCGCATAAATAAAGTAAATAAAAAACGTTCTACTTACCCCTGACAATGTGAAGGGCTTCCTCATCAGCTTACTGCAGGTCCATGTCCTCCGTTGCCAGAAAAAATACATAGCAAAATACATTCTAATGGCCCTAACCCCTTGCCAAACTAACCTTATTTATTTCTTTGAGGAGGTAAGTAGGAATTTAGACCAGGGTAATGCAGTTGATGTGGTCTACTTAGATTTTGCAAAGGTTTTTGATACGGTTCCACACAAGAGGTTGGTGTACAAAATAAAGAAAATTGGACTCAGTAATAATATATGCACCTGGATTGAAAACTGCTTAAAGGACAGACAACAGAGGGTTGTCATAAATGGAACTTTTTCAGGTTGGGCTAAAGTCGTGAGTGGAGTACCTCAAGGATCGGTACTGGGACCCCTGCTTTTTAACTTGTTTATTAATGACCTTGAGGTTGGGATCGAGATCAAAGTCTCCATCTTTGCTGATGATACTAAATTGTGTAAGGTAATAGAATCAGAGCAGGATGTAATTTCTCTTCAGAAGGACTTGGAGAGACTGGAAACGTGGGCAAGTAAATGGCAAATGAGGTTTAATACAGATAAATGTAAGGTTATGCATTTGGGATGCATGAATAAAACGGCGACTTACAAATTAAATGGAGATATATTGGGGGAATCCTTGATGGAGAAGGATTTAGGAGTGCTTGTAGACAGCAGGCATAGCAATAGTGCCCAATGTCATGCAGTAGCTGCTAAGGCAAACACGATCTTATCTTGCATCAAAATGCAATGGATGGAAGGGAAGTAAACATAATTATGCCCCTTTACAAAGCATTAGTAAGACCACACCTTGAATATGGAGTACAATTTTGGGCACCAATCCTAAGAAAAGACATTATGGAACTAGAGAGAGTGCATAGAAGAGCCACCAAATTAATTAAGGGGATGGACATTCTAACTTATGAGGAGAGGCTAGCTAAATTAGATTTATTTACATTAGAAAAGAGGCGTCTAAGAGGGAATATGATAACTATATACAAATATATTCAGGGACAATACAAGGAGCTTTCAAAAGAACTATTCATCCCATGGGCAGTACAAAGGACTCGGGGCCATCCCTTAAGGTTGGAGGAAAGGAAATTTCACCAGCAACAAAGGAAAGGGTTCTTTACAGTAAGGGCAGTTAAAATGTGGAATTCATTACCCATGGAGACTGTGATGGCAGATACAAGAGATTTGTTCAAAAAAAGGTTGGTAATCTTTTTAGATGGGAAAGGTATACAGGGATATACCAAATAAGTATACATGGGAAGGATGTTGATCTGGGGATTAATCGATTGCCAATTCTTGGAGTCAGGAAGGAATTAATTTTTCCCCTTAATGGGGTTTTTTGGTTGCCTTCCTCTGGATCAATAAGTAAGTATAGATATAGAATAAAGTATCTGTTGTCTAAATTTAGCATAGGTTGAACTTGATGGACGTACATCTTTTTTCAACCTCATCTACTATGTAACTATGTAACTATGTAACCCCTTAATCACCTTAGCGATTAATAACGCTATAGTAATTAAGGGGTTAACCCACCCTTCCCCGCTACCCACCCGGGAGGCCTTACCACCCACACCGGACCCACTATACTCACCTTTTACCCATTAAGTGGTATAGTGGTACATCATACCCATATAATATGGGCATGATAAGCCACTATAGCAGTCAAAGGGCACCAATAGCCATGTTAGCAAAATGGGGCTACTAGGGCTTCTGACCATTAAAAAAACATAAAAAAATGTATTTAAAAAAAATCAGATGTCAGTTGCCTCATTAGATTGGACAAGGTATTTGTAGCGAGGTACACTCCACATTAATCGAAGTCTAATTCTAAGAGATTGAGCAGCATAGCATAAATACTGTCAAAACATAATGCATATAAGTTAAGGGAGCCTAAAAAGTGACCTGTTTCAAAAGTTTGTTGTCATATTGTGTGTGTATATATAAGCCCAGTTGCACTCTATGTGGCATTTCATATAGTCAAGATTAGGTGGGTGTGGGCGTTTGAGCTTGCTGGGTGTGTATGTTAATATATATATATATATATGTATGTATGTATGTATGTATTTATGTATGTATGTATGTATATATATATATATATATATATATATATATATACATACATACATACATACATACATATGTATATATTGCAGGGTACATGCAACCACACACGCGGGTTCTCTTGATAAGGCTTGTTTATTGAGCCTTAAAAACATACAGCATACAAAAACAAAATAGCTTCTCTTCAGCAGACAAAAACAAAATAGATTCTCTTCAGCATAGAAAACAAGGCAGCTTCTCTTCAGCATGCATGACACAGACAGTTCATCACACATGTACTTTGAAAACAGACCTTATAGCAGTAATCTCTTCAGTATATCAGTCCTGTCTCCTGACCAGCTAGCTTGCATGTGTGTACAGCTTGGGGGTTTTAAAACACCTTGATTATGCAGCTGGGGTCAGACTAATTAAACAGCCCTTCTCACCTGAAACTTAACCTCATCACTGCTGCACTGCAAGCCTAAACATAGGTTTGCCAGGAATATGGCTGGTGACGTTCATTCACCCTGTCACATTCCTCCCCTGTTAGTGTGTGGCTGGGGCCACGTACGGCTGAAGCCCGACC
Source organism: Ascaphus truei (assembly GCF_040206685.1). Taxonomy (NCBI): domain Eukaryota; kingdom Metazoa; phylum Chordata; class Amphibia; order Anura; family Ascaphidae; genus Ascaphus; species Ascaphus truei. Next base: position 73,618,492 of record NC_134486.1, on the reverse strand, counting down.
ATCCACCCCTTCTCGAGAAAAGAAGTCAGCATTTGCATTTTCTTTTCAAGGCCTTTGCTGAATTTCAAATGAGAAGGGTTGGAGGGCCATATACCACCTGGACAATCTAGCATTGGAGTCCTTCATACTATTTAACCACTTCAATGGAGCATGGTCTATCACCAGAGTAAAATGGACTCCTGCCAGGTAATGCCTCAAATCCCCGATTGCCCACTTCACTGTGAGGCACTCCTTCTCAATCACGGAGTAGTTTTTTTCCCCTCGGGAACAATTTCCTACTCAGAAAAAGGATCATATGTTCCACTCCCTCAAACTGTTGTGACAACACTGCCCCTAGCCCTATCTCTGATGCATAAGTTTGCACTACAAAAGGCCTGTTGAATTCTGAGCTTCTTAGGACGGGACCCTCTGATAGAAACTTTTTTATGTCCTCAAAGGCTCTCTGACACTCCCTTGACCATACCACTTGTGATGGGGCACACTTTTTTGTGAGGTCCGTTAATGGGGCTGCAACTTCCGAGTAGTTGGGGATGAACCACCGATAATACCCTGCTAAACTCAGCAGAGAGCGTACCTGCATTTTTGTTTGGGGGGTTGGAACTTCTTTCAGGGGAACTACCTTGTCGGCTAGTGGCCTTACTTTTCCACCTCCCACTGTATACCCTAAGTATTTGGTTTCCGCCTTACCTAAGGCACATTTCTTAGGGTTGGATGTGAGCCCTGCCTCTCTTAGAGATTTGAGGACCACGTTCAGCCTTTAAAGTGGGGACAAAAACACTGTCTCAAACTACAGGCCAATCTCACTTCTCCCAATTCTATCAAAAGTTATGGAAAAATGTGTCCACTCCCAATTAAGCGATTTCTACACCAAGACACATTTCCCTAGCCAATTCCAGTCTGGGTTTCGTCCCAAACACTCCACCGTAACTACCCTGCTAAAAGTTTGCAATGAAATCCAGTGTGGAATGGAACGGGGACAACTCACTGGTGCAGTATTCCTAGATTTTGCAAAGGCTTTTGACACAGTTGATCATGTTATCCTGCTTAACAAACTCCAGAGCTCTGGAATAGGGAAACATGCTTTAAACTGGTTTCAGTCCTACCTATCAGGAAGATCCCAACATGTGTCCATCTCAGGCTCTAACTCCAACCCCCTGGATATCACCTGTGGTGTTCCGCAAGGCTCTGTTCTGGGGCCCCTACTTTTCTCAGTGTTCATTAATGATCTTCCCACAGCTTGTAAGGAAGCCTCAATACACATGTATGCAGATGACACAATCCTATATGCACACAGCCATAGCCTCTCTGACCTTCAACACATACTTCAGTCTGACTTTTTGAGACTCAAAAACTGGATTTCCCACAACAAACTGTTTTTAAACACTGACAAGACTGTAACAATGGTATTTGGGACCAAGACTAAATTTGTAAAGCTTCCAGTGACTGAGCTCCTGATTAGAACCAACGCTAACACCACCCTAACACCTGTCACTAGTTTTAAATACCTGGGCTTATGGTTTGACTCCCACTTAACATTCGGGATGCGCATTGATACCCTGACAACCAAGACCTATGCCAAACTAGGGGTACTTTACAGGAACAAATCCTCCCTAAGTCTCCTGGTCAGAAAGCGTATTGCAAAGCAGATGCTAATGCCAATTATTGACTATGGAGACATAGTATATGGCTCGGCTCCTCAAACCCACCTTAGCATACTTGACACCCTCTACAATTCAATTTGTCATTTTGTTCTCCAATGCAACTATAACACACATCACTGCGAAATGCTCAAAGAACTAGATTGGTCATCACTACAGTCTAGGCGCAAAGTTCACCTTTCCTGTCTCACCCTCAAATACTTTCTGGGCAAGCTACCCAGCTACCTGAACAAGCTCCTCACCCCTACCACATGCAGCACCTATCACCTGAGATCAGACTCCAAAAGACTATTCATGGTCCCAAGGCTCAACAAAGTATCCGGACGTTCCTCCTTCTCCTTCCGTGCACCCCAAAACTGGAACAACCTACCAGAGACTCTCATATCCAACCCCAGCTTAAGTTCTTTCAAATCTAAGGCTGTCTCACACTTTAATCTGGTCTGTAACTGTTTCATACGCTCATAATATACATTTTCTTTAACTGTGCACGCAATGTCTTGTATATAATGTATACCTTGTTCATTTATGTAACTGTACTTGTAACCATGTATTATTTATTTTACTCTGTGCCCAGGACATACTTGAAAACGAGAGGTAACTCTCAATGTATTACTTCCTGGTAAAATATTTTATAAATAAATAATAAATAAATAAATAATAGATGGGCCTGCCACTGTTTACTATAAATGACAACGTCATCTAGGTAGGCTCTGAAATGTGGCTGGGGCTCCATGCATTCCAAATGGCATTGTCACAAACTGGTATAAACCCATGGGAGTGGCAAAGGCTGTTTTGCACTTGGACTTTTCCTCTAAAGGTATTTGCCAGTACTGTATAATTTTGTTAAGTCCAGCGTGGATATATATTCCGAGTTACCAAGGGCGTCAATTAACTCGTCCACCCCTGGCATCGGATATGCGTCAAACTTGGACACCGCATTGACCTTTCGGAGGTCCACACAAAATCTTACCTTCCCATCGGGTTTAGGGACCATAATTAGTGGACTACACCACTCACTGCATGATTCCTCAATTACTCCTAAGTGTAACATTTCTTGTACCTCCTTCTTTACCAGGGCCCTACGACTTTCAGGCAACCTATAAGGACGGGAACGTACTTTTACCCCAGGTGCTGTCTCGATCACATGTGAAATTAAATTAGTTTGCCCTGGCAAATCAGAAAAAACATCATGGAATTGTGTAATTATTTCTAACAAGTCCCCTTTTTGTTCAGAGGACAATTGTCTACCCATTGGAATTTTATCGTCACCCACGATGTTCTCCCATGGGGGATGAGGATCCAAGTCCGTTTCCTCCTCCACCAGGTGGATGAATAGAGACCGCTGCATCTTCCAGGGTTTCAGCAAGTTCACATGGTAAATTTGTTTACGCTTCCTGGACCCTGGTTGAGCGATCTCGTAATCCACATCACCCGTGCGGCGGAGTACTTCGAATGGGCCCTGCCATTTGGCTAGGAGTTTTCTCTCACAACTGGGTAACAACAACATCAACTGATCTCCTGGGTGAAATACTCTCATACGAGCATTTTGATTGTAATGTCTCTCCTGACAGTACTGGGCTTATCTAAGATTCTCCCTAGCAAAATGCCCGACCACATCTAGGCGCTTCATAAGGTCCAATACATATTGCAGGGTATTCTTAGAAGGGGACCGTTGTTCCTCCCAGGACTCCTTTAGGAGGTGTAGGATACCCCGGGGTTGGCGGCCATAAAACAGTTCAAATGGAGAGAATTCCGTGGAGGCCTGGGGAACTTCCCGCACTGCAAACAGCAGAAAAGGGAGAAGTTCATCCCAGGCTCTCTTCTCTGAATCTACAAATTTTCTTAGCATACCTTTTAGAGTTCGGTTAAATCTTTCCACCAATCCGTCCATCTGTGTATGGTAGACCGATGTCCGAACAGACTTGACCTCTAGTAATTTTAAGACACCCTGCATCCGTTTAGCAATAAAATTTGTACCTTGGTCTGTCAACATAACCTGGGGAAGTCCAACTCGTGAGAACAGCTCCAACAACTTGTTGGCTACTTGCTTCGCCGTTGCTGTTCTCAGCGGGAACTCCTCAGGATATCTTGTTGCATAGTCAACTATTACAAGAATAAACCTCTGTCCTTTCGCAGAAGGTTCTATAGGTCCTACCAAGTCTATCCCAATCCTCTCAAAGGGAACTGACACCAAGGGTAGAGGAACCAATGGGGCTGGTTTTTGTCCCTTCGGACTAGTTAGCTTGCACTCCGGACATGCCGCACATAACTTAGCAATATCACTATGCATCCCTGGCCAATAGAATCGGGACGAAATACGATCCAATGTTTTATCCCTGCCAAGGTGACCACCCCAAGGGACAGTATGGGCTAGAGTGAACAAAGAGTTAACAAACGCCTTGGGAACCAATATCTATCTGGTGACCTACCCTGTTTGTGTCTGCCTATTCACCCTATACAGGATATCATTTCATAATTCAAAATGGGGGAATACTATCACCCCCTGTGCATTCAATATCTGCTCATCAATTTTTACCACTTTATCATACTGTCTAGCAAGGACTGGGCCCTTTGTCTCTGGTGAAAATCAGGGAGGTATAGGACTGGTAAATCTCCAGGGCCCATATCCCCCTCCCTCTGGCCATCCCCAGCCATCACTTGTGACTTCTGGCTACTAGAATGGTCACCTTGAGACCCAGATTTCTGCAACCAGTCCTGTTTGTCAGAGCGTCTTTGCTTCCGAGTCTTTTGAACCCGGTGTCTACTGGGAAAAACGTCTGCCGAGAAGGGGAACAGTTTACCAGGGTTCTCCTGAGCCATAGAATAAGGCTCCTCGTGAGAGACTGGAGCCATTAGGTCCGAAAAGAAAGGCCAGTCCCGGCCGAGCACAACGGGGGCAGGGAGCCAAGGAGTGACTCCTACTTCGAGGTAGGCCTCCTGACCTTTTACCTGTTGCCGGATTTTGGCCGTCGGATACTGTTTTACATCGCCGTGTATACATTCAATACTCCACGGGGAGTCAAAAAACACACGTTAGGCGGCAACAGTTCCTGGAAGACCAGAGTTTTGCCAGAGCCCAAATCTACATGGGCCTGGACGGTTTTACCTCCAACCTGGGCTGGAAGTAGCCAGGGCTTGTAATTTTCTCCAGTGAAAGCCGAGGCGACAGTCCTGCTGAAGGAACAATCCATCTGTGGACAGTCCACATGCCGGTGGCCTTGTTCTCCGCAGGCGGAACATGGAGAGGGTTCCCTCGCAGGTGGGTGCCGCATATAGCGCTCCGCTGCACCGGATACTGGAGACCAGGCATCTGGTGGGTCCTGTGGACGACGTCCTCGAAGTTCCTTTCATTTGGCGACAAGCCGACATCAGGAAGGGGATGAGGGTCTTGGCGGTGCCCGGCGTTTTGACTTCTTCCTTGTTGGAAGGACTGCTCCTTTCATGGCACTTGGCGGTTGCATTTGGAGGGGCCGTAGTTTCCCCGTTGTTCCAAACTCCCTCTTTGGGTGTCCGCAAGTGCTGGTGCAGTTAGATCCGTCGGGTCCAGGGCACTTGCCTGATCCTCGGCCCCAAGGAAGTTCTCAACGAGTCGGACCGCCAAAGCTAGGGTTTCAGCAGCATGGCGTTTTACCCACGAGCATGCAGAAGGGGGTATTATCTATAGGAATTGTTCCAAAACAACTTGCTCAAGAATTGCCTCCTTAGTGCGATCCTCGGTTTGTATCCAGCGAGTACACAAGTCCAATAACCGCTGAGCGAGGACCCGGGGTCTCATCTTAGCGGTGTACTTCAGGTTCCGGAACTGCTGCCGGTAGGTCTCTGGGGTCAGACCTAAGCGATTCAGTATGGCGGCTTTTACTTGTTGGTAGTCCATTGCCTGATCTGCTGGGAGGCCCTGATATGAGGCCTGGGCTTCTCCTATGAGTAGCGGGGCCAAAGCAATTGCCCAGCGATCTGCAGACCAGCCCTCAGCTTCGGCAACCCTTTCAAACGTCAGTAGAAAAGCCTCTGGGTCCTCGTTCAGAGCCATTTTCCCGAGGAGGACCGGGAGTTTGTTCGCAAGTTCTGGATTGGCAGACCCCTGGAATTGGGTCAGCAGCCTGGCCATCCGCTTCTCCTGTGCTCCCTGCTGCTGGGTTAGGAGCTGGGTTTGCTGCTGCAATAGTCTTTCATCTCTTTTTGCCTGTAGTTGGGCCTGTTCCTGCATTAACAGTCCCTGCTGTCTGGTCTGCTCACACAGAAACTCTTTTAAAAATTCTTCCATTTTTCTCATTTTTGTGTGTGTGTGGCCCTTCAACTGCAGGGGCCTCTCAAAATCCCACTTCTGACACCATATGTTGCAGGGTACATGCAACCACACACGCGGGTTCTCTTGATAAGGCTTATTTATTGAGCCTTAAAAACATATAGCACACAAAACAAAATAGCTTCTCTTTAGCATACAAAAACAAAATAGCTTCTCTTCAGCAGACAAAAACAAAATAGCTTCTCTTCAGCATAGAAAACAAGGTAGCTTCTCTTCAACATGCAGTACACAGACAGTTCATCACACATGTACTTTGAAAACAGACCTTATAGCAGTAATCTCTTCAGTATTTCAGTCCTGTCTCCTGACCAGCTAGCTTGTATGTGTGTACAGCTTGGGGTTTTTAAAACACCTTGATTATGCAGCTGGGGTCAGACTAATTAAGCAGCCCCTCTCAACTGAAACTTAACCTCGTCACTGCTGCACTGCAAGCCTAAACATAGGTTTGCCAGGTATTTGGCTGGTGACGTTCATTCACCCTGTCACAAAATATATATATAAAAACAGCACACAAGATATACAAATGATTATTGTAGTGCATGCATAATATAGTGGGATAACACAACCATAAATAACAATATATACAGGACCTACATCTACATAATGGATGGAGTTAAAGGCAGGTAGGATAGGCAGCTCATCAATGAATAACCAATTCCTTAAAACATTTGTAAGACAACAAATTGATGAGCGCGTACAACTATTGTGTAAAAATTAATATGTATTTAATAAAAAATCAGACAACCTATATCCGCTAACAATAATAGATATAATATGACAGAAATGAAACAGAATAAAAATGAATAAAAATGGAAATCAGTGAATGTTGTATTCCTAAGTGGGAGAGGTTAATGTAAATCTTGAGGGTTAATAGAGTCTCTGAATGTGTATGGTGTGAGCGAATGGGAGACTTAGTCCAAAGATCCTCAAGAGATGTGTGGTGAAGATGGTGTGGTCACTCCTGCAATATACTGCACAAATAGCAGACCATTTCCAATGTGAGGGATGTATATCCTTTACTCCTCGCAGTGCAGACCCAAATATGCTGATTCGGGATCAACGCTGTGTGCTCGCCCATCAGGTAAGAGCCCTGTGTCCAGGAGCAATATATGTGAGGAAAAAAGTCTGTTTGGCAGATTGTGTACATACAGACTACCCGATCAGCCAGAGGGAAGATGACAAAAGTGTCCGGCAATACAAACAGGTCACATAGGGCTCCTCAGCCAAGGACAACTTGAACACTTTGGGGGCTATGCACAAAGCAGTGATAAGTGGTTTTAAGTGGGATAAATGTCTTTACAGCACGATACTGCCTGCTGCATGATTCACAAAGCAGTGATAACAGTGAGTACCACACTAGAATGGCTTTTTATCACCAACCAACAGTCAGTGATAAATAAACTGTACGGTCGGGCAAAAATGGCAAACACGCCGTTATTTGCCAGTCACCGCTATTCACAAAGCATTGATAACTGATTCTTACTATAAAAGCTCACCATTTCTTTTCACCAGCTAAAGGTTTGGTAACATGACCTCACAAAACCCACATGGCCACAGTCACATGTAATTTCAGCCAATCAGATTGTGAGATGTATATCCCCAATCTGATTGGTTGTAGTAGACCATGTGACTCCCTTTGGATGACGTCACATCCTTTCCAAAAATTGACTCTGTCACATGGTCTCACAATCTGATTGGCTGAAGTAACATGTGACAGAAGCCATGTTGGTTTTTGTGACGTCATGTTAAAGGGAAAGGATGCACAGCCATTCTGATTGGCTGACACCAAACTTTAAAAAAAAAAAAAAAGAGGCACATGGTTATCCCAGCCAATCAGATGTCGTGGGAACCATTTGCCACTCAAATGTGACGTAACATGCCCTATAAAAGCCTGTGCAGCCTCATTTGATGTCAAGAAGCTGATGAGTGAAGACCTTCTCCCGAATAGGATTACGATGGCGTTACAGATGAAGATGGATGAAGATACAGAAGAAGATACAGAAGAAGGAGGAAGAAAGAACCACAAATGGATTACAATTAACAGATGAAGATAAAGAAAGAAGAAAAGGACATTGGACTTTTCCTATTGCCCATTGCTGTTTTGGATCATGGATTTGTTTGAGCTTGCTGAGACACCTGGAATCGGAGGGTGAAGACATCTAAAAGGTAAGCAAAAACATTGAAGGAATGTTATTTTTATTTTACAGGTTTTTTCATTGTATTTGCTAGCCGCTACGGTAATGAATTATTTTTATTGTTATTGGTGTTTTGATACTAGTGTACATGAGCAGAGGGTCTCCTGAGATGAACCGCATTGGTTTCAGCTTCGGGTACCCCCTACTTTATGAGATACAGGCCCGGTTATGGGGTGCCGGTATCCCCCTGAAGGATTAAAATCCCACGGTCACGTGACACAGGAGATTTAAAAGCACAGGGGATACCTGCACCCCATACCGGGGCCTGTATCTCGGGAAGTAGGGGGTCCCCGAGGCTGAAACCAATGCGGTTCAGCTCAGGAGACCCCCTAACAAAAAGAAAGATGGTTCTGAATGCGCTTTCGTTAATAAACAAAATAATGTGACCTCTAGTGATTAAATAAATCAAGAGCACAAGGGAAACTCATATATATGAGACAAGGCTGCCTGAAAACAAAACTGACCAAACAAGATCAGAACACAATACAAATGACAGATACGAACCAGCGCCTCCAAAAATGTCCACTTTATTGTCCTTTTATTAATACAATATCAATATTTTAATAAATTAGCTTAACTGTTATGCCAGCCATTTTTGTTATTTTGTGTTGTGTGGTTTGTTAGAGTTCATTGTTTGTTTGTTTTTGTTTTTTTTATGTTGTATGTACAATTAGGTCCGGAAATAATTGGACACTGGCACAATTTTCATAAATTTGGCTCTGTACGCCACCACAATGGATTTGAAATGAAACAACCATGACGCAATAGAAGTGCAGATTTTCAGCTTTAATTCAAGGGGTTGAACAAAAATATCATATGAAACGTTTAGGAATTGCAACCATTTTCATACACAGTCCTCTTATTTCAGGGGCTCAAATGTAATTGGACAAATTAACACAATCATAAATAAAATGTTCATTTTTAATACTTTGTCGAGAATCTTTTGCAGGCAATGACTGCTTGAAGTCGGGAACGCATGGACATCACCAAACGCTGGGTTTCCTCCTTTGTGATGCTTTGCCAGGCCTTTACTGGAGCTGTCTTCAGTTGTTGTTTGTTCGTGTGTCTTTCTGCCTTAAGTTTTGTCTTCAGCAAGTGAAATACATGCTAGATCTGGTTGAGATCAGGTGATTGACTTGGCCACTGCAGAATATTCCACTTCTTTACCTTAAAAAAACTCCTGGGTTGCTTTCGCAGTATGTTTTGGGTCATTGTCCATCTGTAAAGTGAAGCGCCGCCCAATCAACTTCACTGAATTTGGATGAATCTGAGCAGACAATATATCCCTATAGACTTCAGAATTCATCGGCTGCTTCTGTCTTCTGTCACATCATCAATAAACACTAGTGACCCAGTGCCATTGTAAGCCATGCATGCCCATGCCATCACACTGCCTCCACCATGTTTTACAGATGATGTGGTATGCTTCAGATCATGAGCCGTTCCAAACCTTCTCCATACTTTTTTCTTCCCATCATTCTGGTACAGGTTGATCTTAGTTTCATCTGTCCAAAGAATGCTGTTCCAGAACTGGGCTGGCTTTTTAAGATATTGTTTGGCAAAGTCTAATATGGCCTTTCTATTCATGAGGCTTATGAATGGTTTGCACCTTTTGGTGAACCCTCTGTATTTGCTCTCGTGAAGTCTTCTCTTTATGGTAGACTTGGATAATGATATGCCTACCTCCTGGAGAGTGTTTTTCACTTGGCTGGATGTTGTGAAGGGGTTTTTCTTTACAATGGAAAGGATTCTTTGCTCATCCACCACTGTTGTCTTTTGTGGACGTCCAGGCCTTTTTGTGTTGCAGAGCTCACCAGTGCGTTCTTTTTTTCTCAGAATGTTCCAAACTGTTGATTTGGCCACTCTTAATGTTCCTGCTAACTCTCTGATGGATTTTCTTTTTTTTTTGCAGCCTAAGGATGCCCTGTTTCACTTGCATTGAGAGCTCCTTTGATCGCATGTTGTGGGTTCACAGCAACAGCTTCCAAATGCGAATGCCACACCTGAAATCAACTCCAGACCTTTTACATGCTTAATTGATGATGAAATAACGAAGGAATAGCCAACACCTGTCCATGAAACAGCTTTTGAGTCAATTACTTTTAGTCCCTTGAAAAAGAGGGGGCTACATATTAAAGAGATGTAATTCCTAAACCCTTCCTCCAATTTGGATGTGAATACCCTCAAATTAAAGCTGATAGACTGCACTTTAAGCCCATATTCATTATTTAACGGTAACTTGAATTTATTTTGGTACACGGCCGAAATAACAAAACTTGTATTAGTGTCCAAATATTTCTCGACCTAACTGTATATGTTTGTTAGTTTTGTGCCAGCAGTATACACTATGATTTTTCTCTGTGTTTAAATTACACATATCTACCAGTCTATTTGAACTTTCAGTGGACATTTTTGGAGGCGCCGGTTCATATCTGTTATTTGTATTATGTTCTGATCTTGTTCGGTCAGTGTTGTTTTCAGGCAGCCTTGTCTCATATATATGAGTTTCCCTTGAGCTCTTGATTTATTTAGTCACTAGAGGTCACATTATTTTGGTTTATTAGCGAAAGTTCTTTGAGCACCTTCTTTCTTTTTGTTGTGTAGTGTATAGTAACATTGGTGCTAGCAGCTTTTTGCAGATTGTAATATCACAATTTTCTTTATATTATATATTTTATAGGATTTTCCTTAATAATCACTATGAGTACTTTATTTTATTCAAGAATACAAAGGAATATTAATATCGATCATATATTTAACGATCAAAAATCAGGACATACACCTGAACTACCAGTAGCAGATTTCCATCCTCTAATTAACCAATTGGAGAAGCTTCTTATCACTGAAAGCAGACAATGGTGGGAGTTAACTACGTTGAACAAGTATCTAAAACATCAACGTATTCCACGTGGATTAAGAATTCTAAAAATGCCCACTATAGATACAAATAATGAATTATTCATGCAAGAATGGAACAAAATATTGGATCAATGTTCATTCTCTCTAATGAAGTTGTTGATACACCATCGAAAACCATCATTGATCCAATTAGATAAACAGATTGACAAAATTACAATTAAGCTGGATCCATTTAAAGATAATAGAGAATTGCTTGAATTGGAACCTATAGTTAATAAAAGATTGGACCAAGTGGAACAAGAAATAGTGAGTACAAAACAGAAAATTCTTCAGAGATAAAACCGATTATGACATGGGTTGCCATAGGAATTGGAATAAAAAATCCATGGAGACTAGGCAAGGAATACATCAAAGGATAATCGAAATTATCATTTTAATTCAGCACATACTAGAACAGAAAAGGGAGGGCATTCCTCAGCCAATCCGAAAGGTAGCTATACTAAATGCAATATCCACCATCCTATGCCTAACACTTAGTCAAAAACATGCTAAAAGTATTTTTTCTTGCTACAGAACTGATTTATTAAAAAAAAACAATATGCAGGATATTGCTTGAACTGCAGCTTTAAAAAAATATTTTTCAAGAGATCAGCAATCAAATTAGTCCAAACACAATTGAAATTACTCCAAATACTACCCCACCCAGAATCTTTAAAAAGCAATCTATATTTGATTCAAAGTTTACACAAGGACATTTAGTGAGGACTTTTGTGGACATGGTGACAAAAGACTTAGAATTGTCAAGTCGAGCGTATAAAATTTGGCATGACAATCTAAGCATCCAAGAGAAGTCTACATTGACACAATTGGAGAATAACGAGTCGATAGTTATTAAACATGCTGACAAGGGGGGAGGGATAGTGATGATGGATAAACATTACTATGTCCAAGATTCCATGAGGCTTCTTGGTGACACCACCACCTACCTAACCCTTAATACTAGTCCGATTAGACAATTCCAAACTGAATTAACTGATTATTAAATAGCGAGTCAAGCTATCACTCAGGATGAGTATGATTATTTACAAATTCTGTTGCCACGCACACCCATTTTTTATTTTATCCCCAAAATTCCCAAGCACTTAGAACAACCACCCGCTAGACCTATAATTTCAGGTTTTAAATCACTTTCATCTAATTTGTCACAGTTTATTGATTTTCACTTGCAACCATTTGCGACCCAGGTTAAGTCATATTTATATGACACTACTCATGTGTTGCAAATCATTCAAGATTTAGAGTTTCAGCCTGGCTACATTTGGGTCATGGCAGATGTAACATCTCTTTATACTGTCATTGACCATGGGCTGGGTTGACAGGCTATATATCGAACACTAGAATCAGCTGCTTGTATGACTCCAGCCCTTAAGTCCCTTTTATTGAATAGTATCCAATATATTCTGACATAATTATTTTTTTGCAGTATTTCCTTCAGATATGCGGTACAGCCATGGGACCAGGTTTGCACCAAGTTACGCCAACTTATTTATGGGCAGATGGGAGGAGGATTTCATCTGGAACAACTGCCCGCTCGGTGCAAACCTGGTGCTCTGGCGCCTACTGTACGATGACCTCTGGTGACTACTGTACAAGGTTTCCAATACTATCTACCAGTCTACAGGTAGTCCTCATTATCCAACATTTCACTTTACAACAAATGGAATATCCAACACTTTACAACGCAACTCTTTGGGCTGTTTTTCCGACACCGGAATGTGTTATCCAACGCTCGCGCCACTGATTAACATGGGACTCGCTTTACAACGGTTTCACTATCCAACACTACTTCCAGAACGGATTCCGTTGGATAACCGAGGACTGCCTGTATTTGCACTTTTAGTGGACATTTGTGGAGGCGCCAGTTGTATCTGTATCAGGAGACCCCCTGCTCATGTACACTATTATTAAAATCCATATTTTTACTGTACGATCGCCCTTTAAGAGCCATGCATGGAGACGCAGCGCTTCCATGCAGCTCTTACAGACTGTATTTTTTTTTATCAGCTATCGCGCTATACAATTTATAGCATGATACAAAAAACAGGTTGCACATTAGTGCTTTTGTTTATCGACTTAAAAAAATGGGCTTCACTTCTTAGTGAATCCTGCTTTTGGCTTCATTTCTTATAGCACAATAACAAAATGCAATGTCATACGCAAAAGCACTGATTTTATCACTGCTTTGTGAATTGCCCCCTCTGACTCCGAAAAGGTAGGCATTCACACACCTCCGGATCAGCCTGAAGAAGATGACAATGGTGTCCGGCAACACAAACGAGTCCCGTGTGGCTCCGTAGCCTGGAACCACTTGAACAATCAACTCCTATATGGTAATCAATCACACACCTCCTTTGGAAAAAGAGCAAACTTTGTGCAAACGGCCTCTCTGCGGTCCGATGCTTAGCTCTCTGGGAGATTCTCAACATGGGTTTCACTGATTCCAACGTGATGATGCAACCCTACTGTATGCCTTTCCTTGGCTAGGATGCCAACTTCATTAGGGGGTGTCCCAGGGGTTGGCTAGGATGTTATTTATAGCTTGTAGCATGAACTCCAATTGGTTGAAAATAATTAGGCAAAGTGACAACCTATAATAAACTTTGTGTTGGGTATGTATATATACAAATTGTGACAACATAATGATTTACATAAGAGAAAATATATAATAATGTGTAAAATAATAAATGTGAATAAAAAAAAAATATATATATATATATATATATATATATATATATATATATATGTGTGTGTATTAAGTACTAATGTATCTTTAATTTATCTTTAAAAATATAATTATGCCATATATAAAAAAAATGGAAAATGGAAATATGATGCTACAGATAATGAAATATAATGGCTATTTAGCCGATAGCTGTAAGCATTACTGCTAGTATAGAACACAAACATGAAAAAAACAGACCTGCCAAGACAGGCCAAAAAGACCGAAGAAAATCTGAACACTATACAATGGCACTAGTGTCCAAATTTTCATTGAGACCACCTGGAATCAAGCTTTGTAGCTTAAATATCCAGTAGGTCTCCATACGGGAAAGAACTTTAAATCTGTCACCTGCCAGGACAGAAGGGGGAATAGCTCCTAGTCCCATGATTTTAAGGCCCTCAGTTTTCTTGTCATGGCAAATGAGAAAATGTTTAGATACTGTACATAGTGATTCGTGACACCATTCACTATGTTCTCCTATGCTCTAAGAATCTGACGACAGTTGCAGTACTTACTCCAGAAGTGTTCTAACCCAGTTGATTCCACTGTCCTTAATAAATGTAGCCATTGCACTGTGTTTTGGGTCGTTCTCTTAGAAGAACCGGTCACCTGATATGAAGAAATCTAAATTGTATGGTGCTGCCTGAGCGATAATGACCTCCTGAAATTAAACTTTGTCCATGACTCCTGGAGAAAAACACATGTAACTGTGAGGATTCGCAATTCTGGCGGTTCTGTCCCCTTAGCCCTTACTCGCTCGTCTGGTTACTGTGGCACTCAAGTAAGGCAACCTAACAGTGGTACTTTCGTGCGGTGTGTGGGCACTGCGCGGGTCCCGTCGGTCTCCGCCGTTCCTGGGCCCAGGAGCGCTCCCGGTCCTCAGCATTGACACGCGACGCATGCGGGGTGCACGGTCTCTCCGGCAGTCTGCGGGCCCTGTCTCTTGTTTCCGCCCCCGTTCTGATGTCAGAGCTACACGGCACAAATATACTCCGCATTCCTCCTCTGTTCCCGCCTCCAGTCTCCGCCCCCGTATTGGCGCGGATGTCGTGGCACGCACTGACGTGCGCGACCGGGTCGCCAGCGTGATGTGCGGATTGCGCGCGGCGTGCGCGCACTCTCTGATGCGGTCTCAATCGGCAGTGTAATGGGACGCACCTGCGCGATCCAGCAGCCTATCTGAAACAGCAGTCTTGCTTCCTGGATACCTCCCATTGGTGGGAGGCCCTTTAAATATGCTCTCTGTACTCTCATACCTCACCAAGCATAACTTCTGTGTGTGACGCTGAACCTCGCTACTCCTTGCCTGTCTGCCTTTACCTTGCTGCCTGACCTTGCCTGGAACCTTGGACATTGTGTTATTCTCCCGCGCTGACCTTGGCTTTGGATACGACGATGCTGCCCTATCCTGCACTGATGTATTTCAAACAATCCAGGAGGAGCAAAATATAGGGAAATAAAAACAGAAAACAGTGCAAATTTAAGTGCAGACGTTGAGACTCTGATGAAATAATAATGACAATATCTTGGCTCTGCCGGTCTATCTACTTACAAGATGTAAGTGGTAAGTATGCAGTTGGCAGATTGGGCTGCCACCCCAGGTAGTAGCTGTATATTGTGGATATCCCTCCAGGCTTATCTCGTCAGGGTTACCATGGTGTACATATGGGAGGAAACAAAGCTACATAGCGCGATCTGTCTTTCCAAAAACTTTATAAAATGAATATGAGCATATAAAATGTGCACTTACAATGTGCCAGAATTAAAAATGCATTTATCACAATCACAGTGATTCTAGGGGGTTTTATCCGATCTCACCGCCTCCTCTCTGGCTCTGGATGTCAGCCGTCTGCAACCTGGAACGCTCAGCTCCGTTTCTCCTCCGGCGCGTGTGACGTCACTGCTCAGTGGAAGGTACAGCTACGGATCCCTCACTAGACCAAAACACCACTCTACGCGTTTCGCCCAGCTCTGCAAGCTGTCAATGGCTTCGTCAGGAGTGTGTGAGTTGTGGGGTTAATGAATATCCTTATATACCCTCTCTGGTCTAATTATGCAATCAATGCAGACAATTACATCAGCGCTATGGTGACCAATCTTTACATAATTGTTCCAATTAGGATTTCTATATTACACATGTTACATACTTTGATTCATGATGAAACATCATTCTCATAGATGTTAATCTTTATATAATGTTATCCATCTACAGGAAAATTATATCTATTCAGCACTTGGAATATATATATGGAGTATCGAGTGCAGTTTAATAGTATTTTGATTTTTAATTAGCAATTTACATTTTATAAATGGAGTTAGGCTGATTTCTTTTAAAATTTTCCTTGAGACTTATGTTAGTCTCTATGTATACAATAGAGGCTGCATCACAAAAATGGGGGGGGGGGGGGGAATTCGTTCTTGTTCATGAATAAATGTATTAAGTCAGCAGTTGACAATGGGCAATTTTAGTTTATTTTGATGTAATTGATTAATTCAAGTTGCTGCTGTTATATTGCAACCTGATTGATTGTAACCAACTTTATATTTATGTCAGTATTAGTTTCATTATTATTTCATCTAGCTGAATTACTTAGAATCTGCTTCTGTGTGAATAATCCTAGACAACAATACAGATGCTTCTGGGATAGTAAATTCGTATCTGGTGTTATAATTAATTGGTTTTAATGCTAGCTGACATTAGGGGGAAACTTCAAGTAGATATTACTTATAAGGTAATTAGGTTCTTAGTACTCATTATATAATTTTTAGTGTTTATAAGTGACTATAAATTTGGGTGGAGAATGACATTTCATTTACATTATAATATACATATTTATGCGATTTATATATTTTTTGTATTTTTAAACATATGTTCTCAATGCATGTTTATAACACAAGCGTAACATACAACAGGACATGTATAATCTACTCTAAAGATCTATAATGATAAAGACTCATACACATTCCAACAAGTTTATACATTATGTCATATCAAAAAGGTGTTATACAATCTCTGACTATCAGTGCTAATACACATAGTGTGATTTCACTATCTGAAAACACACGCAGATAGGATATATTGAGCCTAGAGGAGAGGAAAAGGAGAGGCAAAAAAAGGGGGGGGAGGGGAGAGGAGATTACAATCAGTTAGATATTCAGACTAGGAAGGGTGTCAGATCTATTTCTGCATTCAGGCCCCTTGGTGTCATAGTTTTTAGGCGGTGGATCCAAAACGCTTCCCTTCGCAATAGTTCTAAACCTCTATCGCCACCCCTCCAATGTGGCAGAACATGCTCTATAGCTTGATAATGCAGGCCTGTCGGTTCACCAGCATGGAAGTCAGAAAAATGTTTTGGAATACTATGATTCTGCAGCTTCCTGTGAATCCCACTAATATGTTCCAGTATTCTTGTTCGTACAGGCCTTATGGTCTTTCCAACATATTGTAACCTGCAGGAACATTCCAAGAGATAAACCACATGGTCTGTCCTGCAGGTTATGAAGCTTGATATTTGGAAGCTTTCGCCTGTAACGTTTGATAGAAATTGGTTTTGGTTAGGTGATTTGAACCGACAGGCTGTGCATGTCTTGCATCCGTAAAACCCCTTTGTATGTAGCCAACTATTATCTATACAGTTTTTCTTACTTCTCAGAGCACTTGGTGCAAGTTGATCTTTGAGATTCTTGGCTTTTTTATATACTATACTAGGTCTATTAGGGATGACTGGGCCTAAGACAGGATCATTTTTTAATATATCCCAATGTTTAAATAGGATTTTTTTGATCGCATTTGCCTCCCTATTGTAACCCGTAAGGAAGGCATATTCAAAGTTCCTGTTCTCCTTTTTTGTCTTATCTTTTACTTTCAATAGGTCAGATCTATTCATGTTCCTAACTTTTTCCCTAGCACCATTTAATAGTTCCTCATTGTAATTCCTCTCCAGAAATTTGCTCTGGATCCTATCTGACTGTGTTTCGCACTCTTCTACATCGGTGCAATTCCTTTTAATGCGTATCAGCTGACTGATTGGAACGTTGTCCATCCAATTCGATAGATGACAGCTATCTCTCCTGATGTAGTTGTTTTTATCAGTGTCTTTGAAATAGATCTTGTCACCTATCGCCGTTACATAGATGATATTTTTATTATTTGGAGTGGGGGAGAAGACAAACTCATTACTTTTTTGGACAATATGAATGTAAACACATGTAATCTTTCTTTCACCAATGAGTGGAGCAACACAGCGGTGAACTATCTAGATTTAAACATCTATGTTGAAAATAAAATGTTAAAGACAAAAACACATTTCAAAGACACTGATAAAAACAACTACATCAGGAGAGATAGCTGTCATCTATCGAATTGGATGGACAACGTTCCAATCAGTCAGCTGATACGCATTAAAAGGAATTGCACCGATGTAGAAGAGTGCGAAACACAGTCAGATAGGATCCAGAGCAAATTTCTGGAGAGGAATTACAATGAGGAACTATTAAATGGTGCTAGGGAAAAAGTTAGGAACATGAATAGATCTGACCTATAGAAAGTAAAAGATAAGACAAAAAAGGAGAACAGGAACTTTGAATATGCCTTCCTTACGGGTTACAATAGGGAGGCAAATGCGATCAAAAAAATCCTATTTAAACATTGGGATATATTAAAAAATGATCCTGTCTTAGGCCCAGTCATCCCTAATAGACCTAGTATAGTATATAAAAAAGCCAAGAATCTCAAAGATCAACTTGCACCAAGTGCTCTGAGAAGTAAGAAAAACTGTATAGATAATAGTTGGCTACATACAAAGGGGTTTTACGGATGCAAGACATGCACAGCCTGTCGGTTCAAATCACCTAACCAAAACCAATTTCTATCAAACGTTACAGGCGAAAGCTTCCAAATATCAAGCTTCATAACCTGCAGGACAGACCATGTGGTTTATCTCTTGGAATGTTCCTGCAGGTTACAATATGTTGGAAAGACCATAAGGCCTGTACGAACAAGAATACTGGAACATATTAGTGGGATTCACAGGAAGCTGCAGAATCATAGTATTCCAAAACATTTTTCTGACTTCCATGCTGGTGAACCGACAGGCCTGCATTATCAAGCTATAGAGCATGTTCTGCCACATTGGAGGGGTGGCGATAGAGGTTTAGAACTATTGCGAAGGGAAGCGTTTTGGATCCACCGCCTAAAAACTATGACACCAAGGGGCCTGAATGCAGAAATAGATCTGACACCCTTCCTAGTCTGAATATCTAACTGATTGTAATCTCCTCTTCCCTCCCCCCCCCTTTTTTTGCCTCTCCTTTTCCTCTCCTCTAGGCTCAATATATCCTATCTGCGTGTGTTTTCAGATAGTGAAATCACACTATGTGTATTAGCACTGATAGTCAGAGATTGTATAACACCTTTTTGATATGACATAATGTATAAACTTGTTGGAATGTGTATGAGTCTTTATCATTATAGATCTTTAGAGTAGATTATACATGTCCTGTTGTATGTTACGCTTGTGTTATAAACATGCATTGAGAACATATGTTTAAAAATACAAAAAATATATAAATCGCATAAATATGTATATTATAATGTAAATGAAATGTCATTCTCCACCCAAATTTATAGTCACTTATAAACACTAAAAATTATATAATGAGTACTAAGAACCTAATTACCTTATAAGTAATATCTACTTGAAGTTTCCCCCTAATGTCAGCTAGCATTAAAACCAATTAATTATAACACCAGATACGAATTTACTATCCCAGAAGCATCTGTATTGTTGTCTAGGATTATTCACACAGAAGCAGATTCTAAGTAATTCAGCTAGATGAAATAATAATGAAACTAATACTGACATAAATATAAAGTTGGTTACAATCAATCAGGTTGCAATATAACAGCAGCAACTTGAATTAATCAATTACATCAAAATAAACTAAAATTGCCCATTGTCAACTGCTGACTTAATACATTTATTCATGAACAAGAACGAATTCCCCCCCCCCCCATTTTTGTGATGCAGCCTCTATTGTATACATAGAGACTAACATAAGTCTCAAGGAAAATTTTAAAAGAAATCAGCCTAACTCCATTTATAAAATGTAAATTGCTAATTAAAAATCAAAATACTATTAAACTGCACTTGATACTCCATATATATATTCCAAGTGCTGAATAGATATAATTTTCCTGTAGATGGATAACATTATATAAAGATTAACATCTATGAGAATGATGTTTCATCAAGAATCAAAGTATGTAACATGTGTAATATAGAAATCCTAATTGGAACAATTATGTAAAGATTGGTCACCATAGCGCTGATGTAATTGTCTGCATTGATTGCATAATTAGACCAGAGAGGGTATATAAGGATATTCATTAACCCCACAACTCACACACTCCTGACGAAGCCATTGACAGCTTGCTGAGCTGGGCGAAACGCGTAGAGTGGTGTTTTGGTCTAGTGAGGGATCCGTAGCTGTACCTTCCACTGAGCAGTGACGTCACACGCGCCGGAGGAGAAACGGAGCTGAGCGTTCCAGGTTGCAGACGGCTGACATCCAGAGCCAGAGAGGAGGCGGTGAGATCGGATAAAAACCCCTAGAATCACTGTGATTGTGATAAATGCATTTTTAATTCTGGCACATTGTAAGTGCACATTTTATATGCTCATATTCATTTTATAAAGTTTTTGGAAAGACAGATCGCGCTATGTAGCTTTGTTTCCTCCCATATGTACACCATGGTAACCCTGACGAGATAAGCCTGGAGGGATATCCACAATATACAGCTACTACCTGGGGTGGCAGCCCAATCTGCCAACTGCATACTTACCACTTACATCTTGTAAGTAGATAGACCGGCAGAGCCAAGATATTGTCATTATTATTTCATCAGAGTCTCAACGTCTGCACTTAAATTTGCACTGTTTTCTGTTTTTATTTCCCTATATTTTGCTCCTCCTGGATTGTTTGAAATACATCTTTCTACTTGGAACCCTGGAAACAGGTTCTACCAGAGGGTTTGAGCAGGGTTTATTATTTGAGCACTAATATTAATTTTTTATTGCACTTGCACGTATCACTATTGTATATATTTAAGTTGTTAGCGCCTTATATTCACTTATTCACACTATCCTGCACTGACCCTGGCTTTGGCTGTACGACGACTCTACTCTCTACAACCCTGACTCCGGCTACGTACCCCAACGATCCGCTACTCTACACTCCTAGACCCGGCAAGTACCACGTTTACGCTGTCCTCTATTACCCTGACTCAGCCTGCAAGATTATTCTACACTCTAGACGCGCCCTCGCGGTTGTGGTCGGCGTTCTATACCAATCCCTACCTCAGCCCCGCGGTCGCAACTCGTTTGTGGTGAGCTACGCGTTACAGTAACACTGTTATACAGGTAGTTGATGAGAAAAGGATAAAATGGTCAGGGTCACATTCAGATAGAGAAATTGGAATGTGCTTACAGTAACTTGAAATATAATTACGTGTCCTCGTCCAAGTCTTAAGATTGCCCCTCCACACTTTCACCTTGAGTTGATGTTTTGACCGAAGTTTCAGGGATAAACAACTTTTCCCCCGGAATTCTACAGTGGAAAATCTTTCCAGGGCAACTGATTTCTCATTAGAAAATATACAGTACCATCCTCAAACTTTTCTCCACTGTCAATGCATGCACGTGCTTCGTCAACTCTTTTAATCCTGTTAACATCCCTTATAATGGGAAACACTGCAATAAAAAGAAAATTTGGCTAGGAGGAAGAAATGGAAGATAATATAATGTCCATGCATATTGCTTAGTATGTGCATAAACAAACTTTACAGTAAAGCACTTTACTTCACACATCCAAAGGTCCAGCCCAATTCACATCTCATTAGTCTGATGCTGGACTCAGATACTGAAATATCATGCTTCTGCAGAATATTTCAAACCTCAGAAACCACTCATCCTTTTCGAGGCTGATCTCGTCAAGCAGTTGAATTGCTTCACTGTGAAAGACAAAATTAGGAAAATGACAAAGGGTTCAGATGCATTAGATTACATTAGATGAAAAAGTTTATATAGTAGTGTACTTACTCAATTCTGACCCTGCAGACCATCTTACCACCCGTTGCCTGTCAGCATGATACCTAATGCAGTGTAGTGTCACCCGTATGACCCCTGCCGTAGCCACCATTGCATTTCTCTTGTTGTGAATCCCTTCTTGTACATGTGCATTATTTTAATGCTGGTTTCTTTGCAAATGTTTGGGGTCATGACTGCTATTCAGAATGTACTGAACTAATGAATGTGTAATGTGTATTAAATGTGTATTGCATCTTCGTTGTATTATTCAGTTAAAGCTACAGGTACTCCTACTTTTGACACCTTGCAACAGTATAGAATCAATCACAAACTCAGCCCCGCCCCACAATAACATCTTGTGTCGATTGTTGCCCCCGTGATGTCAGCTATAGTGTACATAAATTATCACAGAAATTGTATTGCAATACTCACTGGTCTTCATTAGAACTCTTGTGCTTCAATGATGGATCAATCCAGCTTTTACGGACACAAGGAAAAGAAAAGGAAGGAGCGCTGATGTTCCCCTGTCCTTAATAACAAGTTCAACAATTCAGTTCATTGCCAAATGGTTCCAAGGCAGATCATGGATTGGCAGTGGTTTGATTAGGCCACAGGGAAGGGCTTTGGGTACCTTGGTTTGAGCACATGTAGCATAAGCGGCTACATCTTTGGCATCACTAAGAATCTCCGGTCACCAGAAGATGTCTGCATATTTATCACACATTTTCTTTACTCCAGGTTGACCAACGAACTTGCATCTTACATCTATACTTCCATACAGTACCTTAAAAACAAAATAATTTTTGCTTGATTCATAATTTTCATCATATTCAAAAAGGAGAACTTCAAGAAATACCATAAATCTTAGCCCTCCGGCCTACTCTATATGGGAGTGGAAAAGGTTCCACAGAATTGGAGAGGTGGCAACAAGGTCCGTGCACTGTCCCGAAGAGAATCCTTTTGGATCCATCGTCTAAAAACTTTACAGCCTGAAGGACTTAATGTGAACTTTGACTTTAATGCCTTTTTGGCTGGAATTATGAAAATTCTTTCTTCATATGCTCCAACATAATATACCTTATTTCTGTCTGTTTTTCTTACCTTGGTGGAGGCGTTATTATGTCTCAACTGTTCAGACATTTGTCATTATATGTCCCCCTCGATACACCAAGTGATACCAATTTTGGAATGAACTGATCCAATAGAGTCAAAGTAATATTATATTTAAGAATTTTATATCAGTATTGTTTATACTAGCATTTTTTGTACCATTATTTTTAACTCACGTATCTTATAAAATTTATTTTTTATTTTGTATTCCTTTTTGTAGTTTTTGAACGTATTGTCTATTCATCCATGTTTTGCATTTTTGCATTTTTGGAACATGTTCTTCAGTCCTTTAAGTTGCTTTTAGGACCTAAGATTTCATTTACTCTGTTAGAGTGGGATATACTGTAGTGTATCAATTGTCTGTGTTTATTGATTCAGTGCAATTAGCAATACACCTCAACCCCCTTATAACGCTGTGCTTGGGATCCAAAGAATCACATCGCTCTATAAGCGGATCGCGTTAGAAATAATGTACAATTGTATCCATTGTACAATAAAGTATTTAAGATACCAATAACCGTGTTGTAAAGTATTCACAAATACGAAAATTGGGAGCCACGCTTGCATTGCGCTATATGCAGATCCGCGTTGTAACGGATCGCGTTATAACGGGGTTGAGGTGTATTCTATTCTTATGTTTTATATTTTAGAAGCCCGGTTGTCAGCTGTAATGTATTTTCCTCATTGTGTTGGGAGTTTGTATAGCGGGTTGCCATAGTGATGATTCATCGTGTACTTTGCGTCACGTGTTCCATGACGTCAGCAACATCAACGTGCGTCGTGACATCAGTAACGTGGACTTGCGCCATGATGCACATCTCTGTAGGCACCCGATGGACTATTTAAAGGGGATTCCTACCACACTCTCGATAACCCCCGAGGAAGCTCATGTCGCGAAACGCGTAGGGCGTGATCAGCATCGGAGATTCATTCAGGAATAGTTGAGGAAGCATCTACTGTTGAAGCCTATCATCCTTCTGTGGTGACGTCACCCGCAGAGTATACTTGCGAGAGCGGGAACACCGCTGGGAGAGGGAACGCTGCCATTCTTTGCCTCTTATCCCGGGTGGTCTAAATGCCTGACACTGCTTATGTTTGTGAGTGTTATACTTATACTTTTATTGATATAAAGCAATCTGCACTCTTGTTGCTGTTCTCTGTTCTATGATCCCCTCCCTCTCCTCCCTCCCTTTGGATCTGACGGATAATTGACGAGAGCGCTTAGAAGACCCTATGAGTTGGTCACTTCTAATAACCACACCGCCTAATTTACTGACGACAAATGTGAGTGGGATACCTTTTAGACATACAAATTTCACCAATTGTTTATACTTAATTGCACTATATTTTGCGCTTTTCATTTTCACATAATCCTGGACTTATTTGCGCTCTGGATCCTGGTTTACATTTGTGTTGGACACGAGTTTGCACATTACAAGTCCATCTCTTTTCCCATCTCTTATCTGTATTTGCTCTCAAATAGGGACACGGTGCAATCGTAGTAGAGATAACACTCAATTGACAAACATTCCCCCGATTCAGAGGTCTTCTAGAAAAGGAATTTGTACTTCATTTCCAAAGAGGCAAAGGCAGCCAAATATTCGATTTAAGCATAACTACATTAATTTAAGGATGCCAATTACATTTTTTAATTCTTCACAAAATATTTTAAACCTATGTACTTTTTTAAAGATCATGGAGAGCACACTATATAAAGCCATGCATTTACGATTCTCATGTTTCAACCACAAGGATGCAATTCATGAATCAAGAGGTTTCATAAGCTGACATTTTATGCTATGTTGCAGAATTGTAGCATTTATTTAAAGAAATGGTGAACAAAAAAAAAATTGTGAACTAGCGCTAAAGTGTAAAACACAGTGTGATATTAAAAATAACTTCTAATAAAGGATGGCTGCCCGGTGATACTGCCAGTACTAACAGAATAACACAAAATAAAGAAAAAACCTGGCGCCAAATAGTCAGTGGAATGTCCTGAACTCCTCAAGGGATCCACACACTTGCTCGACAGACCATGCAAAGAGAAAAACACAAAAACAAAAATCATAGCGCAACACTGTAGGGTGAGCAGTACTGCACTAATACACACAAACAATTAAGAGTCCTAGCGACAATTAAAAAATCTATTTATTAAAAAGAACTATGCCAGGACAGGCATTGGCAAATACAAAGAACCGCAGGTCATCTGGGACACAAAAATTGGAGCCCTACTTACAGACAGCAAGGCTTAAACTCGCATTGGTAGGAACAAGTCCTAAATACAGATGGTCTCCCTGCTGGGTGATGCCTCTGCTCCGTTGCGGCTAAAGCTCCAGACCGTCCCTGCGATGGTAGCCGGAACAGGTGGGGTGATTGGAGGTGAAGGGGGGGTGATTTGAAGTGCAGGGGGGGCAATTTGAAGTGCAGGGCGGGGGGCAATTTGAAGTGCAAGGGGGCGATTTGAAGTGCAGGGGGGCGATTTGAAGTGCGGGGGGGGCGATTTGAAGTGTGGGGGGGCGATTTGAGGTGCAGGGGGGGTGATTGGAGGTGCAGGGGAGGGTGATTGGAGGTGCAGGGGGGGTGATTCGAGGTGCAGGGGAGGGTCATTGGAGGTGTAGGGGGGGTGATTGGAGGTGCAGGGGAGGGTGATTGGAGGTGCATGGGGGGTGATTGGAGGTGCAGGGGAGGGTCATTGTAGGTGGAGGGGAGGGTGATTGGAGGTGTAGGGGGGGTGATTGGAGGTGCAGGGGAGGGTCATTGGAGGTGTAGGGGGGTGATTGGAGGTGCAGGGGGGGTCATTGGAGGTGCAGGGGAGGGTGATTGGAGGTGCAGGAGGGGTGATTGGAGGTGCAGGGGAGGGTCATTGGAGGTGTAGGGGGGGTGATTGGAGGTGCAGGAGAGGGTCATTGGAGGTGTAGGGGGGTGATTGGAGGTGCAGGGGGGGTGATTGAAGGTGCAGGGGGGGTGATTGGAGGTGCAAGGGGGGAGAATGATGTGAGGGGCAGGGAGGGAGAGTGATGTGAGGTGCAGGGGGGAGAGTGATGTGAGGTGCAGGGGGAGAATGATGTGAGGGGCAGGGAGGGAGAGTGATGTGAGGTGCAGGGGGGAGAGTGATGTGAGGTGCAGGGGGGAGAATGATGTGAGGGGCACGGGGGGAGAATGATGTGAGGTGCAGGGGTGAGAAGGATGTGAGGTGCAGGTGGGGTGGGATGTGTGTGGTGTGCAGGGGGGTATTGTGTGTTTGATGTGGAGGGGGAGTATTTTGTGTGTGGGTGAGGGGGAGAGATGGGGGTATGAGAGATAGATGGGGAGTATCGCAAAGGTTGATAGTGAGTGGTTCTGGGGGAGATATGAGGATGATGATGAGGGGTGCTGGGGGAGATATATGAGGATGATGATGATGATGAGAGGTGCTGGAGGAGAGATGATGATGATGATGATGATGATGATGATGATGATGATGATGATGATGATGATGATGATGATGATGATGATGATGATGATGATGATGATGATGATGAGAGGAGCTGGAGGAGAGATGATGATGATGATGATGATGATGATGATGATGATGATGATGATGATGATGATGATGATGATGATGATGATGATGATGATGATGATGATGATTATACCCGTGCGGCCCAAATTTTTTTTCCTTGGAGCAGTTCGGCCCTTCTCGCTTTATGAGTTGTGCAGGCCTGCTATAGAGCCTGTTACAAATGTGTTATTTACATCAGTTATGCATGTATATATAACGATTGCAGTACAGTACATGCATCGATAAGTGGGGAAAAAGGGAGTGCTTCACTTTAAGTACATTTTCGCTTTACATACATGCTCCGGTCCCATTGCGTACGTTAATGCGGGGTATGCCTGTACACTTCTTTTTATAATTGCAGCTTTAAGGTTAACACATACTTGAATTAGAAAATGTGTGTGATAATCTGTGTTGGAAAAGTGCGTACATTGTATTAAATACTTGTCTCCGTTTTACTTTATGTTACAGGTTTCATACAAATGCACAAACTTTTTGATTGATATCTGGAGCATTCTAATGTACGTGATACAAAATGGGAGACCATTACAAAATCTTCCAAATTGTTTACAATGCACAGTGGAGGCAATTTAATTAGATACAGATAAGTATATTGCAGGAAACCATAAACATGGGGACATTTTCAAACAAGGAACCTATTCATTTTTTTGCTGCTTTATATTATATTTCCTTAAACTCGCCTTGTAATGTAATATCCCCATTATTTAACCAATTTTTTTTGGTTTAGTTCAGTTTTTAGCGGTTTAGCTATCCAGTGATATTATTGACTTGAATTTAGGGTTTTTTTGTTGCAAAATTTAATAATCCATTGTAATGCAAGAGAACTTTAATTATGTTCATATTCGTTACATTGCAATAAGGTAGGCTAAATAAGCCCCATTTTGCAATAGAACAGATTTCTCTTTTGTCTCCCCACCATACTACCTAACATTTAAATATTCTCATCCTTTAGAGCTTCAAAAACAGCACATTCTGTTAAAATGAGGTTGCACCAAAACATAGTTTTAACTGGATTGGTATAAGATTGATTATATCAGCTCCTACCCAACTTTACTCCACCTCTCCAGCACAAAAAAAATCATTAGACACTGTGCCGAAATGAGTCTTAGGACAGAGCACCACTTAGTAAATGTAACCCCTGATGTTATCCTAAAGGAATTCTGACTATGAATTCTACTTATTAGATCCCAGAATCCCTTGCTGCAGTGGAAGCACTGTATGATAGAACAGGGGCGCGCAAACTTTTTTGAGTGCGACCCGCCTGCCTGCTCTCCTCCATTGTGCGTCCCCCTCCTTACCTTTGGTGGGGTCGTGTGACGTCACGTGACCAGCAGTGTAATTTGACGGCATGTTACCAAGGCAACTGTGACGTTACATGACCCCACTGCGTAATTTGATGCTGCGTTGCCATGGTTACGCATCCTGAAGCCAGATGAATCCCGGTAAGTAGAGGTTGCAGAGGCCTCGCGCGGTCCCCCGGTATTTAATTTAAATGCCTTGGGGAAGAGCGCGGGACATCTGCAACTGCCTGTGCCCACCCAAAAAAACTTGCGCCCCCGAGTTTGCACACCGCTGTGCTAGGAGAAAATGGGGAAAAGCAGAGTTGCAGACCTGTCTGAGACATAGGAATGTGCTCACTAGTGATACTTTCATTTACTGATTAGATCGTATGCTCTTACGTCACTAGATGTCACTGCATGCTCAAATGTACTGATGTTGTCTAGTTAGGCACGTATTAAATGCTTCTTCACACCAGGCAGAATGTAAAAGTAATTATACAGAATAATACCTTCCCTTTCAAAAACTACTATAACAGTATGGTTAGTGCAATATATGAATGAAAGTGAGGAAATATTTTGTTCCATAATACACAGCTGGAAATCATTTAAACCAAGGATGCGCAAACTAGGGGGGCAAGATTTTTCAGGAGGGGGGGGGGGGGGGGCGCAGCGATTGCAGAGGCATTTCCAAGGATAAAGAATATCACAGTGTTTTCACAGGAGTTAATGCACCTCTTTGCATATTGTATCTTTGCATTTTCTTAGTTTCTTGTACGTCATACTTTGTACATTTTGCATAATCTTAGTATTTACACCTCAGAAATTGACAGAAGATAAACGCTACATAGATTATATTTTGAAACCATTTATTTAAATCCATTGGCAAATGTATTTTTCGTTTTCCTGGGTCATATTCTTATTCTGCTGCACATGCAACTATTTTGGGGGCAATACCTCTTTTTGTATTTCAGCTGGTTATGTGCTGCCACCTAGGGGTAGACCTGATACAAAAGTTAAAGTTTATACAATGCAGAATGTCTGACTTGCACAGGCTTATTCTCTGTTTGCAACCATGTCAGAAATGCATACATACATACAGTAACTGTCTGGAGGAATAAGGGTTTTTGCATCCCTTAAACTGTAGAAGTAGCAACAATAAAAACAACCTGGATGTTCCTACGGAGAGAGCTTACAGGTCTTTATGATCACTGCAGTCCTAAACCAACTGATCTAGAGATTTAACATACAATGAATTATCACAACCAATCAGACCTCTATACATCAGTTGCATAACCAGGGCATGATTCCACCTTAGACTTCTTCCTAAAACGCTGCAGCATTATTGATAAAAGATTGGGTGACCTCGTGAGCTATATAAGAACGTGGTTGGATTTTTTGTGTTCTTATCTATAATGTGCTTCTGCAATTGAATGTTTTGTTAATACCTTTTCTTTAATATAACCTTAGTGTGTCTGGTTTGCAGGGGGCTTTACATTTCACAATGCAGAACCAGAGTAATTAGGTCAGAAATACTGTAAGAATATAAAAGAATAAAAGCGCTGTCCCTGGAAGGGCTGCTTGTCATATACTTCCTGAAGCTACTGTATGTCTGTTTATACATGCTACTTAATGCAGCATGTTAAAGTTTTAGAAACGTCAGAAAGATAAAACTAGAAAGTGACAATCTTAATTTCCTCTTGTTACATTACCGTGTCTTGGATTACCGTGTCTTGGTATTATGTGTACAATATTTAACAGATTAAACAAGACTTTGGTCATGTGGATGGACAATGCTAAATGTGTTTCTTTTGAGATCACATACTGTATTACTGTTAACATTTTTAACATATTTATTTTTGGAAACCAAAGAGCAGTCTTGTAATTGGTCTCAGACAAATTGTTTCAAGGTGATGAAATGTGCCAGCTACTCTATATTTATGTTACTGTGAGTCGAGATGTGCAAAACCTCAGCACACGTTTGCGAAACTAACAAATATTGAAATGTTGCCGCTCGCAAGAATTTACCAAAATCAACATTCACGAATATTTGCCTAGAGTACCTTTACCAAAAACAAATAACATTTTGCATAAATGCAGGGGAAAGTGAATTAATAGTATATCATTTTGCTAGCATAGTAATAATAATAATAATAAAATAATAACCCATCTTCTTGTCTGTCTTTGTTATAAGGTTTGAAGGAGCAGCTCAGTGAGTGAAGGCACTGACTCTGAGAACAACGGCACTGACTCTGGGAACAACGGCACTGACTCTGGGAACAACGGCACTGACTCTGGAAACAACGGCACTGACTCTGGTAACAACGGCACTGACTCTGGTAACAACGGCACTGACTCTGGGAACAACGGCACTGACTCTGAGAACAACGGCACTGACTCTGGGAACAACGGCACTGACTGAGAACAACGGCACTGACTGAGAACAATGGCACTGACTGAGAACAACGGCACTGACTCTGAGAACAACGGCACTGACTCTGTGAACAATGGCACTGACTCTGGGAACAACGGCACTGACTGAGAACAACGGCACTGACTCTGAGAACAACGTCACTGACTCTGAGAACAACGGCACTGACTCTGTGAACAACGGCACTGACTCTGGGAACAACGGCACTGACTCTGAGAACAACGGCACTGACTGAGAACAATGGCACTGACTCTGGTAACAACGGCACTGACTCTGGGAACAACAGCACTGACTCTGAGAACAACGGCACTGACTCTGGGAACAACGGCACTGACTGAGAACAATGGCACTGACTGAGAACAACGGCACTGACTGAGAACAACGGCACTGACTCTGAGAACAACGGCACTGACTCTGAGAACAACGGCACTGACTCTGAGAATAACGGCACTGACTGAGAACAACGGCACTGACTCTGAGAACAACGGCACTGACTCTGAGAACCACGGCACTGACTCTGAGAACAACGGCACTGACTGAGAACAAGGGCACTGACTCTAAGAACAACGTCACTGACTCTGGTAACAACGGCACTGACTCTGGGAACAACAGCACTGACTCTGAGAACAACGGCACTGACTCTGGGAACAACGGCACTGACTGAGAACAACGGCACTGACTGAGAACAACGGCACTGACTGAGAACAACGGCACTGACTCTGAGAACAACGGCACTGACTCTGAGAACAACGGCACTGACTCTGAGAACAACGGCACTGACTGAGAACAACGGCACTGACTCTGAGAACAACGGCACTGACTCTGAGAACAACGGCACTGACTCTGAGAACAACGGCACTGACTGAGAACAACGGCACTGACTCTGGTAACAACGGCACTGACTCTGGGAACAACGGCACTGACTCTGGGAACAACGGCACTGACTCTGGGAACAACGGCACTGACTCTGGAAACAACGGCACTGACTCTGGAAACAACGGCACTGACTGAGAACAACGGCACTGACTCTGGTAACAACGGCACTGACTCTGGGAACAACGGCACTGACTCTGAGAACAACGGCACTGACTCTGGGAACAACGGCACTGACTGAGAACAACGGCACTGACTCTAAGAACAACGGCACTGACTGAGAACAACGGCACTGACTCTGGGAACAACGGCACTGACTCTGGTAACAATGGCACTGACTCTGGGAACAACGGCACTGACTCTGAGAACAACGGCACTGACTCTGGGAACAACGGCACTGACTGAGAACAACGGCACTGACTGAGAACAACGGCACTGACTGAGAACAACGGCACTGACTCTGAGAACAACGGCACTGACTGATAACAACGGCACTGACTCTGAGAACAACGGCACTGACTGAGAACAACGGCACTGACTCTAAGAACAACGTCACTGACTCTGGTAACAACGGCACTGACTCTGAGAACAACGGCACTGACTCTGGGAACAACGGCACTGACTCTGGGAACAACGTCACTGACTCTGGTAACAACGGCACTGACTCTGAGAACAACGGCACTGACTCTGGGAACAACGGCACTGACTGAGAACAACGGCACTGACTGAGAACAACGGCACTGACTGAGAACAACGGCACTGACTGAGAACAACGGCACTGACTCTGAGAACAACGGCACTGACTCTGAGAACAACGGCACTGACTGAGAACAACGGCACTGACTCTGAGAACAACGGCACTGACTCTGAGAACAACGGCACTGACTCTGAGAACAACGGCACTGACTCTGAGAACAACGGCACTGACTCTGGTAACAACGGCACTGACTCTGGTAACAACGGCACTGACTCTGGGAACAACGGCACTGACTCTGAGAACAACGGCACTGACTCTGGGAACAACGGCACTGACTGAGAACAACGGCACTGACTGAGAACAACGGCACTGACTGAGAACAACGGCACTGACTGAGAACAACGGCACTGACTCTGGGAACAACGGCACTGACTCTGGGAACAACGGCACTGACTCTGGGAACAACGGCACTGACTCTGGGAACAACGGCACTGACTCTGGAAACAACGGCACTGACTGAGAACAACGGCACTGACTCTGGTAACAACGGCACTGACTCTGGGAACAACGGCACTGACTCTGAGAACAACGGCACTGACTCTGAGAACAACGGCACTGACTGAGAACAACGGCACTGACTCTAAGAACAACAGCACTGACTGAGAACAACGGCACTGACTGTGGGAACAACGGCACTGACTCTGGTAACAACGGCACTGACTCTGGGAACAACGGCACTGACTCTGGGAACAACGGCACTGACTCTGAGAACAACGGCACTGACTCTGGGAACAACGGCACTGACTGAGAACAACGGCACTGACTGAGAACAACGGCACTGACTGAGAACAACGGCACTGACTCTGAGAACAACGGCACTGACTGAGAACAACGGCACTGACTCTGAGAACAACGGCACTGACTGAGAACAACGGCACTGACTCTAAGAACAACGTCACTGACTCTGGTAACAACGGCACTGACTCTGGGAACAACGGCACTGACTGAGAACAACGGCACTGACTGAGAACAACGGCACTGACTGAGAACAACGGCACTGACTCTGAGAACAACGGCACTGACTCTGAGAACAACGGCACTGACTCTGAGAACAACGGCACAGACTCTGAGAACAACGGCACTGACTCTGGAAACAACGGCACTGACTCTGGTAACAACGGCACTGACTCTGGGAACAACGGCACTGACTCTGAGAACAACGGCACTGACTCTGGGAACAACGGCACTGACTGAGAACAACGGCACTGACTGAGAACAACGGCACTGACTGAGAACAACGGCACTGACTGTGAACAACGGCACTGACTCTGAGAACAACGGCACTGACTCTGTGAACAACGGCACTGACTCTGGGAACAACGGCACTGACTGAGAACAACGGCACTGACTCTAAGAACAACGTCACTGACTGTGAGAACAACGGCACTGACTCTGAGAACAACGTCACTGACTCTGAGAACAACGTCACTGACTGAGAACAATGGCACTGACTCTGGTAACAACGGCACTGACTCTGGGAACAACGACACTGACTCAGAGAACAACGGCACTGACTCTGGGAACAACGGCATTGACTGAGAACAACGGCACTGACTGAGAACAACGGCACTGACTGAGAACAACGGCACTGACTCTGAGAACAACGGCACTGACTCTGAGAACAACGGCACTGACTCTGAGTATAACGGCACTGACTGAGAACAACGGCACTGACTCTGAGAACAACGGCACTGACTCTGAGAACAGCGGCACTGACTCTGAGATCAGCGGCACTGACTCTGAGAACAACGGCACTGACTCTAAGAACAACGTCACTGACTCTGGTAACAACGGCACTGACTCTGGGAACAACAGCACTGACTCTGAGAACAACGGCACTGACTCTGGGAACAACGGCACTGACTGAGAACAACGGCACTGACTGAGAACAACGGCACTGACTGAGAACAACGGCACTGACTCTGAGAACAACGGCACTGACTCTGAGAACAACGGCACTGACTCTGAGAACAACGGCACTGACTGAGAACAACGGCACTGACTCTGGTAACAACGGCACTGACTCTGGGAACAACGGCACTGACTCTGGGAACAACGGCACTGACTCTGGGAACAACGGCACTGACTCTGGGAACAACGGCACTGACTCTGGAAACAACGGCACTGACTCTGGAAACAACGGCACTGACTGAGAACAACGGCACTGACTCTGGTAACAACGGCACTGACTCTGGGAACAACGGCACTGACTCTGAGAACAACGGCACTGACTCTGGGAACAACGGCACTGACTGAGAACAACGGCACTGACTCTAAGAACAACGGCACTGACTGAGAACAACGGCACTGACTCTGGGAACAACGGCACTGACTCTGGTAACAATGGCACTGACTCTGGGAACAACGGCACTGACTCTGAGAACAACGGCACTGACTCTGAGAACAACGGCACTGACTGAGAACAACGGCACTGACTGAGAACAACGGCACTGACTGAGAACAACGGCACTGACTCTGAGAACAACGGCACTGACTGAGAACAACGGCACTGACTCTGAGAACAACGGCACTGACTGAGAACAACGGCACTGACTCTAAGAACAACGTCACTGACTCTGGTAACAACGGCACTGACTCTGAGAACAACGGCACTGACTCTGGGAACAACGGCACTGACTCTGGGAACAACGTCACTGACTCTGGTAACAACGGCACTGACTCTGAGAACAACGGCACTGACTCTGGGAACAACGGCACTGACTGAGAACAACGGCACTGACTGAGAACAACGGCACTGACTGAGAACAACGGCACTGACTCTGAGAACAACGGCACTGACTCTGAGAACAACGGCACTGACTGAGAACAACGGCACTGACTCTGAGAACAACGGCACTGACTCTGAGAACAACGGCACTGACTCTGAGAACAACGGCACTGACTCTGAGAACAACGGCACTGACTCTGAGAACAACGGCACTGACTCTGAGAACAACGGCACTGACTCTGGAAACAACGGCACTGACTCTGGTAACAACGGCACTGACTCTGGGAACAACGGCACTGACTCTGAGAACAACGGCACTGACTCTGGGAACAACGGCACTGACTGAGAACAACGGCACTGACTGAGAACAACGGCACTGACTGAGAACAACGGCACTGACTGAGAACAACGGCACTGACTCTGGGAACAACGGCACTGACTCTGGGAACAACGGCACTGACTCTGGGAACAACGGCACTGACTCTGGGAACAACGGCACTGACTCTGGAAACAACGGCACTGACTGAGAACAACGGCACTGACTCTGGTAACAACGGCACTGACTCTGGGAACAACGGCACTGACTCTGAGAACAACGGCACTGACTCTGAGAACAACGGCACTGACTGAGAACAACGGCACTGACTCTAAGAACAACAGCACTGACTGAGAACAACGGCACTGACTCTGGGAACAACGGCACTGACTCTGGTAACAACGGCACTGACTCTGGGAACAACGGCACTGACTCTGGGAACAACGGCACTGACTCTGAGAACAACGGCACTGACTCTGGGAACAACGGCACTGACTGAGAACAACGGCACTGACTGAGAACAACGGCCCTGACTGAGAACAACGGCACTGACTCTGAGAACAACGGCACTGACTGAGAACAACGGCACTGACTCTGAGAACAACGGCACTGACTGAGAACAACGGCACTGACTCTAAGAACAACGTCACTGACTCTGGTAACAACGGCACTGACTCTGGGAACAACGGCACTGACTGAGAACAACGGCACTGACTGAGAACAACGGCACTGACTGAGAACAACGGCACTGACTCTGAGAACAACGGCACTGACTGAGAACAACGGCACTGACTGAGAACAACGGCACTGACTCTGAGAACAACGGCACTGACTCTGAGAACAACGGCACTGACTCTGAGAACAACGGCACAGACTCTGAGAACAACGGCACTGACTCTGGAAACAACGGCACTGACTCTGGTAACAACGGCACTGACTCTGGGAACAACGGCACTGACTCTGAGAACAACGGCACTGACTCTGGGAACAACGGCACTGACTGAGAACAACGGCACTGACTGAGAACAACGGCACTGACTCTGAGAACAACGGCACTGACTCTGAGAACAACGGCACTGACTGAGAACAACGGCACTGACTCTGAGAACAACGGCACTGACTCTGAGAACAACGGCACTGACTCTGAGAACAACGGCACTGACTCTGAGAACAACGGCACTGACTCTGGTAACAACGGCACTGACTCTGGGAACAACGGCACTGACTCTGAGAACAACGGCACTGACTCTGGGAACAACGGCACTGACTGAGAACAACGGCACTGACTGAGAACAACGGCACTGACTGAGAACAACGGCACTGACTGAGAACAACGGCACTGACTCTGGGAACAACGGCACTGACTCTGGGAACAACGGCACTGACTCTGGGAACAACGGCACTGACTCTGGGAACAACGGCACTGACTCTGGAAACAACGGCACTGACTGAGAACAACGGCACTGACTCTGGTAACAACGGCACTGACTCTGGGAACAACGGCACTGACTCTGAGAACAACGGCACTGACTCTGAGAACAACGGCACTGACTGAGAACAACGGCACTGACTCTAAGAACAACAGCACTGACTGAGAACAACGGCACTGACTCTGGGAACAACGGCACTGACTCTGGTAACAACGGCACTGACTCTGGGAACAACGGCACTGACTCTGGGAACAACGGCACTGACTCTGAGAACAACGGCACTGACTCTGGGAACAACGGCACTGACTGAGAACAACGGCACTGACTGAGAACAACGGCCCTGACTGAGAACAACGGCACTGACTCTGAGAACAACGGCACTGACTGAGAACAACGGCACTGACTCTGAGAACAACGGCACTGACTGAGAACAACGGCACTGACTCTGAGAACAACGTCACTGACTCTGGTAACAACGGCACTGACTCTGGGAACAACGGCACTGACTGAGAACAACGGCACTGACTGAGAACAACGGCACTGACTGAGAACAACGGCACTGACTCTGAGAACAACGGCACTGACTCTGAGAACAACGGCACTGACTCTGAGAACAACGGCACAGACTCTGAGAACAACGGCACTGACTCTGGAAACAACGGCACTGACTCTGGTAACAACGGCACTGACTCTGGGAACAACGGCACTGACTCTGAGAACAACGGCACTGACTCTGGGAACAACGGCACTGACTGAGAACAACGGCACTGACTGAGAACAACGGCACTGACTGAGAACAACGGCACTGACTGTGAACAACGGCACTGACTCTGAGAACAACGGCACTGACTCTGTGAACAACGGCACTGACTCTGGGAACAACGGCACTGACTGAGAACAACGGCACTGACTCTAAGAACAACGTCACTGACTGTGAGAACAACGGCACTGACTCTGAGAACAACGTCACTGACTCTGAGAACAACGTCACTGACTGAGAACAATGGCACTGACTCTGGTAACAACGGCACTGACTCTGGGAACAACGACACTGACTCAGAGAACAACGGCACTGACTCTGGGAACAACGGCATTGACTGAGAACAACGGCACTGACTGAGAACAACGGCACTGACTGAGAACAACGGCACTGACTCTGAGAACAACGGCACTGACTCTGAGAACAACGGCACTGACCCTGAGTATAACGGCACTGACTGAGAACAACGGCACTGACTTTGAGAACAACGGCACTGACTCTGAGAACAGCGGCACTGACTCTGAGATCAGCGGCACTGACTCTGAGAACAACGGCACTGACTCTAAGAACAACGTCACTGACTCTGGTAACAACGGCACTGACTCTGGGAACAACAGCACTGACTCTGAGAACAACGGCACTGACTCTGGGAACAACGGCACTGACTGAGAACAACGGCACTGACTGAGAACAACGGCACTGACTGAGAACAACGGCACTGACTCTGAGAACAATGGCACTGACTCTGAGAACAACGGCACTGACTCTGAGAACAACGGCACTGACTCTGAGAACAACGGCACTGACTCTGAGAACAACGGCACTGACTGAGAACAACGGCACTGACTCTAAGAACAACGTCACTGACTCTAAGAACAACGTCACTGACTCTGGTAACAACGGCACTGACTCTGGGAACAACGGCACTGACTCTGGGAACAACGGCACTGACTCTGGGAACAACGGCACTGACTCTGGGAACAACGGCACTGACTCTGGAAACAACGGCACTGACTGAGAACAACAGCACTGACTCTGGTAACAACGGCACTGACTCTGGGAACAACGGCACTGACTCTGAGAACAACGGCACTGACTCTGGGAACAACGGCACTGA
This sequence comes from Ascaphus truei, assembly GCF_040206685.1. Classification (NCBI taxonomy): domain Eukaryota; kingdom Metazoa; phylum Chordata; class Amphibia; order Anura; family Ascaphidae; genus Ascaphus; species Ascaphus truei. The sequence continues at coordinate 73,580,247 of NC_134486.1, read as the reverse complement.
CTGAGAACAATGGCACTGACTGAGAACAACGGCACTGACTGAGAACAACGGCACTGACTCTGAGAACAACGGCACTGACTCTGGGAACAACGGTACTGACTCTGGTAACAACGGCACTGACTCTGGGAACAACGGCACTGACTCTGAGAACAACGGCACTGACTCTGGGAACAACGGCACTGACTGAGAACAACGGCACTGACTGAGAACAACGGCACTGACTGAGAACAACGGCACTGACTCTGAGAACAACGGCACTGACTGAGTACAACGGCACTGACTCTGAGAACAACGGCACTGACTCTAAGAACAACGTCACTGACTCTGGTAACAACGGCACTGACTCTGAGAACAACGGCACTGACTCTGGGAACAACGGCACTGACTGAGAACAACGGCACTGACTGAGAACAACGGCACTGACTGAGAACAACGGCACTGACTCTGAGAACAACGGCACTGACTCTGAGAACAACGGCACTGACTCTGAGAACAACGGCACTGACTCTGAGAACAACAGCACTGACTGAGAACAGCGGCACTGACTCTGGTAACAACGGCACTGACTCTGGGAACAACGGCACTGACTCTGAGAACAACGGCACTGACTCTGGGAACAACGGCACTGACTGAGAACAACGGCACTGACTGAGAACAACGGCACTGACTGAGAACAACGGCACTGACTCTGAGAACAACGGCACTGACTGAGAACAACGGCACTGACTCTGAGAACAACGGCACTGACTCTGAGAACAACGGCACAGACTCTGAGAACAACGGCACTGACTCTGGAAACAACGGCACTGACTCTGGTAACAACGGCACTGACTCTGGGAACAACGGCACTGACTCTGAGAACAACGGCACTGACTCTGGGAACAACGGCACTGACTGAGAACAACGGCACTGACTGAGAACAACGGCACTGACTGAGAACAACGGCACTGACTGTGAACAACGGCACTGACTCTGAGAACAACGGCACTGACTCTGTGAACAACGGCACTGACTCTGGGAACAACGGCACTGACTGAGAACAACGGCACTGACTCTAAGAACAACGTCACTGACAGTGAGAACAACGGCACTGACTCTGAGAACAACGTCACTGACTCTGAGAACAACGTCACTGACTGAGAACAATGGCACTGACTCTGGTAACAACGGCACTGACTCTGGGAACAACGACACTGACTCAGAGAACAACGGCACTGACTCTGGGAACAACGGCATTGACTGAGAACAACGGCACTGACTGAGAACAACGGCACTGACTGAGAACAACGGCACTGACTCTGAGAACAACGGCACTGACTCTGAGTATAACGGCACTGACTGAGAACAACGGCACTGACTTTGAGAACAACGGCACTGACTCTGAGAACAGCGGCACTGACTCTGAGATCAGCGGCACTGACTCTGAGAACAACGGCACTGACTCTAAGAACAACGTCACTGACTCTGGTAACAACGGCACTGACTCTGGGAACAACAGCACTGACTCTGAGAACAACGGCACTGACTCTGGGAACAATGGCACTGACTGAGAACAACGGCACTGACTGAGAACAACGGCACTGACTGAGAACAACGGCACTGACTCTGAGAACAATGGCACTGACTCTGAGAACAACGGCACTGACTCTGAGAACAACGGCACTGACTCTGAGAACAACGGCACTGACTCTGAGAACAACGGCACTGACTGAGAACAACGGCACTGACTCTAAGAACAACGTCACTGACTCTAAGAACAACGTCACTGACTCTGGTAACAACGGCACTGACTCTGGGAACAACGGCACTGACTCTGGGAACAACGGCACTGACTCTGGGAACAACGGCACTGACTCTGGGAACAACGGCACTGACTCTGGAAACAACGGCACTGACTGAGAACAACAGCACTGACTCTGGTAACAACGGCACTGACTCTGGGAACAACGGCACTGACTCTGAGAACAACGGCACTGACTCTGGGAACAACGGCACTGACTGAGAACAATGGCACTGACTGAGAACAACGGCACTGACTGAGAACAACGGCACTGACTCTGAGAACAACGGCACTGACTCTGGGAACAACGGTACTGACTCTGGTAACAACGGCACTGACTCTGGGAACAACGGCACTGACTCTGAGAACAACGGCACTGACTCTGGGAACAACGGCACTGACTGAGAACAACGGCACTGACTGAGAACAACGGCACTGACTGAGAACAACGGCACTGACTCTGAGAACAACGGCACTGACTGAGTACAACGGCACTGACTCTGAGAACAACGGCACTGACTGAGAACAACGGCACTGACTCTAAGAACAACGTCACTGACTCTGGTAACAACGGCACTGACTCTGAGAACAACGGCACTGACTCTGGGAACAACGGCACTGACTGAGAACAACGGCACTGACTGAGAACAACGGCACTGACTGAGAACAACGGCACTGACTCTGAGAACAACGGCACTGACTCTGAGAACAACGGCACTGACTCTGAGAACAACGGCACTGACTGAGAACAGCGGCACTGACTCTGGTAACAACGGCACTGACTCTGGGAACAACGGCACTGACTCTGAGAACAACGGCACTGACTCTGGGAACAACGGCACTGACTGAGAACAATGGCACTGACTGAGAACAACGGCACTGACTGAGAACAACGGCACTGACTCTGAGAACAACGGCACTGACTCTGGGAACAACGGTACTGACTCTGGTAACAACGGCACTGACTCTGGGAACAACGGCACTGACTCTGAGAACAACGGCACTGACTCTGGGAACAACGGCACTGACTGAGAACAACGGCACTGACTGAGAACAACGGCACTGACTGAGAACAACGGCACTGACTCTGAGAACAACGGCACTGACTGAGTACAATGGCACTGACTCTGAGAACAACGGCACTGACTGAGAACAACGGCACTGACTCTAAGAACAACATCACTGACTCTGGTAACAACGGCACTGACTCTGAGAACAACGGCACTGACTCTGGGAACAACGGCACTGACTGAGAACAACGGCACTGACTGAGAACAACGGCACTGACTGAGAACAACGGCACTTACTCTGAGAACAACGGCACTGACTCTGAGAACAACGGCACTGACTCTGAGAACAACGGCACTGACTGAGAACAGCGGCACTGACTCTGGTAACAACGGCACTGACTCTGGGAACAACGGCACTGACTCTGAGAACAACGGCACTGACTCTGGGAACAACGGCACTGACTGAGAACAACGGCACTGACTGAGAACAATGGCACTGACTCTGAGAACAACGGCACTGACTCTGAGAACAACGGCACTGACTCTGAGAACAACGGCACTGACTGAGAACAGCGGCACTGACTCTGGTAACAACGGCACTGACTCTGGGAACAACGGCACTGACTCTGAGAACAACGGCACTGACTCTGGGAACAACGGCACTGACTGAGAACAACGGCACTGACTGAGAACAACGGCACTGACTGAGAACAACGGCACTGACTCTGAGAACAACGGCACTGACTGAGTACAACGGCACTGACTCTGAGAACAACGGCACTGACTGAGAACAACGGCACTGACTCTAAGAACAACGTCACTGACTCTGGTAACAACGGCACTGACTCTGAGAACAACGGCACTGACTCTGGGAACAACGGCACTGACTGAGAACAACGGCACTGACTGAGAACAACGGCACTGACTGAGAACAACGGCACTGACTCTGAGAACAACGGCACTGACTCTGAGAACAACGGCACTGACTCTGAGAACAACGGCACTGACTGAGAACAGCGGCACTGACTCTGGTAACAACGGCACTGACTCTGGGAACAACGGCACTGACTCTGAGAACAACGGCACTGACTCTGGGAACAACGGCACTGACTGAGAACAACGGCACTGACTGAGAACAACGGCACTGACTGAGAACAACGGCACTGACTCTGAGAACAACGGCACTGACTGAGAACAACGGCACTGACTCTGAGAACAACGGCACTGACTGAGAACAACGGCACTGACTCTAAGAACAACGTCACTGACTCTGGTAACAACGGCCCTGACTCTGAGAACAACGGCACTGACTCTGGGAACAACGGCACTGACTGAGAACAACGGCACTGACTGAGAACAACGGCACTGACTGAGAACAACGGCACTGACTCTGAGAACAACGGCACTGACTCTGAGAACAACGGCACTGACTCTGGGAACAACGGCACTGACTGAGAACAACGGCACTGACTGAGAACAACGGCACTGACTGAGAACAACGGCACTGACTCTGAGAACAACGGCACTGACTCTGAGAACAACGGCACTGACTCTGAGAACAACGGCACTGACTGAGAACAGCGGCACTGACTCTGAGAACAACGGCACTGACTCTGAGAACAACGGCACTGACTCTGAGAACAACGGCACTGACTGAGAACAACGGCACTGACTCTGAGAACAACGTCACTGACTCTGAGAACAACGGCACTGACTCTGAGAACAACGTCACTGACTCTGAGAACAACGGCACTGACTGAGAACAACGGCACTGACTGAGAACAACGGCACTGACTGAGAACAACGGCACTGACTGAGAACAACGTCACTGACTCTGAGAACAACGGCACAGAGTTTGAAGTAGGGGAGATTGGTTCAAATCCCAGTGTCCTGCTCCTTGTGACTTTAACACCAACAAATAAATTGTGAGCTTTATTAGCAAGAGACACGCACAAAGTTTCTCTGTACAGCACTGCATACACTGGTAGTGATGTGCAAGAAAAACTATCATCATTATCAGGCAGTAATTCACATCTCTCATCGTAATATTAGATGAATCACCTTGCTTGAAATCCATCTAACTGACCAATATTAAGAAAATGGAGAACTACACATATTCTTTCTATAAAAGAAATACAAATATATAGTTTATCTAATTTGACCTATGTGGATAGATTACACGCAGAAGCAACGTGACATTATAATTGATGATTTATTATGCAGGGTGATATTACAGCAAGCACAACGGGCATCAAAGATACTGGAACAACAGCATAAGTGTTGTATATACAGGTGTTATACTTAGAGATGGGCTAATTTTTTTTTGCCAGATTTGGATCCGCAGCAGATCAGCCGGTTTCTTTGATCCACGGATAGCCACAAATCAATCTCAAAAAGGGGGTTCGCGTTTTGCTGCTATTTTTATTATTATCGCCATTACCTTCCGTGGATTCTGCCACTTGTTGATGGATTTGTAGAATCCAATCTGCGTATTCAGTAATACGTTGACGGATTTTTAAGAATCCGCCAACAGATTCTATCCAATCACGGTTTTTGATTAATCTGCATGGATTAAAACCGACCAAATCCATTTGCGGATTTTTCACCATGAAAAGGAATTTAAGGGGAAAAGCCCCGAAAATCCGGCATATGGATTTCGGCTGATTCGCACATCTCTAGTCACAGTATACTGTAGTCCTTAGTTGAATAACTGAATTATGTATGAATAAGGACAATATGGAACGTAAAATAATATAAGATTGATCCCAAAGAAGACATACACTGTGTCCGTGACTGGTGTACAAGTGTAACAAACTAAGATGTAAATATAGAACTTTAAAAACAAACTGCCCTACAAATTAAGCGGACTACCCAGGGGTGGACTAACAGTTTTTAAATATATATTTTTTCTAGATATGTTATGAATCTTATTTTATAATATTTGTATTATAAATTAATTTTTCATTTATACACATCACTTACTTTGTTTTTTTCTGGTGCAGAATACAGAGCTTTTCTCTCTTGACTTTTTTACGGTTTGAGCCTCAAACTACTTCATCATAAAGTACAGTAAATATATTCTGTCGCAGAGCAAGGGTTGTTTCTCTGTATTGGTTTGAAGATTTAGCCAGCAATGAGAAACAAAAGTAGCATATAATGACATGGATATCAAAACGGTAAGTGTATTTAAGTCATCACACAGTAGATAAGCAATTGCTTGTTAAGGTGCAAACTGGTAGACACCTGTATATTGACTGGGATTTGGACAGTGCTATGAAATAGGGATTTCAAGCACTGCATGTATTGCTATAAGTCTGAGGTTTATTAAATCAGGGCCAGGATTGTCAAACAGGGAGTTGATAAATCCAAGCAGCAGTGTATACTAATAGAAGATTGTCTCAGAGCTGCTAAGGACCCACTGCGCTTCACCGCAATCTGCAGTCTGCAGGCAGCTGTTTTAGGTTCGGGGGGCATGGCCAAAATGGGTCGGGTGGGCGTAGCTATGTCACACATATTCCGTGTGTGTGTCTGTTCCCCTCCCACCCCCACACACTGTGGCCAACGTATCACCTCTCCCTTTCCACTCCAAATATCTACTGTACCCGCAAGCCTACTATAATTACATAGGTTATAGGTCCACTTCGTAATTACCTTAGTTTTATTTACTAACGGCTTCGATTTGCGTGCTCAAAGAATAGATATGCTTTAAGGGCTTAGACTAGGACTGCAGCCCAGCTGTGACTGTCATTTGTCTAGCAGGTCAGGAATACATTTTTCTGCAGGTTTAAAAAACCACCACGCTCCCCTCTTCATGCCAGGCTGCCAATCTCCCCTCTTGATTGGCTCACCAGTGCACCATGTGACGCATTGCCGCACGGGAGCACAATCCTCTTGTATCCCCTGCTGGCTGTGCAGTCAGCCTGCAAGCGAGGTCGCACCGGGGACTCATAGGGAGAAGGCGGTCACGCGCGCCGTCGGCTGCATGGGACCTACAGTAGCCTAAGGTGTATAGAACCACACTAATCAAGCAAAGACTGATAATACATGTAAAGTGAATATACTCTGCACAATCTCTAGTAGTGAATATGTAAAGTGGATACACAGATGTAGCAAAAGTTACTGCTTTTGTTACCTCTAGTGTGTTATTTAACAGTAGCGCTTTTGATAAAAAATGGTTAAGGAGATAATGCACATGTTATTTCACAAATTATTTCACATTAATGGGGGTAATAACAGTTGCTACTTGTATACAATCTCAGTACAATCTCTTGCAGTGAACATGTAAAGTAATTATTCATGTAGAGCAAGCATGTCAAACTTGCGGCCCACGGGCCGCATGCTGCCCTCAACGATTATTTTTGCGGCCCAGCTCGCAATGTGCCAGACAACGCGCGCTCTCTGCAAAGGGGGAAAAAAAAAACCTCCCCCCTCTCCTAATTGGCTGGCGCGTGTTGGCACGCTGCCAGAATTTTTTTTTGGGCCTCAGCAAGCTCTATCTGAGCTTGCAAAGCCAGGCCCGCCTCTTCCTGCTGCATGGAGCAAGTCAGGTGAGCACTGCTCCATGCCTGCTTTGTTTCCCCCTTGCCCTCCTGCTCCGATTCTGCTCCGATTCCGCTCCCCCCTGCTCTGATTCCATTCTGACCCCCACCCCATTCCTATTCCGCTCCGATGCCCCCCCTGCTCCGATCCCCCCCGCTCCGATTCTGTTCCGATCCCCCCCCGTTCCGATTTCCCACGTGTGTATGTGTGTGTGCCTGTGTGTGTCTGTGTGTCTGAGTGTGTCTGAGTGCGTGTGTGTGTGTGTCTGTGTGTGTCTGAGTGTCTGTGTATGTGAGTGTCTGAGTGTGTGTGTGTGTCTGTGTCTGAGTGTGTGTGTGGGAGTGTCTGTGTGTGAGTGTGTGTGTCGGTGTGTGTGTCTGTGTGAGTGTGTCTGTGTGAGAGTGTGTCTGTGTGTGTCTGTGTGTGCCTGTGTGTCTGAGTGTGTCTGTGTGTCTGAGTGTGTGAGTGTCTGTGTATGTGAGTGTCTGTGAGTGTCTGTGTGTGTGGGGGGGAGTCTCTGTGTGTGAGTGTGTCTGTGTGTGTGTGTCTGTGTGTGTCTGAGTGTGTCTGTGTGTGTCTGAGTGTGTGTCTGAGTGTGTGTCTGCGTGTGTGTCTGAGTGTGTGTCTGAGTGTGAGTGTCTGTGTGTGTCTGTGTGTGTGTCTCTGTGTGTGTGTGTGTGAGAGAGAGAGAATGTGTCTGAGAGAGAGAGAATGTGTCTGAGAGGGAGAGAATGTGTCTGAGAGAGAGAGAGAGTGTGTCTGAGAGAGGGAGAGAGAGAGAGAGAGTGTGTCTGAGAGAGAGTGTGTCTGAGAGAGAGAGTGTGTCTGAGAGAGAGTGTGTGTCTGAGAGAGAGAGTGTGTCTGAGAGAGAGAGTGTGTCTGAGAGAGAGAGTGTGTCTGAGAGAGAGAGTGTGTCTGATAGAGAGAGAGCGTGTCTGATAGAGAGAGAGTGTGTCTGAGAGAGAGAGAGTGTCTGAGAGAGAGAGAGAGAGAGTGTGCCTGAGAGAGAGAGTGTGTCTGAGAGAGAGAGAGAGAGAGAGAGAGAGTGTGTCTGAGAGAGAGAGTGTGTCAGAGAGAGAGAGTGAGAGAGTCAGGGAGAGAGGGAGAGAATCAGATAGTCAGAGGGAGAGAGTCAGAGAGAGGGAGAGAGAGTCAGAGAGAGGGAGAGAGAGTTAGGGAGAGGGAGGGAGAGAGTCAAAGAGAGTGAGTGAGAGAGAGTCAGAGAGAGGGAGAGAGTCAGTCAGAGAGAGAGAGTGTCTGAGAGAGAGAGAGTGTGTCAGAGAGAGAGAGTGTGTCAGAGAGAGAGAGAGAGAGTGTCAGAGAGAGAGGGAGAGAGTCAGATAGAGAGGGAGAGAGTCAGAGGGAGAGACTCAGAGTCAGAGGGAGAGAATCAGAGAGTCAGAGGGAGAGAATCAGAGAGTCAAAGGGAGAGAGTCAGAGAGAGGGATAGAGAGTCAGAGAGAGGGATAGAGAGTCAGAGAGAGGGATAGAGAGTCAGAGAGAGGGAAAGTCAGGGAGAGAGTCAGAGATAGGGAGAGAGAGAGAGAGTCAGTCAGAGAGAGAGTCAGTCAGTCAGAGAGAGAGAGTCAGTCAGAGAGAGAGTCAGTCAGAGAGAGAGAGAGTCAGTCATAGAGAGAGAGAGAGAGAGTCAGTCAGAGAAAGAGAGAGTCAGTCTGAGAGAGAGTGTGTCTGAGAGAGAGAGTGTGTCTGAGAGAGAGTGTGTGTCTGAGAGAGAGAGTGTGTCTGAGAGAGAGAGTGTGTCTGAGAGAGAGAGTGTGTCTGATAGAGAGAGAGTGTGTCTGATAGAGAGAGAGTGTGTCTGAGAGAGAGAGAGTGTCTGAGAGAGAGAGAGAGAGAGAGAGAGAGAGAGTGTGCGCCTGAGAGAGAGAGTGTGCCTGAGAGAGAGAGAGAGTGTGTCTGAGAGAGAGAGAGTGTCAGAGAGAGAGAGGGAGAGAGTCAGGGAGAGAGGGAGAGAATCAGATAGTCAGAGGGAGAGAGTCAGAGAGAGGGAGAGAGAGTCAGAGAGAGGGAGAGAGAGTCAGGGAGAGGGAGGGAGAGAGTCAAAGAGAGTGAGTGAGAGAGAGTCAGAGAGAGGGAGAGAGTCAGTCAGAGAGAGAGAGTGTCTGAGAGAGAGAGAGTGTGTCAGAGAGAGAGAGTGTGTCAGAGAGAGAGAGAGAGAGTGTCAGAGAGAGAGGGAGAGAGTCAGAGAGAGAGGGAGAGAGTCAGAGGGAGAGAATCAGAGAGTCAGAGGGAGAGAATCAGAGTCAAAGGGAGAGAGTCAGAGAGAGGGATAGAGAGTCAGAGAGAGGGATAGAGAGTCAGAGAGAGGGATAGAGAGTCAGAGAGAGGGAGAGAGAGTCAGGGAGAGGGAGGGAGAGAGTCAAAGAGAGTGAGAGAGAGTCAGAGAGAGGGAGAGAGTCAGTCAGAGAGAGAGAGTGTCTGAGAGAGAGAGAGTGTGTCAGAGAGAGAGAGTGTGTCAGAGAGAGAGAGAGAGAGAGTGTCAGAGAGAGAGGGAGAGAGTCAGTGAGAGAGGGAGAGAGTCAGAGGGAGAGAATCAGAGAGTCAGAGGGAGAGAATCAGAGTCAAAGGGAGAGAGTCAGAGAGAGGGATAGAGAGTCAGAGAGAGGGATAGAGAGTCAGAGAGAGGGATAGAGAGTCAGAGAGAGGGAGAGTCAGGGAGAGAGTCAGAGATAGGGAGAGAGAGAGAGTCAGAGAGGGAGAGAGAGAGAGAGTCAGTCAGAGAGAGAGTCAGTCAGTGAGAGAGTCAGTCAGAGAGAGAGAGAGTCAGTAAGTCAGAGAGAGAGAGAGAGTCAGTCAGTCAGAGAGAGAGTCAGTCAGAGAGAGAGTCAGTCAGAGAGAGAGAGAGTCAGTCAGAGAGAGAGAGAGAGAGAGAGAGTCAGTCAGAGAAAGAGAGAGTCAGTCAGAGAGAGAGAGTCAGTCAGAGAGAGAGAGAGTCAGTCAGAGAGTCAGTCAGAGAGAGAGAGTGAGAGTCAGTCAGTCAGAGAGAGTGAGAGTCAGTCAGTCAGAGAGATTGAGAGTCAGTCAGAGAGAGTGAGAGTCCGTCAGAGAGAGTGAGTCAGTCAGTCAGAGAGAGTGAGTCAGTCAGTCAGAGAGAGAGTGAGAGTCAGTCAGAGAGAGAGAGTGAGAGTCAGTCAGAGAGTGAGAGTCAGTCAGAGAGGGAGGGAGTCAGTCAGAGAGAGGGAGGGAGTCGGAGAGGGAGAGAGAGAGTCGGAGAGGGAGAGAATCAGAGTCAAAGGGAGAGAGTCAGAGAGAGGGATAGAGAGTCAGAGAGAGGGATAGAGAGTCAGAGAGAGGGATAGAGAGTCAGAGAGAGGGAGAGAGAGTCAGGGAGAGGGAGGGAGAGAGTCAAAGAGAGTGAGTGAGAGAGAGTCAGAGAGAGGGAGAGAGTCAGTCAGAGAGAGAGAGTGTCTGAGAGAGAGAGTGTGTCAGAGAGAGAGAGTGTGTCAGAGAGAGAGAGAGAGTGTGTCAGAGAGAGAGGGAGAGAGTCAGTGAGAGAGGGAGAGAGTCAGAGGGAGAGAATCAGAGAGTCAGAGGGAGAGAATGAGAGTCAAAGGGAGAGAGTCAGAGAGAGGGATAGAGAGTCAGAGAGAGGGATAGAGAGTCAGAGAGAGGGATAGAGAGTCAGAGAGAGGGAGAGTCAGGGAGAGAGTCAGGGAGAGAGTCAGAGATAGGGAGAGAGAGAGAGTCAGAGAGGGAGAGAGAGAGAGAGTCAGTCAGAGAGAGAGTCAGTCAGTGAGAGAGTCAGTCAGAGAGAGAGAGAGAGTCAGTAAGTCAGAGAGAGAGAGAGTCAGTCAGAGAGAGAGTCAGTCAGAGAGAGAGTCAGTCAGAGAGAGAGAGAGTCAGTCAGAGAGAGAGAGAGAGAGTCAGTCAGAGAAAGAGAGAGTCAGTCAGAGAGAGAGAGTCAGTCAGAGAGAGAGAGAGAGTCAGTCAGAGAGTCAGTCAGAGAGAGAGAGTGAGAGTCAGTCAGTCAGAGAGAGTGAGAGTCAGTCAGTCAGAGAGATTGAGAGTCAGTCAGAGAGAGTGAGAGTCCGTCAGAGAGAGTGAGTCAGTCAGTCAGAGAGAGTGAGTCAGTCAGAGAGAGAGTGAGAGTCAGTCAGAGAGAGAGAGTGAGAGTCAGTCAGAGAGTGAGAGTCAGTCAGAGAGGGAGGGAGTCAGTCAGAGAGAGGGAGGGAGTCGGAGAGGGAGAGAGAGAGTCGGAGAGGGAGAGAGAGAATCGGAGATGCCAAGTGTCAGGAAAAAAACATTAATTTTATCGTTCTTTTTTTATATACTGTACTTTTCTAAATAAACCTAAGTTTCTATGAAAATTGAAGTTTTTGTTTTTTTGCGGCCCACATAACCTTAAACCTTGTTTATTTGGCCCGTGTTAGCCTTTGAGGGTGACATGCTTGATGTAGAGTGAATATACTTGGCACAATTTCTAGTAGTATAAAACATTTTTTTTTTACTTCAGCAAAATATTTTGTGGCAGTTACAATTTTGCAGTTATCAAAGATGACTTATACAGACAAGTTTTGAGCAAAGCAAAATTATTATTGGATATCAATATTTGTCTGAAATAGAAAACAATTGCGGATTGTATAATTTAATATGTTGTTTGCATGAAAAAGGAAGGTATAGAAAATATCTACACACAAAATACCTGTAATAACAATTAGACAGGCTAAGTGAGCCTGCACCTTTAACATTAATGATCTTTTGAGTCATAATATGCCTATAAATACTGCTCTAGACATTATTTCATTCATCTTACTTACAGGAAGCAACCCACAGACATGTGAATACTTTATTGTACTATCTCAATAAAACATAAAGTTTTGATGATTGCATCATGATAAAGCTTGCTTAACCGTCTCTTGCCTATATCATATAACAAAGGCAAATAATGTAATCTTGTCATGTCTGACTCCAACAGAGTGTTTAAATTGTGCTTTTAATGAGCTGGATTACATTTTAGAATGATGAAGACATCTTGACAGTAGATCCTGTATTCTGAACTATAGCACAGTAGTTCTGGGTGTGTTTTAAGGCTATATGATCCCATCTCAAGACGCTAGGCGAAACAAAGATCTTCTGAATGACATTGTAAAATCAAAGTAGAGATGTGCAACATGTTAGCTAAAGTTCATGAAAGAGACAATATCCAGTGAAAAAATAATTGACAACAATATTAACGACAAATGGCAAAATACACCAACTTAAGTTTGCCAAGCATTAAAAGTCAACGTGTAGGTCACATAATCCTAAATTCAGGTCTCATGAACTTCCAGTCTATATATTATTTTTTTTCTGAAAAATAGAGGTTTCTCGCGGAATGACATTTGGGATTCACTAAACTTTGCAAGAGTGGTGTTAATACCACACCGGGTAAAAAATAAATAATGTGCACTATTTGAGATAGAATTTCATCTCGATAAGAATTAATAAATAATTTACTGGATATTACCTTTGCAGTAATTAACTCAGCTGATAAGCATTAACTCACAGAACTATTAGTTAAATCTTGCTAGTAATGCAATGGGATGGGGGATTCCACAATGTTTTACCATAGGGTAATGTAATAGGATGTATTACAATATGCTATGGCAGTAAGTTATGTAACAGTCAAAGACTGGGGATATATATTTTCTGGAAGGAAAACTGTATACTGCATGTGTGGCCAGCACATCCAGTATGGGACCTAAAATTTTGCACTCTCCACTGCCCTTCTATATAAATGGAAGACACTGCATTATGGGGAACTATGCTTTATAGTTTTTGGTAATAAATCATTTAACACCTCTGATGCCTGAGGCTACCAATGCTTTTCATTAAAACACTCACTAAAACTACACTCCCCACCACTTTGTATACCAAAGAGGCTAAAAAAAACATTGTTTAGCATTGCCCTTCTAGCCCCTGTGACAAGCAAGGGGTTAACATCTACTCTCCTTCTACCCGGGTGGGCTTAACCACCCACCCATGGGCAACTACCCTGAAAACCCACAGCAATAATCTACCCAATAAAAAATGTCCACACCCCAAATACTAACCATCAGTAGAACACTGGATTTGTAAATGGCTGATGCCATGCCCACTTTATCTCAAAAACAGAAATGTAATTTCATGATAAAAATTTATGTATGCACATTTAATGGGCCTGTTTAATGTTATCGAAAATTAAATTACTGATTTTAAAGTGATTACTTTATCTCAAAGGATATTATACTGTACAGTACAGTATGTCTGTCTGAGTTAAAATGCACTTCTTGTAGTCAGGCTGAACTTTTCTTTTGCTACTGTTGCTACAACCTCTTGTTCATAGATTTATTTCTTTTTTCAATTATGTACTAGCTTATGTGTTTATGACCTTGATATATATAAGAAATTGCATAGGAAAGGGGGCTGAATCAATAGTAATAGAACAGGTACTGTACAACAATAGTACTGGGAGTTTCATATCAATAGAGCCTATACAGGCATACCCCGCTTTAAGTACACTCACTTTAAATACACTCGCGAGTAAGTACATATCGCCCAATAGGCAAACGGCAGCTCACGCATGCGCCTGTCATCACGTCCTGAACAGAAATACCGGCTCCCTACCTGTACCGAAGCTGTGCGCAAGCAGGGAGACTATAGAGCCTGTTACAAATGCGTTATTTACATCAGTTATGCACGTATATGACGATTGCAGTACAGTACATGCATCGATAAGTGGGGAAAGGTAGTGCTTCACTTTAAGTACATTTTCACTTTACATACATGCTCCGGTCCCATTGCGTACGTTAATGCGGGGTATGCCTGTACAGAGAAAAAAAGAATAAATGTACAGTACCCCAAACAGTTCTAGAGAACATAAAAAAAACATCAGAATAGTAATTGAGTATTGGTCAAAAATGAATAAGGGGAATGATGGGTGAGTTATTAAGAAAACAAGGACAACGTTTTGTCATGTTTAGGTCATTGGAATCTCTGGATATGCTGTTCTTATCAGAATCATTTTCTTATACTGATCCCATTGTAATAAATGAAAACCTTGCCAGCTCCAGAGTGTTGTTACATTCCATGTAATAATTAACAGGCCTTGCCCTTTAGTCATCAGGCAAAAGAGAATAACATCAAGCTCCCTGCTCGATTGCTAATAGGAGGACATGCCACACACTCGACTATCCACATAATGGAAACTATAAGTGATTCATTAAGAAATAAGAAAGAGTTAATAATGCTAATGAATTGCAGCTTTAACACTTGATTTAAACTGTTATTTCCAACCACTCTTGTGACACAGACAGTATTGTTATATTGCTGACAAAATATTCAGATTTGTGAAAAACACATTAATTGTTGATCTATTTATTGTTTTAATATTGTTAACCTTATCACAAGCTTTCTACCAAAATTCCTTTTCATGTTTCTGAAGCAATGTTTAAGCTACCATATCTTTTTATTATTCACTGACAAATGTGAACCTGGTGAATTTTGATTGTAGCACTAAAGCAGCTATAAGTTCATCAATTGGTAGTTGCAACAAATGTTGATGACATGCTACAGTACAATAATTTAGGCATTTGTCATTTATTAAGACTATCTCCTGAAAAAGAGAAAATCTGTCCAATGTGTCTGTAGGAAAAAAAAGGATGATAATTTAAGGGAGAAAGGACTCATAACTACTGCAATTCTATTTAAATAGCAGATAAGTAATGTAAAACAATAGCTCAACATGGAATTTGAGGTACTTTATAGTGTGCTATGCAAATACATTGTACAGATGCAGGAGTTGATTATTGGGAAAGCCAGAAGAGACAAGGATTTAATCCATGCCACAACAGAAACAGGTACAGACGCTGTCAGAGGTGGGCAAAACAACTGGGTGTGTGAAATCAGAACCTTTCACAATCTTACATTCCAACAACAAATACAAAGCCAACACTTAAGCTTTTTAGAACCAGAACCCAATGCCAAGAGCCAATCAATCCCTCCCTCTCCCCCTCCCTCTTCCCCTCCTCCTCCCTCTCCCCCTCCTCTTCCTCTCCTCTTCCCTCTCTCTCTCTTCTCTCTCTCTCCCCTCCCTCTCTCTCCTCTTCCCTCCCTCTCTCCTTTCTCATTTATAAATAATCTCTGCTTATCTTTTGTTTTTTTTCTATATAGTCTTTTGTTAAAAATCCCATATTAAAACCACACAATTAAGTTCTGCTAAATCCGGAACCAAAAGACAAAAAAATATTTAGGGCCAAAGTTATGTCCAAAAGAGAAACACAAAACTGTTATAGAAACAAAATAAATACACGAGTGAAAGTGCCCAGCCTTATTACCAGGGTTAGAAACCAATGGGGAGCCCCCGCTTCTGCTAAATATAATGTGTGGGTGGTGCTCTTGGGTAGGTTTGGACAGAAGGAGAATTGAGAGAAGAGTAACCCAAGTTGAGCAGTTAGGCTCAGGCTCTGAATGATAAGTGATAAATATTAAAAATATAGTTTTAATTAAATACAATATACTAAAATACATGGTGTTAAAATGACAAACTTGGCGCACACTGGATCTGATGTTGAGTGTAGTCTGTACTCAAGATCCTAACAGTAATAGTAGATGACAGGTAAGTATTCCAATCAACTGCTTGATGCGGTCCTTTAATACACGGAATCTGCTTAAAATAATAATCAAAGAGGGAAAGGGATGGGATCAATAAGCTGCCATAGGGTCTATTTTCACACAGTAGCACAGTGTGGTCTGTAGAGGTCTAAGGCTAAGGCCCTGCTGCTTCAGACCACGCGCCCGCACTGCAGAGAGGCGGCACATGGAGAGGCACTTGGGGCTTTTTCCGGTCCAAAGGGACCATTTTTGCGAGCGGGGGGGGCGTGGCCAAAATGGGTGGGGGGGCGCGGCCATGATGTGAGGGGGCAGGACTGCACGTCAGCTGTTCAGCCCCTCAACTCCTCAACTCCTCAGCCCCTAAACCGCTGAGCCCCTCAACTCCTCACACACAAACACGCACTCAGGCACACACACAGACAGGCACACACACAGACAGGCACACACAGACAGGGACTCACGCACTCACAAATACACACGGGGTGGGGGGTGGGGGTTGAATCGGAGCCCGGGGGATCGGAGCAGGGGGGGAATCGGAAGGGGAACCCCCCCACCCAAGAGGAGAGAGTCTGTGGGAGGGAGCAGTGGGGACTTCCTTGGTGCTGCAGTTTATTTAAAATCGATGCTTTCCCCCCACACTCTTCTCCCCGCTCCCCGAAGCCTCCCCTCCTCATTGGCTCACAGCCTCACCACGTGATGCGTCGCCGCTTGGGATTACAATTCTCTTGAATCCCCTGGCGGCTGACGCGTCGCAGCGTGTAGTGAGCTGTGCAGCCAGGGGGGATTGGGACCGGCTCGTGAGGATACCCCTGCTGGTGGGAAACGCTCGTGCCGCCGCCCGCGCCGCGGGTCCTAGCCCTAATAGAGCTCTTATCTGCAGGTAGTGAAGTATGTGGAACATATCATTAGCACTAATGGCTGTAGAAATTTAACACTATGCTATTTAGTGGATCTGTGGATTTAGTGGATAAGCATTACTATTAACCTGATGATAAAATAGGATCTTAGTGTATTTAGGACTTAAAAGTGTTAGCACAGAATGAATTAAGTTGCTATGTATCAACCAAATATTTATTTGTCATACTGTCGCGGCCGAGTTTATTCTAACACTTACCCGGTCTCAGCCGCGACAGATACCGGGCGCGCGCCGAGGTGTCCCGTGCGCGCGCCGGAGACTCGGAGGATCGGTCCTCTGATCGGGGCTTCCCCCTCCCCTCTCCGGGTCCGCCGGGTCACCCAGAGCCCCCCACCACCATCCCCCACATTACAGCAACCCAGGGCTCCCTCGGGGAGCCCTGGGCACGCGCGCCATGCGCGCCATGCGCGCACGCTCCCGATGAAGCGTGACCGCGCATCGGTGACGCGCGGCACGCCGAGGGGATACAATTAGAAAGCCGGGAAACCTCCCGGCTTGCGGCTCTTTCCGCATTCGAATAAAACGTGTCACCACTGTAGCAAATTTTTTTCACAGTTTGGCTATTATTAATAATATTACACTAATGATTTTAAATGACTAATCCTAGTTATAGATTTTTAAAAAAAAATACATCTAATTATATTTTATTTTAAATTTTATCAGCCAGTTATTCAACATGAGATTATAGATCAAAAATAATTTAAAACATCAAATGATGCATATTCACACGTGATGCAGACTTTTGGAAGGCTTATATTACTTTTAACACTGAAATACAGCCACAAAAAATGTTTAACAAAATCTTAGTACCGTACAGTAGCACTCAATGGTCAACCTAATAAAATCATTAAGGCCAAAAATACACCATAATAAAATAAATACACAAGCACCTAAACACCCCAACAATAAAATAGTTAAAATGCCTAATAGTACACATGAATAACATTTATCTATCACCAAAACAGCAAAAGAATAAAAATTATGTTATTTGTCATTGATTGAAATGCGTGAGAGTTTTTATACTGTTCACTTTTGTATGCTGCAATAAAGATTTTTCACTTTTTTCTACATTGGGACCACGATTTTTCATTTTGTTTGATCAAGCAAGTGATTAGGATCAGTTTGTGAGTGTCCTGGAGCCTGTCTCTTTCTGTGCCTGCATTTGGCCTCTGGAGGCACCCGTCTGGTGGGAGAGGAAGGAGCTTACACTGCGGATGTGCAGTGCTACTGATTGCAGGAGTTGGAAGCAGGAGCACAGAGTGGAGCTGTGAGAGGTGGTTTCCCCATTGCCAGACCCACCGTGGGTGCTCTGAATGGAGCATATGCAGAGCATTGTGAGGTTGGTTTTCCCTTTGCCTGACCCACAGTGGGAGCTCTGTGTTGGATATACATCTAGCAGTGAGAGGTGTTTTCCCCACTGCCTGAACCTGTGAGTACTTTCATGCTTTCTGCATCATTGCACTGTTTCTTTGTGAGGGAAGAAGATACTAGAGGGTTTCAACGGAAGATATAGAGGACTTATACTGCCCCCTTTTCTCTACTCCACCACCTCCCCTTGGATGTCGCCTATTTGATTATGCTCCCCATATACTCTCCCCCCTTCTGATTCACACTGATCACATAGATCCTGTTCCATTCCATCAAACCTGTCTCCATTTTTTCTTCCCTGCTGCTGTGCTCTGCATTTTTCTACCGAAGACTACATCACTATCAACTTCCCATGCTGGATGCATGCTTCGGAGCCAAGAACTTTCATAATTAGTGAGTACAACTTTACTTTACTTTACTTTATATCTGTCTTACAATGTGATCCTGCACATTATAAATACTCTAAGTAGTACCTCTAAGTGTGTTGGTGAACAGGTTAGAATTGCTTTACAGGATTTTTTCTTTCCCTATTAACCATAAATCACACTGTGGGGAACAAGCCCTACACATGGCATCTACTATAATATGAGTAATATAAATATGGATTGCTAATCAAGTTTGCACAAATATATTATTCTATACTCCTATTAACATTGCACTAATTGGCTCCAATACGGGACTTAAAACACAGATATTAAAAAAACCTCTGTCAACTATTCTGTTGCACTGATTCTAGGACTACATAGTCCAACCTTCCTCAGGGAATAGATACATTTGGCGCTGAAGAGAACATGCCAGTTGGAGCTTGGACATCAGAGGGTAAGGGTGTGTGCAGGGTGTCTGTAGGCTCCAGCACTAGGCCAGAGACCCCCTGTTAGGCCCCAGCTAGGCCCCGACTCCCCTAAGATTGTGGTTGCTGCAGGGACAGGCCCATTAGATAGGGACACTGCCAGGACGTGGCAGCGAACTGGCAATCTGGTGGTCTGGGACCAAATCGCCCCACAGATAAGAGACCCTCCAGCTGGACACCACCCCACATTGAGGCGGACTCATCGCTGAAAGCAAGGTCATGGGACCGGACAGTCCCTTTGTCTTCAGTTGGTGCTACCGATTGCTGGAGCACTCAGCAGGTATCACACCTACAGGTGGACCAACTTTAACACAGGTTGTGGGCAGTGCTGTCACACATACTTTGGGTGGGCTGGCTTTTGTGGATGCTGGGAGGTTGAGTGCCCAGAGCACCTCAGCATTTTAGGGTAAACCCCACCAGGGTGTGGACACGGTGGTTGGGGGCACGGTGTGGGGGTTTGGCACGGTGAGGTCTGTGTTATGTTACTGTTATCACCTGTTCAGTAAATCTGTTATACCATACAAGTGTGTATTTCTTACATTGTGTCCTGTAACGGGGTTATCCAACATAGTTTGGATCCCGCATAGGTGGAGGCACTGAAAGATCAGGTACACCCCAGGTTCCCAGTAGCTGATGTTCAGGCCTCCTGTAAGCCATAGGTAAAGCACCACACACACGTAGTAGCCGTCTCTTCTCCCATAGAGTGGGGGAAACAGTGCTACAACTATAATACAAATGATGTATTAATAAGGTGGATTGTGGTCTACAGGGTGAAGTCAAGGAGTCTCCATGCCATGGTGTCTCCATGCCGTGTAGGGATTTGTATGGTGGAGCAGTAAAATGGAGCAGTGAGCCAAGAGGATGAGTCTGGCAGCTACATTTTGGATGTATTCGAGTTGGAGCAGGTGGGAAAGAGGAATGCCAGCTCGGAGAAGGTTACTGTAGTCAAGACGGGATAAGATGAGTGAATCCTAGCCTTATTTTGGAGGTTGGACTTAGTGAAGGATTGAATGTGGGCAATGAAGAAGAGGACAGAGTCAAAGAGGACCCCAAGGCAGTAGGCTTGTAGTATTAATGAAATTGTGGTATTAATGACGATGAGGTAGAGTTTTGGTGTTAGGGTGGCAGTGGAATGGGAAAGAGTATTAGTTTTGTTTTGACATGTTAAGCTTGAGGAAATCGTGGAACATTTAAGAGGAGATTGCGGAGAGGCGGTAGGTGACAAAGGACACGAGAGGGGAAGAGGTTAAAGGAGGAGAGGTTAATGTGGGTGCCATCAGCATAGAGATGATACTGTAAGCCAAAAGATTGTATTAGTTCACCAAGAGAAGAGCTGTCGAGTGAGAAGAGCATAGGGACAAAGACAGAGCCTTGTGGAAACCCAATAGAAAGAGGGAATGAATAGGAGGAGAAACTAGAGAAGGAAACATGGAAAAATAAGTATGATACTGTAGGTAGGATGTTAACAGGGGAGAAGCCTGCTTCATGGAGGCCAATGGAATGGATAGTGTGGAGAAGGTAGTGATCAACAGTGTCTAAGGTACGTAGCGACGAGATCCAAGAGAATAAGTAAGGAGAATTGACCCTTAGACTTAACTGTGAATAGGTAATAGGCTACTTGTGTTAGTGCTGTCTCGGTGGTTAAACATTCAAGTCTCTGAAGACAGACGTTCATAGAGGTACACAATTGGAGACTTTATAAGGTGAAATTATAACGAGTCTTTATTGTGCCTTTTCCTTAACATCAGGAAACCATCCAAACAAGGGGGAAACACAGCTTCTATTCACTTGGGAGTGGTACTAGTGAAATAATATGCAATTCACAACTCCCTTAGTTAAGCATGTCTCCCAGCCCCAAACACATAGCATGAAATGAACAGATATAAAAAGTCTTGTAATAAAAGTCTTATCTGTTCCTTGTAGTTTGGAGGGAAAATCTTCTCTGTCCCTGGTTGCTACCTTTTCTTCAGGGTTTGTCAGCATTCAGGTTTAGAAGTTTCCCCTGTGTCTTGGAAGCAGCTCTGCTGTGTCTTCTGGCAGAGCTCAAGACATGGTCAGCTCCAGAGATCTGTGTTCTCTTGGTCAGTCTCTCCTGGGAGACTGAAGAACCTCTGCTCTGTCTCCAAAGTTCAGCTCACACGTGAGCTAAGGAGTCCCTTCCTGTCTCAACAGACAGGCTTTTGTAAGCAATCTAAATCAGGCAGGTGGTGTTTATTAATTGACTACCAGCAGTTAACCACCACACTGCTAGATTAAAGGCACATTACTTGAACAGGGATTACTCCCCTGTTACATACCTCCCCTGTTTGTGGGAAGCTCGGGCTTGCCACGGCCAAAGCCCATCCTTCCACTCTCATTCTAGATATCTCTGTGACTTGAATAAGAGTGGATGGAGGAAGAGAACCCTCAGTCCTGCTGGGATTGGAGCCCTTTCTCCAGTTTATTCGTGTCTCCTCCTGAAGGTGTTTAAGATAAGCACCCCTCAGTCGCTCGAGGAGGACTTTTTCCAAGTATAGTCTTTTTTCTACGTGCGCGGTCATGCGATTTCCCTTGCGTCGGGTGCTCGTCTTATTGTAGGCATACTGTATGGCAGCAGTTGCAGAGCGTTTAAAAACAGCCCTTTGAGTTTTCCGCTCTTGAAGCTGTCTATCTGCCCTTTTCCCACTCAATGGGGTTGCTAGTTCAGCCTCTGAGATTAAGTTGCAATTCCACACCCACTTCCAGAGAATGTCCCATCTTTTCAGCTTCATCAGCTAAGGATTCTTCCGGTTTTAATTCAGCACGTGTACCTTCTTTTGTTGCCTGCTGGGTGGCTGAAGGTTTTGCTAGTGCTTGTTTAGGTGGTTCAAATTTTGCAACCTTGTCTTTCAGATGAGCGGTATTCCCAGCTCTCACTGTACCCTTGTCTACATGGGTTTTTGAGGCTGTGGGATACTGACGCTTAGTCAGGGTCAATACTTGTCCTTGTAGGACTGTAATCTCATCTGCGAGAGATCCCTGTTTTTTGAGTGCGTCTTGCAAGTCTCTTCTCAGGGAATTTATCTGCATGCTTTTCTTTCTCTGAGCTTGCTTCCACATTTTTATTGCATTGTGAAGCACTATGAACTTCTTTGCTTGGGCCACAGTTACTTGTTTCAGTTTCTGGACCTTCTTGTGCTCCCTTTTGTGCCGCGTCACCTGGGTTCTAAGCTTGGCTTTTAGCGTTGCTTTGGTGATGCTCAGGGTAGCCTTCAGTCTCTCATGCTGCTTTGCGGGGATATACTGGGTCATCAGACGTTCCTGCAGCACTTGAATTTCTTTAACAGCCTGCAGATTGTCATCCTGCAGAGTTCGCTGCTTCTCCTCTGCCTTCTCGAGGTGCGTACGCAGACCTTGTAGTTGGTTCTGCAGTCGGTGCTCTGCTTCAAACTTCTCACCTTCCAAAAGTCTATTTATTTCTTTAAGCTCGTGCAGCTTTTCATTTTTTTCATTGACGTCGTTTGTCAAATTAAAATTTTCTTCTTTGAGTTTTACGTTTTTTCTTTGTAATCTTAAATGTTCTCCTTTTTCAGTCTCTGTACTATTCAGGGCCTCTTTGCAGCCTTCCTTCCATTTACGCACATCTGCTTTGAGACTGACAGTCTCCTGGCGTGAGACATCCTTCTCTAGGTTGAGGGTCTGAAGCTCCTTCTGGGAGACTTGGAGATTTGTATTAAGATTGACAATCGTTTCTTTAGAAATGTCCAGTTCCTCAGTGAGACTGTGTAGTTCCTTTCTGGAAACTTCCAGGTCTGTGCAGCAGCTGTTGGTCTAATGATGTGAGGCATTCAGCTCTATGCGAAGAGTGTGAACCTCTTGCTGGAAGACTGTCATCTGCTTCAGTGCCTCCTCATACTTCCGCTTTAGCGTAGCCACCATTTTATCAGATTGGCTCTGCTTTTCATCCATGGCGGAAATAGTAGCATTTGCAGTATCTAGCTCAGTCTTGAGATCGTCCAATTCTGTCCCAGATTCAGAGTACATTGCGAGCACCGTCATCTGTAACTCAGCATTATCTGCTCTCTCAAGTTTAAATTGTTCTCGAAGTAGATCACAGTCACGCCTGGCAATTTTCAGGGCGTCTTCATGGCTGGTCAAGGGATCGTCACTCACTGGTTCTGGCTCCGCTTCCCTGGGATGACTGGTTGAGGGTTCCTCACTGTTGGCACCGGACAGACACTTCTTTGGGGTACACGATTTCTGCCTTGGGCCCTCTGGATATTCGGTTATCCGCGGGACAAATTCTCCATTTTCTCTAGGCTGCAGGGCAACTCGGTCTCCCTTTTTCTCCACAGGATCTGCGGATGTGTCTGTTCCTTCCACGGTAAGTGAAGAAATCGCTTTTCTTTTTCCGCCTTTTTGTTTTGGATGACTCCGTCCCATCAGGAATACTGGGGTCTCCTTTATTTGAAATTTTAGCAGCATCACTGGATCCATCCGGCTTTTCTTGCAACTGTAATAGCTGATGGAAATATTCGGTGATCCACTGCTCCCGCTCTGTCTCCTGCTGATCATATTCGTCATCAAAGGGAGCGGTCTTTTCTGTTCGTGTTGAGTTCAGGCACCCCCACCATTCTTGGGATGTTTTGTGGGTGTGACTCGGTTCGGGTTCCCCGTAAGAGATGTCTTCCTCTTTATTGGACTGGAAGGGCCACTTTTCCGTGGGGTAGGGTTAATTACAGGAATGCTGCATCTTGTCCTCCATGTTTAGGCTATCAGGTGTAATTTTCTTCCTGACCTCAGGAGGCGCTATAGCAGCTGTTGCCACTGTATTTGCTAGAACCCACAATTGTGGTAGTCCTATAGATGGGCATATTTTGCTTGTAGAGGTTGTAGCTCTCACAGGCATCTCTGTAGACTTTTCTTTCTTGGGTAATTTTTTTTTTCAATATCAGCAGTACTGTGCATGCATTTTCTTTTATCAGGTATACAAGATGTGCAGTTGCTAGGTAAAAAAAAGTCTATTTGCTATACACCATTTACTTGCTAGGTGCATCCCTCCGCTTCAGCAACAGAATTTGGTTTTCTGCCTGAGTTCAGTAATTTTCAGTCTCATCTTTGGGTATTATGGCATTCACACTTCACACTTTGGGTGTCTGTTTTGCTCCCAAGATAATAGGCATACTTTTTTACTTGCAGAAAAAAAATCATTCTTTGCAGTGGACTCAACACTCAGCAATTGGCTTTGAAAAACCTTTTCCTTTATAGGGCAATTTTACACTCAGCATTTGTTTGCTAAAAATTCCCCTGCTTCAGCACAGTCTTGTATCAATTTTCACACTTTTCTGCATATACTCCATTCACAGCTGGTAGCCCTATGCGGTGTGGCAACCTTTATTTGCAAAATCAGTACCGCTCGTTGGTCACCATCTGTATTCACTGCTTCAGTGAAAATTTTGAAAACAACAAACACCTATCCCTTTTTAAGGGCTGACTCACTTCTTGAACCCTGACTATGGCTGGAAGGCAAAACCCCTATTTCAATGACCATATTACACTTTGTAATAGGCAAATAAGGTTTAGCTGCTTTAGAAGTCTTTCTCCTCTTGGGATTGGGGTTTCAGTGCAGTGGTGTGTATCACTTTAATTCTGGTCTCTGCTGCCTGAGAGTTTTTTTTTTTTAAGTTGCTCAGACTGTTTGTAGGCAAAAAGCATTAAAAAAAATTCACAGAAAAAATCTCCGGTCCTTTCTAACTTCAAAGACGACCTCTCGTCCCACTTCGGACACCATATGTAGACGGACGTTCACAGAGGTACACAATTGGAGACTTTATAAGGTGAAATTATAACGAGGCTTTATTGTGCCTTTTCCTTAACATCAGGAAACCATCCAAACAAGGGGGAAACACAGCTTCTATTCACTTGGGAGTGGTTCTAGTGAAATAATATGCAATTCACAACTCCCTTAGTTAAGCATGTCTCCCAGCCCCAAACACATAGCATGAAATGAACAGATATAAAAAGTCTTGTAATAAAAGTCTTATCTGTTCCTTGTAGTTTGGAGGGAAAATCTTCTCTGTCCCTGGTTGCTACCTTTTCTTCAGGGTTTGTCAGCATTCAGGTTTAGAAGTTTCACCTGTGTCTTGGAAGCAGCTCTGCTGTGTCTTCTGGCAGAGCTCAAGACATGGTCAGCTCCAGAGATCTGTGTTCTCTTGGTCAGTCTCTCCTGGGAGACTGAAGAACCTCTGCTCTGTCTCCAAAGTTCAGCTCACACGTGAGCTAAGGAGTCCATTCCTGTCTCAACAGACAGGCTTTTGTAAGCAATCTAAATCAGGCAGGTGGTGTTTATTAATTGACTACCAGCAGTTAACCACCACACTGCTAGATTAAAGGCACATTACTTGAACAGGGATTACTCCCCTGTTACAGTCTCCCTAAAAAAAAAAGCTGTGTGTGCTGTGCACACGCATAGTAAGTGAAACTTCTTTGACTTTTGTCACAGAAATTGTATTTGTAAGAATGATATATTTAATAAAAAATACAATTTCAGTGCCAAAACGCAAAGAAGTTTAACTTAGAACACGTGTTTTATCTATTTGCACTTCTATATTTATAGTAACTGGGAATTCTGTGTGTGTGTGCGTGTGTGTGTGTGTGCGTGTGCGTGTCAGTCAGTGTGTGTGTGTGTGTGTGTGTGTGCGTCAGTCAGTGTGTGTGTGTGTGCGTCAGTCAGTGTGTGTGTGTGTGTGTGCGTCAGTCAGTGTGTGTGTGTGTGTGCGTCAGTCAGTGTGAGTGTGTGTGTGCGTCAGTCAGTGTGAGTGTGTGTGTGCGTCAGTCAGTGTGTGTGTGTGTGTGTGTGTGTGTGTGTGTGTGTGTGTGTGTGTGTGTGTGTGTGTGTGTGTGTGTGTGTGTGTGTGTGTGTGCGTCAGTCAGTCAGTCAGTGTGTGCGTGCGTCAGTCAGTGTGTGTGTCTGTCAGTGTCAGTGTGTGTGTCTGTGTCTGTGTCTGCGCGAGCGTGTGTGTGTGTGCGCATCAGTGTGTGTGTGTCAGTGTGTGTGTGTGTGTCAGTCAGTGTGTGTGTGTGTGTGCGTCAGTCAGTGTGTGTGTGTGCGTGCGTCAGTCAGTCAGTGTGTGTGTGTCTGTCAGTGTCTTTGTGTGTGTGTGTGCGTCTGTCAGTCAGTCAGTCAGTGTGTGGTGTGTCAGTGTGTGTGTGTGTGCATCAGTGTGTGTGTGCGTGCGTCAGTCAGTGTGTGTGCGTCTGTCAGTGTCTTTGTGTGTTTGTGTGTCTGTCAGTCAGTGTGTGTCTGTCAGTGTGTCAGTGTGTGTGTGTGTGTGTCAGTCAGTGTGTGTGTGTGTGTGTGTCAGTCAGTGTGTGTGTGTGTGTGTGTGTCAGTCAGTGTGTGTGTGTGTGTGTGTGTCAGTCAGTGTGTGTGTGTGTGTGTGTGTGTGTGTGTGTGTGTGTGTGTGTGTGTGTGTGTGTGTGTGTGTGTGTGTGTGTGTCAGTCAGTGTGTGTGTGTCAGTCATTGTGTGTGTGTGTGTGTGTCAGTCAGTGTGTGTGTGTGTGTCAGTCAGTGTGTGTGTGTGTGTGTGTGTGTGTCAGTCAGTCTGTGTGTGTGTGTCAGTCTGTCTGTGTGTGTGTGTCAGTCAGTGTGTGTGTCAGTCAGTGTGTGTGTCAGTCAGTGTGTGTGTCAGTCAGTCAGTGTGTGTCAGTCAGTGTGTGTGTGTGTCAGTGTGTGTCATTCAGTGTGTGTGTGTGTGTGTGTGTGTGTGTGTGTGTGTGTGTATGTGTGTCCCCATGTCGCAGGCTGCAGATCAATGACAGGTGTCTGACATGTGCTCCCGAGCAGATCTCAGCCAATAGCAGCGAGGCGGGCAGGCTCTGCTGCTGGGTGAGGTGCACAGAGCGCTGTGTGTCAGTGTGAGTTACAGAACGGGCACAGACCGCACAGACCAACACCGACCCCAGCACAGCCTCTCAGCTCCAACACCATGCGGGGGGCTCCCGCTGCAGCGCACCTGTACAACGGCCTCTGCTCGACCCGGAACTCACTGCCCTGCTCTCCATGTCAGGTACTGTCTGGTCTTTTACCTCTGTACCTCCCCCTCCCCATCAGCCTGCACCTCTCTCCTCACTTCCCCTGTCTCACTCCGTCAGCCGCGTGACTCCTCCCACCCCACCACCAAAGCGCCCGGTCCTCCAGTCACCTCCCATGCGCGGCATCCCCCGCTCCCACTGATTAGTACCCGCATCTCAACGGGCTGCGGTCCGGCACCGGGTCTGCATGCCGTGGCGTCCGGTGTGGGGGAGCGTTAGGAGTGGCAGCGGCGCTTAAATGTGTGGGAAAGGCACCGCTGCCAGCCGCTTCTGCGCATGCGCATAAGTCCGCAGTCATCTCCATTAGCAATGCACATGCGCGCCATTGCAGCGGACATATGGGGAGAATGGCGGCTGTTAGGAGCGGCGCCGGCGGCTATCGCCGCCGCCGCCGCCGCATGTCACAGCAGGCGTGTGGGGGGAGGGGGGAGGGGGAGCCGTGACGTCACTTCCGTTTCATTTTCGTCTCCATCTCTCCCATTTTGCCTCATCAGAATAGGTGCCACTAAAGAAGTTTCACTTCAATAAAGATATTGTTTGATGACTATGAAACTCTAACTGTGGTGAATGAAATTCAATGTGCAACATAAACACAGTGTACTGGGGCCTTGTTTCAACTTGTGTTGTAGATAATTTCTCCCTGCCTGGCTGAATTATACTGTAGATAGAAATAGATAGAAAGCATTGCATTGTGTATACTAAGAATATACACCTTCAAGCAAAAAAAGCACATCAGCCCACTAGACCATAGAGAGCCTATGCAAAACATAATTAAGGTGTTAACTAGGTCTTTTTAAAAGGTTACTGTTTGAAAACATTAAGTAATATTATTTTGTTCCAAAACTAAACGAGACAAAGTTGTATTTTGACTTGATTTTTGTAATAATAATAAAAAAAATACATCTAGCTATTTTTTTTATAATTTTTCCAGCTTAAATGATACCTTATATAAAACGTCAGTGAATTTATGTAATTGTTGAATTGCTTTATTTTACTATAAACTGTTCCATGCTTTGGAGCTTGCTTACAAAAAAAACGAGAGCAAAAAAAAAAAAGTATCCGATTTCAGGAAAAACGTCAGGTTTTATTTTCTTTCACAAAGAAGGGAGCAGTTAAACTTTAGTAAATAGACCCCTATGCAGTTAAAATGTAATAATTGTTTTGATCATTGAACTACGGTATTTAAAATGTTACCCACCCTAAAAAGGAAATATCAAAAATGAAAATGATTACAAGTCAGTTAAATTATCTAATTATTCTATTGCAAAATAAAATACATACATAGACCATGGCAACGTTAGCAAATCCTACACCAAAACTTCAACAACTGCACGTGCAAGACAGGAACCTACTTTGTTCCTATGTAAATGAAGAGACATTTACTAATATAAAAATGGCTGTGAAGTGAAGATTTACCGATTTCCTGTTGAAGTAATTTCTGCACAAAACATAGTTTGCACTTCAGCTGATGTAATGGCAAAGAGTGACTGATTGCATTTAGTTTTGGCACAGAGGCAGTGTGATCATACTCAATGGAAATCAATGATTGCTGCTGGATGTATTTCAGGCCTCCTGAACTACAGCAAAGTGAAGGTACTGGCTCTTGTTTCCAAGACTTACAAGATCCAGATGGGGTTGTTTTTTGGAAATTAAACACCTTTTAATCAGCTTAGTGTTTAAGTTATCCATTCTGTTTTTTTTCCCTTCACCTCCTGCATCTTGCCCCACCTATTCCCATTTAACCTTCTGCTATCCAGCATGAAATCTTGATATATATTTTTTTGGTAACCAATACTGTACATTTCTAACTACACTGTAGAATACATTTATTTAGAGACGCAAGATACAATAAAGCATTGGGAAATAACATTTTAAAGCAAAGGTACATCAACCGGTAGTTTGTGTCATCTACTGAGAAGTAAACTTTGAATATTGTAGGGTATCATATATATCATATATTTTGCGAACCATTTTTCGTTTACAGATCTTCATATGCAGCACAGATGAAGCAAAAAAAGGTTGCTTTTCAATTTTTCTCAATTTCTCGGAAACTGAATATGGTATTGTTAGATTGATTAAAAAAAAAAAAAACATGTTTAAGAATCTATCGGCAAGGCTCCATTACAGTAACAGTTTTGTTTTTCTTTATACCTTCCTATTCCCGAAGGATGAAAACTGATCTTATAGCTTTGCTGTCATACTGTAGTTTCTTAATACCACAATTTCATGCATGAAACGAAATACCTCTCAGATCATCAACCACTAAGACATTCACAGTGAAGTCACTTTGTCTTCTACTGCAAATCACACCCAATCAAGACTTAACATGACAGGTTAAAGACATTGATTTCTATGGCAAATGGAAAAAGGGCCAATACAGTATTATGTTTAAAAATAAATATAAGTCCTCAACTCTTATGTAAACTAATAATGTGATTCACAAATGTCTGACTTCAATCACTGCATGGAATTCATGGAATTCATGAGAAACTTTTTGAAAGTTAGTGCACATAGCTACCACATTTGATTTGCTTCAGCTTATGCCTTTAACCCTTTGGCTGCCCTATAGACATAGTTACTACGTCATGGGGTCCCAAGATGTAGTAGCTATTAGAGATGGACACCTTTTTGGGGCGAATTTGGATTTGTAGCGGATCAGTCGGTTCCTTTGGTCCGCGGATTTCAATGGATTCATCTGAAAAAGGACGATTTGCGTTTAAAAAAAAATATTATTACCAATACACTCCGTGGATTCCACAACCCCGTGGATGGATTTGCAGAATCCAATCCACGGATTCAGCAATCCGTTGGTGGATTGTTAAGAATCCACAGATTGGATTCTACAAATCTGTCTACAGGTTTTATTCAATGGTGGATTAAAAAACCCCAAATCTGTTTGTGAATTTTACACAACAAAAAAAAATTGTGGGGGGAAATGGATTTGGGCGGATTCGTCAATCTCTTAGTAGCTATGTCATAATCTTACAGTTCATTCTTGTAAGGGAGATCACATTTTATTAACAAGTGAAACGGAAGAGGAGGGCTCCTCCTCTTCCATTCCGTCATCAGTAACGAAGTGATCACGTGATCGTGTGTGCCAGAGGGGCACCCAAAGGGTCATTACAATATAATGGTGGCAGACCAACAAACTAGTAATGCAACACATTAAAAGTATATGTGTATATTTCCAGAAATGAGTATGCAACTGATTTATTTATATATTATCTACCATGGTTTATTGTACTTTAATTAACACTATTGACATACTCAAATGCCCAGGTTGGATGTCTTATTAGGATATCAAACAAGTCCAATGTTTTGTGTGACAGAAAGCAAAACTACACCATATTGCATCAAAACATGTGTTTTGTCAGACAGCACTACATGCAATAAATCGACTTCTATTTTTCAAAAAGTGAGGCACAGGTTGGTGCTATTGCATTTGATATAATAAGTAATCACAATATTTGTCATCTTTATCAACAATCTATCATTCTGGTTCACTATATTCTTCTTTCTTCTATAAAAAAAAATCTCTCATCTATCTCTTCTTTTTCTCCTTGTCTTCCTTCGCGCATTGTAATCTCCTACCGGCCCATGTTCAAACTGCATCCATTCCTGCCTTTTTTTATTTCCATTTAACTTCTCAAGAGATTCCCCAATCACCTGACTCGTGCAATTTAAGGGCTACCTACCAATTGCCAGATGTCATATTAAAAAAAAAAAAAAAAAAACAGAAAAAGAGAAATTAAAAAGTACTGCAATTTTTTTTAAAACATACTTATTGTGCCAGTTTTAACCTTAAAATACATTATGGGTGATGTAACACAATCCAGTGAATGAAACGAAAACATTCTTCAGCAAAAGGGAGCAGCTTCCTATCATATTTAACAAGGGCCTAATGGAGTTATGTATTTAAGTCTTCTGGCTGCATAAGAAACTGTAGTAATAATGATTCAAAACAGATACACAAATTTAAAAATGCTGTTGAAAGCACAGCCAGTGCATTCAGTGTTCATATATAACTTGACAGGCATTTTATGAGTCCCTTTACCAAAGAGCTTGCAATCTGATTGTGGTGACTGAGGAACAGAAAGATGGAGTAAGTTGGCTAACGTCACAAAGGAGCTGACACTGGGATTCTGACATACTCAAGACAGTGTCCTTACCACTAAACTAGAGTACTTATTTTGCCGTTTTTGGCACCAGCTCCAAGATTTGCAGCCAGTACACTTTGGACCTGATTCAAAATTGTGTGATGTGTACACTCGCACCATGATCTTCAACAAACAAAAAAAAACGGCCACTCAAGTCATTGCCCTCTGCTGGCAATATTTAATCAAGTATTTTGATGCACAACCCTCAATATCCCTTACCAAATGCACTTTTCTTTTTCCAATCACTTCTTTATATCCTAAAAAATATGAGTACGATACATGATTTGAAGGGGGGGGGGGGGTATTGAATTAACTTCTATGAAGTATGTTTAAGAAGAACTTGCTCTTTTCCTAGAATTGTGCTCTATAATTCTGTGTGTCTGTGCCTCACGGGAGGAAGGTCAGAGGTTTCTTGCAGGAATAGCAGGATATCTCCGTAAATATTTTGACAATCCTTGTTCGCAGTGTCATACCACAGCTATTTTATGGTTTTGGGCTATAGGGCTATAGGGCTATAGGACTAAAGCCGCTAATTGAGCCACCTGTGCTGAAGCAGGGATATTCTAAAAACCTGACCTGTTGGCGGCCCTTGAGGAATGGATTGGCCACCCCTGCTGTACTACACAACTTTTTCAGCACGGCCTGGGTTAAAGAAGTGCATAGCTAGTAACCCTACTCACAGACAGCTGTTATGACCTTCTGGTTCTTGTCAGAGTGAAGCTGGTAGTGGGTATAACTAGACACAAAACAAGTTATGATGAGTAAAAAGTGACCAACAGCAAATAAAAATACCACTTGTGAGTACAGTCACATGTCTCAGGCAGGTCTGCAACCCTATCTTTACCCATTATCTCTTAGCATACAACAATTCCACTGCAGCCTGGGATTCTGGGTAATAACATGCAAATGAACGCACAGCATGTCACCTTCTGTTTCTTCTCCAGTTTAACATGGACCCCTATAAGCTTATGTCTGCTATATTACACAGCGTTATCAGCATAGTGTCGTAACCTCCTCACAGTGTATTGTGAATTATAGTGATAAAAAGGCGCTAACTACTTAAAATATAATTAAATGACAATGAGTGCAAATACCAAGTGCAATTAACAATGTGTGCTCAATAATAAAACAAATTGAAAACAATTAATACATAACCCTGCTCAAACCCTCTGGTGGAACCTGTATCACGGGTTCCAGGAAGAAAGATATATTTCAGACAATCCAGGAGGAGCACATATGGGAAACAAAAAAACAAACAATGCAAAATTTAAGTGCAGACGTTTTGATAAAGAGATTAATGATGTCATGAAAAAACGTCTGCACTTAAATGTTGCATTGTTTGTTTTTTTGTTTCCCATATATGCTCCTCCTGGATTGTCTGAAATGTAACCTCCTCACAGACACTGCTTTTGAAATCCTGGGTCTCATCAATGTGAGGATGGTTATACTGGCTTTGCAGTGAGTATAACCAGACACACAACTAAGTTATGGTGCGTTCAAAAGTGTCAAAAACCACCCACCATACAGAAAAACCACATGTGGGTATTGGTAATGACATGCAAATGAGCACAGTCTCACCTTTTGCTTCTTGTCCATTTTAACATGGACCCCTATAACCTTATACCTGCCGTATTACACACTTTTTACAGCACAGCCTGGGTTTATTTATATGATACCAACTTGTGTTCAGGACTCAGTAAAGACTAGAAATGTACAAATGTCTTGAAATATGATTTGTTATTTTTTTGTACATTTCTCTTAATGTTCGCAAAAATACAAACTGTTCAAAATGTCACAATTTTTCGCAAGAATTTTGCAAAAATGTCCGTATATAAAGCATGATATAACCTGACCTTAGGGTCTTGTGACCTGCCCAATAACTTTTTTTTTTTTAAACTTAAATTGTTTTTATTGAAACTGTTTGGGTGGGGGGAAACGTGGGGGGTACAGAAATCATAAGAAAGGATGGGGTAGGGGGTTCCATTCATATTCCACACGTCAAAAAGCATAATTTGCAAATATTACATGTATTTCCTTCTCCCTAGAACACTAGATGTACTTGTATGAAGCTCTCTCAGTGAATCAATATTTTCCCTTAAGACCGTGTAGTGGGGCAGCTCATGGTGGCCCGGCCGCCCAGCGGTCCTGGGTCACCCTGCATTTTATCGTCTCCTCCTGGAACATGTTCCAGTGGGCTAGGCTAGAGATTGTACTACGCCATTCAATTTATATCAGGCTCTTTGTGGCCTCACCATCTAGACTGGTTATAGCAATATTGACCTAGCATCTACACCCTTAATACCTGCTGAGAGAATCCAGGGTTCCCAAACCTTGAGGAATTCACTGCAGGAGTCATTTGTCAAGCTCAGGAGCTTCTCCATGTGGCATATGAAGCACAATCTGTTCTTTATTTTAGATAAGGGGGGGGGGGAGGGACTGCAGACTGCTTCCATACTGCAGCAAGCTCACATCTGCTCACCGTGGAGATGTGAGTCACAAGCCTATTCTCCTGTGTAGATAGGGTGTCGGACGGTCTATTTATTAGGAAGAGCCAGGAGGTTTAGATCCAAGTCTACTTGCAGTATTCCCTGAATCTATACTGTAGTTTCACATTATCCCATAAAGCAGATACCAACAGGCAGGCCCACCACAAGTGGATGAATGAGGCCTGGCTTCCGCATCCCTTAGGACAGTCTGAGGGGTATCCCGGGATGAACTTGGCTAGCGTCAGGGGCGTTAGGAACCATCTCATCAGTACTTTATATGCGTTTTCCCAGATTACCGTGGAGATGGAGCCAGAGCACCGGACTTCTCCTGCGGCATGGTCCGACCAAGAGAACACATGTATCTGGGTTTGCGAGATTCTGGGGAGTAAATCTTGTTGGGGCAAAGATAAAGTCAATTCGGGAATAAGAGCCGTGTGGCGGAGAAAAAAATGTGAACTCCTTGGCCAAAGGGAAACGTTCCACCCATATATCACGTAACTGCAGATTATTGAGCCCTTGAGCAGGACTTTAGTGTCCTCCTTCCTTTGACTTGTTTGGGGGCCTGTTCTGTCCATCTCAGGGCATATTGCTGTTACGCTGTGCTCACCATGGACAAGGAGGGACCCCGAAACTGAGGTGAGATGGGTAACAAACTGCACCCACAGCTACGGGGACACGCCTGGAAAGTGGAAAATAGGCGTCTGGAACCGTCTGGGAGTATAAGATAAAGTAAGATACTCGCCAGATGAGAAGGGAGGTTCCAGAAGATAGGTGGTACCGAGAGCCTGGGGTCCAGAGCCAGGAGGTAGGTCGGAATCCGCATGCCAAGGTAAAGGGGTCGGGGAGTCCAGGAGGTCATGATACAAACCAATGGTAGAAGTCCAGAGCGGATCCACAGCCAGGCTGGTTCGGTACACAAGGGATCACTAAGGAGACAAAGAGACAGGAACTGAGGCAGGCACGACCGTGGTTAACACAGGTCATACAAAGCTATGCTCAGCCAAAGAATGAATGGCTGAGCAAGGTATAAGTAGGAGGAAGGACCAATAGGGAGAGGGGGAGTAACGAGGGAAGATAGGGATTGGTAGGGGGAAACTTACCACAGCTGCGCTAGATGTGCAGCTTGTGAGCGGTGCACGCGCATCAGGCGTGTGCGCCGTGCGGGAGAGGCGTGCGCGTCCTCAGTTGGGGGCGGGAACTCCTCCTGAGGGAGGATGTAAAGGTCCTCGGCCGTGCGCGCGCATGCGCGAGATCAGTAGCCGCCGCGGGAAGCGGAGGAGAAGGAAGATCCTGCCCGTGGCGGCGAGGAGGCAGAGCTGGAGCGGGGATAAGTAAAGTCGC
The DNA here is from genome assembly GCF_040206685.1 of Ascaphus truei. Lineage (NCBI taxonomy): Eukaryota > Metazoa > Chordata > Amphibia > Anura > Ascaphidae > Ascaphus > Ascaphus truei. The sequence continues at coordinate 73,545,155 of NC_134486.1, read as the reverse complement.
AGGAGGAACCCATTTAGAGAGAGGTGTTCCCCCGGACCTTACAGTACCCCCCCCCCTTGGGGAGCGGCCTCAGGACGACTCCAATATGGCTTTTGGGGAAATTTGGAGTGAAAGAGTCTCAGCAGTCTGGGGTCATGTATTTGATGGTAGGGTACCCAAGATCTTTCCTCTGGACCAAAGCCCTTCCAGTGAACCAGGTAATGTACCGAACCCCTCGTCCTCCTGGAATCCAGAATAGACTGAATTTCGAACTCTTCCTGCCCCTGAACTATGACTGGTTTAGGGTCAATCGGTGTCCTATGGAACCGTGGACTCTGGGACACAGGTTTCAACAGTGACACGTGGAACACGAGAGGGTATCCTCATGGATGGAGGAAGTTCCAGACGATATGCCACAGGATTGATCCGTTCTATTACTGAGAATGGACCCAAGAACCTGGGAGCCAACTGTGGCTTGGAGTCTTCAGTCTAATGTTCTTGGAGGAGAGCCAGACCTTATCCCCTGGTTTGAAGACTGGTGCCTGACGACGGTGACGATCTTCCTGTGCCTTTTGTCTATGGGTTGCATTTCTCAAGGCCTCTTGGATCCTTTTCCAGGATTCCTGAAGATCCTTGATTCGGTCATCGGTCGCTGGAACCCTGGAAGGAACTGAGGTGATGGGCAGCTGACCCGGGTGAAAACCATAATTAATGAAAAAAGGGGATTTCAACGTGGAGCTGTTCTTTAAAGAGTTATGGGAGAACTCTGCCCACGGAAGTAAATCTACCCAATTGTCTTGGCTGTCTGCGATGAAGCATTGGAGGTATTGCTCCAGAGTTTGGTTCGTTCTCTCAGTTTGCCCATTAGTTTGGGGTTGATACCCGGACGAAAAATGGAGGGTAATATCCATCCTGCGAGCGAAAGCTCGCCAAAATTTTGAGACAAATTGTGTACCTCGATCGGATACGATGGAAAGAGGAACTCCGTGAATGCGGAATATTTCCTTAACAAAAATGTCTGCCAGGGTAGGGGAATTGGGTAAGCCTTTGAGAGGAATGAAATGGGCCTGCTTGGAAAAACGATCCACAAGAACCAAAATGGTGTTCATCCCTTTAGAGTTTGGAAGTTCCACCACAAAGTCCATGAAGAGATGACTCCATGGGCGTTCCGGTATAGGGAGGGGTTGTAGAAGGCCGTACTGCTTTTTACGAGCGGTCTTAACCTGGGCGCAGATTGGACAAGTTTTTACGTACTCTGAAATGTCCTGCAACATGGTGGGCCACCAAAAGGTACGACCAATGAGGTCAGAAGTCCTGCTAATGCCTGGATGACCGTCTGACCTAGAAGAATGACCCCACTCAAGAATCTTCTTAAGGAAGCGTGGAGCTGCATACAGACGGCCGACCGGCACCTTAAGGCCCCTCGGGAGATTAGATTGTGCTGCCATCACCTGATCCAGGATATCAAAAGAGTTGGCCGAAACAATAAATTTGGAGGTTAAGATTGTTTCGGAGATAACTTCGGAATTGTCCTCAAACAGGAATTGACGTGAAAGTGCGTCTGCCTTTTGATTCTTTGAACCAGGAATGTAAGATATGAGATAATTAAATCTCGAAAAAAAGAGACCATCGAGCCTGACGCGCCCCAAGGCGACGTGCACTCTCAATGTAAAGTAAGTTTTTATGATCAGTAAAGATCGAAATGGGGGTCTCCGTTCCCTCCAGAAGATGTCTCCATTCCTGAAGGGCGAGTTTAATAGCCAGGAGTTCTCTGTTTCCGACGTCATAGTTCCGTTCTGCCGAAGAATTTTTTTTGAAAAGAACCCACAGGGCGGAAGTTTGGCCTGTGGGGACTGTCTCTGAGAGAGAATGGCGCCAGCACCGACGTCAGATACGTCTACCTCTAGGGTAAAGGGAAGCCCGGGGTCAGTGTGATGCAAAATAGGAGCAGAAGCGAAAGATTTTTTGAGGGAGTCGAAAGCTTGGAGAGCTACAGGAGACCAGACTGCTGTGTTAGCTCCCTTCTTGGAAAGGGCAGTAATGGGGGCCACGGTAGAAGAAAAATTCTTGATGAATTTACGATAGTAATTCGCAAATCCCAAGAATCGCTGTATGGCTTTCAGGGAAGTGGGTTGTGGCCATTCGAAGACAGCCTTGAGTTTGACTGGGTCCATAGAGAAGCCAGTGCTAGAAATGATATATCCAAGAAAGGGAATGGAAGAAAGATGAAAAGAACATTTCTCTAGCTTAGCATAGAGATTGTTCTCCCGAAGGCGGGACAGAACTAATTTGGTGTGTTGAATGTGGTCAGAGAGGGATTTGGAAAAAATAAGGATATCGTCAAGGTATACGATACCGAAGCTGTCGAGGAGATCACGGAAGATCTCGTTGACAAACTTCTGGAAGACCGCGGGGGCATTGCACAGGCCGAAAGGCATGACTAGATATTCATAATGCCCATCCTGAGTGTAAAAGGCGGCCTTCCATTCGTCGCCCTGACGGATGCGAACAAGGTTATAGGCTCCGCGGAGATCAAGTTTGGAAAAAATTGTTGCCCCTTGTAAACGATCGAAGAGTTCGGAAATAAGTGGCAGGGGGTAACGGTTCTTGATCGTAATTTTGTTAAGACTCTGTAGTCAATACAGGGGCGCAAGGAACCATCCTTTTTCTTAACAAAAAAAAAATCGAGCTCCAGCTGGAGATGAAGAATTGCGGATGAAACCCTTCCTCAAATTATCCTGGATATACTCGTCATGGCCTTGGTCTCGGGTATGGATAGGGGGTAAGAACGGCTTTTGGGTAAGGTAGCACCGGGAAGGAGCTCAATAGGACAGTCAAAAATCTCTATGGGGAGGTAACACTTCAGAACGTACCTTATCAAAAACGTCCGCCAGGTCCCAGTAGACCGTTGGAAGGGAAGTTTTATACTCTGTGGGTAATTCCACTCCGGCTAACATCCGTTTGGGGGGAAGACAGGTCTTAAGGCACTGGGGGCTCCATCAAATGGGTTCTTTATTAACCCAATCTAATTGTGGGTTATGAAGTTGCAGCCAGGGGAGTTCCAGAATTACATCTACCGATGGAGTGTGGATCACGTCCAAGATAATCTTCTCTTGGTGACCGTCCTCCATGGAGAGGGATAGAGAACAAGTCTCCAGGGAAACAAAGGCTGGTTGGAGTGGACGCCCGTCTATGGACTCCAGACCAACTGGAACAGCCTTAGATCGGAAGGGAATCCCATTCCTATAGGCAAAACTCTGATCAATAAAGTTCCCCTGAGACCCAGAATCTATAAATGTAGAAGCGGGGATCAGGGAGTTATTCCAGGCCAGAGAAATAGGCAGCATTATACGATTGGGGAGTACTTTAGAAGAAGAAAGAGGAGAAGAGATTATACCCAACGAGACCCTCTCATACCTTATTGGGTCCTGGCGTTTTCCCGGTCACAGAGGGCAGCTTACCAGCAGATGACCGGGATGACCGCAGTAATGGCACAGTCCACCATCTCGTCGGCGCTGTCTCTTAGACACGGATAGCCGATGACCTCCGAGTTGCATAGGTTCGGGCTCATCCATAGGTTGGGGAACGTAATGGACGAGACTGCGGCTGGAAGACCGGGAGGAGGTGGCACGAGGAAGAGCGCGTTCAAGTCTTCTCTCTCGTAGCCGCTGGTCCACGCGGATGCAGACCGCAATGAGATCCTCCAATCTGGTGGGTCTCTCCATAGTGGCCAGCTGGTCCTTGATGGCATCCGACAGACCCTGCCAAAAAGCCATCGTTCAAGAAGGTCTCCGCCGCGATGGTCCGGAAGTCCAAAGCATACTCGGCGACAGGACGAGTACCCTGGGAAATATGGAAGAGAGAAGAATCTGCCGTAATTTGGCGACCAGGCGTATCAAATACTTGCCTGAATTCTCGAAGAAAGCGAGAATAGTCACGCGTCATGGCAGGCTCCAGCTCCCAGATGCGGGATGCCCAGGCTAGGGCCTTTCCATTCAAGAGAAACATAATATAGGCCACCTTTGAACGTGCAGTGGGGAAGCGCGAAGGAGATAATTCAAATTGCATCTCGCACTGATTAAGAAACCCTCTGCACTCGTGGGGATCCCCTGCATAGCGGTTGGGAGCCGGGAGACGAGGATCCACAGCCACGGGAAGACCCGGGGAGGGAAATGCCGCAGCTGCCATGGCAGAGGAGCCTGAGGAATGCTGCAACGAGGAGAGTCTAGAGAGCTTCTGCATCATGGAGGCAAGCTTAGCCTCTAGCTGGAGAAGTCGCTGCATGGGGCTTGGTTGCTCAACCTCTTCGGGGTCCATGTCCGTTAGGCTGAGCATAATGTTACGCTATGCTCACCATGGACAAGGAGGGACCACGAAACTGAGGTGAGATGGGTAACAAACTGCACCCACAGCTACGGGGACACACCTGGAAAGTGGAAAATAGGCGTCTGGAACCGTCTGGGAGTATAAGATAAAGTAAGATACTCGCCAGACGAGAAGGGAGGTTCCAGAAGATAGGTGGTACCGAGAGCCTGGGGTCCAGAGCCGGGAGGTAGGTCAGAATCCGCAAGCCGAGGGAAAGGGGTCGGGGAGTCCAGGAGGTCAGGATACAAACCAAGGGTAGAAGTCCAGAGCAGATCCACAGCCAGGCCAGTTCGGTACACAAGGGATCACTAAGGAGACAAAGAGACAGGAACTGAGGCAGGCACGACCGTGGTTAACACAGGTCATACAAAGCTATGCTCAGCCAAAGAATGAATGGCTGAGCAAGGTATAAGTAGGAGGAAGGACCAATAGGGAGAGGGGGAGCGGCCCCAGGGAAGATAGGAATTGGTAGGGGGAAACTTACCACAGCTGCGCTAGATGTGCACGCGCATCAGGCGTGTGCGCCATGCGGGAGAGGCGTGCGCGGCCTCAGCTGGGGGCGGGAACTCCTCCTGAGGGAGGATGTAAAGGTCCTCGGCCGTGCGTGCGCATGCGCGAGATCAGTAGCTGCCACGGGAAGCGGAGAAGGAAGATCCCGCTCGCGGCGGCGAGGAGGCAGAGCTGGAGCGGGGGTAATTAAAGTCGCGGGAGGAACCCCTTTAGAGAGAGGTGTTCCCCCGGACCTTACAATTGCCAAGTTGAAATCTCCCCCCAGAAACACCTGTTCCACCACCACCTTTTCCAGGATATTGAAAAATCTAGACAGGAATTTGGAGCTGGCCTCATAAGATGCATATACGTTCGCTAGCATTAGGTCCTGACCATGAAGGGAACCCACCACAATCAGAAACCTACCTTCCATGTCTGCTCTCTCCATCATGGCCTTAAAGGAAGTGGAGCTCTTTATCAGTATCGATACGCCTCTTTTTTTCGCTTCAGCTGTAGCGTGGAATGTCTGTTTGTACTGTCTATTGAAATATTAGGGTGCCATGCCTTGTTTGAAGTGTGTCTCCTGGAGTAGGATTATATCTGACTTTAATCTCTTGTAGCAGCACACGAAGTAGAGATTGGAAAGGTGATTCGCAAATGTCCGAAAAAATGCACCAAAAGCTCACCAAGTGGAGGGCTAAAAACGTTTAATAAAGACTACATAAAAAGAAAATTGGGGACAAACAAAAAACTAATACATAACAACCCTACGCGTTTCAGGCACCTTAGTGCCCTTTCTCAAGGGGGATAATCTCTTTAATCTCTTGTAGTCTGATAGGGCCATGTGTCTCTTACACGGGTTATTAAAGCCTTTCACATTGTGGGAAATAATGTTCAGTGACATTGGTAAGGAAATAGGGCCGTCTCATCAAGGCCCCTGCACTCAGATGCAGGACTCAAGCAATACTGGAACTGGACTAGTTTTCCTCCCTTTGTTGAGTAGCGGGAGGACTGGGTTGGGAACTGGGAGTGTGGAACAAAAGGCAGTACCTAACCTGAATGCTCTTAACTTGGGATAGGGAGAGTACCAAGCGGGGATTCGATTTGTACACAGCAAGCCGTGTCTCTTGACTGGTGATGCATCTCAGGGAACTAGGGCTAGCCATGGACCATTCAGCTGGCCCAGGGACTTAGCAGTGTACAGAACTGTAAGGAATCAGGGGCCACATCCACCTCGACATGACCCCCGCCCCCTACCTCCCACGGGGTCCACAGCCATTGCTGCATCTCCCCTTCAGCAGTATCCCAGCCGTGGTGCCGCTCGGACTTCCAAACAGGCGGCCGCCATTTTGAGACGTGCGCAACCGGTGCTTACAGAGCGTGCGTTGCCGGCTATAATTTATTCACTGCTCCCGGTCTTTGGCCACGCCCCCCGGCATCCACACTCACTCCCCGGCACAGCTGTTCTCCAGATTCAGATTCAACGCCGTCCAACCACAGAGTGCTCCACGGCACACCCCTGCTCTGCCCCCTGCCTCCATTGGATCACCTACCTTTATAACCCCAGTCCTTCCGTTAGCCCATTACTCTGCATAGTCTCATTTCCAGCAGTTGTGTTTCTGTGCCATGCTTTACTTGTGTTCTCCCTTCCGGTTCTGACCCAGGATCAGCTGACTACTCTCTCTGGCTCTCGATCTCGACTTCCACCTCGTTGACAAAGCGCTGTAGCGCGAAACGCGTCTGAGTATTACATCTTTTTTTCTCCTGATTTCATCAGATCAATAAAAGGTATTTTTTAACCCATCCAAGATTTGTGGGCCCCCCATTTGTTACTCACTTGTTCTCACAGTGCTCCGCCATTTCTCCTACTTGGATTTTCTACTAGCAAGTCTCCTCAGCGTGATGCACGTGGATCAACAGGACAGTCTGCAGAGTGTACCGGTCATGAGTAATTTCATACTCTTCCCTGACTTGGGTGACCATGTGTATTAATTGTGTGTAGCTCTAGGGAGCTATTCCAGGGTAACCGGATAAGAGAGATTGTTTATACATACATACTTCCTTGTTCACATCCCTGGATATTTATATATATACTCCTCATCTATGAGCTCAGCCATATACATTGGTATACACTTTGACTTATATGGTCCTTTTCTCAATACAAGTGATTTATCATCTTATGTTACATATGGAGCTTGAGCACTGACACAAAGAAGATTGGTTTCTTATTACCATTGATATTTTTACCCATTGAGTCTCCTCCCCTAAATCCCCCACCCCCCACAACCTGTATATAAAGTGTAAAATAACATCATAGTCCTTGTCTCTGGGTATAGAAGGTCTACAGCTCCCAAACGCCTCCCCCCCAACGTCCCAAGGGGCACATGATGTGAGACCGCTTGCTCAGCAGTCTTGGGCTTCCACAGGGTGTCCTGGTGCGATCTGGAGAGATTCGAGGGGGTCGGCCGTGCCGACGGGCAGCAGGCAGAGACGGGAGAGAGGGTCCAGGGCCGCCAGCCCCAGGTGGAGAAAAAAGTCAAGAATCAGGTTGGTGTGGTCTGGTTCAGGGGGGTTCGAGGTACTCACGTGGGCCAAGAAAGCTTGGCCGATCCTTCCTCCTGCGTGGATTGGGCCTGTTGAGCTCTCGTGGAGTCCAAATATCCCAAGTCAGGTGCATGCGTCTAGGTGGGCTCGTCTCCCCCACTGCGGCATCCAGATTTAGGCCCAGGCCCTCCAGGAACGCGGGTCCCCCCGCCAGATCTTTCAATGTATGGGCCTTACCCCCCCATATCACCAAAAAGGGAAGGCCCATCTGTATTTCAACCCTCTGTCCCTCAGGACCGCCATCACTGGCCTCAGGGCTCTTCTCCTTGCAAAGGTGGTTGGGGACAGGTCCTGGTAGACCTGAAGCTGGTTGCCTTAAAAAGGTAAGGTTTCTGTTTCCTCTTGACGCTGAATAGAAGTCTTCTTTCACTTTAAAGAATTGGAAGTGAATGATGACATCTCTTGAGGGTTCCGACGGTCCTTGCCGGGGCCTGAGCGCACTGTGGCAGCGATCGAGTAGTAATTTGGCTTCCCTCCTCTGTGGCAGCATGGCCCAGCCATCTTGAGATGAAGGTAACTGGCTCCAACTCCGGTAGGCCGTCACTCTAAGTTTGTTCCGTCGCTTCCGGTTCTTCGTGTCCTTGTGCTGGTGGGACAGGTCGTCCATCTGGTCTCTTAGTTCTTCAGTCACTTTGACCCAATCCTCTTGGCTCCTGATCGATTCATCCAGTTTCTTTTCCAGCATATTGGGGTTCTCTCTCCCAGCAAAGACACTTCTTTCCTCACCTCTCCGATCTCGTTCTTTAGGAGCACTCTCAGGTTCCCATAGAGGTCCAGAAAGTCCTGCTTGGTGACTTAGGTGTTGTTTGGGATATCCGGCATTGCCTGTGACTCCTGCTCAGTGTCTGAACTGGGGTAGGTTATGTGGCCCGCACCACATGGGAATCCCCCTGCTTCTGGAATTAGGTACCCAGAACACTCGGAGAGTTGGTTTTTTTTGGGGGGGGGGGGGTGGCCGTTAAGGAGCAAACCTGGCTTGATAAGTGGAGAGTTCTGATTGTTTTTGGTCATATGTGGTTATGAAATTCCTGCTTTAATTCACTTTAAAGTCCCCGTTGGAGAGGAGCACAGCCTTTATGCGACCATCAGCTCCACGACCCGCGCATGCACCCCTGTCCATTAACGTTTAATGCTAGGCATTACCTAAACTCACATCCAAATACTGAAAAATGGCTTTCCCGGTGTCTGTTGGGTATAATGCCACCGTTTTTGCATAATTTAAATAAGACAGCATTATTTCCCTCTACCCTTTCTCTTTCCACATCAGTAAAAGCCCTATTTCAGGGTCTGGATAGGAGTAACGCCAAGATTGGCATAACGGAAGGTAACATAATGTTATGCTACAATAACATAACATTAAGCCTATGCCATTTAGATGCCAGTTAGACGTTATTTTTAGATATGATTAGCTTTGAAGATACCATATTAACTCAGGAAACATATTGTAATGTTCATTCCTGGTTTAGTTAACGTCACATTATGAGTCCTCAATTTAAAAAGCTTTGTGTACAGTATCTGGACCTTAGTAAATACTTGAATAACATAAATTCGGTCAAATGCACTGAAAACAATCCAGCTAGACGTATTAAGTACACCAATGTACTGTACTATAAATCATTCTCGCTGCCTAGTACCTTTAAGGTTACAGTCATGTCTGTACTTACATTCCAGCAATTTACTGTAATATATAGTGCATGATCTGCACCTAAATTATGTATTTATCTAAAGTGTAAGTCTAACAATAAAGAGAACAATATTCCAAATTATTCAGAAAGGCAAGAACATGATGTGCAGTACTTTAGTGTTATAGTTTCAGCAAGCGTAAAACATTTCTGTTAAAATGTGTACCTATAACATTATTCATGTTTAAAAATGCAAGTAATGAAATTATATATAAAAAAAGACTGGTGTGGTTGAAAAAGCTGATATGTTGATACTATGAAGAGGAAATGTTCAGAAGAGTTAAAGGGGGAGATAAATGTTACTAAAATGATGTGGTTTTAAAAAAACTATTTGCATTGTTATTGTATTCGACTCAATTGTGAAAGAACACTCATTTCTCAAACTGGGGGTGTAAATGATAATTATTTCGATGATATTTAGATAAGAGAAACTGAAAGTGTGTTGACATAAATGGTGATAGACTATACAAGTAAAAAACATGACAATGATTAGGAGAACAGACAAATGGTAAAAATGTTGAACAATAACATATTCATTTACATTGTCCTTAGTACGCCTGCTTGGTATTCATCACTGTCAAGCCCCTTTAAAGAGCAGTGAATGAAGGCTTTATATTAGTCTCATTATCAGCTCAATTGTAGAGGGCAGACCATGCAAATGCTGTTCAGCACCATAGATATGTTGTTAGAATACTACAATTTGTCAGCATTTAGATTAACAAATGAGGGACACACTGTGCATGTGAAATGACCCTTAGATTACTCTTGGAATACTACTGCCAAGAATTTATTTCATTTTCACTCGTCTACCACCAAAATAATTTTTAAAAAATCAATAGAAATAAATGACTTTCTATGTTAAAAGATCAGGACAGAAGCTTTTATGAAATCAATGTTAAATCGACTAGATCCCCTCAGTCCACCTTATATAAATGTGAATATATTGTATTAAGACATATAGCCCTTCCTAAAAACAATTGTCATTTCAAAGTAGTCTGGCAAAATTATAATATTCTTTCATTTGCAATCAGTGAACTTAGACCAACTATTAATTAAAATTAAACTACTTTTTAGCATTCATCACATCACAGTAGGATTTAAATTAATCTGTGACCAAATGGAGGTTTGAATATTATCAATTATTCTGAAGATATTTTACATATACTGTTTTGCAAATTATAAAGAAAACAAGAAATAGAAGTAAACTATGCAGATTATAGCATTGTTGGATGCATGAAAATTCTTCATTTATATTTTTTATGTTAATATTGTTTTAAAAGTAGATGGAATTTGTATTTTTTTTTTTTTTTTTTCATACCATAACATTTCTCTGGCAATTTTCTCTTTTTCATGAGCACACTCTTTAAGTGCCATTTGGTCTATTCTCCAGTTTCTTAAAGGGGTTTTAATGACCCTCTATTGACTAAGTACTATAGAAATCAACTTGAATCGATTGTAATACTTTCTGAAAAGAAGGATTACGGAACAGTGAACCACAATCACCTCCAGGAGCATGCCTGGCTAAGAGCAGACCTTACACAGAATATACCCAGCTGTTGATCTGCCTAATTCTTTCACGGTTTTCCAATTTTTGAGGAAACCTTGGTGGCATGAGATTGTCATCAATCTCAATTTCCTATAAAAAAAAATCTAGTGCTGGTCTTTTCTTCTCACACTCTATTCTAACTGTTCTGCGCATTCAAAAAGAATTATGTAGGCTTAATTAAGTCTGGTCATTTATTCATAGCTCAGTGCTGGTCAATTAAATGTGCAGATGTGCTGTGAAATGATGGGGTGATACTGTTGTGAAAAATACAAATCACGGGGTTAACCCTATTATTTGTGTCTGGCAGTTATTTAGAAATCCATTGTCCTATTCAATGCCATTGCAGTGCACCAGATGGTTACAATGCAAAGGCGTCTTCCTAGGCCATAACATTTTTCCAAATCTTTTCTTCTCCCGAACACCTATTGAATGATATGTTTCTCATCGGGATTTTATTAAAGGGATTGGATCCCTGAACAGGTTTAGTGCATTGTTGAGCAAAGGAGACTACAGACTGCCTCCTTTGTAGGGTTTAAAAAAGAGTCACATCAGAGATCATTTAGTCTGACATTGTTATCCCTAGAACTCCCTCAAAATCTTATCAAATAGTTTCAATCTGACCGGCTGCTCTGCCTTCTGTTAAGGCTTTTCCAGCTAAGTGAGCAGTTTTTCATTTTATTCACTGAGCTACCCTCAATAAAAGTAATTGTTTCTCATCATCAGCATTGAAGCATTGACTGGGAACAAAAAACAACTAGGCTGTGAATATATGGCTGGACATTAACTTGAGGCACCCAACTCTATCATCTGTTCATTATTCTATGAATTGTAAGTGTGCACTAAAGGGTGAACAACAATGATGGATATCGTTCAAAAAAACCTACATTAAAACATTATTGTTGTATTTACTTGGATGGGGGTGTGAAGGTGGTGCTGCCCTTGGAATAATGCTAAACAATCAACAATCTGTTTCTAAATGATGAAAGCAATGCATTTTTGCCATATGGTATTAGTTTATCATATTTATTATCTGCTTGGCTAAGGCATTTAGATAACTGATAGAAATAGTCTAGATAGGTTACAGACCGGTTTGTGCCATATGCTTTGTTTTATTGTTTAGGCTCATTCAGTGGCAGAATTTAAATAATATTAAATATATAACAGAGGAATGTATGAAACAGATGAACAAATTATAACAAAACAATATGTATGAAAAATACTGAGGTACATTTGTAATTATTCTGTCAGTGTTTTTGCTCCAATGAAATTAAAACGTTGATAATCTTAAATCAGTCTCTACAGATGAATAAATTGAGTTGAGCATTCGAAATCAAGAAACATCTATATCTGTTGTTATGGTTACATATGTTTATATAACAGAAGGATGGTATTGAAAGTAATGTATTTCTTTCTTAAGACAAACCATAGCTCAGGGGGTGTCTGCTTGAAATTTGATCTTGTGGTTTTGGAGGTTGGCAACCACATCCTACTTTGGGGTTAGCCAAATAAAACTATATTTTGGTTTAGCTCTCCTAGCTTTGAGGAAATGATGGTTATGATATTTGGGCCAAAGTTTATGTTTACTTAAACTGTAGCAGCTTTGAGATGAGCTATTTTTTGAGCTAAGCTCAGGAAATAAATAGCAAGTAGCCCATGCAACTTATATTAGTAATATGAAAAGTTCCTTTAATATGTACAGCTACAGACAATACAATATACATTTGTTATGCATTGCTTAGTTTTGCAGTATTATTAACAAACTAACTAACATATGGTATGGGCAAGCTGTGCTACTTCATAATATGTGGCATTCCTATTGAGAAGTTAAACCAAAACATCCGCAAATACCAAGACCTTTGTCAGAAGGCATAATGCAGCATCTTGATGTTGTTATATCCGCTTGTATGTACAGTACTGTATTTATAAACCTTATTTGTATAGTGCCAACCATGTACATACTGTAGCATTTCGCAGCAGTAAAACACATGACAAAATAATAGGAGACATACCATGAATTAACGCAACTGACATAAACGAAAAGCATTAGAAAAAGGAGTCCCTGCCCCTAAGTTCTTGCAATCTAATTGGCTATGTAGGGAGATCTTACAGAAACAGTAGCAGTGTGTATGTGTGTGTGTGTGCGTGTAAGGGGTCATGGTAAGTGCGTAATAGCCCATACTCTTCAATGTGATGTTGTGACAGATTGGTTCAATTAGTATTTTCCACAAAACTAATAATATTTGGTATAATATTTGAATTATATGATCTGGGTTTGACATACATCATCTCTACATTGGCAATTTATTTGGGGGATTTTGAGAAAATAAGTTATGCAGACAAATAAACTAAAACCATTGTTGAACAATAGAAAAGCAATTGGATCTAAATTATGGTGATTTACAAATTACATCAATGTGATGAGGTAACCGTGGTTACATGAAAATATTGCCATAGATTACTCAACAGTGCAGTAAAGTCAGCATGTTTAAACACAGACGTCACAGATGTGTGAATGGCATTGCATTTTTGTGAGTCAAAAAAAAAAACAGTGCAACAATTTCCAATTTGGTATCACACAAGGGAACATAAAGGCATTGTTTATGACTCACTGAAAGGAGATTATTCAGATCAGATATTCTCAGTGTAAGAAAAAAATGTTTTATAATATGACTTGTTCTGCATATGTCTTCTGCATAAAAAGATATATCATCTATCCTTAAATGTACGCACCACAACTACTACAACTGTGTCTTTAGGGAGGTAAATATTATATATTAAAATTTTTAATACAGGAAAGAATACCTTAATTAAAATATGGATAAGTGCATCATACAGGATATAAAAGTAAACATATGGAGACACTCCATATAGGGTTTTTCTGATTCAATGGTATGTTGAGACAGACAAGTGCTGATATCTTCAAATGTGCTCCATAAAATCTTATAGCAAACTTACAATTCACAGATTGCATGACGTCACTTCCAGGATTCAGTGCAGGACACTGACACAGGAGGAACTGCCGTACAGACCCCAACTGGGACCAGCTGAGGGCCGGCTATGCTCCACGATCCTTGCGCTTATGCCACCACACACCCACTGGTGTTTTCTCACATGTTATTACCCTTTTTTTTACTATTGTAATATATTTTTCTTATACAAGCTGCGCGTGTCTGGTTTTTTCATTTTTTTAAACATTAATCTAAATTAACGTTAGTTAATGATTAACCTAACGCCTATGCACTAAAGCAAATAACCTCAAGTTAAACCAATGCTATTACTTAAATAATGTATAGTTATTTTGTTTCTGCCCGTTAGATCTTATGAAAAGAGGTGTTCTTCCTAATATCGCGTATGCACTAAAGGCATACACAGTTTCAGTTTAGCACAGGAATTTAATCTGAAGTTATATAAAGCACAATGAAGAGGTGAATAGATCAAGGGACTGCCACTCTGAAACAGGGGAAACTCACCAGAAAAAATGAGGTAAAATCAATTTATTAAACTACATAAAAAACCATGAACCAAACAAAATTAGCTCCTCCTCCCACATGTTTCACACCCCCTGGGGCACTTTTTGGGAGGAGGAGCTAATTTTGTTTGGTTCATGTTTTTTTTATATAGTTTAATAAATAGATTTTACCTCATTTTTTCTGGTGAGTTTTCCCTGTTTTTCCTCGGAGTGGCAGTCCCTTGATCTATTCACCTCTTCGTTTTGCTACTTTGGATCGAGGGACGCCACTGGGGATTGTGGAGGTGATTCTGGAGCAGCAGAATTGATCTACACAGATCAGCTGAAACCATAAATGATTGTGCACGGTTGTGAGTAATGCTACTCCCCACCGACTGCAGTCTAGATCAAGGGGCTAAGAACTGAGGCAGACACCCAGTGAGAATTCTCAAACCTATACAGGTATCCATTATTTGCCTAGTTCCTTGTTTTGCCTTGTCTATCACTAGCTGCATTACCACAGACCTCCTTCCTTTAAACCCCTTCACACAGACTCCGGTCTAATTGCTGTATTCTTCTACAACCTGCACTCTTAGAGCTTCTATTCGTTTTTTGTTTTTGTTATATAAATCACACCTAAAGGTGGTGTTAGCTCCCTCCAGACCCTGAGATATGGGGAGAAAGAGAGCGCGAGAGATATGCTAATGACTCCTGTTAGTATATCTCTCAGGGATACCCATATTTTGTGCACAGGTGTCTTTTTATGTGTTTTATTTGTCTAAAAGTGTGTTTGAGGAGATATACAGATGTAGTAAGATTTACTGCCATCGTTGGTGCCAAGAAGTGTAGCATGACACCTGTGTGGAAAACAATGTGTTCACAAAGGTGTCATGCCGCACCTCGTGGCACCAACGATGGCAGTAAATCTTACTAAATCTGTCTATGGCTCGTCTAAATCTGCCTGCAGTTATGCTTATATGATACAGTATATTGTGCCATTCAAGATAGTACAGATAAGAATCTTCTTGATTCTTAATAAATAACATTCTCACAATTATTTTACAGAATGAAACTGTACAAGAGACAGTCAGAAGATGTAAATTGAAGTCTAATAACTAATAACATTTTAAACTTTTTACTGCTAACTTATTTGTATTAATATTTTCTACTTTTTTACTATTTTAAATGTATTAACTGAAATAAAAACATTGTAACTGCAAAACATTGTACATTTTAAATATTTTAATCGAAGTGGGCACATAGAGTTATTTACATTATTATACTTTTATACAATGGGAGTTTCACTGAAATAAAAACATTATAACTGCAAAATATTGTAGATGTAATGGGCTGATTCTTTTGTACTATTTACATGTATTGAGTGCTGACATTACTGATGTTGGATTTGGCCACAATACTAACACAACTTGCCCAAACTATTGACTTCATGCATAGATAAAGAAAAGCCCCTTAATACACGCATGCGCAGAATTTCAATTACACACATACAGTATGCGTTCCATACAAGTTTATTGATAGTACGTGATTTATGCATCTACTACTTCTTGATTCTTAATAAATAACATTCTCACAATTATTTTAAAGATGAAACTGCACAAGAGCCAGCCTGAAAAAGGTCTCAGTTGAAGAAGATTGTGTATTTGGAAAAGGATTGAAGAAGATTGTATTATTTCACAAATACTTTGTTAGTTATCTTCAAACTGTAATTTACTGTAATCTAATTTTTTTTTTTTTTTTTTAATATTTTTCCTTTATTGGTGTCGGACAGCAGATTGGTACATGTTACATACATTGAGAAGCGAACCAACACAGGAATACGGCGCGATACATGTACAAAGTTTGGGTAAAGTTGATGACACACAATAGTCCATTTTCCAGTTTTCAGTGGTGAAAAAGAGGGGGGATGACGAAGGAGGGGTGGATAGTTGGGAACGACTTGGACAAAGAGAGGGGAGGGGGGGGGTGGAGATGGGGGGGACTTTGAGGGTAGGAGGTAGGTCCTATGGTACAATATATGTGATGGTCAGGGAGTCTGATCCTGGCCAAGGTTCCCATGTTGAGTAGAATTGCGGCATTTTTTGCTTCAGCATTGCCGTTAATCTTTCCATACCCATAATTCCATTTACCCTAGTGATTACCATTCTTCTGGAGGGGGCTTTGATTTTCTTCCAAGCTGCTGCTATGCAGCATCTGGCGGCCGTCAGGATCGCTGCCATGAGCCTGGTTATAGGGGGGGGAAGGTCATCGACTGGTTTTCCCAGCACATAGGTCAGAGGGTCTAGGGGTATCTCTACATCCAGGGTCTCGGTCAGCAGGCCCTGGATCCGGGTCCAGAATTTTTGGATCTCTGGGCATGTCCACCAAATGTGGGACATGTCCCCCCTTTGACCACATCCCCTCCAGCATTCGTCAGGAGTAGCTGGGTAGATCTGGTTCAGTCTGCTCGGGGTCAGGTACCAGTGGAATAATATTTTGTAAATATTTTCTTTTGTGACGGAACAAATTGAAGTTTTGGAGGCTGCCTCCCAGATATCCTCCCAGTCCTCTATATCTATATTGGTGTTTAGGTCCTGGCTCCACCTTTGCATATATGAGTGATTAGGGGTGGGTTGGGCCGCCTCTAGTGTTTTATATATCCCAGAGATGAGGCCTCTTTGGTACTCGCCTCTGAGGCAGAGGGTCTCAAATCTGGAGCACGGCGGGAATTTTAAGCTAGGGGATAGGGTTCTCAGGAAGTGACGAATCTGTAGGTATTGGAATATAGGGAGATCAGGGGACGTTAATTTGATTCGCAGTTCTCGGAGTGGCATGACCTCATCGTTTTCCAGCAAGTCCGCAACCACTCTGATGTTTAGGCCTTGAAATTGGCTGAATTGGGGTCGGGAACAACTGGGCGGGAAATCCGGGTTCCCGAATAAGGGGGTCAATTGAGAGGGGGTTGAAGCTAGGCCATATTTCACTTTGGTTTTCAACCATGTCGACCACGTGCATCTCATTGCTCCAAGGCTAGTCTCGTGGGCCTCCTACCTTTGTGGACGTGAGTCCAGAGCAGGGCTGAGAGGGGAGTCGGGGACGCGTGGTAAGTCTCTATCTCCAACCAGCAATTGGAGGCCGGGGGGTTGTTCCAAACCACCGCCTGTCTCAGTTGTGCTGCCCGATAGTATTGGACCACATCCGGCACCCCCAGACCCCCTCTCCTCCTCGACGCCAAGAGTACCGACCGTGGGACCCTGGCTCTCCGTTGTTGCCAGATGAAACGCAGAATATGGGACTGAATATTCCTCAGATCTGCTAATGGAACGGGGACAGGGAGGGTCTGAAAATAGTAAAGCAAGCGGGGGAGGATATTCATTTTGGTGGATATTATCCTGCCGAACCATGATATTTGGTGGGACTGCCAAGTCTCGAGGTCTCTTATGATTTGACGAAAGAGGGGAGGGTAATTGGATTGGTATAGCGAGCCATATGAGCTCGCTATTTTAACCCCTAAATACTTAATATGGGAGCTATTCCATCTATACTTAAATTTCTTTTGTAGGGATGTCCATATGGGGTTCGGCAGTGAGATATTGAGAGCCTCTGACTTGTCTGTATTGACTTTGTAGTCTGAGAGGTGGCCAAATTGGTCTAACAGTTTTTCTAGGTTGGGGAGGGAAGTGAGGGGGTCTGATAGGGTAAGGATAATATCGTCGGCGAACAGGGAGATTTTATACTCCCTGTCTCCGACTAGGATTCCTTTTACGGATGGATCAGTTCTGATTCTGGCGGCTAGCGGCTCTATGGACAGGGCGAAGAGTAAAGGGGAAAGGGGGCAGCCTTGTCTAGTACCGTTTTGGATTTTTATTGGATTGGATCGGCCACCTGGGTGTTTTAGTAAGGCCGTGGGGTTAGTGTAGAGGGCTCGGACTCCTTCAAGGAATGGGCCTGAGAAGCCGAACTGGTGCATCGTCTGGTCAAGGAAGGACCATTTGATTCGGTCAAAGGCCTTCTCTGCGTCGAGGCTGAGTATCAAGGCCTGGGACTGTTTGAGGTGCACGTGGTCTATAATATCAATAATTTTACGGGTGTTGTCAGAGGCCTGTCTTCCTGACACAAATCCCACCTGGTCTATATGAATTAGTCTTGGGAGAATAGGGTTCAGTCTGTTTGCTAGGATTTTGCTGAAAAGCTTGAGGTCAGTGTTCAGTAGGGATATGGGGCGGTAGCTGCCACATTGGAGTGGGTCTCTGCCCTCTTTATGTATGATAGCCAAGTTGGCTGCCGACATAGTGCCTGGGATCTGTTCTCCTTGGAGAAATGAGTTAAACATTTCTAGGAGGTAGGGGGACAGGGATTTTGCTAATTTTTTATAGTAACCGTTGGTAAAGCCATCTGCCGTTGGTAAAGCCTGGCGTCTTTGCTATTTTGAGTGAGGATATTGCATTATCTAGCTCTTCTTGGGTTATTCTCTGGTTTAAGAACTCAAGTTCTTCTTGTGAGAGGGAGGGGAGGTTGCATTGGGTTAGATAGTCGGAGGTGCTCTTATCATTAGTGTTTGACTGGTTGATGGGGTGGAGGTTGTAGAGGTCGGTATAGAACTCTGCAAACTCGCGGGCGATATCCTTCTCATTATATGAGATTTGACCCCTTTTGGTTCTGATCTTTGTTATCTGGGCATTTGTCCTAATGCCTCTTAATTTTGAGGCCAAAAGTTTGTCCGCTTTGTTACCCCTATCATAGAACTGCTGTTTGGTCCATTTCAGGGCTCTCTCTACCTCGTCAAGTTGGAGTATTTTTAGATCGGATCTCGCTTTCTCAAGGGTTCTAAACACCTTTTTCGATAGGGATTGTTTATGCAGTTGCTCTAGCGTTATGATTTTTTCGGTTAGTTCTTTCTGGGCTTTTTGCTTTATTTTTTTCTTATAGGAAGCTAGTGATATGAGTTCTCCTCTTATAGTGGCTTTGTGCGCTTCCCAGAGCATTGCTGCTGCAGGGACTGAGCCTTCGTTTAGCTGGAAAAAGGTGTGTAGTTTTTGCTTAATTGTCTTGATCACTTGTGGGTCATTGAGAAGCGAGTCGCTGAGTTTCCAGGTATATACTGTTGTTTTGACGAAAGGCAGAGAGAGGGTGAGTATGATAGGGGCATGGTCAGACCAGGTTATTGGGCCTATGTCGGAGTGGGAGGATGCCTGGAGTACATTGTTGGTGCCCAGAAAGTAATCGATCCGCGAGTAAGACTGATGGGGGGCTGAATAGAAGGAGTAGTCTCGCTGGCCCACATGCTGGGTCTGCTAAATGTCTGTCAGCGAATACTCTCTAAGAATATTCTGGAACTTTTGGGCCTTTTTCTGTAGTTGGCTAGAGTATGGGGCCGCTGTCTGCCCTGATCTATCTTGGTCCGGGTCAAGGACCATATTTGCGTCGCCGACGATGAGGAGGGAGGAAAGCGTCGGGTGGTCAAGGGTACTAAGAAGGTTCTGGAGGAATTGGGTCTGGTTTGCGTTCGGGGCGTAGATGTTGAGGATGGCTATGGGGGAGCCTGACAGTGTGCCTTTGAGGAGTATATATCGTCCCTCCGGATCTTTAGTTACTTGTGTTAGGGCAAAGGGGGGGAGGGGGGAGGGGGGATGGGGGGAGAGGGAGGGGTGGGGGGAGGAGGGGGGGGAGGGGGTGGGGGGAGGAGAGGGGGGGTGAGGATAAAAGGGGGGAGGAGGGGGAGGGGGAGGGAGGGGGGAGAGGGGGAGGGGGGAGGGGGGAGGGGAGGGAGGGGGGGAGAGGGAAGGTGGGAGGGAGGGGGGGGGGGAAGGTGGGAGGGAGGGGGGGAGGGGTGAGGGAAGGGGGGGGAGGGGGTCAGGGAGGGGGGGAGGGGGGAGGCAGGAGGGGGGAGGTGGGGAAGGGGAGGGAGGGGGGAGAGGGGAGGGAGGGGGGGGGATAGGGGGGGGGAAGGTGGGAGGGGGGGGAGGGAAGGTGGGAGGGAGGGGGGGAGGGGGTGAGGGAGGGGTGGGAGGGGGGGAAGGGGAGGGAGGGGGGAAAAGGGGGAGGGGGAGGGTGAGAGGGGAGGGGGGGAAGGAGGAGGGGGGGAGAGGGGGTGGGGGGGAGGGGAGGGGGGGAACATAGCATATATATCGTCCGCATGAGGTTTACACATTACTCTCGGGAGGAGTACTTTTCCTAGACCGAGTCTTCGCCTAAACTTTATGGTCATTTTCTATACATTCAGTATTGGTGCACATATTCATACAGAGTGAAACAGGTTGGTTAGACATAGTAGCTTTGCCCTGGGGGGGAGGGGAGGGTAGGCCATGAGGGGGGAGAGGTTGGGAGGGGTGGGGGGGGGGAGAAGAAGGGGGGGGGAATAAGAGGGGGGAACACAGTATTTACATCATCAACAGGAAATTAAAACATTGCATTCTGGGGGAAATCTTTTCCCAGGTCGAGGTATCGCATACAGATTGTGGATGTCCTTTATACAATCAGTATTGGAGTATGTCTTAATATAGAGTGAAACAGGTTGATCAAACATAGCCGATCTACCATGGGGGGGAGGGGGAAGAGGGGGGGGAGAGGTGGGGAGTAGAAGTGGGGGGGGAGGGGAAGGGGGGTGAGGGGAAGGGGCGGGGGGAGGGGAGGGTGGGGGGTGAGGGGAAGGGGTGAGGGGAGGGGTGGGGGAGGGGTGGAGGAAGGGAGGGAAGGGAGAGGAGAGGTGCATTTTATTTATAACATCCTTCATTATTTGGGGGACACTCCTAAGGAGAACTCCCTCTTAACTCTGGATCATGCTTAAAGTGTGTAATTGTACCTTGACTAGACATAAGCGATTTATACATTGCTAATGAGGTTTTGCTTGGGAGGTAATGGGGTGCATTTCCCTTTGTTACCCGGGGAAAAAAAAAAGGGGGGGGGGTTGCCAGTGTTCGTTCATACAACCTGATTGTTGTGAATGGGGTGGGGCGGGGGTCACCAGCAGCAGTCTTTGGGTGGTTGAGTCTGTTAGGAGAGTCCCTGGATCTCCGGTCTCGGAGCTGGAACTCCCCTGGTTGGGGGCTAGTGGCGGGTTCTTGTCTCGCGAGGACGTGGAGAACGGGAATGTGGAGCAGCGCGGATGCTGGTCCCCATCTCTGGAGCTCGGATCCCGGCGGGTGCTGTTCTTTGGTTCCTGCGGCATCGGGCGGGAACATGGGGGTGAGTAGGCTGGTTACTCTGGTTTACGGGAGGGGGGGGTGGGGCAGGGGGGGGCGAGGAGGGGGTGGTGGCGAGGGGGGGGGGGGGAGAGAGGGACCGGAATGGGGAGGGGGAGAGAGGGGGGGAGGGGTGGGTCCGGCAAGAGTCTCTGGAGGGAGGGGTCTGTTGGAAGAGTCCCTGGTTCTCCGGTCACGGGAACGGGCCTCCTCGAGTTGGGGCCCGTGCTGTTGTCTTGCTCATAGAGATCGCGAGAGGGCGACTTCTGAGGAGATTGCGGGGAGGCGTGGGTACTGGAGTCTTTCGCCGGTGCCTGGAACTCTGTGGGAGCAGCTGCTGTTCTCTTAACAATGGAAGGGAGCGGAGAGGTAAGTAGAGGGGGGGGCACGGGTGAGGGGAGAGAGTGGGGTGGGGGGGAGGGTGTGGGGGGGGCGGAGGTTTGCGGGCAGCTGTGTCAGGGCCTGCAGGGCCTACGGGGCCTCTCGATTATTGGGGGATTTTGGTGGCAGGCGCCTGCTTCAATCTTTTAGGGCCTCTGGGTCTGCGTGGTGTGTTTGTGAGGGAAACTTGCGATTTCTTGAGTCCCAGCAGGCAGCCGGGACATCTTGATTCACCGGAGTCGTTGACTAGCCAGTCTCTCTGATGCTCGGGGGGTTTCCTGGGGGGCCGTCTCTGAAGTTGCCTCCGTGCGGGGACGGTTGTTCTTCGGTGGAGGAAGAGGGATCCCTAGAGCTTTTAGGAAGTCATTTGAGTCTTCAGGGGTGGATACTGTATAGTGGCGGCCATTGCGGAGCACCACCAACTTGAAGGGGAACCCCCAGCGATATTTATCCCCTTGGTCCCTGAGGTAGGAGGTAAGTGGGCGCATCGCGTTTCTCTTGCTGATTGTTAGTTGGGAGAGGTCATTAAATAGTTGAATCTGCACGCCGTCCATTGACACGGAGCGTAGATCCCTGGCAGCCATCATGATGCGTTCCTTTGCAGAGTAAGCGTGCATTCTGAGCACCACATCTCTGTGACGGTTGGGATCTGCTGACTTTGGGCCTAGGGCTCTGTGGGCTCGGTCAGTGTGTAAGTCATGGTCTGATAAGTCAGGGACAAGCTGTAGGAAGAGCCTGCGGAGGTAAGGTTGCAATTCCTCATGCGTGATGTCTTCAGGGATGTTTTTAAGGCGGATGTTCTGCCTTCTTTCCCTGTTTTCAAGATCCTCTAATTTGTTCTGTAAGTCGCGGATCGCATCCCCGCATCTCAGCACTTCATCGTGGGTCTCAGCTTGTTCGTTTGATATTCCCTCCACTTTCCCCTCTAAGTCCTCTGTCCGCTCCGTTAGCGCTCCTACCTCGGCGCGTATGATTTGGAGGGCTTTTTCCGTGTCTTCTTGGACCCCCCTCCTCATTTTGGTGACGAGAGAGTCAAAAAATTCTTTATTTAGAACGGGGGGATCCGCGTCAATCGGGCTCTGCCGGCCGCTGGGCGCCTCGTGCTCCGGATCTTCCTCGGCGCCATCTTGCCCCTCAGTGCTGATATCAGCCAGATGCTGTGCCGGCGGGAAAAACTTGGTAACCGGGTACTGGTTCTTCTTTTGTGACTTCCCTGTCATCTCACCAGTGTTTGGGCTTGATCTGGGGTCTAAATTCGGGGAGTTTGGGGTGGGGGAAAAGCTTATTCTAATAGCTTTAGTTGTGAGGGCGCCAGGAGCTCTCTCACTAGCAGACCATCGGCTGTGACGTCACCGGAAGTCTCCACTGTAATCTAATTTTAAAAAAAATCTTATTTAAAAAATACTCTTTAGTCATCTGAAGTTTTTAGGGGAATAAGTGGCAGGTTAAATTTAAATAAATAGGATATTATATGAAATGAACGGGAATAAGGGATTAGTTACATTGCTTTTACATGTAGATTAAAGACACACTAGCACATGAGCGCTGCCTACCATTAATGAAGAGTACTAAGACTCACTCTACAACTTAATTTTATGCGGTCACGGTGCACTCGTGAGTCAGTTGTGCTCACCCCACAAAACGTAAATAATTACCACCGACTTAGATGCATCTCGTGGCTCCCACGATGGCAGTAAATCTTACTACATCTGTACAGCGCTTGGGACTATTTCTACCACCACTCCCTTTGCCTCCCTTTGTCTACCCCTCCCTCTCTCCTCCACACCCAATATTTCATTGTCTGGAGGGTGCTAACTCCACCTTTATGCAAAACATGAATTAATGCCAGGTTATTGGAAGCTAACGCAAGGCAGTGCTAAAACCTAACGTTAAATCTATGCTAATTAGTTAAATGGTGGATGTTGTTTTTTCATATAATTACCTTAGTGTATTTGAGTTAAAATCAGGGGAAATAATGTCAGTTATTTAGGTAACCTGATTTTAGGTTAGTTGCCCTGATTTAACAGAGCTTAATGTATCTGGGCCATGGATTCTAAATATGTATCACAATTTATGACACACGTACATTTCTCCATGAGCGATATGGCTACTGGAACTTTGATTCATTTTTAGTGCGCTACTGTAATAATTGAAAATAACTTTATTTCTTACAGTATGTGAATGTCACATTTCTGTTTGTATAACGTAGACCTGATTTTTCTAAATTCACAGTTTGTCATTTCTGTGTGCTGTACTTCCATTTCTATCTGCTGTTCGCCGTTCAATGTTGCACATACAGTAACTCACTAGTTATATTTTTATTAAAATGTTAGCTGTTAAAAATAGGCAGTACATGACAATTCAAAGTGCGAAGCTGTTAGTGGAAACAAATAGCAGACATCCACAACAGAAAATAACACACTCTGTAATATGTCAGGAAGCGTGATAGAGTATTAGAAAAAAAAGTAGAAAATATAACATCAGAAGGGGTGTGGATTAATTAATTAAAGTAAAAAGGGAGAGGGAGTAGGTGGTATGATACCTTTTATTGGACCAACAATTAGTTGATATATTACAAGCTTTCGAACCTCTCAGGGTCCTTCATCGGGTCCTTCATCGGGTAAGTTCATATCAACTACTTGTTGGTCCAATAAAAGGTATCATTCCACCTACTCCTCCTCCCTCCTTTGTTACTACATGAAAAAAAAGGATCAAAACAGTTATTTATGCTACAAATAAAAAAATCAGACTGCATCAATCCTTAAAATAAAAATTGAGTGAAAAAGGTTCAGGTGAAAAGTATAAATGAATAATAAAACCCCTTTAGGTTCATTGGTGCTGCTCCATCAGAGAGACCTTCCATATGGTCCTTCAGGAAACTAAGGACAAAAGTTGGAGAGCAACTCCCGCGAAAAATTTAATGGATAGATAAAAACATACATGCATGGATGTATAAAATCAAGCTCATCAGCTAACCACAGGTCCATCTTCAATATATTAAAAAAAAATATATAGCAGGAATATAGCATAATACTGTGTCAGACATCCTGAATGGGACTTTATAGAGTCTGCAGCTATAACGTTGCTGACTGCAAGACAGGATACAAACCCACAAGGCAGAGGTAGGGAGCAGTACACCGACCTTGCCCTGGGATCTGAGGCCTGGGATGCAGGAGTAGTCAAGTCCAATTCCAGGGTCGAGGCAGGTGCCAGGAAGGGGTGGTCAGGTCCAGGCAGAGGTCAAACACAAACAGGTAATCACAGAGGCAAAGACAGAGCTCAAGCAGAACAAGGTACAGAGTACTTTGCACGAGCACTGACAGAAACAGCTGTTGGCAATGAGGACCAGAGAGAGGCTAACTTCCTGTCAGGAAGTGAGGAGCAGGAATTGCCAGGAAGCAAGATAGCAACAGTAGCTTTAGTGAGGGTGAGAGGTCACTTCCTGTCGGCAGCCATATTAGGTATCCAGACAGATCCCTTATAGCAGCTTGGATAGGTGATCTGTCCTTTACTCTATTCGATCCCCGAAAACGACATAATTGGAGGAGACGCCGTGCGGAGGAAAGCAGATAGTGAACAGAGAGGAGAACCCATTCACTCAGCCTGCGGCTACAAATGTTTTTTTAATTCCCAAGTTTGTAAGTTTAGTTGCTCTATTTCTACATAAAACCTTTTATACAGTATTAAGCTATGTTCCTACTTAATCTTATTATTATTTACAGAATGCTAAAATTATGAGATTAAAAAAACAAACATTTCTGATTATCATTAAATGTAGTACACATTAACTAAGAAAATAAACGGAGGATACCTGGCGCTTAAAGAGTCACTGTGTCCTTTTGAAAACAGTCCAATCTTTAAAGAGTGTCTCAAAGTCCAAAACTTGAAGTGGATTGCTGTAGTTTTTCTTCACTGCTGCAGCTCTTCAATACACCTGAAATTGATACAAGGGTACACCATTGCGCAGTACTACTGATGTTGGATGTTAACCCCTTACTAACAACTTCCCCAGTGTGGACTGAATACACTTACAGGAGTGTTTCTTTCAGGATACAGTGGAGACAATCTGTGCTTTATTCCCTTTCCGTTCTTATACACCACGAATCTCCTGGGTGCTTCCTTTGTCTCTTGGGATTTCGTGATTCCCAGAATCCCCCGAACTCCACGAGCCCCCAGACAAGGATTTGAACAATAGCAAACAAAGGGGGTCACAAATTTAATTATAAAAAACGGCTTCAACAAGCCTATAAAACGGCTGGTAAACCTGCACTAAAAACAATGGATGATTTACTCACATGTACTCACATATGTACATGCATAACAACACTTCGTAAGGATGCCGTCCGCAGCTTGTGCCTCCTGTGTTTGCTCCGGATGAGAAGGGCTCTCTCACAGCATAACTCCTCTGGTTGGTTCTGATAGAGTCTCTCCCCCCACCTGGCTGCGTTCCGGTTTACAGCCAAGGGTTCTGGCAGACTCCTCACCTTTCAAACACTGATGCTGCACTGCACTGCTCACACGGGATCCTAGCTCCTCCCACCCTAACGCGTTTCGTGACGTAGGCACGCCACTTTCTCAAAGGAATGAGGAGTTGTAGCTGATCTGTCTTTAAATACCCTCTAGGGATAATTAACTTTGCCAGTAATGAACTAATATGCAACACCTGTTAATGTATGCTTGTCCGCTATTAACCAATGAGTATCTAAGGGAATTGACACCTTGGGATTCAAATACACCATAATCAGCAGACTTACAACTAAACGTGATACAACATGTTAGTACATATATACATCCTAATAAAATCTATACTTGCTAAAACGGACCAACCCTGTGTGGATAGGGCTAAGGGCATTATTGCAAAATAAAATGAAAAGGGCATATAATCTGTTTATTCTTTTAGAAATGAAGCCAGATCGAATTCTATGTTTAAACCCTTGGGGGCTAAGGTTTTTAAAGTATATATCCAAAAACTTTCTTTTTTGGATAAATAATTCAACCTATCGCCCCCCCTCCAATTAGGTTTAGGACAATCTATTCCTTTACATATTAAACCTTTGGGATTTTGATTGTGGGCTATTCTGAAATGATTGGAGACACTATGTGTCTCCAGACCTCTTTTAATGTTGTAAATGTGTTCTGCTAGTCTGCGTGTCAGTGGTCTTCCTGTTCTTCCCACATATTGGAGTCCACATGGACACTGCAGAAGATACACACAGAACCTACTTTTACAGTTGATAATGTACCAATCTCATACGTTCTATTCGTTACTACAGAATGAAAGCTGGCACATTTCTCACTAAAGCTGCAGGCCGTGCACTTTCCACATACAAAATAGCCTTTAAAATCAGACAGCCAATTGGAAGGTTTATGCTTCAATCTATCATTTGGACAACTTGGTGCTAACGAAGATTTTAAATCATTAGCTTTTTTATAAATGATCTGGGGTTGTGGGGGTAAAATGGATTGTAATATGGGGTCTCGCAGAAGGATTCCCCAATGTTTTTTTAAGGTTTTTGCTATTTCCGGGGCCATACTATTATATTTTGTAATAAATGGTATGAATTCTCCTTCTTTAACTTTTTCTGTTTTCTTACGATTTATGTCAACTAGTAATGCTCTATCTATCTGATTCACTTTCTCAATAGCTGATTCTACTTTATGTTTATTATAATTTCGTGCCATAAACTTGTGCTTTAGATCATTAACCTGTTCCTCATATATATGTTTTTGAGAGCAGTTTCTTTTTATTCTCAAGGCCTGTCCTTGTGGAATATTATCTACCCATCTTGGGTGATGATGACTGGACGCCAAGAGATAAGTGTTGGCATCCACTTCTTTAAAGTATGTTTTTGTGTGCACAACATGGTTCTCTACGTATAAGGTAAGGTCTAGAAAATTTATGGACACAGGATGACTGTTAAAAGTGAATCTAATATTGCAGGAGTTAGCATTTAGATAATCCTGGAACTCAGCTAGTTCTTTTTGAGTGCCCCGCCAGACGCACAGCACATCATCGATATATCTTTTCCAGAGCACCAGGCCTGCACCGAACGGATTGTTCCCCCAAATCTGCCCATGTTCCCACATGGCCATGAACAGATTGGCATAGCTTGGTGCAAACCTGGTACCCATTGCGGTGCCGCACGTCTGGAGGAAGAACTGCCCATCATGACTGAAGTAATTGTGCTGGAGAATGTATCTAATACCACTCAGAACAAACTCCATTAGTGCAGAACTTACTTCATTGTCTTGTTCCAGTGCCATCCTAACTGCTTTTAAACCTGTTTCGTGCTCAATGATAGTATATAGAGACACCACATCACATGTCATCCAAATGTAATCATCTTCCCAAGTGAGTTTTTCGACTACATTCAACACATGTGTGGTGTCCCTTAGATATGATGGAACTTGTATGACATATTTCTGTAATATGTGATCTAAGAATTGAGACAGGTTTGAGGTTAAGGAACCGATCCCCGAAATGATCGGTCTTCCCGGGGGTCTGATAGGGTCCTTGTGAAGTTTGGGGATGAAGTAAAACACTGGTATTTTTGGCTCCTCTACCATGAGAAAATCATGTTCTTTTTTGGAAATTACTTCATCCTCCAATCCTTTATTTATAAAAATGGAGAGTTCTTTCTTAAATTGATCTGTGGGATTTTTCTCCAATTTTCCATATGTGATCTGATCACTAAGGATCCTGTTGGATTCTTCCTGATAATAACTTGAATCCATAACTACCAGACCCCCCCCTTTGTCGGCTGCTTTGATTACAATATTGTTATTTTCAGCTAAAATTCTAACTGTCTCTTTCTCTTCTTTGGTCAAGTTATGTTTTTTTATCTTGAAGGAATCCCCCAATGTTTCCAAATCTCCAACAACCATATCTGTAAAGGTGTTTATAAAATTGCCTTTCATTGCCCTCGGGTAAAATGTTGATTTGTTTTTAAATGGGGTAAGAGGAGGTTAATCTTTAGTTGTAGTAGTTGGGCCTGACATGATTGATTCCCTACTGACCGGATCTCTCAAATAGTATTTTTTTAAGGTGAGTCTCCGAACGAACTTCTGAACGTCCACATATAGTTCAAACATATTAGGCCCCCGCACAGGAGCGAACTTTAACCCTTTTTCCAGGACACTAGTTTCAATCTTTGTAAGATTATGTTTACTTAGATTGAAAACACTTGTCTTGGCTTCTACCAATTGCGCCCTGGATTTGATCTTTTTCTTTCTCTTGTGTGTTCCTCCTCTTTTCCCTCTGAATTGTCTGCCCTTGACCTTTTCCTTTCTAGTTTCCTGTTGTCCCCCCTTGTTTGTGTATGTTTTACTTCCCTCCATGGTTCTCGAAATGGTTCGTTGTCTCTGCGTCTCTCTAAAAAATGAGGGTGTCCCTGGTTGGTTCTACCATGTGATCTATCATTGGAACTATATAATGGAGATCTATCTCTGTAATCCCTGAAGACTTGATTATCATCGTCTTCTTTATACCTTTGAAAATCTGTCCTCCACCTATCATTTGTCTGTGCTTTATTTTTAAAGCTACCCTGTTGTTTTTCAGGTTGGGATCGCTGTTTAGGTTTTTCTTTGGTGTTACCACTATGGTTAGGAATACGATGTAATTCTTTTTTATCCTCTTTAATAATTGTTATGTCTTCCTCTGGAATGACCTCAATTTTCTCCATATTTGATACACTTTTATCTCTTTTCCAATTTCTTTGTTTCCCCTCATCATAATCTTTTTTGTCCCTTATAAACTTTTTCTGTTTATTTAATTTGACTTCTTTACTTAGTTTCTCCATTCTTGAGATAGTTCTTTCCTCTAAGGTTTTATATTCACTAAGCTCCATAAAGGGTTCTAATTGATCTTTAATTTTGTTTATTTCTTCATCTAAGATCTCCAGGGTAACACTTCTACGTTTAAGTAGTAGTGCAATAAGCCCTACTGAACAGGTATCTAAGATGTTATTCCATTCATCTAGAAAGATTTTGTTATCTTGGTCACTAGTGGGTGGTTTTTGAACCCTGAGACCCCTTGGAATTCTCTTGTGTTCTATATATTGAGAAAGTGGCGTGCCTACGTCACGAAACGCGTTAGGGTGGGAGGAGCTAGGATCCCGTGTGAGCAGTGCAGTGCAGCATCAGTGTTTGAAAGGTGAGGAGTCTGCCAGAACCCTTGGCTGTAAACCGGAACGCAGCCAGGTGGGGGGAGAGACTCTATCAGAACCAACCAGAGGAGTTATGCTGTGAGAGAGCCCTTCTCATCCGGAGCAAACACAGGAGGCACAAGCTGCGGACGGCATCCTTACGAAGTGTTGTTATGCATGTACATATGTGAGTACATGTGAGTAAATCATCCATTGTTTTTAGTGCAGGTTTACCAGCCGTTTTATAGGCTTGTTGAAGCCGTTTTTTATAATTAAATTTGTGACCCCCTTTGTTTGCTATTGTTCAAATCCTTGTCTGGGGGCTCGTGGAGTTCGGGGGATTCTGGGAATCACGAAATCCCAAGAGACAAAGGAAGCACCCAGGAGATTCGTGGTGTATAAGAACGGAAAGGGAATAAAGCACAGATTGTCTCCACTGTATCCTGAAAGAAACACTCCTGTAAGTGTATTCAGTCCACACTGGGGAAGTTGTTAGTAAGGGGTTAACATCCAACATCAGTAGTACTGCGCAATGGTGTACCCTTGTATCAATTTCAGGTGTATTGAAGAGCTGCAGCAGTGAAGAAAAACTACAGCAATCCACTTCAAGTTTTGGACTTTGAGACACTCTTTAAAGACTGGACTGTTTTCAAAAGGACACAGTGACTCTTTAAGCGCCAGGTATCCTCCGTTTATTTTCTTGGTCCTGTATGCAAATTGAGATATTTGCTTTGTGGGAAACCTTTGGCAGCTTTTACCTCTTGTTAATCACAGTTGGTTTTGTTCACGTGTATGTCACACATTTATAGGTGTAGCGCTTGAGTTAGGGTATCACAACATTTTGTTTTAATTTATTTGAAGTACACATTAACTGTTTTATACTGTTAACAAAATGTGACCTGTAATGTTAAGTACAGTACCTTATGCGTTTCATGTAGTTAAAATACCTTGGTGTCTAATAGGATATATTTTGGATATGTTGGGATTAATGAACATGGAACTGTCCATATGTTCAAAAATGTGTCTGCAGAAGTATTTTTAAGAAGTTAAACAAGGTACTGTAATACGGTAAGTGTATTGGGTCAATAAATAAATAGAAAGAAAATGTAAATATACATCTTTTTTTGTGGTATCTATTTAAAGCAGCAGTCCAAGCTGCATTTTTTTCTTTTCTCTTTAATGTGCATCAATATAATCCACACAATTATAAGTAATTAGCGAAGTTGACAATCGATTCCTTCTCCTGTGATCGATCCGCGAAGATTTGGCTCAGGGGTTCACTAAATGGCTGCCAGTGCAGCAGAAAAGGATGATAGATACAAAGTTCTGTGGGGAAGATCATGTGACCAGGCAGTTACTAGATACAATTGGTGCAGTGCTAAAGAGAGGGCAGGGTCCAAAAAGGGGTTTGCCAGTGCCTGTTTCAGAAGAGGAAGGGTATGTGACTTTGTAAATGGTTGCTATAGAAACAAAAAATGCTTGTTACATTATAAAACATAAAAAATGTAATTCAGGGTTGTTTAAAAAAAATGCTACAAGTATTATTTTCTCATAATACAGAACTGATTTATTAAAAAAAAAACACACGTAGGATATTGCGAGTCTGCAGCTTTAGTATACTCACTTTTTTTCATTTCAGCAGATTCTATCACATTTTGCAGATTCCGCATATCTTATATTGCAGGTGTATAGTAGCCTGTAAATTAGTCAAAAGTATTGTGTAGAAGAAAAATAAAGATTCCTATTTACACATACCAATAACTGTTGTCTAGTTTATGGCCTATTTTCAACAGCCATACTCGGCTTAAATCTAGGACCTATCATCTGTTGAATTATCAGCAGAAGGAACAATTGACAAAGCCACCACTTGAGAATGTTGAGTAAACTGGGTAAAGTGCAGTGAAATAAGTTAATGCGCAACCTGGCACACAGTGCCAACCTAATCCGTGAGAACCACTTATGTGATAATTGGCTCCTCACAATATCCTCTGCTCTGTAAAACATTGCCCTAGTCTTGTCTTTCAGCACAGGAACAGATTTCTTTGCAGCAAACTGAAATACACACTCACCATAGAGCCCAACTAGCTGACAGCGAAGGAGTTCATGTGGAAATGATTACATTTACCAAGCCACAACAAACAGTTTCAGGTAATTTTATACTCACCTGGAACGCACTTTTTTTTTTATATAGAAAACATGAGCACATAAATGGCCTGACTTTATTCAGTTTCAGAGGATAGTCAGTTTAACATTTTGGATTCAAAGTTGATTTATTTTCATTGACCTAAATACCACATTAAAGTAGAATTAACAGCTAACAATCATGTTAAAAAAAGAGTAGAAAAACAGTAGCAACCATGTAACTCATTTTCAATATTTAAGTTTAGTTGAAGTATACTTACAATTGGATGAGTCTTTAAAAATCTGTATTTTTTAACGTGTTAAAGTAATATGCATTGCATTAATTAAATGAAAATGGCAAAAAAAAAAAAAAGCAGCAACAGCCCTGCTTCTTCAGTCGCACGTCCTTAACTTTTCACACCCACGTGGTGATTCTCTGGCCCTTGTGGCTCACCCTGTTCACGGTCACATGGTCCTGCAGGTCCTAGACACATCCTTCTGGACAGCCCCCAAAGACTCATGACCTCTCTCTCTGCAGGTTCTGGAACAGGTAGCAAGACCAATAAGTCTCCTCCTGGTTGGGGAGAAGTCTCTCAGTCTCTCTCAGTCTCTCTCAGTCTCTCTCAGTCTCTCTCAGTCTCTCTCAGTCTCTCTCAGTCTCTCTCAGTCTCTCTCAGTCTGGCAGCTCTCTGCCTGCCTTTTAAACTCCTGTTCATTCAGGAGACCAGAAACACACACCAGAAGATCACAAGGTCTCCAAAAGATTCCTGATAGTTGCACTCTATGGCTGCTAGAATAAAGGGGGTTAAATACTCCCCGACGCAATGTCGGATTGGCTTATACTAGTACACAAAGTAACTGCTCCCAGCACTGTGGGAGGACAGTAACCACTAAAAACCTAAATAGGTCAAAAATAATAAAAAAATTATTGAACCATGAACAACGGCGCAAACTCATAATAAAACTAATTAAAAATGGGTGGTAAAGTAGCTTCAACTGGGAGCAAGGGATAATCCCCAAATAGCTATATGGGCAGTCCCTGGTGATGGTTACTAGAATGTTCCATATAAGTGACTCACTAGGGAGGGAGGTATGTGGTATCTGCTATTAGTGTTTCTACTGTTTATATAAATGTGTCTATAAGAGACATGTGCAGAGGTACAACCAGGGAGACAGATTTTGGAACAATAAACCATAGCTTTTATTCAGTTCCTCATTTTAAACAATACAGTTTAAGGAAACACAAAAATAAAGAAACATCTTATCTCTTTGTGAGGGCTAACTCACTTTCCCAGTCCCTCTCTGCAGGGCTGGGAGGATAAGCCTATTTTCAACCTATGACCCCAAAGTCAAAAGAGGTACCTGTAAGCAGGGGTCCTTTATGTCAGTCTCTGGGTTTGGGTTGGTGTCCGTTCAGGGGCCACCTTCTGGCGGGTTCCAGGGTCCGCTGTGCACTGGAATAGAGGTCTGGTTTCTGATGTCTTGCTGGCAATACAGTCCTTCTGTGCTCAAGAGATCTCTCCTGCAGTTCAAGCCAGAGGCTTTTCTATCTGTCTGAGCCAGGTGGAGACTGGTTAATTGTCTCTAGCTGTAATTAACCAGCTCCCTGCTGGATTCCTCAGACCAATACAGGCTTTCTATTGAAGCCCTTTTAGACAGGGGTTTAAAGTCTTACACTTAAATCAAGTGTAAAAACAACTGAGCAGCACTGTTTTTAATTCTACAGTAGTTCCATACTATTGCGAGACATGCATTCATAGAATTTGAAAAATAATGCCTTACACCTGAAAAGCTTGAATAAAAATTGTATTCTATAAGAAACATCAAGGATCTGATGTTACCTAGCTACTGTATATGCAACAAAAAGATATATCATTTATGCAGTATATACAGATGAGTGGATGAGCTAAATATCTGTTTTACATGTGTTATTTAATTTGCCGTAAAAGCAAAATGGGAAATTATATTTGTACAAGGGTCAGCTTAACTACACATTATGCATTCTTGATTCAGTTTGTTATTTCTTATCTTTATCATTGATACTAACCAGAACATGCTTCATTTTACTAAAGATAAGTAGCAATAACAAATTGGAAGGCCAGGCGCGCATTGATAATGCACACACTACATTTTGGAGACTTTTCAGAAACTTAAAGTAATTTGTTTGGCTAATGGTCTGTCCATGTGTGTGCTCACTAAACTGCAGTTGTGCTACTGACCTCTGTAAAAATGCCACTATCATGTACATCTTAGAATATTTTAGAGTAAGTATAATAATGTGAGGCAGCATTACAATTTGCACTACATACAATCCTACAACTCAACTGGAATTCACAAATAATTTTTTTACATTTTTTATTGTAATAGTATTCTACATTGATTAAGATGCTTAATTATTTAGTGAGTTGAATTGTAAGCGTTGGTATATTGTGGATCACGCCCCTTATGGACTAGGTATGTATTTCATTTGGGGAGTGTTCCCTATTATTCATAATACACCTGGTGATCTGGAATTCTAGCAGCAACGAGGATCAAGGAGTGCTGCAATGCCGTGAGCTCAAGATGAGACAAGCTGCCTGGCAAGGTCATCTTTTTTTTTTCTTCTTCCAGTTACCCAAAGAAGGGGTAGATCCACAGAAGTCTGTCCTTTTTGCGGTACTAACGCGCATTAGGGAATTTGTGAACAGACGTTATTTTTCATCTTATTAACGGGTATCCACAAAGCTAATGAGATGCAAAAATAACATCAGTTTTTATAGTAGCTGCGCTATTAATGGGGAAGGTCATGTCTCAGAGACACGTTCTCCAATACACAGCACATGCGCATTGGTAAAACGTCTTATTAGCACACGCTATTTTGTGACACACTACGTATTTGTGTGACCAATCAGAATGCCCATGAGCATGTTTCAAATTCAAATAAATACACATTACAAACAGAAAATTTAAAAACTGCGAAACAGTAGAGATGGCTGAGCAGAAGTGTACCTCTGGGACTGGTCCGGCTCCTGCTTCAGATTCTGGGAGGATCCGCAGTCAGAAATGTACTGATGAGGAGTTAGACATTTTAATTAATAGAGTGGAGGATAAGCACTCTAAATTATTAAAGGCTCTCTGCTCCAGAACCAGCACTGCTGAGAAGCTGAGGATTTGAGGGGATGTATGCACCTCAATGCCCGGGGGAATGCTTTCCGCTCAATTGACATGCTGAAGAAGCTCCGAATGAACAGCAAAAGAAAAGTGAAAACGAAGTTGCCAGACCATGTTGCCCAGGTATGGAAGACTGAAGGGGGATCACCTGTACCTTTGCGCCTGAGTGCTATTGAAGAACAGGTCAGCTCCATGATAGCCACCTCCCAGGTAGTGGGACTACCTGAACTTGTGGACTCTGGGGATGTGAAGAGATCTACGTAGTAAGTCATACTACAGTGCATAAATAATACACTACATATCAATCTTATGTATACACTTTAGACACAACCATGAAAATCAGAATAAAGATTAGTGTCATATTTGCAATACCCTCACACATACAGGGGAGGAGTAAGTATCAAAATAATGTACTGTATGTGACATGCATACATGTGTGCCCTCATAAGATTACAAAACACTATAGGCTATGCATTACACATTGCAGTAAGGGATAAATCAGTATAAAGTAATATTTTTCCTATAGGACCATACAACAACTCCCTAATCACAAGAACAATACTTTAAGCAACATTGAAAGTCTCAGTATCTCAAAGAGTGCCTGTAAAATCTGATTAATCATCTTGTGAAAGCTATCTAAAACCCAACTTTACCCAGCACTTATCTCCTAAGGCCCCGCTCACACAGCGCGCTGCACGACGTGCGCGCGCGCGTTCGTCACAGACTCCTGGCGGACAATGGCAGTGTTCAGTATTGAAACTACCATTGGCTGCAAAGTATGGCGTCGACGTTGCTGCAGTAGCTGGAGTCTTTTGAAACTGTGATTTCAGGCTGCAGCAGCGTGACATCAATTTCAGCAGCCAATCAATGTCCAGACGTTTACATTTATTGGCTACTGAAATTGACCAGAGACTCGGCAGTTCTGGGCAGTGAAATCGCAGGGTAGGGTCATTCATACACACACGTGTGAATTTGTGTCATGTTAACAGCACTTATGTCACTTTCAGTTTGCCAGCCCATAGGGGAGGGTGAGAGACACAATGACTTGCACACTGCAGCTGCAGCAGGTTTATTAACTGCAGATCAATAGGCAGAACTAAAGAAAATGCACAGCTTTTTCTGTTCTTCGCATACATGTTGTAACTTGTACCACCTTTTAGCTACATTTTTGATCATTGGTTTTTGTCCAGGAAATGTTATTTCTTGACCAAGAATTGTAGGATTGGAATCTTTATTTGTGGAAACACTGTCCAGCTCCCTGCTCCAGCCCAGTGTGGAATGGAAGATGACTGTCTCTTTAAAGACACACACCCTGGATGTCGCCTTGTGTCAGATCATTCCGTCTGCTGGGAATGATCACACATCACCCATCCCTGTTTAAGTGGCTTTACAGGAAAACCGGTGTATAGATCTGGAGACCAGCACTAAGCAGGTTAATCCAGAGCAGACTGTGCTAAATAACAGTCGGCTCCTCCTTTAAAAAGTCTGCAGCATTGACTGCAAGGAGAATCTCTAGTCCAGGAGACACCCTAGACTGCTGAAGGGATCACAAGAGCTGCGTCTCTCTGGTTCCAGACAAACACACAGGACCGCTCTGGAGAGAAGCATGCACAAGGACTTTCAGACCCCTAACAAAGCTGAAGATACCCGACCTCCACTCTGTGATATATATTTGTTGTTGGTAAGGGGTTTAGCACCCCAACCAGTAGACAGGGTCTATGCTGTTTAGTCAGTGTTCCCTATAGGAGCTAGGTTGTTTTGTTTTCCTGTAACCCTGTTTGTGCTGGTGAAAGCTATTTATGTTAAGAAAGTTGGGGCAAATAAAAGCTTGTTTTGTTTTCTCTTAAAAATGTCTCCTTTCTAAAAAATAACCCTCTGCAAACATTTCCTACAATATCACCAATATATTCTAGCCTTCTATCCATAAACAACCATCTAATATCAAAAACATCTACTGTACCCTTACAAATCCCATTGAAAGTGCAAATGCATTCAATTAATATTTTGTGAGATACTACTAACATACTATTAAAGCGTGAGAGTGTCAGGATGTGCTCACCACAAACGAGACGGGACCGCGGTGCTGAGGTGGGAAAGGTAATTACGCCACCCACAGCCACGAGGGCACGTCTTGATTGAAGAATGGTCTGGGATTCCGGGATCGGGGTAGGAGAGGTACGGATGGTAGAGGGTGCGGTAGCCAAGTCCAGGGTTAGAGAGAGAGACGTTGTCGTTTACCGTAAGCCAGAATCCGAATGCCAGAGATGAGAAGAGTCGTGATGCCGTATGCCGAGTTCGGGATGCCAGAGGTGCAGGAAGACGTAGCAGAAGCCGGTCCGGTACACGAGGAAATCTGTGGAACAGAACTAGGGAGGCAGAGAGTGATGAGAACAACTGGTTCTATGCTCAGCCGACGAGTCAATGAATCTGGAGGGTATATGTAGGTATGAGGAACCAATAGCCGAGAAGCAAGGCGGGGATGTGTGAATGGGCCAGGCTGAGACAGGGATAGGTCTAGATGAGTTCCTGGAGGAGGAGCTATAAATCCTAGAAGTATTGGTGCATTGTATTGTGGCATTGCAAAAGGGTACTGTCTCTTTAAAGGGTTGGTGCACCCCTGTGTGGCCGCGCCTCCCGGTGGCAGCGTCTGTAGCTGCGTGCGCGGGCCCACGCCCTGAACCGAGGGCAGAAGAAGAGACTGGATGTGCGCGCGCGCATAGAAGGACCGGAGCTCGGCGCCATGGGGAAGGAGTCCCTGTGAGTCGCGGGAGACCCCGACAGAGCCGCGGGTGAGTAAGGAGCACGCCGTGCACGGCGTAACTCCTGCTTCCTTACAGTACCCCCCCCTTCAGGGGCGACCTCCGGGCGTCCATGACAAGGCTTGGAGGGATTCCTATGATGGAAAGCCTGAAGAAGGCGAGGTGCGTGAAGATCCCGATGGGGAATCCATGAACGTTCCTCAGGTCCGAACCCCTTCCAGTGAACCAGGTATTGTACTCCTCCTCTGGAGATCCTGGAATCCAAGATAAATTGGACCTCGTACTCCTGTTGACCGTGAATCGTAAGAGGAAGTGGAGGAGAAGTATTCTTGGAAAAGCGAGGACTCTGAAATACTGGTTTAAGTAAGGATACATGGAAGACCGAAGGTATCTTCATCGAAGGTGGAAGGCGTAGCTGGTAAGCCACAGGATTAACCCTCCTAACTACGGTGAAGGGACCGAGGAACTTGGGAGCAAGCTTCATGGTAGGAACCTTTAGTCGGATATTCCTGGAAGAAAGCCACACCTTGTCTCCTGGAACAAACTCCGGTACTTGACGTCGAAGGCGATCTGCCTGGAGTTTCTGTCTCCCTGTAGCTACCTTTAAGTTCTCCTGAATCCTTGTCCATAAGTCTTTCAGCCGGGAGATGCGTTTGTCCACCGCTGGTACTCCTGAGGATAGGGAGGAAAAAGGTAAACGAGAAGGATGAAAGCCACAATTAATAAAAAATGGAGATTCTTGAGTGGAATCATTGCGAAGAGAGTTAAGAGCAAACTCGGCCCAAGGAAGCAAATCCACCCAATCCTGCTGCGTATCGGTTATAAAACATCAAAGATACTGTTCTAGGTTTTGGTTGGCCCTCTCCGTCTGCCCATTGGTCTGTGGGTGGTATCCTGAAGAGAATTGAAGTGAAATCCCCAATTTTCGGGAAAAGGCACGCCAAAATCTTGATACAAATTGAGATCCACGGTCCGAAACAATAGTTGCTGGCACCCCGTGAAGACGAAAAATCTCCTGAATGAAGACATCCGCAAGGCGGGAGGAATTTGGAAGACCCCTCAAAGGCACAAGATGCATCTGTTTGGAAAAACGATCAATGACCACAAGAATCGTATCCTTTCCCTTGGAATCTGGAAGCTCCACAATGAAGTCCATAGAAATATGGTTCCAGGGACGGTCTGGAATGGGTAAAGGAAGAAGAAGACCTGCTGGTTTGACCCGAGGTACCTTGTTGCGAGCACAAGTACCACACGATTTGACGAACTCCTCTACATCCTTAGCTCTCTCTGGCCACCAGAAGCTGCGTTGAACGAGATCGTTAGTCTTCCGTATTCCCGGATGTCCTGCAGATTTAGAAGAATGACACCATTCTAAAACCTTTTTGCGGTGTTGGACTGCCGTGTAGAGTTTTCCCTCTGGAACTTTGAGCCCTATAGGAATCTGAGATTGCTCGGATTGAATCTTGCCCATAATATCAAAGGAATTGGCGGACAGGATACATCTGGAAGGAATGATAGTCTCTAGCTGTTCTTCAGATTTGTCCTCTGCAAGGAACTGTCGAGAGAGGGCGTCCGCTTTAAGGTTCTTGGAGCCAGGAATGAAGGAGATGAGGAAATTGAATCGTGAAAAAAATAATGCCCAGCGGGCTTGCCGAGAGTTCAAACGACGTGCCCCTTCTAGGTAGAGAAGGTTCTTATGGTCTGTAAGAATGGTTATGGGTGTCTCTGTACCTTCTAAGAAATGTCTCCACTCCTCTAATGCTAATTTGATCGCTAAAAGTTCCCGGTTCCCGACATCGTAATTCTGTTCTGCGGATGAAAATTTCTTCGAAAAGAAGGCGCATGGATGCAGTCTGGCTAAAGGAGATGTCCTCTGGGATAAAACAGCCCCAGCCCCGATGTCAGAAGCATCTACCTCCAAGGTAAAAGGAAGTTTAGGATCCGGGTGTGTGAGAATGGGCGCAGAAACAAAAGCTCTTTTCAGCAGATCAAATGCCTGTATGGCGGTTTCAGACCATGATGAAGGATCTGCACCTTTCTTCGTGAGTGCAGTTATGGGAGATACTGTAGAGGAAAAATTGCGGATGAAACGTCGATAATAGTTTGCAAAACCCAAGAAGCGTTGTACAGCTTTGAGAGTGTTCGGACGAGGCCAGTCCAAAATCGCCTTAAGTTTCTCTGGATCCATATTGAAACCGGAATCAGAAATAACGTAACCCAAAAACGCCACTGATTTGATATGGAACTGACATTTCTCCAATTTCGCAAAGAGATGGTTCTCCCGAAGGCGTAACAACACATGCTGAACGTGTTTGATGTGCTCTTGAGTGGATTGAGAAAAGATAAGTATGTCATCTAGGTAAACAATAAGAAATTTGTTAAGAATGTCCCGAAAAATCTCGTTGACAAAATCCTGGAAAACTGCTGGTGCGTTGCACAGGCCGAACGGCATCACCAGGTATTCGTAGTGGCCGTCATGGGTGTTAAAAGCAGTCTTCCACTCGTCCCCCTCTCGTATCCTTACTAAATTATAGGCCCCTCTTAGATCCAACTTAGAAAAGATAGTAGCTCCCTGGAGACGATCAAATAGTTCCGGAATCAAAGGTAGAGGATAGCGATTTTTGCGCGTGATGTTATTCAAGCCTCGGTAGTCAATGCATGGACGGAGAGAACCGTCCTTCTTTTTGACGAAGAAGAAGCCTGCACCAACTGGGGAAGAAGATTTTCGGATGAAACCCCTTTCTAAATTCTCAGCGATGTAGGTACTCATGGCTTTCGTCTCTGGGATAGAGAGTGGATACGATCGTCCTCTAGGAAGAGGTGCTCCAGGAAGTAGGTCAATGGGACAATCGAAAGAACGGTGCGGAGGTAGTATCTCGGAACGTGCCTTGTCGAACACATCGCGGAATCCCCAGTACTCAGAAGGTAAGGAGTCGATCTTCTCTGGCAGAGTAGACAACCCACCAATCCTCTGGGAAACCCTGGTACAGGTTTTGGCACACGAAGTAGCCCACTGGATGGGTTCCCGATCCG
Organism: Ascaphus truei; assembly: GCF_040206685.1. Taxonomy (NCBI): domain Eukaryota; kingdom Metazoa; phylum Chordata; class Amphibia; order Anura; family Ascaphidae; genus Ascaphus; species Ascaphus truei. The sequence goes on along the minus strand of NC_134486.1, from coordinate 73,504,276 downwards.
TCCAGTCGATGCGAGGATTATGGAGTTGAAGCCAAGGAAGACCCATAATCAGCTCAGCAGAGGGAGAGTGGATCACATCGAGAGTAATGAACTCCGTATGGAGATCGAAGAACTGTAGTTTTAGAGACACCGTCTGTAGTGTGATAAATGCCGGTTGTAGGGGTCGACCGTCAATGGCTTCCAGACCTATAGGCGTCTTCTTGGTGACAAGTGAAATATTGTTTCGCCTAGCAAAAGTCTCATCAATAAAGTTACCAGCGGACCCAGAATCAATGAACACTCGCGCTTGAGCGTGAAACCCCTCTCCAGACAATGTAATAGGCAACATTATCCTGGTGGGTAGTATGTCCTTGACAATAGGAGAAAGGATAAGAATTCCCAACGAAACTCTCCGGGATTTTGTTAGGAGTTGGCGTTTTCCCGGCTTGTGAGGACACTGGGGTAGCATGTGACTGGAGTTGCCACAGTACATGCAGAGACCGGCATTACGCCGACGTTGTTTCTCGGCAGGAGGCAGCCTGTTGCCCCCCAGCTGCATTGGATCCGGAATATTCTCGGAAGGAGGTAACGGGGAAATGAAGGAAGGAGCAAGGTTTCTTGGCACCCGTTGTCGGTAACGAGAGCGTTCGAATCTCTGTTCCTGTAGACGCTGATCTACTCGAACCGCCAGGGTGATTAACTCCTCTAAATCAGTAGGACGGTCCCGTGCAGCGAGCTCATCTTTCAGGGACTCAGACAGACCCTGCCAAAACGCAGAAGATAATGCTTCGTTATTCCAACCCGTCTCACCAGCAAGAGTGCGGAACTCTATGGCATACCCAGCGACGGTACGATCTCCCTGGGTTATATGATGAAGGGCCGAAGCTGCCGTTAACTTCCGTGCCGGGGTGTCGAAAACTCTTCTGAACTCCTCGACGAAGAGATCGATGTCCTGGGTGAGAGGCCCTTGTTGTTCCCAGATGGGAGAAGCCCATGCCAGGGCCTGGTCGGTAAGGAGAGACAGGATAAAGCCGACCCTGAAAACAGAAGAGGCAAAACGAGAGGGAGCGAGACGAAATTGGATGAGGCATTGGTTAAGGAAGCCCCTACATCCTTGGGGGTCTCCACCATAGTGTTTGGGAGGTGGAATACGAGGTTCCAGTGCAAACGGAGGAGTGGGAAAGGGAGTTGCAGGTGCAGGGGAAGCTCCGGGTGAAAGTTGCCGAGTGAGAGCTCGAACTTGAACCGTAAGAGAGTTAACACTTTGCTGCAACGTATCTGTCCGTCTATCCGTTTGTTCCAGATAAGTCTCTAGTCTGGTAAAAAGTGCAGAATGGGCATTAATAGTGCGCTCCACCTCAGCGGGGTCCATTTTTGGTGGGCTGAGCATAATGTCAGGATGTGCTCACCACAAACGAGACGGGACCGCGGTGCTGAGGTGGGAAAGGTAATTACGCCACCCACAGCCACGAGGGCACGTCTTGATTGAAGAATGGTCTGGGATTCCGGGATCGGGGTAGGAGAGGTACGGATGGTAGAGGGTGCGGTAGCCAAGTCCAGGGTTAGAGAGAGAGACGTTGTCGTTTACCGTAAGCCAGAATCCGAATGCCAGAGATGAGAAGAGTCGTGATGCCGTATGCCGAGTTCGGGATGCCAGAGGTGCAGGAAGACGTAGCAGAAGCCGGTCCGGTACACGAGGAAATCTGTGGAACAGAACTAGGGAGGCAGAGAGTGATGAGAACAACTGGTTCTATGCTCAGCCGATGAGTCAATGAATCTGGAGGGTATATGTAGGTATGAGGAACCAATAGCCGAGAAGCAAGGCGGGGGTGTGTGAATGGGCCAGGCTGAGACAGGGATAGGTCTAGATGAGTTCCTGGAGGAGGAGCTATAAATCCTAGAAGTATTGGTGCATTGTATTGTGGCATTGCAAAAGGGTACTGTCTCTTTAAAGGGTTGATGCGCCCCTGTGTGGCCGCGCCTCCCGGTGGCAGCGTCTGTAGCTGCGTGCGCGGGCCCACGCCCTGAACCGAGGGCAGAAGAAGAGACTGGATGTGCGCGCGCGCGCATAGAAGGACCGGAGCTCGGCGCCATGGGGAAGGAGTCCCTGTGAGTCGCGGGAGACCCCGACAGAGCCGCGGGTGAGTAAGGAGCACGCCGTGCATGGCGTAACTCCTGCTTCCTTACAGAGAGAGAGAGAGAAACCTTTCTAATTGTATTAACAGTCGCCAGTTGTATATATTATCTCTCTCTATATATATACAGCCTGTTCCGTATCATTTTAGCTCAAGAAGACATCGAGGCAACTTCCGTTGCTGGATTTAACATGGGGCTCTATTGGATTACAATAAAAGAAGATAGAAGATTAAAGAAAAGAAGAAAATAAGAAAAGAATGAAAGCTGAAGATAGAAAAAGGAGAAAGAAGATGGAAGAAAGAAGATTTTTTTTTACCTGATGCTGTTCTTGAAGGAGGATGGAGTTGGAATGCGAGTGATGATGTTGCGGGTTGAGAGCTTGCAGGTACACCTGGATTCGGGGGTGAAGACTTCTAAAGGTAAGTAACATATTAAATGTATGTGTAGCCCTGGAAAGAAATAGGGCTATATGTCTTTCCTCCTACTGGTATAAGCCCTGTTAAGGACTGGCTGCCAGTAGTTATCATGGGTTTCCCCCACATCAAGCCCTGCTCTGAGTGGTGGAAGTAGGTCACCTGACCCTGTGTGGAAGGCATAGACACAGGGGCGGTACCTGCTGATGTCATGAAGGGGAGGGCTGTCTCTATTTAGTGTGTGCCTGTTCCTGTCAGTGACAGTTCAGTCCTGGCTTCAGTCCTGGGTTCAGCCCTGATGAGTGAGTGTTGGAGTGTTTGACTGGACAGTCAGAGTATGTGAGCTAGCTAGGTTCCTGAGGAGTAGGGCCTAGTGAGCTATAGGTGGATCAATTCCTCTCACCCTGTTTAGGGGGTGAGGGAAGAGCTAGCCCCACCCTGAGTGCCCGTGGCTTGGGTTGGAGGAGGGGGAAGAGATACCATCCTAAGGGAGAGCAGTCTGGAGGAGGGGGACAAGCTGTACCTGACTGTCTATGATCCTGCTGCCATTCCTGCACTGAATAAAGAGCTGCTGCTGATTTTACATAAAGACTGTCTGAGACTGGAATCTCTCATCCCTGAGGCTTAACAGAGAGGGAGGTGTTGCACCACTGAGTAAAGAACAGAGGCATTCACCCCAGTAACCTGGTCCTGTCATCCCCCATACCATCGCGGGAGACTCAGGCCCTCCTGTTGCCAGCAGGTATGCACCACCCAGACACACGTAGCCAGACCCTAGGACAGAGGGTGGGGGGCAATCTGCGATTGGCCCCGGGAAGAGGGGTTACATATGTAAATGTCTTTTTTCAGGTTTTTTTATTTTATTTATTTATTTTTATGTTTTTCATTGCCCATTGACTGACAATGTATTAATCTGTGGGTACAGATTTGTATTGATTGGTATTTTTTCTATTTCTGTTTATTGTTTTGATAAAATTGTTTTAAATTTGTATGGCTTGTTTTTAGTACATTTGTGGATAGGCTAATGTTTAAATTAATTGTTTTGTTGGCAAGTTGTGATGGAGCGGCCTTGTTGGTATGGTCAGAGAAGAGCTTACACACCACTTTCTTGAAATGAAAAGTGCTTTATTTCCCTTTCCTGGGAAGCAGGTTGTAGTTGCACAGAGAATACGACAATGAAAGTAAATGGCAAAAGTCTGCAACAAAAACAATAGTCCTTAGTTCCAGGCACACAACAAGGAGTTCAGGCTCTCCCCTCAGCCAGGCTCTCTGCAACCTGTTCACTCACAGGTTGAGAGGCAAAATGACAGCCTGGAAGAAATCTGATGTCTTCATTATTAACCTCCCCTTTCCAATCAGCTAGCAAACCTGCCAGCTAGGGTGTGGTTCTTTTGGTCTGCTAAAGTGAGAGTTTAACCTCTAGTATACTCCCTCACACTAGTGTTCTTATTTATTTATTTAATTGATTTGTTGGCTAGTGGTTTTATTTATTGAATTTATTTGTTGGCTAGTGCTTTTATTCTTCAATTGGTTGGATCTGTGTTTATTTAATTTTATTCTTATGTTTTGAAATAACAATTTTTATTCTTTTTATGTTTTGGTGATAGATACGTTATTCATGTGTACTATTAGGCTTTTTAATTATTTTATTGTTGGGGTGTTTAGGTGCTTGTGTATTTATTTTATTATGGGGTATTTTTGGCCTTAATGATTTTATTAGGTTGACCATTTAGTGCTATAGTTGCTTATCATGCCAATATTATATGGGTATGATATACCACGGTGCCAATCAATGGGTACATGATGGATGGGTGGTTAGGCCTCCAGGTGGGTAGTGGGGGGCGGGGGTTAACCCCTTAATTACTATAGCAGTTATTAATCGCTAAGGTGATTAAGGGGTTAGGGGCCATTAGATTGTATTTTTCATGTACTCTTGCTGCCCACGGAAGACATGGACCTGCAGTATGCTGATGAAGACGCCCTTCATGATGGCAGGGGTAACGTTTTATTTACTTCATTTATGCTGGCTAATGTTTTATTTTAAATAGGCAAATGAGCTATTGTCCATATCTGGATAATAGTAATTTTGCCCATTACAGTACTGTATGTGCTCGGGGAGGTTGTTGAGTATAGAGGAGGTGGGTAGTAGGGCTGTTGTGTTTATTGTTGGTACAGGGATTGGGCAATGGGGGTAGTAGCCTTAAGGATGGATGTTTAGGCCTACTGGGTGGTAGCGGGATGGGTTAACCCCTTCATTACCTTAGCGGGATTAACCGCTAAGGTAATGAAGGGGTTAACTGCACCCGCAACTTTCCCGCAAGGCCTAAACACCCACCAAGGGCCAAATACCACCTTCACCCACCCCCGCTACTCACAAGAAACATGGCACTGGTTGTTAACCCCTTCATTGCCTTAGCGGTTATCCGCTAAGGTAATGAAGTTGCCTGTAAATGCATTTTTATTGCATGGGATTCATGCCGGGGGGGAACTCCGGTGCTGATATTAATGGGTATCAGCTCCGGAGACTCCCGGCATCAATCCGATGTAGGAAAAATGCAATTTTTTTTCTACGTCCTCTCGCCGCATTCCCTGTAGGTTTTCCCCAGGAAATAAAGGGGTGAAGGCGGGCGCAGGGGTGGGTCCAGTACATCAGTGGAATACCAACTTACAGTACTTTACACATTATTATCTTAGTTTGTGGAGGCAATCTGAAGGGACCCCTAGTCCTGCATCAAAACCCGCTACTACGGAACCTGATTCTTCCCATACACTCAGTTTTATAGCTTGGGTGATCTGAAGATCTAAAGAGGGTTACTTGCAGGAGGAGAATATCGGCATCCTTTTTTAAGGTCCGTCATTGCCAACCTCCTCTTTTTAGGGCAATTCAAGCCTTTTACATTGAGCGTTAATACTTTATAGAGGACTATTTTTTAAGCAAATACAAAATAAAAAAAAAAGTGATGCACACAGTAGCAGAAGTTTTTTTTATATATATTTTATATATATTTATCAAATGTTTTATCAGGAAGTAATACATTGAGAGTTACCTCTAGTTTTCAAGTAAGTATGAGTTGGATATACTGTATACTATATAATTTCATTATAAACTGTCATGTAACTCCTCCCTAACACCTCCTACAGATACACCCCAAATTGCAAACTGATGCACATGGTTCAAAACTTAGAGCGAGTACCTTGATACATAGACGCAAAGAGATGCATCCTTTTTGCTCCAAATTTGCCTTGGTAGATCACCCCAAGAGAATTTTTAACTATTTGTTTGTGAATATTGCTGTTTTTGCAAAAATGTTGTATTATTTAATTTTGGTTACCTACTGTATATGTTGCACTACTGATGTTAGAAGTAACGTGACTATCATTCGAGCAAACACACACTGAGGTATAAGAAGGTGCCAGATAGTCTGTGAAGTTGTTAAGGAGGAATATGTTTATTCTACGATAGAGTGCTTTACTGTACATTTTTTTATGTTTTTCTCCTGTATATCTCAATATCTGAAGCACGAAATTAAAAAATGGTGGTAATCTGAAATACTATTGACTAACTAAAATAAACTACATATGTAACTTTTTTTTTTCATTGCCAGGTGCATCTTTTTAAAAATTGGACACTTGGAACTCACAAATTATGAAAGAAATCCAAAATATTGATTGATAATTGTTTGCAACAGGTAACCAATAAATGTCTGACAGCGCATAATTGTATGAATCTTAATTAAGAAACTGAGACTCCGAATAAATTCAAAAGCTGCCTAGTTTCCTTCCTAATTTATCCTAACTTTCTACCAGTGGATGCTTTGAAAAACTATAAAAAGTCAGCCACTTTTAAAATAATTTTACTATGTGTTGAAGTCTTAAGGAAAGTCATTGTTCCTCCAAAACAAGCTAAATGATTTTAAAAAAAGGCTTTATACAGTACAAATATAATGGCAGTAGTTTTGCACAAGCTAACTTATTCCACCCTAGCGATAAACTAAAAAAATTCAGAGACTGAATTTATATCTTTTCAGTTTAAAATAATTTGTAATGTTATTTATAACACTGCATAAACATAGCAAAAACTCAGAAAGCCACCATCTACTTTATTATAATCCTTTCTAAGGTCTGAGGTCATTGCATATCTGTCCAGGACAGACATAAAAATTATGGTGAATAGGAAGCATTGTCCTGGTTTACTTCGTCTGGAGCCAGACACTGTTTGGACCTATATCAGCATGGACTAAAGCAGGAATATCTTTCAACTTGCTCATCACAAAACAATGAGTAAATAAACACTGTCCATCACGCAGGCAGGGCTGTCAATCCAATTAGGCGTGAGAATGTCCTAATGCCAGTGCACTTCCTATATCTTTACCAACAGCTTCTGCTGCTCATGTGCTGGGACTCATTTCAAATAGACATTACTGTATTTAGACACAACTATATTGCAGGCAAAGGTCAGATCTGCTGTGTCACACTAATCCTTCCTGTCTGTTATCAGCTACTTTCAAATTCGATTTGTGTCATGTTTTTATGTTCACTGAAAGAAAAATATCACAGTACAAAAGATAACATTTTGCTGAAATTAGGGTATTACAACTATAGTTTTGTCTTAGAGAGGGAATGAAGGAAAGAGTATCTTAATTTTTCATCTCCATCAATATTCTGCAACAGGCTAATTCTTCATAAAACATGCAAGCAATTGGATAAATGTGCGAAACTATTGAACAGAGCACATTAGAATATAATGACATATAGACATTTTTAGAATGATGAGAGGCATTTAATCTGAGGAAATTTTCAGCCAAAAAGGCTGAAGCCCTCCCCTCTTAATTTGACTTGATAGATTGTTATGGCTCTGTGATAAGGATCTGTATCTACTAAAAGATAAGGCGAGACCACCACCAATGTATATCTTCAAAGCAAACCGAATTTCATTATACCACTGTGTGAAAGGATATGCCTGTCAAAAAGGTGCCAGGCATTGTCAAGAGACTTTCCTCCTATTTTTCATTAAAAAAAAAAGAGCGTTTAAATAGATTTTCCATAAAAACCAGTAGATGCCATCAGAAATGAGTGGACTTTTTTTTTAAGCAGCCACTCATGTAACAACTATGATATCACTTATTTGTTTCTTGTTTCGGGATATGTTTTTAGCTTCTCCAGTTTAGACATCAGCACTGCACAATAATTAGAGCTCCCTTGTTGTCTAATTGGGGTGGTACAGTGATTCCAAAGCTGATGTATTCTAATTCTGAGTTATATAACATGTTTAATAAAATTCCAGAATAGATACCGTGTAATGGTTTATCAGCTACAGTACCAGATCCCAGTTTCCGGATTTGTTAAATTCAGTTGCAGGAAGTACAGAAAATCACTCTAAGACGGACGCATTGTTAGGGCACTTCGCTGTTGCATGATATGTTATGCCCATGGGCCGTGTTTTTTCAAGAAGTTTATCTACTTCACGTTCTCGAGTTTCAATGCCACACCATTTTTTGAGGATCACTGTGGTTTCGAGGGAAGATATGCATGTATGGTTCAGTTTTCTTGGGTTGGGTTATGGGTTCAGAGGATCTTTCAATACAAAGTATAGTTAGGAGAATGTTGTTGGGCTGGAAAAAAGTTGACAACCAGAGATTGCCGGGGGCCTATTACTCCTGCTATTTTGGGGGAATTATTGGGGGGTGTCAGGTAAAATATGTTTTTCAGACTTTGAATCCACTCAGTTTAATGCAACATTTATTCTAGCCTTTTTTAGTGCAGATTCAAAGGTGACTGTTGGCAGACGTTGCCCAGATGAGTTGATTATTGAACCAGGTTATGTGCAGGTTTTTATTTGAAAGTTGAAGACATATCAGGTGGGTAAAAGTCCTTGGTCCATATGAGTGAGTTAGAGGTGTCACCTATTTGCTCAGTGCACGTGTTACACAGCTACAAAATAGTTAAGCCCCCTAGGTGTGGGAATTACTTGATTCACTGTGATCAATCCCCTTACTCTCATTACCAATTTACACGTGTCTTTAAGGCATGCTTGACCAAAGTGGGTATGCATGCATCATTGTACGGGACTCATTTGTTTCCAAATTGGCTCGGCGACTGAGGCAGCTAGTCTAGGTTTGGGGATTAGGTAATTAAGACCTGTGTTATATTGTGTGGTCCCTTGCACATGTTTATTTCACACCATATAAAGTTATTTTGGATGTAATTGTAGAACTCAATTGTGTGCTGGACTGGTAATTAACTTGGCCAGCCAGCACATAATAAACTCGGGGTCTGCTATCTAAATGTGAGTTGGGTGAAGTGCTTGGGATACTCAGACCGGGGGAACAGCCACTACAAAAGGAGAATGATTATTTGTCCCCGATTTTGAAGCACCTATCACTGTCGGAGGTTTCAGACTGGATCTGGGAAGCGTTGCTCGGTCTTAGCCCCGTGGCCTGACCCCTGAAACTCACCCTCCACTGACCATATTTTTCACTTTTTCCACAGATCCTTGAGTATGTACATTTTGCCATTGTCCACAGTTCTTGACAGGTGTGCCCGTGGCTTACTCCGGCTGGCCGTTCATTCACTCTCATCTGCATATGCAATGGATCCTGCCTTGACCACAGTGGTTGTCACGCACCTCTGCTTAGCTCACTATGCCTCTCTAGCATCAACATTTCGATTAGCTCTTAGGATACTGACGCAGGATTGTTCAGTATAGGGAAATCTCCCTGCCCAATAGGCATTCTTGACTATGACTCTGCTTTAGGTGGTTAGCTGCCCCCTTCTTTCTAAAAAAAAAAAAAAATAGGCCACTGCTGGATTGAGGTGTATGTAGCACTTTAATTCAGTTAGCCTTGGTACATTCTCCTGGGATACTCACATCATGGTCAGACTGGGGCACTAGATATCTCTAGTGCCAACACTAATACATATATGCAGTGTTCTAGCTTGTGTAGATTGTCCCAAAAGGACATCCATTGATATATATATATATATATATATATATATATATTAGTCCCGCCAGTTCTGATTGAGTTTCTTTTTCTGTTTTTTCTATGTGGCTGAGTTCACTGGTTGTTATGGGAATGAAGATGCTTTATTTCTCCTGCTCTTCCACAGAGGATCACCATGGTTACCATCAGTGTGTCTCTTCTCTCTGCAATGACGCTGTCCCACATTGTTCGTGCTTACCACTGGCTGACACAGATGTTCCCTACCCTCGGTCTGATTCGGCAATCATCTGTCTAAACCCTGCCCACCAATGATGTCATGACTTCAATGGCAGATAGTTGTAGGGATCGATCATACTATGCACATCCACCGAGCTGTTGTAGTTATGATTTTCCCCTGGTTAGGGGTGAGGGCTCATTTCATTGTAGTAGTTGTAGTAGTTAATCACCGGGCTGTGCTGCACGTACTCGGATGGGGGCTGTTAGGTCAGAGATGGTCTATTCATCCTCTGTCTCTTTTGCAAGTTTCCCAGATGGAACATATTGTCCAGTAGCCACCCCTCATGCCTCTGCAGGGTATTCTGATTAAGAACTAATTGAGGCTTAATTTGTGTCAAATACTGTCTTGCCATTTTTGTGGGTTGATCTTGTATAAGGGGAAATTGGTACAAATATACCGGTAGATGTAGGAGAGGGTTGCCCTCTTATGAAAACTTTCCTGAATGGCAAAGTATATCAGAGCTACATATGAAAACGGAGATCTCTGCAACAATTCTTCATTGCACCTCTCTGCCATGTTAGAAAAAGGTCTAACAAAGCAACTTCTCTCTCTAGCTTCTTTTGATACAAGTATATACAAGGCTGAAGAAAGGATGAAACTACACTTGTGCTTCCAAGATTGTAGGAGTAGGGAAATGCATGCAACTTTAGCTCTTTGCTGCTGCTATGTAGGAGTACTCCAAGCTCGTGGAGATATCGCCAAAGGTAATCTCCAGAAATATGAAAAAGAACTCAGAGCGCACCAGAGGTAAGTATAAAATCATATTTAGAAAACGTAAAAAGCATATGTACACTTACAATTAGGTACTGTAGTGAATAAATCATTGCTCAATAGTTGCTGATCCAGCTACGCATCCAGGATAGTCCACTGCTCAGAAACATTGTATCCCGCGGCTGGGACGAAACTAGTGCTGTGAGTTCAGAGTGCCCGGCACTTCCTGGTTACGTCAGCTCTGTCGGTTCCGATGTGATTGGCTCTAGTTTAGCTGACTGAGGAGCTACGTGAGACACCAGACAGATACAACTGTGGTGTAACGTGGCCGCAACACCTTTTATACAGTTTACGCTTCATCAGGAGTCTCTGCAACAATTCGTCATTGCACCTCTCTGCCATGTTGGAAAAAGCTCTGACAAAGCAACTTATCTCTCTAGCTTCTTTTGATACAGGTATATACAAGGCCACACAGCATAATGCCAAGCCATGTTTCAGACTAGATATTTCTAATGATATTGTTACATTGTATTTTGTATAGAAACACGTGTGAAGTTTTTGACAGGTCAAACATGACATGTGCAAAGATTCAGTGCGCCATGTGCCAGACACATACTGAATGGCAATGACTTAAATAAACTCCACAAATAATTCTGCTGGCTGAGCGAGTCCACCCCGCGGGCGAGTAGTGGTGAACAAAAAGTTAATGCGGCTAAATTCTCGCACCTTGTCACAGTACCGAAAACAGTATGTCTGGCTATATCTGTAGCTACGTTGGCTCATGTAGAATGGGGTAGTTTGTCAATTGAGAATTTTCAGGCATTCCCATCTGGCACCCAATTTGCAAAAATATGAAACTTTGCAGGATGCCACCAACTGTGATAATCGTAGAAATTTAGAAGTACTCATTTATAAATAGATACAATCTTCGGTGAACCAAAATTGGACAGGAACATCTCTAATTTCATGTATCACTCTCATTCTTAATGAAAACTATAAACATGCCAGCAATCTTCTTCATTTCTGTACCATCCTCAATTTGTTTTATTTCTTTGTCAGCTAAGTATTGAACCCAGGCCTGCTGGTGGGCTTACCAGGGCCCATGACTACAGTCATTACCTGAGCCCCAGTACCATGCTGAGTTGGGGAAGTTATTTGGGTTTGTAAGTCTGAAGGGTTAAACAAGTGGGTGGATTGCGAGCCAAGGTGTTGAGCTAGGGTGTGGGTCGGCAGACTAAAGTGTTCAACATTGACAGGTGAGGCAGATCATGTGGTAATTGCAGCAATATTTTTGTTCACCCAGAGAAGCACCTCTGCAAGATTAATGTAAGCTCCCAAAAACCTAACTCAGATTTGATCACAAATACAAGTTCCTAGCCATGCCTTGGTTTTCTGCTGGTACAACAGGTTTTGATCCTGAATTGCAAGTCAAATTTTGTTCTAGCTTCTGTTCTTTGTGTTTCCAAGCTTCTGTTCTTGACTGCTTCTGGTTTTGCTTACTTTTTATTGAACAAAAGGGTTGATGAGAATCATCCATAAGTCAGTCACCTAAGATATCTGAGGCTTTTAGTCATAGCCTTTTCTTGTGACTGTTTATTTACACACAAGATTCTAAATTGGTTTCCCCATGGATGGTGGACATGGGGCAAAAGTCATATTTGCACAGCACCTCCAATTAGGAACACTCCAATCCAGGAACAATGTAAGAGATACAGTAAGCAATGCTAATAACAATAAAGCATTACAAAAATGATAAAGGATTTAATAACACAAAAATAGATGAAAGCATTTATTAACTGGAACAGAAAAGGACTGCAGAATAAATGTTAAAATAATAGCAAGGTTGTAAAGAAACAGCATATAAAAATCTGTCTATCACTGAGGTGTCATATTTCCGACTGGACTTGTATTCATGGGTTCAGTATACAGTATGCAAGAAATTGCTATGTACCAACTGAGCTGCTACAGCAGGTAAATCTTCTCCTCAGATTCATCAAACTCTGTTACGTGATAACGTGCCCAAACAAGAGTTAACTTTTTTAGCTTTGAATGGGAGTTAACGCCTGTTTGGGTTCATCAACCCGTAATGGAGCTTGATGGATCTGGGGGTAAAATGTAACTGCTGTAGCAGCTAAGTTGATCAATTTCTTTTTGCCGAGTGGTAGCACTGCCAGCATGCATATAAATTGTTCCGATAAAATAAAAGCAGCACATAAATATAAACCTTTAAATCATTTGTACACAACACAGTACACAAAAAGCTTCATGTTTAATTGATGCATAGTTGGGGACTTTAAAGCAGCAAAACAGCTTTCATTTTTTTCAGGATTGAAGCAGTGGGTCTCCGGAGCTGCATTAATTTCAGTTCCGGGGACCCCCTGTTTCAAGAGTTACTTACCTTCGTAAGGAGTGCCGGTATCTCTGTGGAGTTTAAATGCCGCATGTCACGTGGGCCAATAGGAAGCCGCACCGGATAACGTCAAGGTTTCCTATTGACCTGCGTGACGTGGGTCATTAAACTCCGCCATTTAGTTAGCCACACAGATCCCTGGCTGCAGATATACTGCCCCCGCTCCCCGACGGAGGTAAGTATTTCTGGAAGCAGATGGTCCCCGGAGCTAAAATTAACGCAGCTCCTGAGACCCTTTGCTTCAATCCTGAAAAAAAAAAAAGAAAGCTGTATTGCTTCTTTCAAGGCCCCAACAGTGCACCAACTAAACATGAAGGTGTTTGGGTACTGTGTTGTGTGCGAATGCTCTAAAGGTTTATATTTGTGTGCTGCTTTTATTTTACCTGAACAATCTATATACATTCTGTCGGTACTACCACTCGACAAAAAGGAAAAATGAATCAACGGAGCTGCTAAAGCAGTTACATTTTAAATGATTACCAGCCAGCAGGGGCTTCTAAATGTTGTGCTCCTTCTGCTCACCAAACCGCTCCTATCTCTGCCTCCCCACCTTTGCTAACCTCACAGATCCTCATTGTCTGTGACTATTATTATTATTATTATTATTAATAAGAGCCTGTAATATTTTAGAAAATATATTACCCATTGAGCCACCCCCTAAGCTCAATACTGGGTTAGTTTACAAAGTTGATTTTTTTTTTTAATTTTGCAACGTTGTATTTTTGTGGATTTTGTTAACATATATTGCAAGATGCTCTTTTGAATGGAATAACATTAAAGTTTAGAACTTTTGAAGCACATCTCTTACCATCATTACCCCTTTTTAGACTGTGATAAAATGGAATTTGTGAAATGATCTGCAATCAAAATAGATGTACTGTATAGGAGCTTTAACATGAGCCCTCCAGTCAACCAATGTCACTGTGTAAAAGAATCCTGTTCCTCTCCTCTACTTACACTGCAAATTAGTGATTACCATAGGTGTGGCCCAGTATTTTTTACTGCATCGTCATTAAATAGCTGAGGGAGTGTGGGAAAAATAAAAAAGACACAGCTGCAACATCTCTGATCACTCTACACTGGGGAGAGAGAGGGAGAGCAGGTTGATGGTAGTATTTAGGGGCCACTTGTGAATGATCCCTGGCCCACATGTATCCCCTAGAATAGGGGTGCGCAAACTTTTTGCCCTGTGCCCCCTGCCTGCTCTCCCCCAGTGCTCGCGCACCCATTTACCTTCTCTAGTGTCAAATGACACTGTGGGGTCATAGCACGTCACATGACCCCGCAGCATCAATTGACCCCGCGTTGCCATGATGACGCATCATCTGAGTCAAGGTAAGAGAGAGTTACAGAGGCCTCGCACAGTCCCCCGGCATTTAATTTAAATACTTCAGGGAAGTGCCGCGCCCCCCTCTCCCAAAAAAATATTACGCCCCCAAATTTGCGCACCTCTGCCCTAGAATGACTGTTGGCCACCAATGCTATAACACTGCTTTTACCACCTTCTCGCTGTCTTTTTTTCCTGCCCCTCTTTGTAATGATCTCTATCTTCCTGTGTTTCTGTGTGTATTACTGTATGTCATGTCTGAAGACATTCTTTGCTAAAATTCTTAAATATGTAAGTGTAACAGGTGTTCCCCCACCCTCTGGGATATTTCACTGTTACCTGGTGTTGTTGTGCTGCTCACCTGCTAGGCTTATAGGATACTGAGTGCCGCCGGTGTTAGTTGGGGACTAACAGAACAGGCTTTAGGTTTTTCTCAGTTCATCACTTGGTGGAGTGCCTCCATCTCCAACAGGCCCCAGCAGAACTGGGTGCAGTCCCTGCAGGAAAACCCTCTTGTAGTCCCCCTGATAAACTGCGGTCACAGTCAGGAGTATATAAAAACAGCAACTGCGATCACAGTCAGGAGTATATAAAAACGGCAACCGGTCTATTCCCTTTCAACAGGATACAACAAGTACACTTCTTCACAGGGGTCCCTGGACTCAACTCACAGGGCTTGAGGCCCTAAAGGTATATCCTTAGCTCCCCTATTCCCTGGTGGAATAAGGGGTAGTATCCCACTCCCCTGCGGGAGGGGACGGAAGGTGAACCAAAGCCCTGACTCCACACTTTCAACTCTGCACAGAACAGAATTCAACTGAACTCCTACTACTAGAATTTGGATCTGCATCCCCTTATGTACCCAGGGGGAGGGTCCTAGATCTGAGCCCTGATAGAGCAGCACACAGGCCTTAGCCCCACCCCCTCCCCCTCCCTCTCTGTCATTCAAGGGAGTTGTTTACTGCTGCAGCAGCAGCAAGGGCATAGATTTAACCCTAACACTGCCTGTACTGGTACCAGGGCTTATGTGTTAGGTAGGGCAGATAAGTAGCCAAGAGGATACATGGCTACATAAGGATTAAGTATTTAGGTTATGATAATGTAAGAATGTTTAACACATATTTGTGTGAAACAAGATTTTTTTTTATGAATGTTTTAAATATATTTGTAAATATTGTACCTGTAGGACTTTGGTTGTGTACTTATTAACTAAATATTAAACATTTACGTATATACATGTAATGGTATAGATGTGCATAATGAGATACTAACAAAGTATTTTATTTCTTGGTTGCTTATTTTTTTTCTAGGCCTTTTGGTTGCTGGTGCAGGAGATGAACTAGGTGTGGTCATTTGTATAAGTCCATGGCCCACATTTCAAGACGGTAGGATGTAGACTGGGTTGGAGTGTGGCACGTGGTATAGTGGTGCTGGAAGGTGATGCTGTGGTAATACTGTTGTATCTATTGCAGGGGATCTGGGGCAACAATTCCTTCCCTGAATATGCTACACATTTCTGAGAGTGTTGCAGTTGCTCAGTCCAGTGCAGCTGGTTTCTGCCTTTGAACCTCTATGAACTACTGCAGGAGACTGTTTATTTGAGCTGATGTTTGCTTGATTTAAGGTCTTTCCTGGTGCCTATTTTTAAATCTAATTTACTCACTGTGGCATTGTTGATGTGTATTGTAAAATCTCATCTGACTTTCAGGCAGTTCCCATGCATAGTCATCTTCACGTCTGTCTGTTTGTGTGGGGATAGCTGGAGCGTCTTCTTCCACTGCAATAGGCTTTAGAGTCAAGGTGATAAGTGGCTCTGGTTCGCCTAACACCGAGGTGGGCAACCCTATCGCCATTCGCCACATGTGGCGAATTGGCAGGCTAAGTGTGCGAATTTAATACTGATCTAGTCTAGCGCTACATTCCCCCTCCAAGAACTCTGTTCTGTTTCCTGCTCTGCATAGCTTTGCAGACCCCATGTGGAGAAGCACTCCGCTGTCAATCTGCCTGTCTCACCTTCACGGCACTGCATCTGGGGGGGGAAGCTGCTCAGTTTCCCTGACTGAACAATTTGTTGGTTCCCTCTGTCCTGTCTCCCCTCCTTGCTCGCTCTGCTAAACTGCCCCCTCCCTCCTCCACTCAGCTGATTTTTGGTAGCGCTGGTTCCGTCTGTCCTGTCTCTCCTTCTGGCTCAGGCATGTTGGTGTGTGTGTGTACACAGATGTAAAAAACACGTGTGTGTGTGTGTGTATGTATGTGTGTGTGTATATGTGTGTGTGTTTATGTGTGTGTATGTATATATATATTGTGACAAACGGCTTACTCCGGGGCTCCGCCGTCTGTCCGGGACTGTTAGAACACGGTCTTTTAGGGTAGGTTAAATGATGAGACGTCACGTACTGTTCCTTTAAACAGGCTATGCCTGGTTTATTCAGTCCCAGGCACTGAGACTGCCACAGTTTAAACAGAAAACAAAGCCAAACAAAAAGCTGCTCGTCTGAGCGATAACTTAAACTTAGATGTCCCTGACTCAGAGTTGGAAGTGGCTTGTCCACTTCCACCAACAAAATAAGTACCTTTGCAGTCTTTAGACAAACTAACAGAATGAATGAAGCGATTTGGGAAAGAGGCTTTCTCACCCCTCTGCAGTTCAGCAGCCTTCCAGGCTCTTGGGCGGGGCCCAGAGGAAACAGGAAACAGGTCTTATATACCTGAACTCTAATCAGCATGACAGGTGACAGAAAACAGGCAGCAGACAAACTGTGAAATGGAGTGCCTGTACCACGAGGCTGCCCTGTTCAGCTTAGACAGGACAGAAACTGTTCAGTATCCTGGGAGCCCTGTATATGGAGTTTATTACCAACCCCTGGTTTCTGTCACATATCCTCCCCCCCAGCTCAGACCTCGAGGGGTGAGCGACCATGGATATTAGGGAGTGCATCCTTGACAACCCGTCGGCATTGCCATGTTTGTGCCCCGACCTGTGTTCCACAGAAAATTTAAAAGGGCTGTAGGCTTAGGAACCACCTGGTCACCCTAGCGTTCTTCTCCCTATTTTGACACATCCAGGTAAGGGGTGCATGATCTGTGACCAATCGGAACTTTCTCCCCAACAGATAATACTTGAGTGTCTCTACAGCCCACTTTATTGCGAGACACTCTTTCTCGACTATGGAGTAATTTTTCTCCTGGGGATTTAGTTTCCTACTTAAATAAAGGATGGGGTGCTCCTCCCCTTGAGACTCCTGGGAGAGTACCGCCCCCAGCCCTACCTCAGATGCGTCGGTTTGGACTACGAACTCTTTGGAGAAGTCAGGTGTGATCAACACTGGTTGGGCACAGAGAGCTTCTTTCAGGCTTCTAAAGGCCTGTTCGGCTTCGGGGGACCACTTTACCATTAGCGGTCCTCTTGCTTTTGTGAGGTCGGTTAGTGGGGTTGCCTTAGTTGCAAAATTGGGAATAAACCTCCTATAGTAGCCAATTAACCCCAAAAAGGTCCTTACTTGTTTTTTTGTGACTGGCCTTGGCCAATTTTGTATCGCCTCTACTTTGAGTGTTTGTGGTTTGAGTAACCCTCTACCAATAGAATACCCCAGATACTTGGCCTCCTCCAGACCAATAGTGCATTTAGCGGGGTTAGCAGTTAGTCCAGCAGACCGAACTGCGTCGAGCACAGCTTGGACCTTTGGAAGGTGGGACTGCCAATCTTCACTATGGATTACCACATCATCCAGGTAGGCGGCAGCGTACCGAACATGTGGTTTTAAAATTTTATCCATCATTCTTTGGAATGTGGCGGGAGCTCCATGTAAGCCAAAAGGCAGCACCTTATATTGAAAGAGGCCGTCTGGGGTTGAGAAGGCTGTTTTTTCTTTTGCCCTTTCTGTGAGGGGAACCTGCCAGTACCCTTTTGTTAGGTCTAGGGTTGTGAGATATCGGGCTTTGCCCAGTCTCTCTACAAGTTCATCCACCCTGGGCATAGGATAAGTATCAAATTTTGACACCGCGTTTAGTTTCCGGTAGTCATTACAAAACCTTGTTGTACCGTCTGGCTTTGGGACTAAAACTATAGGGCTGTTCCACCCACTTTGGGATTCCTCAATTACGCCTAGTTTTAGCATTTTTTTAACCTCTAAACTTATAGCCTCTCTCTTGGCCTCTGGGATTCGGTACGGTTTAAGGTTAACTCGGACCCCCGGTTCAGAGACTATGTCATGTTTAATTACGTTAGTTTTACCTGGCTGTGTAGAGAAGATTTCTTTGTTCCTTCTCACTAAACTCTGGACCTCTCGTTTCTGATGCACGGACAGTGTTTCAGCTATGCTAACCTCTGGGTCAGTTTCTTGATTCTCTGACGGACCTGGGGGTACTAGGGTTAACAAGACCTCTCTATCTTTCCAGGGCTTGAGTAGGTTTATATGGTAAATTTGCTCAGGTTTCCTCCTACCTGGCTGCCTTACCCTATAATTTACTTCTCCCACTCTTTCCAAGACCTCATATGGCCCATGCCATTTAGCAAGGAATTTACTCTCCACGGTGGGAACCAGAACTAGTACCCTATCACCTGGAAAAAAAATTCTGACCCTAGCACCCTTATTATACGTATTCCTTTGTGCTTCTTGAGCTTTCTCCATGTGTTCCCTCACTATGGGTAGGACTGCAGCAATGCGGTCCTGCATTTGGGCAACATGCTCTATTACACTTCTGTAAGGGGTAACCTCGTGTTCCCAAGTTTCTTTGGCTATATCCAGTAAGCCCCTTGGATGTCGGCCATACAATAGTTCAAACGGGGAGAAGCCTGTGGATGACTGGGGAACTTCCCTAATGGCAAATAACAGGTATGGTAACAAACAGTCCCAGTTTTTCCCATCCTTATCGACCGCCCGGCGTAACATGCTCTTTAAGGTTTTATTGAACCTTTCCACTAAACCATCTGTTTGTGGATGATAGACTGAGGTTCTGAGATGCTTGATTTTTAGGAGTTTACATAGCTCTTTTGTTACTTGGGACATAAATGGTGTTCCCTGGTCAGATAAGATCTCTTTAGGAATTCCGACCCGGGAAAACAGAAGTAC